>NC_042627.1:82648698-83341198 GCF_901001135.1 Rhinatrema bivittatum | reverse complement strand
TACCCAATCGATTAACACTGCGTAAGTGTGCATGTGTATATTACCTGATTAATTAGCACCACGTACATGTACATGTGTACTTTACCCAATCGATTAACACTGCTTAAGTGTGCATGTGTATATTACCTGATTAATTAGCACCACATACATGTACATGTGTACTTTACCCAATCGATTAACACTGCTTAAGTGTGCATGTGTATATTACCTGATTAATTAGCACCACATACATGTACATGTGAACTTTACCCAATTGATTAATACCATTTAAGGGTATATGTGCACTTTTTACCATTGATTAACACCGCGTAAGTCTACATGTATATTTCCTGATTAATTAGCACCACATACATGTACATGTGTACTTTACCCAATCGATTAACACTGCTTAAGTGTGCATGTGTATATTACCTGATTAATTAGCACCACATACATGTACATGTGTACTTTACCCGATCGATTAACACTGCTTAAGTGTGCATGTGTATATTACCTGATTAATTAGCACCACATACATGTACATGTGTACTTTACCCAATCGATTAACACTGCTTAAGTGTGCATGTGTATATTACCTGATTAATTAACACCACGTACATGTACATGTGTACTTTACCCGATTGATTAACACTGTGTAAGTGTGCATGTGTATATTACCTGATTAACACCACGTACATGTACATGTGTACTTTACCCGATTGATTAACACTGTGTAAGTGTGCATGTGTATATTAAACAATTGATTAATACCATTTAAGTGTACATGTGCATTTTTTGCCATTAACACCAGGTAACTTTACATGTGTACTTTTCGCCATCAATTGAGTAACGCCACGAAAGTGTAACGCCATTGATTAATATCATATAAGTGTATATGTGCACTTTTTGCAATCAACACCAGGTAACTGTACATGTGTACTTTATCCAATCAATTAACACCATGTAATTGTACATGTATACTTTTCTCCTCAAAACATTCTCCTCAAAACAGACTCCTCAAAACATTCTCCTCAAAACAGACTCCTCAAAACATTCAGCCCTTACCCATGCCTTTTGTATATAGTATTTAATTTGTATATTGTTTAACCATTTCTATCCTTTCCTCTCTCCTCCTTCTTACTCCAAGTTCTGCTACCCTTGTTAAATGTAACTGCATCTTCGGTCACCATAGTTCTAGTTTGATGTATATACTGCACTCCCATTTTATGTAAACCAGCAAGATATGTTCTCATGATTGCCGGTATATAAAAACCTTAAATAAATAAATAAATAAATAAATAAATACTTTTCACCATCGATTAATACCATGTAAGTGTACATGTGTACTTTTCACCTTCGATTAATACCATGTAACTGTACATGTATACTTTTCACCATCGATTAATACCATGTAAGTGTACATGTGTACTTTTCACCATCGATTAATACAATGTAACTGTACATGTGTACTTTTCACCATCGATTAATACCATGTAATTGTACATGTATACTTTTCACCATCGATTAATACCATGTAACTGTACATGTGTACTTTTCATCTTCGATTAATACCATGTAATTGTACATGTATACTTTTCACCATTGATTAATACCATGTAACTGTACATGTGTACTTTTCACCATCGATTAATACCATGTAATTGTACATGTGTACTTTTCACCAGCGATTAATACCATGAAACTGTACATGTGTACTTTTCACCATCGATTAATACCATGTAATTGTACATGTGTACTTTTCACCAGTGATTAATACCATGTAACTGTACATGTGTACTTTTCACCTTCGATTAATACCATGTAATTGTACATGTATACTTTTCACCATCAATTAATACCATGTAACTGTACATGTGTACTTTTCACCATCGATTAATACCATGTAATTGTACATGTGTACTTTTCACCAGCGATTAATACCATGTAACTGTACATGTGTACTTTTCACCATTGATTAATACCATGTAACTGTACATGTGTACTTTTCACCAGCGATTAATACCATGTAAGTGTACACGTGTACTTTTCACCAGCGATTAATACCATGTAAGTGTACATGTATACTTTTCACCAGCGATTAATACCATGTAAGTGTACACGTGTACTTTTCACCAGCGATTAATACCATGTAAGTGTACATGTGTACTTTTCACCAGCGATTAATACCATGTAACTGTACATGTGTACTTTTCACCAGCGATTAATACCATGTAACTGTACATGTGTACTTTTCACCAGCGATTAATACCATGTAAGTGTACACGTGTACTTTTCACCAGCGATTAATACCATGTAAGTGTACATGTGTACTTTTCACCAGCGATTAATACCATGTAAGTGTACGTGTTGCGGGCATGGACCCTTAGACAGAGGTGGCGTTGGCACAATCTGCAAGGAGGAGGTCCCCACCTTCGGCTGGCGACGCTGGTTGTGGCAGAGGTCCAGCTGGAGCTTTTCCTACATTTTATTTATTTATTTATTTAGAAATAATTTTTATTCTGCCTATAATAGTCACCCATGTTATGCAGATTACAATAAATCAAATACAATAAAACATCGCAAACAACATTCCTGTGCATACCCCAGATCAGTAAAGAGAAGTGGGTTTTGCATCCCAGCCAATAGATGGAGGCAGAGAATAAAATCTTTTCAGGCTGTGCTACATGTCAGAGAGCGCCACCTCTGATCCACAAATCTCATTAGGGTGCATAATATCATGCACACATAACAGACAAAATAATTCAGTCCTGTCTAAAAAACTTTCCTAATACAGTGCCTTGCTAAGCTGAAGGCACTGTATTAGGAAAATTCTCTGAACTCTCCATAGAAGGCTACAAAATAATTAATTAATTGGCTATTAATTAAGTTGACTTAGAAAATAGCCACTGCTATTACTAGCAACAGTAACATGGAATAGACTTAGTGTTTGGGTACTTGCCAGGTTCTTATGGCCTGGATTGGCCACTGTTGGAAACAGGATGCTGGGTTTGATGGACCCTTGGTCTGACCCAGTATGGCAGGTTCTTATGTTCTTAAAAGCCAGGGACGGTAACTTTGAAATAGCTGCGCATTCGCACATGTATGCACGTATGCTGGCTCACGCTAATGAACGCGGCCATGTTATAAGATAAGCATGTATATGTGCGCGTGATATAAAATAGGCCATACTCTTATATGGAAATGTGCATGTATGCGCAAATGCCGCCTTTACCACGCAAGTGGGTGGAGTTTAGTAGACGCACGCCAATGCAATTGCCAGTTTCCCTGGTTCATTCCCAGTTTGGCCAAGTAAAGGATAGAACTTCCTACCCTCCCTAATTAACTAGCTTACCTTTTACCCTGTTAGCCCGAAACCTTAAAATCCCACTAACGTCTTTAGTTTTTTTTGTTTCAGGACTTGCATGCCATCCATAGCAGAAGTAAAGTTACGTGGGAGGGAACCCTGGCGTGCGCTTGTGCATTTCATTCAGAAATCTAGCAATGCCCATGCCCTGTCCAGACAATGCCCACACCCCGACACTTTTTAGCTGAAGAAAATGTTGTGTCCATACCAGTAGATACAAACATACTTGTGCGCTTTTTTAAATCCACGCGGCACGCGCCAGCCCGACTTCTATGTGTATCGCCTGCCTTCATGGTGTAGGGCTTTTAAAATTTGCCTTAAAAAGAGCAGATGTGTCCAACTGTTTCCTAAACGTTAACAAATCATCTTCCTTTTTTAAGGACTCAGGAAATTAATTCCAGAGAACGAGTCCTGCCACCCCAAAAATACGTTCCTGTGATTCTTTTAGTCATCTTATGTGATGGTGTCTCCAGTAAATATTTCTCGGATGAACGTAAATTTTGGGAAAGATGGTAGTGCCCCATTTTGTCAGAGAAACATTGGGATGCAAGTTGAGCATTGTTGAGCAGCGTACATTTATTCCCAAGTTTGCACAGCCAGGTTGTGCATAGTCTCTCTTCTTTACAGCCACAGTCACTCCTTCTATAAAATTGCTTTCCTCCCCCATGACAGTGTCCTCAAATACATATTCTCTCCTTTCCAGACTGGGGTGATATCGCTGATTGATTGCACTTTGATGGAGGAGCCAGAGGGCACCGATGATGAATGTGAGTACACTTGAGAAGAGAAGAGGATACACTCGTTACTTCAAATGGATGATGAATGGAGCCATTGTTCTGACTCCTGAACATCAAGGTTATCTGTATCCCTGGACTGCCATGAGCTGATGGTCCTGGGGACACAGTGCAAGCTCACAAGCCCTACAGCTCTGATTGGTTATGCTGAAAAGTATTTGGATTAGAAGGAACTGAGCCAGCCAGGTAAACAATATCCAATAGAAACTGAGGGTGTTCATTTCTCTCTTTTTTTTTCCAATACAAAGCAAAATCATCTGGGCAGGACTTGGACCATCTCGATTTTAAGATTGTGGTGGAACCCAAAGATTGTCCTCCATTTATTGTGATTCTGGTGGCATCTTCCAGGCAGGAGAAGGCAGCATGGACCAGTGACATCAGTCAGGCAAGTTACCATCACAGCACAACACTTCCAACCAACCCCCAATCCTTTCTTGGGTCATTTATTCTCCTCCTCATTCCTTCTCACACCAACTCATCTCAATCTACCCTGCCTCTCCTCATTCCACATCAAACCATGCCCACCCTATCCCATCACGTGCCATCCTTATCCCACCTCACCCCAAGCTGGCCTCTCTCTGTACCATTCTCCCCTCAAACCATCTCTACCCTGTCCCATAATGCACCATCCTTATCTCACCTCACCCCAAGCTGGCCTCTCTATGTATCATTCTCCCCTCAAACCATGCCCACCCTATCCCATCATGCACCATCCTTATCCCACCTCACCCCAAGCTGGCCTCTCTGTGTATCATTCTCCCCTCAAACCATGCCCACCCTATCCCATCACGTGCCATCCTTATCCCACCTCACCCCAAGCTGGCCTCTCTATGTATCATTCTCCCCTCAAACCATGCCCACCCTATCCCATCACGTGCCATCCTTATCTCACCTCACCCCAAGCTGGCCTCTCTATGTATCATTCTCCCCTCAAACCATGCCCACCCTATCCCATCATGCACCATCCTTATCCCACCTCACCCTAAGCTGGCCTCTCTGTGTATCATTCTCCCCTCAAACCATGCCCACCCTATCTCATCATGCAACATCCTTATCCCACCTCACCCCAAGCTGGCCTCTCTGTGTATCATTCTCCCCTCAAACCATCCCTACCCTATCCCATCATGCACCATCCTTATCTCACCTCACCCCAAGCTAGCCTCTCTATGTATCATTCTCCCCTCAAACCATGCCCACCCTATCCCATCATGCACCATCCTTATCTCACCTCACCCCAAGCTGGCCTCTCTGTGTATCATTCTCCCCTCAAACCATGCCCACCCTATCCCATCATGCACCATCCTTATCCCACCTCACCCCAAGCTGGCCTCTCTGTGTATCATTCTCCCCTCAAACCATGCCCACCTTATCCCATCACGTGCCATCCTTATCCCACCTCACCCCAAGCTGGCCTCTCTCTGTACCATTCTCCCCTCAAACCATCCCTACCCTATCCCATCATGCGCCATCCTTATCTCACCTCACCCCAAGCTGGCCTCTCTGTGTATCATTCTCCCCTCAAACCATCCCCACCCTATCCCATCATGCACCATCCTTATCTCACCTCACCCCAAGCTAGCCTCTCTCTGTATCATTCTCCCCTCAAACCATGCCCACCCTATCCCATCATGCAACATCCTTATCCCACCTCACCCCAAGCTGGCCTCTCTGTGTATCATTCTCCCCTCAAACCATGCCCACCCTACCCTATCATGCACCATCCTTATCCCACCTCACCCCAAGCTGGCCTCTCTGTGTATCATTCTCCCCTCAAACCATCCCCACCCTACCCTATCTCATTCCTATCTCAAACCAGTACCAAGCAATAGTGATTTCCAATGCTTCCCCTTCTAACCTATCTCATTGCTTGAGAAGTAATTTCTGCATTAGTTTCAGTGAGTGATTCCCATGTGAGTAGAAATAGTGTTCACATTTCTGGATTAGGCACATGTGGGTAAATTGAGCCTCCAGAAAACCTGTACATAGTTTTAAAATCCACATAAATGTGGCTATATAGAAAACAGTTGTTCTGGGGGCATGTTTGCACACGTGTTTCATTTTCAAAGCCTTACATGAACAATTCACGCCGTCTTTTAAAGCCATGTAAGTGTTTGTGGGTAGCTTCTGTTTGACAATTAGCTGAAACATAGAAAATTTACCCAGTAGTGTTTGCATTGTTGCATGTGAACTATCATGGCCCAGTGGTGAGCTATAGTGAAACTGGAACCAGAAATGTGCCCAGAATGAGATAGATGATGACATTACAGCATGTGGTTCAGTGGGTGCATAGCATTCGATGCACTAACATGTCCTTCTGTGCTTTTCATTGGATAACAATCAGTACACTGAAATGTCATTGTGTATGTTTCACTGGATGGCTGACATTGGTGCACTAACAACTAACAAGTCATTCCTGAACATTCCCAGATCAATCCAATTAAGTGGGTTTTGCCTCCCTACATCAGAACATAAGAAATTGCCATACTGGGTGAGACAATGGGTCCATCAAGCCCAGCATCCTGTTTCTAACAGTGGCCAATCCAGGCCATAAGAACCTGGCAATTACCCAAACACTGAGTATATCCCATTCCACTGATGCCAGTAATAGCAGTGGCTATTCCCTAAGTCAACTTGATTAATAGCAGGTAATGGACTTCTACTCCAAGAACTTATCCAAACCTTTTTTAAACACAGCTACACTAACTGCACTAACCACATCCTCTGGCAACATATTCCAGAGTTTAATTGTGCGTTGAGTGAAAAAGAATTTTCTCTGATTAGTTTTAAATGTGCCCCATGCTAACTTCATGGAGTGCCCCCTAGTCTTTCTACTATCCGAAAGAGTAAATAACCGATTCACATCTACCCGTTCTAGACCTCTCATGATTTTAAACACCTCTATCATATCTCTTCTCCAAGCTGAAAAGTCCTAACCTCTTTAGTCTTTCCTCATAGGGGCGCTGTTCCATTCCCCTTATCATTTAGCCTTATCAGTTAGCCCTGTTATCTGTACCCTCTTGTTTGATGTAATTTCCAACTTTGGTTCTATGTAAACCGACGTGATATGTACTAGTACAGGAACATCGGTATATAAAAACCTTAAATAAATAAATCATTTTGGTAGCCCTTCTCTGTACCTTCTCCATCGCAATTATATCTTTTTTGAGATGCGGCGACCAGAATTGTACACAGTATTCCAGGTGCGGTCTCACCATGGAGCGATACAGAGGCATTATGACATTTTCCGGTTTATTCACCATTCCCTTCCTAATAATTCCCAACATTGTTTGCTTTTTTGACTGCTGCAGCCCACTGAACCGACGATTTCAATGTGTTACCCACTATGACACCTAGATCTCTTTCTTGGGTTGTAGCACCTAATGTGGAACCTAACATTGTGTAACTATGGCATGGGTTATTTTTCCCTATATGCATCACCTTGCACTTATCCACATTAAATTTCATCTGCCATTTGGATGCCCACTTTTCCAGCCTCACAAGGTCTTCCTGCAATTTATCACAATCTGCTTGTGATTTAACTACTCTGAATAATTTTGTATCATCTGCAAATTTGATTATCTCACTCGTCGTATTTCTTTCCAGATCATTTATAAATATATTGAAAAGTAAGGGTCCCAATACAGATCTTGGGATTACTTTCAAGTGCCCAGTTCCATGGCCTCCACATTTGATTTGATTCCATGGGCATTTGCGCACATGAGACCTCTGTAGCGCACTCTGGCCATCGGGGATCCTGCTATATTTGTTTCCTCTTTGGCCTTTGGTCGATCAAATTCTGAGGCGTAGGGAAGCACATCCCGGCTCCGTGGTGTGGGTTGCGCATGAGAGACTGCGGTATCCGTGGTTTGCAGATCTGGTTCACCTGGCGGTGTTGGATACCTTTGGCTGGCTCATCTACCAAACTTCCTGCATCAGGCACCCATATTTTTGGATTGGGAGGATCACTTTTGTCTTGCAGCTTGGCTTTTGAGAGGTAGCATCTGTGTCTGGAAGGTTATTCGGAACAGGTTATCTCCACGTTTCTCCAGGCTCTTCGACCTGCCACTTTGGTGTATATTTAGGTCTGGAGGGTGTTTGAGTCTTGGTGACTTCGGAGACAGATGCATCCTCAGTGGAGGGTCCTGACTTCTTGGAATTTGTGCAACAGGGCTTGTCTAAGGGTCTTGCCTATAGTTCCATTTGCATTCAGGTGTCAGCTTTGGGCTGTCTTAGGGCCAAATGGCAAGGGAGGTTCTTGACCTCGCATCCTGATTTGGTTCGTTTCTTAAAAGAGGTCAAGTATTTGAGACTTATGGTTAGGAAGTTATGCCCAGTTTGGAGCCTTAATTTGGTCTTGCAAGTTTTGTGGGGCTCTGTTTGAGCCTTTGAGGAGAGCGACACTGAAGGCTTTGACTCTGAAGGCAGTGTTCCTGGTGGCCTTCTGTTCGGCCAGACAGGTTTCGGAGTTACAGGCTCTGTCTTGCAAGAATCCCTTTCTGCATATTTCCCATGACGAGGTTTCCAGTGCTCTCTTTTTTGTCTAAGGTGGTGTCCTCCTTTCATATTAATCAATCGGTAGATCTTCCCGCTTTTCTGGAGTGGTCCAAGGATTCCCCTAGGGGCAGAGAGCTGCATCCTTTGGATGTGAGGAGAACTCTGTTGTGTTATCTGGAGCTGTCAAATAGTTCTGGCGCTCTGATCACCTTTTTGATCTGTAAGGGGGCAGGAAGAAGGGAGAGAAGGCCTCTAATACTATCATTTCCCATTGGTTGAAAGCGGCTATTTGCGCAGCCTATATGTGTAAGGGCCGTCGAGTTCCAGCGGGGCTGAAGGCGCACGCTACAAGATCACCAGCCACATCTGGGGCAGAATGTCAGTTGCTGTCACCTCAGATTTGTAGGGCTGCAGTGTGGTCCTCGTTGCGTACTTTCACCAGACATTACCACATGGACGTGAGGATGTTCTGCGTGCGGGTCTTTTGGGTTCCCACCCACTCTAGGGGAGCTTGGGTACATCCCATTTATCTGGACTGATCTGGGTATGTTCAGGAAAGGTAAATTGGTTCTTACCTGCTAATCTTCGTTCCTGTAATACCACAGATCAGTCCAGAGACCCATCCCATCACTGCCGAAAGACTATGTTTTTTGCCAACTGGTGGTTCAAGTTGGTTTGCCTTTCATTTATTTGGGCAGTTGTTGATCATGATTTGGATTTTTGGGAGTGTTTTGGGCTCCAGTTTTTGGCGGTTTCCAACCCTATAGTTTTCCCTGTTAGCTCGAGAAAGGGATTTTAGGCTTACATCTTGACTTGTGTACAGGTCAATACTGAGGGGACTGCAGGTGGCACTCTGCTATGTAGCAGTGCCTCAAAGTTTTGTTTCTCTGACTCCACCTACTGGTAGGGAGGCAAATCCCACCTGTCTGGACTGATCTGTGGTATTACAGGAACGAAAATTAGCAGATAAGAACCATTTTTCCTTTGTGTGTGTTTCAGTGGATGGATAACATTCAGTGCACTAATGTATCATTGTGAGTTTTCACTAGGTGGCTAACGTTCAGTGCACAAACATGTCACTTTGTGTATTTCAGTGGGTGGACAACACTTGGTGCACTTATGTGTAACTGTGTGTGTTTCATTGTGTGGATATCATTTGGTGTACTAACATGTCATTGTGAGTACTTGACTGGGTGGCTAACATTGATGCACTAATGTCATTGTGACTATGTCAGTGGGTAAATAACATTCGGTGTAGTAACATGTCATTATGACTGTTTCAGTGGATGGATACCATTCACTAGCATGTCATTGGTGTGTGTTTCAGTGGGTAGAAAACCTTTTTGGTGCACTAACATATCATTTGAGTGTTTTCCACTGAGTATCTAACACTGGTACATTAACGTCTCATTGTCAGTGTTCAGTGGATGGATAATATTCGGTGCATTCATGTTATCGTGTGTTTCACTGGATTGATAACATTCTTACACTAACATGTTTACTGTGTGTCTTTCAAAGAAAAAATAATATTCAGTGCACTAATGTATCATTTTGAGTGTTTCAGTGGGTGGGTAGCATTTGGTGCACTAACATGTCATTGTGAGTTTTTCAGTGGCTAGATAGCATTCAGTGTTCTAATGTGTCATTGTGTGTGTTTCAGTGGGAGGATAACATTTGGTGTACTAACATCTCATTGTATGTGCTTCAGTAGGTGGATAACATTCAGTGCACTAAAGTGTTGTTTGCTTTTCACTGGATACATTCAGTGCAGTAACATGTTTTGTGTATTTTTTCAGTAGGTGAATTGGTGTACTAGCATGTCATTGTGTGTGGCTTAGTGGATGGATTAATTTGGTGCATTAACGTATCATTGTGCGTGTTTCAGTAGGTGGATAACATTCAGTGCATTAACGTATCGTGTGTTTCAGTAGGTGGATAATATTCAGTGCACTAACATGTCATTGTGTATGTGTTTCAATGGGTAGATAACATTCAGTGTTTTTGTAGGCTTTCACTGGATAACATTCAGTACACTAATATTTTTTGGTGTGTGCTTCAGTGAGTGGATAACATTCGGTGTACTAACGTGTTAATGTGTGCTTTTCACTGGATCACATTCAGTGTACTAACATCTTTGTGCATTTTTCAGTGAGTGGATAACATTTGGTGCAGTAATGTGTCATTGTATGTGCTTCAGTGGGTAGATAACATTTGGTGCACTAGCATGTCATTGTGTGGCTCAGTGGATGAATAACATTTAGTGTATTAATGTGCCATTGTGTGTGTTTCAGTAGATGGATAACATTTGGTGCACTAGCATGTCATTGTGTCCTTTCACTAAGGTGGATAACATTTGGTGCATACTGTCCTTGTGTGTAACTCAAGTGGGTGGATATTTGGTGAACTGATGTGTCATTGTGTGTTTCGTAGGTAAAATAGCATTATTCATGCTCTAGCATGTCATTGTGTGCTTTTAGTGTGTGGATAACATTTGGTAGACACGGTCATGGTGTTTAGCTCAGTGGTGGGTAATATTTATGCACTAATGTGTCACTGGGTGGGTATTTTTGGTGCACTAATGTGTCAATGTGTGTGTGTTTCAGTGCGTGGATAACATTCGCTGCAATGGCCTTATGATGAATGCATTTGAAGAGAACTCTAAGGTGACCGTCCCACAGATGATAAAGTAAGTTGTGAATGTGCTGCAGATGGGGAGGAGCCTCATTTGTACTGTAGTTCAGGACCTTTCCTCCCTGTGCAGAGCAGCCAGCTTTCAAAGGGACACTGTCCACAAGGTGAGTCTCTACCCTTATTCCTGTCAGCAAAGAGGAAACTGAGGGGAGACTTTGAGGAGGGAGATGACAGTGGGCACCTGTGCAGTCTTCACTGATTTCTTCACCACAGCAATGTTCAATTATTATCACATTGATGAGTCAAAAACTATATTAGTGTGTGCATGATGTGTGATTTCATATTAGCGATGCGGCACGTCACCCAGTCCCAGCAGGATCCTTGCCCTCTTTCAGGTCAGACTCCAGTCTTTACTGTGATGACGTTGACATCCGGTTCAGCAAGACCATGAACTCCTGCAAAGTGCTTCAGATCCGCTATGCAAGTGTGGAACGACTGCTGGAGCGACTGACAGACTTACGATTCCTCAGCATCGACTTTCTCAACACTTTCCTGCATTCCTACCGAGTCTTCACAACGGCATTAGTTGTCCTGGAGAAACTCATTACCATCTACAGAAAGCCAATCAGTGCCATTCCTGCCAGGTAACCCAGACAAGAGCCAGAAAGAGGCCGATGCAATACAGTGCTCTCAGCCTAGCGCACAGCTTGCCACATAGTTGGACGCGCTAGAATAATGAGATACCAGTGCGTTGCTAATAGCGCCCATCCCATGTAAATGCCATGTAGAGGAGGCTATTAGCTAGCAGTGCACCTCCAGTGCAAAAACTCACTGTGAGCCTGATGTGCATGTTTTAACGTGCAACACTTAATTCCAGCCCCAGAGCTGCCACACAAAACAGCATGAAAAAAAAATCTTAACGGTGGTCGGGTTAGGAAAAAAGGCGCTCAATTTCTGAGTGTCCATTTTCCTTACCGGTGCACAGGCACATCTCCTGGGTGCCCAATGCCATGGATGTGCCTCGGATGCACAGTTTATCCCCAGCACGTCCTTTTCAGCACGGCAGCTCATTTGCCTATTGCATTGGGAGTACAAGAGAGGGGAGGAGTGCGTGCGTTGAAAAAACGGGTGCCCAGTTTGGATGCATGTTTTTTCACCTTGATATTGCGTCGGCCCCAAAGAGCACTGTTGCAGGAGGCTACCAGGGAGCCGCAAAACAAGCAAAGGCTAAATTTCCATAGCTAAAGCAGTGCGTTCCCTGCAGAAATGGGGCTTTGAAAACTGCCTTCATGCATGCAGCCAAAATGATGCGCATAGCTCAGACTGGCTCAGCCCTTAAAGTCTGACCCAAATCCTTCTCTCACCCTGGCATTCAGTGCATGTAAAAAAAATCTGCTGCCACCCCCAATCTCCCTCCCATCCCAGCACTCACTATATGTAGAAACAATCCCTCTCTCCCCAATCCCAGCACTCACTGCATTTAAATAAAAATCTGCTCCCCCAGCCACCCCTGATCCCCTTCCTTCCACCCATCACTCGCTGTACTTTTGTAAAAATCTGCTGCCACCCCTGACCTCCCTCCCTCCCATCCCAGCTCTCACTGTATTTAAAAACAATCTGCTGTCACCTCTGATCCCCATTGTCTCCTGCCCCAGCACTGCCATCTCTAATCCCCTCTCTCCCCCTCCTCTGGTGATCTCCCTCCCCATTCATAATCTGTCAAAAATATTCATCTCCTTCCCGCCCGCCTTCCCCACACTCAAGCTGTCAAAAAGCTTCTCCCTCTAGCTCCCATTCCCTCCCACCCTCCCCGCACTTCTCTCCTCCCTTCCTCTGCGCATTCAAACTGTAAAACCTGGGCCCATTCAGTGTTTCTGTGTATTTATTGTTGTATCTTGCTGAGTATGTAGCACGCGCCAAAGCACTGGTTACCAGCTAAACCGAAATGTCATTAAATTGCATTTCTGAGAGCATATCCAGCTCCGAGGAGAGAAACGTCTCTCATTGCCTGTGTTCAGTGATCTCCTTGCTTTTCCTTAACCCCAGGTCACTGGAGCTTTGTTTGCAAGCAATCAAAACAACAAACTTCTGTATGGCGAACCCCCCAAATCTCCGAGGGCCAACCGGAAATTCTCCTCCCCACCTCCTCTGGCCATCACCAAGTCCTCCTCTCCAAGCAGACGTCGAAAGCTCTCTCTAAACATCCCCATCATCACTGGAGGGAAGGCCCTGGACCTGGCGGCCCTCAGCTGCTCTCCCAATGGCTATGCAAGTAGGTGCCCCGGAAGAGCTGTTTATTGCTATTAAATAATGAGCTGTAGTGGCTTGAGATTTATTTAATGTTTGGGTACTTGCCAGGTTCTTGTGGCCTGGATTGGCCACTGTTGGAAACAGGATGCTGGGCTTGATGGACCCTTGGTCTGACCCAGTATGGCAATTTCTTATGTTCTTAAGAGCTCTCTTCCATAAGATGTCCCATGTACTGTGTGTCCAACACCTTCAACCCATCACTCTCTCCCTTAGAGAAAGCACCAAAAATGCCCTTTAAACCTCCATCCCTTACAGACACCCACCAAAGAGCCCTTTCCTCCTCCACACTACTGTTTGTTACAATCCCACATAGGAGACTCGTGAACAAAATGAGAAGCTTAGGAATGGATGTCAAAGTAGTATCGTGGATTGCAAACTGGTTGACTGACAGGAGATAGTGTGTAATGGTAAATGGAATTTACTCTGAAGAAAGAGCGGGGTTAAGTGCAGTGCCACAGGGATCAGTGTTGGGACCAGTTCTGTTCAATATCTTTGTGAGCGACCTGGCGGAAGGGATAGAAGGTAAAGTTTGTCTATTTGTGGATGATACTAAGACCTGCAACAGAGTAGACAGCCCTGAAAGAGTAGAGAGAATGAAAAGTGATTTTAAAAAGCTTGAAGAGTGGTCGAAGATTTGGCAGTTGGGATTCAATGCCAGGAAGTGCAGAGTCGTGCATCAGGGGTGCGGCAATCCAAAGGAGTTGTATGTGGTGGGTGGTGAAAGACTAATGCACACAGACTGGGAGAGGGACCCTGGAGTGATAGTATCTGATGATCTAAAGGTGACAAAGCAATGCGACAAGGCAATAGCTAAAGCCAGAAGAATGCTGGGCTGCTTAGAGAGGGGAATAACCAGTAAGAAAAGGAGCTGATAATGCCCTTGTACAGGTCCTTGGTGAGGCCTCACCTGCAGTACTGCGTTCAGTACTCGTGTCCGTATCTCAAAAAGGATAAAGACAGGATAGAGGCGATCCAAAGAAGAGCGACCAAAATGGTGAGAGGTCAGCATTGGAAGACCTATGAGGAGCGGCTGAGGGATCTGATTATGTTTACCCTGGAGGAGAGGAGGTGCAGGGGAGATGAGAGATACAGTCCTTCATATACCTGAAAGGTTTTAATGATGCACAATCGTCAAACCTTTTCTGTTGGAAAGAAATCAATAGAACTAGAGATCATGAAATGAAACTCCAGGGAGGATGACGCAGAACCAATGTCAGGAAATATGTTTTCAACAAATCAACAACTCCAAGCCCAATACATAATGTAATCTGGGGACTTCTACAAACAATCCTCCAACAAACACAAGTCACCCAGTAATTTCTAAATTAATGAATTATACCTAAATTATTTCATCACTTTTTGTTCTTTTTTGTGTGACCTCCAAGTACACAGAATGTATAAATCAGAGATTCTTTTACTCATAAGTCCAACTTTATTTTATTATATTATTATTACTTTTCTATTGAAAAACTTTACCTGCACCTCGGGAACTCTAACTTCTTTTGGTTTATTTTCATCAAAGGTCCCCAGAGCAGTCTTTATAGAAAACAGGATCCATCCGAGACAGCCACAGAACCTAACACTATGAATGACATAATTTCTCTGTGACAGGCTGACTACAGCTCTTCTATCCCACAGATTCTGATGTCTCCGTCAGAGAAGAATTAGATTCTGACCAGATTCAGAGTGATGAGGCTGAATCTGAGGTGTCTCCAACCAAATCCCCAACTACTCCCAAAACTGTAAGAGGCAAGAGCACCTCAGGTAAGGAAGATGGCACAGACATTTCCTGAAAGAGGAGGTCGATCCACCCCCCAGTCTCTCATAGCCTATCAAAGCCTCCTCCATCTCATATATAACTGGTCCCAATAATCTACTCCCCCTCTGTGCAGAATTCAGGCTCTGGTCCTCTCCTGAGTCTGGGTTATGGGAACGACTCTGTTCAGACCCTGCTTATGGGATATGGTGACTGATTCTCTGCTCTGGGCCTTGGGCTTGAATTTCAATCTTTCTTTCTTTTACTTCACAGATTTCTCCTTATTCTCCTATAATAATGGAATGGTCATGGCATCTTGCCGAGAACATGATGGCAACCGCAGTGGCCTGTCCGCTGCTTCTGCATTTGCCATAGCAACTGCAGGGGCTAATGAGGGTACGCCCACCAAAGAAAAGTACCGACGGATGTCCCTGGCCAGCGCAGGTAGCTTTCCCTGGAGTTGCAAACCTAAACCTGGGGAGTTCTTCGTAGAGGAGCATTCTGGGAACATGCTGTGTATGTATTACTTCCTACATCCCACCTGCAGTAGAGAGGTCAGCACCTCTGCCCCTGTGGGACCCTGTCTGCTCGCTTTCAGACCATTCTTTCAGGATTCACGCATTACCTCTTTGCTATTATTGCACTACACCCATCTTGTATGTACTCCCAGCCACACGTCTCCTCCTCTCTCAGCCCAGGCATGTTTTTCAGATACATGCGTGAACATCCTCACATGGGCTAAATGCATGAGTGGCTGCCAGTAAAGGAACATTGATTCTTACCTGCTAATTTTCGTTCCTGGAATACCACGGATCAGTCCAGACTCCTGGGTTTTGCCTCCCTGCCAGCAGATGGAGACACAGAAAGTTTCATTGACACTGCCATGTAACCTGGTGTGCCACCTGCAGTCCCTCAGTATTGATCTGAAACCAAGCCAAGATGCATATCATAAAAACCCTAATGTAATTGAACAAACTCCTACAACTAGAGGGAGGAAAGCAAAACCCCACAATAGGAAATATATTTTCCAACCACAGAACAGGAGAAACAATCCTGAAATCTTGAACAACTCTGCAGCATATATATAGAAGAAGTATGAGCAGACTCTCCTCAACAACCAGGGTGGGACTCTGGACTGATCCGTGGTACCAGGAATTAAAATTAACAAGTAAGAATCAACTTTCCTTTCCTGTTCATACCTGGATCAGTCCAGACTCCTAGGATGAACCTAAGCTTCCCTAATTAGGGTGGGACTAGGAGAGTCCCACTTGAAGAACACTCTCACCGAAACCCTGAAATCCCTGGCCTCTGGGGCCTGGACATCCAAACTATAATGCCTTTCAAAAGTGTACAACGACTTCCAAGCAACCGCCCAACAAACTTTTGTGGTGACACATTCTGGCTCTCGGCCCAAGAAGCCGCCTGTGTCCGAACTGAGTGAGCCCTCAATCTCACCAGGATAGGACACCCCTTACAGATAAAAGCCGAGCTTATTGCCTCCTTCAACCATCTTGCTATTGTGGACTTTGAAGCCTTCTGCCCTTTCTTAGGTCCACTGCATAGCACAAAGAGATGGTCAGACACCCTGAAGCTGTTGGTGTCCTTGAGGTAACACAACAAAGCTCGCTTCACATCCAAACATCACAGGTTTCTAGCATGTGGAGTCAATGTGTCCAAATCTGGGAAAGCCGAAAGCCCTACCATCTGATTCAGATGGAATGCTGAAATAATCTTCGGGAGAAAAGAGGACATCGTCCACAAGGAGATCCAGAATCCAAGATCTTCAGAAAAGGCTCTTTATACGACAATGCCTGAAGTTCGGAAATTCCTCTGGTTGAACAAATTGCTACCAGAAAAAAACACTATCAAAGTAAGATCCTTCACCGTTGCCCTACTTAAAGGCTCAAAGTGTACCACACATATCCCCTGTAGGACTAAATTAAGATTCCATGAGGGACATATTTTCCCCCCTGGAGGACATAGATGTTTTGCCCCTCGAAGGAAGTTAACCACATCCAGATGAGCAGCCAAAGCCATTCCCATGTACCTCGCCACGAAGACAGCCCAAAGCCACAACCTGAGCTTTAAGTGAGTTAAAGGGCAAGTCTTTCATCAGTTCTTTCTACTAAAAGGCCAAGATGTGAACTATCAAGGCCCAAGTAAGTCTTACTCCCTGACCTGTGTATCAGGACTCGAAGACATTCCAGATCCTCACATAGGACAAGGAAGTGGAAGTCTTTCTAGCCTGCAACAGAGTAGAAATGACATCCTCTGGGATATCCTTTTTCTCTCAAATGCCTCCTCTCAAAAGCCAAGATGCAAGACAAAAGCGATCTGCCCAATCCGAAAATATTGGACCCTGACGAAGAAGTTTTGGCAAGTTGCAGCGAACCATCCACCGCCAGACAGTCTAGGTCTGCGAACCATGGGGACTGGGGCTATCAGGATCATCTCTGCAGGATGTGTTTCAATTTGCCGTATAATTTTTCCCACCAGGGGACTTGGAGGGAACACGTACAGTAGGATCCCTTGGGTCCAAGGTAGGACCAGGGCATCAACCCCTTCTTCTCCGTGCTCTCTTCTGCGACTGAAGAAAAGGGGTGGCATTCCTCTGTGACGCCATCAAGTCCAGATTGGGGGGGGGGGGTACTCCACCGGTGACAGAGAAGAGCCATCGCCTCCGCCAACAGCTCCCACTCCCTGGGATCCAGTTTCTGGTGACAGAGAAAATCCACTTGAACATTGTCCACTCCAGCTATGTGAGACGATGTGAGCAATGCTAGATGCCATTCCGCCCAGAGAAACAACTCCTGAGCTTCCTGGGCAACAGCCTAATTCCTGATACCCTCTTGTCGGTTGATATAAGTCACCATGGGCGCATTGTCTGACAAGATACGCACTGAGCGGCTGCGTAACAGAAGCAGAAATGCAAGTAACATGAACCACATTGCCCTCGTTTCCAAACGATTGATAGGCCAGGATGCTTCTTCCTTGGGGCATTGTCCCAAGGTCAACTGATTCTGGCACATTGTCCCCCAGCTGGAAGGCTGGCATTGGTGGTAACTACCTTTCTCTTGCGGAATGGAGTGCAAACGAGAGAATTCTAACACGTAACCATCTCTTATCACGCTGAGGACCCATTGGTCTATCGTGATTTTGGTCCACTCCTTGTAAAACATAGTCAGATGACCTCCAATAGGAGGAAGAGAGGAGTGGACTGGCTTCGCTTCATTGTGAGGACTTAGCTCTGCCAGAGCCCTGGCTGAGACCTTCTCTGCCTGGTGTTCTGCCCCCTCAAAAGGGCTGGTTTCAGTATTGCTGCCTCTCTGTTCCTTGTCTCTGGGCTCCTGTTGAGTCTACTCTGCCGAAACTTTCTATTTGACCGAAAATGAGGACGCCCCGCAAAAGAGCCTTTGTTTCCTTTAGGTTTATCTTCTGGCAGCCTATGCCCTTTGGTCTCACCGAGATGCTTCATAAGCTCCTCCAAGTCTTCTCCAAACAGAAGCTTTACTTTGAAAGGTAACGCTCCTAAGCAAGACTTAGTCCAAAAATCCGCCAACCAGTTCCTTAACCAAAGGAGATGCCTGGCTAAAACCACAAACAACATAATTCTCGAAAAAGTTCTGATGAGCTCGTACAAGGCATCATGACATAAGCCACTGCGCATTTAGACAGTCCACCTACTTAGCTTGAGACGCAGATAGCAGTCTTGAAGCCTGCGATTGCTGAACCCAGTGCAAGCTGGCCCTCTGATAAAGCTACTGCACATGGCAGCATGAATGCCAAGCACAGAAACCTCAAATATCTTCTTGAGATGAATTTCCAACTTCCTGTTCTGCATATCCTTCAGCGCCACTGAACTAACTACAGGAATGGTGGTCTTCTTAGTAACCGCAGACACTGAAGCATCTACTTTTGGAAGTGCTAACAGCTCAGGTGTGTCCTCAGGCAATAGATACAACTTCACCATTGCCCGGCGGACCACATATCCCCTGAAACTTGCGCTATATAGGCCTCATGCATAAGCAGTACAAATTTGGATGAAAACCTTGCAGGATCATCCGACTCCCCGGAAGGATCCCCCTCTTTGTCCGAATTGGTTGCCTTCTGATAGCAGAGCCCTGTCCTACCAGAGACAACAGAGGAGGAAGTTCCTTCATCCCCTGAAGCAGCCCTGAAGTGTCTTCAGCCCCAGAAAAATGGCTGCCTTTCCCACGCCTGGTGGGGGAGGGTCTGCCGACTTCAAAGGCACTCCCGTGTCTATCTTCTGCTTAGGCTGCCACTCCGGCAAGGCTTCTGCCGGCCCCAACCCGCCCTCTCCACCAGAGAGGTATCGGGAGCAAAGCCTGGAACTGGAAAAGCCACACACGTGCGCCTGCACATCACCGCATGATCGGCAAGCACTGTTGTATGCCATCTCGCAAGCACCACGTCGGGAAAAAGGAGGCCTAACCGTGTGGCAACCAGGCACTGCCGCCCAAGAAACTACCGTCCCAATAGCTACCGAGCACTGCAAGCTCCACCCGCAGCCTCCCCGGCTGCTAAAACACTGCCGCTCTCCTTCTCTTTCTTTTCTAAACTTTAATCAAAAGCCAAGAAGGAAAAAGGGGTGCTTCCCAGTGGCAGAAGAGCTGTGGCTGGGTGGGAGGGAACTGGCCCCAACAAATATACACTTCCGGCAGCAAAAGGCTGACCCCCTGCTCGTCCTCCTCAGAACCAAGAGGGATAGCCCCACCAGGACCGAACAACCTCTTGGGAGGAATACCCTAAAGTAAATTCTCAATCCCCTTCTTTTTATATCTGGACTGCAGGCTATTGCACTTCTCTGTCTCCAGCAGACAGAGAAATACTGAGGGAGTGCAGGAGGCACACTGGGTTATGTACAGTGTCAGTGAGACTCTCTCTGTCTCCATCTGCTGGCAGGGAGGCAAAATCCAGGAGCCTGCACTGATCTGGGTATGAACAGGAACAGATCCTCCAAATTCATAGTCTGATAGTATGGATGTCTCAGATCTGTCTGCACCTGCTGCTCTGACTTGGGATGCACATAAGGAAACATCTCACTGCTTCCACATTTATATCAAGATTACTCCATGCTTCTGCTGATAGGCCTAACCTTTTTGCCAAAGAAATTAATTTTGCTTTCAAGGTTTTCTTTACCCCAATACTTACAAATCTCGCAGGTTTTCCTCCAGATCAGAGGAATGGGGACAAAGAATTTGTCATTCGCAGAGCAGCTACCAACAGAGTCCTGAATGTCCTGAGACACTGGGTGTCCAAACACGCTCAGGTATGTCACATCCTCACAGTTGTGCAAACACGCTCAGGTATGTCACACCCACAGATAGGTATACAGTCACACTCAGGTATGTGTCACTCATTCACGAGTGTCCTGACATACTCAGGTATGTTACATCCTCACAGGTGTGCAAACACACTTAGGTTTGTGCCACTCCTTCATATTGGATGTCCAAACACCTCATTCATGTGTCACACCCTGAAACAGGTGTCCAAATAAACTCAGGTACATGTTGCACCTTCACTAATGGGGCCACCCTATTCAGTAATCCTATTTATTACTCCTAAGTAATAAATCTAAAGTTATGAGAGTAATTTTCAAATTCTGCATATACTTCCCTTATGAGACTTGCCTGTGGGTACATCCAGACTGCACTCTGCTCCTGCTTTTTCTGTAGGATAAATTTCTCCTAGGAGAAGCAGGATGTCAGTCCTCACAAATGGGAGCCATCATCTGATGGAGCCCGGCACGGAAAACTTATGTCAAAGTCTTTGACTGGCGCACTGAGCATGCCCAGCCTGCCACTATCCACGCGTCCATGCGGGGTCTCTCTTCAGTCCTTATGTCAAAGTCTTTGACTGAAGCACTGAGCATGCCCAGCCTGCCACTATCCATGCGGGGTCTCTCTTCAGTCCTTATGTCAAAGTCTTTGACTGGCGCACTGAGCATGCCCAGCCTGCCACTATCCAGGCGTCCATGCGGGGTCTCTCTTCACTCCTTATGTCAAAGTCTTTGACTGATGCACTGAGCATGCCCAGCCTGCCACTATCCACACATCCATGCGGGGTCTCTCTTCAGTCCTTATGTCAAAGTCTTTGACTGGCGCTCTGAGCATGCCCAGCCTGCCACTATCCACGCGTCCATGCGGGGTCTCTCTTCACTCCTTATGTCAAAGTCTTTGACTGGCGCACTGAGCATGCCCAGCCTGCCACTATCCACGAGTCCATGCGGGGTCTCTCTTCACTCCTTATGTCAAAGTCTTTGACTGGCGCACTGAGCATGCCCAGCCTGCCACTATCCACGTGTCCATGCAGGGTCTCTCTTCACTCCTTATGTCAAAGTCTTTGACTGGCGCACTGAGCATGCCCAGCCTGCCACTATCCACGCGTCCAAGCGGGGTCTCTCTTCACTCCTTATGTCAAAGTCTTTGACTGAAGCACTGAGCATGCCCAGCCTGCCACTATCCACACGTCCATGCGGGGTCTCTCTTCAGTCCTTATGTCAAAGTCTTTGACTGGCGCACTGAGCATGCCCAGCCTGCCACTATCCACGCGTCCATGCGGGGTCTCTCTTCAGTCCTTATGTCAAAGTCTTTGACTAAAGCACTGAGCATGCCCAGCCTGCCACTATCCACGTGTCCATGCGGGGTCCCTCTTCAGTCCTTATGTCAAAGTCTTTGACTGGCGCACTGAGCATGCCCAGCCTGCCACTATCCACGCATCCATGCGGGGTCTCTCTTCAGTCCTTATGTCAAAGTCTTTGACTGGCGCACTGAGCATGCCCAGCCTGCCACTATCCACGTGTCCATGCGGGGTCTCTCTTCAGTCCTTATGTCAAAGTCTTTGACTGGCGCACTGAGCATGCCCAGCCTGCCACTATCCAGGCGTCCATGTGGGGTCTCTCTTCAGTCCTTATGTCAAAGTCTTCGACTGACGCACTGAGCATGCCCAGCCTGCCACTATCCACGTGTCCATGCGGGGTCTCTCTTCACGCCTTATGTCAAAGTCTTTGACTGACGCACTGAGCATGCCCAGCCTGGGGTTTCTAATCAGTTACCCATAATCCAATCTCTGTCCATCCTCACGGCTGGATTTCATAGGAGCCATGTTGGATGTGACACAGGCGAAGGCCTTTTTTGCCCCAAATCAGGGCACATGCACTGCTAATCCTGGCGGAGGAGGTCCACCACCGCGGTGCGGTGTATGCTGCAGCCTCTGGGGCACATAGCCGCGATGGTCCATGTCACCATGTTTGCCCCCCTGCATATGTGTTGAGCCCAGTGGACCCTACTCTCCCAATGGCGGCAGGCCACCCAGGGCCTTCAGGTCTGCATCCAGGTTTCCCCCTCTCTCAGGGCTTCCCTGGCTTAGTGGATGTTCCCATCCATCTAGAGCAGGGGTTGCCTTTTCAGGCTCCCCCTCACCAGGTTGTGCTTACCACAGATGCGTCCCACCTGGGCTGGGGTGCCCATATAGAGGGCCTCCTCACCCAAGGTCTGTGGACCGCTAAAGAAGCTCAGAGCCAGATAAACGTCTTGGAACTGAAGGTGATCCGGTATGCCTTGTGGGCCTTCCAAGGTTGGCCCTCCAGCAAGGTGATCCTTATTCGGACAGACAATCAGGTGGCGATGTGGTACATAAACAAGAAGTGGGGGGCACCAAGTCCTTCCTCCTTTGTCAGGAAGCAGTGCAGATCTGGAGTTGGGCCCTGTCTCAGGGGATGTTGCACCAGGCAGTGTACTTGGCTGGTGTGGAGAACATCCTAGCAGACAGGCTAAGTCGCACCTTCCAGCCCCACAAGTGGTCCCTGAAGCAGGAGGTGTCGGACCGGATCTTTCATCTCTGGGGAACCTCAGACATGAATCTGTTGCCTCCCCCTGCAACAGGAAAGTTCCTCAGTACTGCTCCCTGGACAGGTCAGACGGCCAGCCAGCCATGGATGCCTTTGTTCTCCATTGGGGACAGGGCCTCCTGTATGCGTACCCTCCACTTCCGTTGGTGATGAAGACGTTCTTAAAGCTTCACCAGGACTGGGGGACCATGGTCCTCATAGCCCCCCATTAGCAAATCTGATTCCCACTTCTGTGGAATCTCTCCCAGCAGGAATTGATCCATCTGGGGACTGCCCCAGAACTCCTCGCACAGGATCAGGGCAGATTGTAGCACCCCAACCTCCGGACCCTGTCTCTCATGGCCTGGATGTTGAAAGGTTGATCCTGCAGCCTTTTGACCTCACAGAGGATGTGTCTCAGGTCCTGGTAGCCTCAAGAAAGCCTTCCTCCAGGAAGTCTTATGCTTTGAAGTGGAGGAGGTTTACAATCTGGTGTGAGCAGAAGGGCCTATACCTCTTCTCCTGTCCGACCCAGGAACTCCTAGATTACCTGCTGCACCTTTCGGAGACCGGGCTTAAAATCAATTCTGGGTACCCCCGAGTGCCATAGGCGCGTACCACCAGATGGTGGATGTGTCACCCATCTCGGTGCAACCTCTTGTAAGGCATTTCATGCATGGATTGCTTCAACTGTGGCCTCCCCTAAGAGCCCTGCAGTGTCCTGGCCCAGTTGATGAAGCTGCTGTTTGAGCTGCTGCGCATTTGACCTGGAAGGTCATATTCCTGATAGTGATCACGTCGGCATGCAGGGTCAGTGAGCTGCATGCCTTGGTAACTTATCCGCCCTATACAAGGTTCTTCCATGACCAGGTGGCCCTACGCACGCACCCTAAGTTCCTGCTGAAAGTGGTTACTGAATTTCACCTTAACCAGTCCATTGTCCTACCCACTTTTTGCCCTGGGCCTCATTCCAACCAGGGGAAAGGGCGCGGCATACACTGGATTGTAAGAGGGCTTTGGCCTTCTACCTGGACTGGACAGCAGGCCATAGGCAATCCGCCCAGCTGTTTGTCTCTTATGACTCCAACAGGCTGGGTATGGCTGTTACTAAGCAGACTCTTTCCACCTAGCTGAATGCATCGCCTTCTGCTGTGACCAGGTGGGATTGCAACTGGAGGGCCACCTCACAGCTCATTCTGTTAGGGCCATGGCTCACCTGCGTGCAGTTCCCATGGGGGAGATCTGCAAGGCTGTGACTTGGAGTTCTCGCCAAACCTTCACTGCTCATTATTGCCTGGACAGGGACAGCTGTCCTGATAGGAGATTCAGCTACTCTGTCCTCAGAAATCTTTCAGCTGTGAACCCAACTCTTCCTACCTATGGCCCTATTTTGGGTTCAGGCTGTTCCCAATGTTACCAACAGCATCCCTGTTGTTGTGCCTGTTGGTCCCATTGGTCTCTGGTCCAGCCTGCAGCTAGGGATTCACCCACATGTGAGGACTGCCATCTTGTCTGTCTTAGGAGAAAGCAAAGTTGCTTACCTGTAACAGGTAAGAACAGGTGTTCTCCTAGGACAGCAGGATGTTGGATGGTAGGTGGAATTCCTGAGGACTAACATCCTGCTGTCCTAGGAGAACACCTGTTACAGGTAAGCAACTTTGCTTTAGCTGGGAAATAATGCCCCGGTCCTTGCATCATTCTTTCCCACCTCCTTGCTTCCTGCTCCAGCTCTGGGAGCTGGCGCTGTACTGCAGCATCATTAGGAACAGGAAAAGCCCCTCCTGCTCTCGTGGTACAGGCAGGGGAAGGGGAAATGATGCAAAGACAGGGGTAGCAGCTGGTGGAGAGGGGATTCCTGCTCAACTTTCCCATGTTGCCTTCTGTCTTTCCCCATCTCTAACTCTCATCTCCCACGTTATCTTTTCCTTTCTCTCAGGATTTTGAAGCTAATGAGGAACTGAAGTGCAGGGTGATTGGCTTCCTGGAGGATGTCATTCATGACCCAGAACTGTTAACACAAGAACGAAAAGCAGCAGCCAATATCGTCAGGTAAAATCTCCATCTAATCAATGTTCTGCATTCCCTGTACACCCTCTGTGTACCTACCTTAGAATTGTATATCCCCTGTACATCCTGTGCGTACCGACACTGGGCCTGTATATCCCCTGTACATCCTGTGCGTACCGACACTGGGCCTGTATATCCCCTGTACATCCTGTGCGTACCGACACTGGGCCTGTATATCCCCTGTACATCCTGTGTGTACTGACACTGGGCCTGTATATCCCCTGTACATCCTGTGCGTACCGACATTGGACCTGTATATCCCCTGTACATCCTGTGTGTACCTACCTTAGAATTGTAAATCCCCTGTACATCCTGTGTGTACCGACATTGGGCCTCTTTATCCCCTGTATATCCTGTGTGTACCGACACTGGGCCTGTATATCCCCTGTATATCCTGTGTGTACCAACACTGGGCCTGTATATCCCCTGTACATCCTGTATGTACCGACATTGGGCCTGTATATCACCTGTACATCCTGTATGTACCGACATTGGGCCTGTATATCCCCTGTACATCCTGTGTGTACTGACACTGGGCCTGTATATCCCCTGTACATCCTGTGTGTACCGACATTGGGCCAGTATATCCCCTGTACATCCTGTGTGTACTGACATTGGGCCTATATATCCCCTGTATATCCTGTGTGTACCGACACTGGGCTTGTATATCCCCTGTACATCCTGTACATCCTGTGTGTACCGAACAAAGGGGAAAGCCGACAGTCGCTCAGCAGCGCATGGTTCGGAGAGAGGTATCTTTAAAGGATACTAATGATGCATTAGAATTAGGGAATCCCGACAGTGAGGTTCCAATAATTAGAAAAGTAGTCCAAGTGCCTGTAACTAAAAACTCACCTGAGCTAAAAAATTCTAACTTATCCCTATCAATTAAAAAGCAGAATGAAAATACAAACAAAAAACACACTTTGAAATGTTTGTATGCTAATGCCAGAAGTCTAAGAAGTAAGATGGGAGAATTAGAATGTATAGCAGTGAATGAAGACATAGACTTAATTGGCATCTCAGAGACATGGTGGAAAGAGGATAACCAATGGGACAGTGCTATACCGGGGTACAAATTATATCGCAATGACAGAGAGGAGCAGTCGGGAGGAGGTGTGGCGCTTTATGTCCGGGATGGCATAGAGTCCAACAGGATAAACATCCTGCATGAGACTAAATACAAAATTGAATCTTTATGGGTAGAAATCCCTTGTGTGTCGGGGAAGACTATAGTGATAGGGGTATACTACCGTCCACCTGGTCAAGATGGTGAGATGGACAGTGAAATGCTAAGAGAAATTAGGGAAGCTAACCAAATTGGTAGTGCAGTAATAATGGGAGACTTCAATTACCCCAATATAGACTGGGTAAATGTATCATCGGGTCACGCTAGAGAGATAAGGTTCCTGGATGGAATAAATGATAGCTTTATGGAGCAATTGGTTCAGGAACCGACGAGAGAGGGAGCAATTTTAGATCTAATTCTCAGTGGAGCACAGGACTTGGTGAGAGAGGTAACTGTGGTGGGGCCGCTTGGCAATAGTGATCATAATATGATCAAATTTGAATTAATGACTGGAAAAGGAACAGTGTGCAAATCCAAGGCTCTCGTGCTAAACTTTCAAAAGGGAAACTTTGATAAAATGAGAAAAATTGTTAGAAAAAAACTGAAAGGAGCAGCTACAAAAGTACAAAATGTCCAAGAGGCGTGGTCATTGTTAAAAAATACCATCCTAGAAGCACAGTCCAGATGTATTCCACACATTATGAAAGGTGGAAAGAAGGCAAAACGATTACTGGCATGGTTAAAAGGGGAGGTGAAAGAAGCTATTTTAGCCAAAAGATCTTCATTCAAAAATTGGAAGAAGGCTCCAACAGAAGAAAATAGGATAATGCATAAACATTGGTAAGTTAAATGTAAGACATTGATAAGACAGGCTAAGAGAGAATTTGAAAAGAAGTTGGCTGTAGAGGCAAAAACTCACAGTAAAAACTTTTTAAAATATATCCGAAGCAGAAAGACTGTGAGGGAGTCAGTTGGACAGTTAGATGATCGAGGGGTTAAAGGGGCACTTAGAGAAGATAAGGCCATCGCGGAAAGATTAAATGATTTGTTTGCTTCGGTGTTTACTGAAGAGGATGTTGGGGAGGTACCCGTAATGGAGAAGGTTTTCATGGGCAATGATTCAGATGGACTGAATCAAATCACGGTGAACCTAGAAGATGTGGTAGACCTGATTGACAAACTGAAGAGTAGTAAATCACCTGAACCGGATGGTATACACACCAGGGTTCTGAAGGAACTAAAACATGAAATTTCAGACCTATTAGTAAAAATTTGTAACTTATCATTAAAATCATCCATTGTACCTGAAGACTGGAGGATAGCAAATGTAACCCCAATATTTAAAAAGGGCTCCAGGGGTGATCCTGGAAACTACAGACCGGTTAGCCTGACTTCAGTGCCAGGAAAAATAGTGGAAAGTGTTCTAAACATCAAAATCACAGAATATATAGAAAGACATGGTTTAATGGAACAAAGTCAGCATGGCTTTACCCAGGGCAAGTCTTGCCTCACAAATCTGCTTCACTTTTTTGAAGGAGTTAATAAACATGTGGATAAAGGTGAACCGGTAGATATAGTATACTTGGATTTTCAGAAGGCGTTTGACAAAGTTCCTCATGAGAGGCTTCTAGGAAAAGTAAAAATTGATGGGATAGGTGGCGATGTCCTTTCGTGGATTGCAAACTGGCTAAAAGACAGGAAACAGAGAGTAGGATTAAATGGGCAATTTTCTCAGTGGAAGGGAGTGGACAGAGGAGTGCCTCAGGGATCTGTATTGGGACCCTTACTTTTCAATATATTTATAAATGATCTGGAAAGAAATACGACGAGTGAGATAATCAAATTTGCAGATGACACAAAATTGTTCAGAGTAGTTAAATCACAAGCAGATTGTGATAAATTGCAGGAAGACCTTGTGAGACTGGAAAATTGGGCATCCAAATGGCAGATGAAATTTAATGTGGATAAGTGCAAGGTGATGCATATAGGGAAAAATAACCCATGCTATAATTACACGATGTTAGGTTCCATATTAGGTGCTACAACCCAAGAAAGAGATCTAGGTGTCATGGTGGATAACACATTGAAATCGTCGGTACAGTGTGCTGCGGCAGTCAAAAAAGCAAACAGAATGTTGGGAATTATTAGAAAAGGAATGATGAATAAAACGGAAAATGTCATAATGCCTCTGTATCACTCCATGGTGAGACCGCACCTTCAATACTGTGTACAATTCTGGTCGCCGCATCTCAAAAAAGATATAGTTGCGATGGAGAAGGTACAGAGAAGGGCAACCAAAATGATAAGGGGAATGGAAAAGCTCCCCTATGAGGAAAGACTAAAGAGGTTAGGACTTTTCAGCTTGGAGAAGAGACGACTGAGGGGGGATATGATAGAGGGGTTTAAAATCATGAGAGGTCTAGAACGGGTAGATGTGAATCGGTTATTTACTCTTTCGGATAGTAGAAAGACTAGGGGACACTCCATGAAGTTAGCATGTGGCACATTTAAAACTAATCGGAGAAAGTTCTTTTTTACTCAACGCACAATTAAACTCTGGAATTTGTTGCCAGAGGATGTGGTTAGTGCAGTTAGTGTAGCTGTGTTTAAAAAAGGATTGGATAAGTTCTTGGAGGAGAAGTCCATTACCTGCTATTAAGTTCACTTAGAGAATAGCCACTGCCATTAGCAATGGTTACATGGAATAGACTTAGTGTTTGGGTACTTGCCAGGTTCTTATGGCCTGGATTGGCCTCTGTTGGAAACAGGATGCTGGGCTTGATGGACCCTTGGTCTGACCCAGTATGGCAGGTTCTTATGTTCTTATGTTCTTTCATATCTCTCATTCCTTATGCCCTCTCTTCCTTCTTTCCTTCCCTGTACCATCCTCTTTTCCCCTCTCTCTCGTCCTCTCTCCCCTTTCCCTCTCCTGTGCTTCCTCTCTCCCATTCCCCTCTTTCTCTCTCTTCCCCTTCCCTTGTGCCTCTTCCTCCCCCCCTCAGCTCCTCTGTAGCTTTCCCCTCTCCCTCCATGTGTGTATTTCTCCTCTCCTTCCCCCTTCTAAGGCTTTCCCCTCCCAGTTTTTCTTTTTCTGTGCTGCCCAGCAGAACCCTGGCCCAGCAAAGGAGCGGGACCCAGATCGTCATTGCTGCTGGAGATGTGCGCTATCCCTGCCTCCTCTCCCCGTGGCATCCAATCACAGCACAGGAGAGGAGGCAGGGGCTCCGCACAGACCTTCTATTCCCTGCCTCCGCTCCCCGTGGCGTCCAATCACAGCACAGGAAAGGAGGCAGGGGCTCCGCACGGACCTTCTATTCCCTGCCTCCTCTCCCCGTGGCGTCCAATCACAGCACAGGAAAGGAGGCAGGGGCTCCGCACAGACCTTCTATTCCCTGCCTCCTCTCCCCGTGGCGTCCAATCACAGCACAGGAAAGGAAGCAGGGGCTCCGCACAGACCTTCTATTCCCTGCCTCCTCTCCCCGTGGCGTCCAATCACAGCACAGGAGAGGAGGCAGGGGCTCCGCACAGACCTTCTATTCCCTGCCTCCTCTCCCCGTGGCAACCAATCACAGCACAGGAAAGGAGGCAGGGGCTCCGCACGGACCTTCTATTCCCTGCCTCCTCTCCCCGTGGCAACCAATCACAGCACAGGAAAGGAGGCAGGGGCTCCGCACGGACCTTCTATTCCCTGCCTCCTCTCCCCGTGGCGTCCAATCACAGCACAGGAGAGGAGGCAGGGGCTCCGCACGGACCTTCTATTCCCTGCCTCCTCTCCCCGTGGCGTCCAATCACAGCACAGGAAAGGAGGCAGGGGCTCCGCACGGACCTTCTATTCCCTGCCTCCTCTCCCCGTGGCGTCCAATCACAGCACAGGAGAGGAGGCAGGGGCTCCGCACAGACCTTCTATTCCCTGCCTCCTCTCCCCGTGGCGTCCAATCACAGCACAGGAGAGGAGGCAGGGGCTCCGCACGGACCTTCTATTCCCTGCCTCCTCTCCCCGTGGCGTCCAATCACAGCACAGGAGAGGAGGCAGGGGCTCCGCACAGACCTTCTATTCCCTGCCTCCTCTCCCCGTGGCATCCAATCACAGCACAGGAGAGGAGGCAGGGGCGGGGCCGCATCGCTCCCCTTAAATGCTCCATAAACTTAGCCATGGGGCTCTATCTCCACAGCTGTATTTCTCTGCTAGTTCTAGTGCAGCTGTGCCTATTTGCCCTTTTCTGTCTGTTAAATCTCATTGTTCTTGTGTTCCACAGGACGCTGACACAGGAGGATCCAGGAGACAATCAGATCACGCTGGAGGAGATCCTACAGGTGAGGAGCTTCTCTGAATGGACTCAGCTCCTCCTGTCACTGTTCTTCAACAGGGAGACTTGGAATTCCAGTTCAATTTAATATTATAATTCCGGGTTACTATTTCCCAGTGCTGTGCTTTATAACTGCACGTGTAACTAGGCACTTTGAAAGGCTGTTAGATTAAACAAGGAGCCCTAAGTAACATAACCAGGGCCAGTTCTTTTGCGGGGGGGTCAGCAGCATAATAGCCCATGGTCCCAGTGTCAGAAGGGGCGTGATGCCCGTGCTGCAGAGCTGCAGGATGCTTCCTGCTGCTGGGCCCCCTTCTCGGTTTCTGCCCTGGCCTCCAGTGTGGAGGGATAAAGCTCTCTCTCAGTCAATGGGCTATACCACTACTGATTTGGGCATTTAGTGGCAGCAAGATGCACAGATAGCCAGGCCATTTTCTCTATGAAAATTTGCTAAAACCTTTCTGGATAGCAGAGTAGTTTTGTATCTTGCATCATCTCCTCCTGTGCATGAACATACAGTGTAGACGTGAAGAAATGATCTCCCCCCAGAATACACAATTATTCAGCAGCTATTTAACCACCCAGCGGGCGAGGGGGGCGGGGGTTTGCCCCCATAAATTTGTCCAGCTAACTCCTTACTTGCCAGCTGGATCCATTTGAAGATTTTTCTTAGTACTAAAAGCTTTAATTTCAATGAAGTATTGACCCCGAGAAAATACTAAGGGGGGATTATTCAGCCACTGGCTGGTTTACAAGCTTAGCTCTTTGTTGTTATGTAATCCATCTAGCCAGTACAGAAGGAACAGAAGGATTTTAAATAAAATGAATAAATAAAATGAAGGTATCCACCTGATGGACGTTGGCTGGGTATTCAGTGGTGCAGCCACTCTACTGATTCTATCTGACAGCTGGCAGGATAACTTTCAGTGTATCTGACATCCCCTTAAATCTTTCTCTACCCTCTAAGATGCCAAAAAAAACCCAAAAACCCGTCAATGTAGAAATTGGCTTCCTGACCAAAGAACGATATCTCTTACATTCTTGGTGTACAATTCATGCACATGATGGTGAATTTTATTTCTTTTCATGTCTGCATAACCTTCGCTAATTCTCTCTTTGTTTGACTTCCTTTCCAAAAGCGAGATGGCTGAAATCTCCCTTACTAATCACTCTTTCGTGATTATACGCTTACATTTTAGTACAGTGGGGTCCAAGCTGATTTTGTGCAGAATGGGAGCTTTGTTGATAAAAAAAAAAAAAAGTGTTGTCTTTTTAAAATGAAAATGAATCATTTAATCTCTCCCCAGAAATTGGGCCATTGATCTTTTGGAATGCAACAAACGCACCTCACTCACCTGTGCTCTATCTTCTTTTTTTCTTTTGGCTGCTGGCAGCCGCTGATCTTTTCCTTCTTTGGCCAATGATGGGGCCTGCTCTTCATTTTTGTCTGCCAGCAGGTTGGGCTCTGCTGGTGGCACCCAGGGCTTCCTCTGCTTCTGCTGCTGGTGGCTTGGGCTCCACCGGCAGCACGCGGGACCTCCTAATTTTTTGGCAGTCGGTGGGGAGTGGGGCCCCAGTCAATCTGTAGCAAAATGTGTATCTGGGGTTGGGTGTGGCATTTTTGCTGCTGCCTCATTATAGAGCCGCCCCTGCCCGCTTGTATAATGTGGCATGTCTGCTCTGCTTCATCCAGGAATGGGTGGTCTTGGGGGTTAAATACAATTCAGAACATTTGTTTTCAGAATGGATTTGTCGCTATAACCCTGCTAATTTACTTCACCTTTCAAGGGGTAAACTGGAATCTTTACAAGGTTCTACCTTTTGGTTGCAAGCCATGTGTAGGGCGTGGACATGGTGGAGACAATCAATGGGAAGGGAAATGGCCAGATCTTCAGGTAATCCCGACTTTCCAGCTAGATTAGAGACAATCATCTTGGTCTGTATAGTTTGGGGCAACTAATTGTTCACTTTCGCACCTCCAAGATCAATGGAATCTTCAACCCTCTCGTTATTTAGCTTATTTACAAGCTCGACGTTATTGCTTGCAATTGGGCAGAGGAACAATGGGATGTTTGCATTTCTCAGGTGAAGATAATTCCTTTTTTGACTTCTCCTAATTTCAATAAGATTTCAACCTGGATATTAATGCTTAAAAATAATTTGCAGACCTCACATTTGCTCAAACTGGCATCCAACTGGGGCAATGATCTGGGATTGGACTTGGATGGCTCAGATATTTGAGAGGCATTTTCGTCTACAGATATTTATCTTCTGCCAACATGAGGGAGATTCAATTAAAATAATTTACTGGATTTAGCTTACCAGAGCACTGGGAGCAAAAATCAAGCTATGGGACATAGACCTACATTTGATGTGCAACAATCAAGAACATTTTGTCACATGTTTACAGAATGTCACAAATTGTAATCTTATAGGTCTCAGATATGTACCTATTTGGAAAAGGTCCTCTGTAGCTCAATAATCTGGTCTGGCAAAATAGTTTATTTACATCTTTCTGATAGCGATTTGTCCTTGCCGAAGGGCGGATGGAGATTTTTGGCAGTGTCACTTTTGCTAGATAAAATTATTCTGCAGTTCTGGAACTCAGACGATCTGCCAGCATTTAAACTGTGGTCCACTTTATTGGAATACACAAGCATGAGTGGAATCTATTAAAGGGAAAGAATTATCTGATCCTAAACGCATGCCGGCCCTCAGACCTTATTTCCAGCTTTGGCGTTTGGTTTCACACTCCATCTTAATTATTTGGTTTTCTCTGCATTTATGAGAGTTTTGTTATTTACCTGTTAAATTCTTTATGTGATGGACCTGAAGTCTTCCCTGTGTGATTGTGGGCAGAAAACACAATGGAAACCACTCGAGTCCTGCCTTTATTGTCAGCATTGAACTGTTACACTGGTGAGGTTATTGTCTTTAATGGTTCATTGTGATGTTATACACTGTTTCTGACTCAAACAGATTATATTAAAAAAAACAAAAACCCAACAACAAACCTGTGCTTGCCCAGGGCCACTGGTGAGTGGAAATGGCAGTGGATGCGACCTGTGACCCTGCAGGCAGTGCCTCCTTTTTCCCTCCTGGTGTGAAAGTTTTTATATCAATGTTTGCTTATTATTTGCTCATGATTACTTAGAGATGTGCTCCAGGAGATCCAGAAGCACTAGCAAAGGCAGATTACAGCTTTTTACCAAGATGCTGCTGAATCGGAGGTCACAGGAGCAAAGGGATAGACAGAGCCTGAATCCTGAGATCCGATTCTGTTGATTTTATTGGCAATAAAAGAGATGTAGGCTGACTTCTTGGAAAAACTTATTGTCCATTAAAAATCTGATCTGCTCTTCTGTAGCTGTGCCTCATAGATGGTAGAGTCTGTTTAACCCTTTCCATGCAGCATGGAGATGCAATCCTGAAAGGGGGGGTTACACCTTGGTGCACTTCTGCTGTCCTAGTCTTACCTGAAAGTAAATTTGGCCCCAGAATCCAAGGTTTAAACTAAATCTAGAAAGAGAGAAAACTCAGGCCAGTTATCATGGTGGATTATTAAAGCCTTCTGAGGAGCTGATAATCTGCTTCCCTGCCTGCAGGGACAGAGGGATGGCTCGGTCTCTTTATTCTAATAATGCAATTCATTTTCCTCAGAGTGAGGGGGGCAAAGCTGAACCCTTCGAAGCCACTCAGCACTGGAAATCGCAGAGCAGCTGACACTGCTGGATCACCTCATCTTTAAAAAGATCCCATACGAGTGAGTAAGAATTGCCAATTCTTTCCTGTCTCCTCTCTCGTACACTCAGTCTATGTCTGAACTTTCCAGGCTGTGCCCAGAAATATTGCAAGACTCTAAATAGCTACCAGCATGTTGACTGCCCAAGCATCTTGCCTTCTAAGTTTCAGATGGTGCCCCACACCCACACCACTAACCTACTGCACCAATCCAGCCAACAGGAGCAGCACCTAGCCTGTGAGACTAAGCCACCTACATGAGTGCCTGCATTTCTGCAGGAAAGCGTAGCCTACGACACTGAGCCATTGCATGAGTGCCTGCATTTCCGCAGGAAAGCGTAGCCTACGACACTGAGCCGCTGCATGAGTGCTTGCATTTCTGCAGGAAAGCGTAGCCTACGACACTGAGCCGCTGCATGAGTGCCTGCATTTCTGCAGGAAAGCGTAGCCTACTACACTGAGCCGCTGCATGAGTGCCTGCATTTCCGCAGGAATGCGTAGCCTACGACACTGAGCTGTTGCATGAGTGCTTGCATTTCTACAGCAATGCGTAGCCTACGACACTGAGCCGTTGCATGAGTGCCTGCATTTCTGCAGGAAAGCGTAGCCTACGACACTGAGCCGCTGCATGAGTGCCTGCATTTCTGCAGGAATGCGTAGCCTGTGACACTGAGCCGCTGCATGAGTGCCTGCATTTCTGCTAGGACCTCTAGGGACTAATATACTTTGTGACTTTGCCCTTGCTATTTTTCCACTGGGATTTACATGCAAATAGTTCTGTTAGAAAAATAGAGGCTATTTAGTGGCCTCTTTGTGCCGGGAGCTAGCAGCCGCGCTGGAAGTGTAAACTTAATGTAAATTTACACTCCCAGCACTGTCTCTCTCTCAAAGCAGTGCGGAGGTGTCGGGAGTAAAATATAAGTTATCGGGGGGGGGGGGAGAAGCAGTCAGATTTTTTTTTTCTTTTAGAAAACACCGGGATGGGAGATCTCTCTCTAACATTTAAAGGATTTGGGGGGTGAGCAGGGCATAGCTCGAGCGGGGGTGGGTGAGGGAATGGCACAGGGCCCATTTATTTATCTTTAATGACAGCCCTACATAGCCATTAATGAGAAAAAGGGGGAAGCGCAGCAAATTTTAATGAGTCCCAAAACAACTTCAACGTTGTGAAATTTTCAAAACTTTATTGGCGGCAACTCCATTGCTTTAAGAGACATAATATTAAAACAGGGCCCCCGACACGGACCCATGTTTCGCCGAACGCGGCTGCATCGGGAGGGACGTATTTAAAGCGGGATTCATATGCTGTAACAAAGAAACATTATTTAAAATAGGGGAGACTCAAAACAATGGATCCATACAATGAATTGCACATCGCAAAAGGACATTTAAACACGGTGTACGCAAATTAAATAGTAGAATTAATGTAATAAAGAAAGCAATAGAATATTCATATTCGAGACAGCATACTCCTTAACAAAATTCCACTAAAGATTAAGTATCAAAATTAAACAAACATAAATTTATATGTATTAGTAATAAATATCAATTATTGTACTGATAATTTTTCTTTAATTTTTGACTAGATTGTGTATTCAGAAATTATAAACTTAACTTATTAACTCAATAGCCGATATTACACAATTATTTAATCTGTGTGAACGTATATTACTCATAACACAACAGCTAGAAATAAAGTGCAATGGTAGACAAAATCAGGTCGTTATAGCGGCATCGGATCAACCCCGCAGTGAACAAATTATTAGGTCTAAGAAAATAAAACTATGTTCCCCGGAGAGTAAAACATTTTTTTTTTAGAACACACTCAATTCACTGAACAATGCCATACCCGGAGTACAGATGATCGTATATAATTACCTTGAGCACTTTGCGCTTTAAGGATATTTTTCAGCAAGGAGAGCGGGCAGTGCCGGCAAAACCAAACATTTTAAAGGAAACTAGAAATGGCGCCAAAACGGAGGCGTCCAATCACAGACTTCCATAAAATGACGTCAGATGCTGGGCTCTGATTGGTTCATTTTATGAAAGTCTGTGATTGGTACTCAATTCCTACCTTTACCAGACATTATCATCTGCATGTCAGGGCGCAGGACGAGCCGGCCTTTGGGGAGCGTGTTCTGCGCGTGGGTCTTTCAGGTGTCTGCCCGGTTTGGGGTGTTTGGGTTCATCCCACTGGTCTGGACTGATCTGGGGAAAATTAGTTCTTACCTGCTAATTTTCGTTCCTGTAATACCACAGATCAGTCCAGAGACCCTCCCTGTTGACTCCGAAAGACTGATTCTCCAGCCAAATATCAGTAAAGCTTTTTCCCTTGGAGGTTATCTTAGTGGGGCAGGATTCTGTTCCTCTGCGTATTTGGTTCTCGACAAATAAAGTTCATAGTTAAGGGGTATCCAACCCTTTGTTCTCTATAAGGGGTTTTTACTGATCTTGGTTTGGGTACAGGTCAATACTTAGGGACTGTAGGTGGCCTCTCGGTTAAGTAGCAGTGCCCTAAAATTTTGTTCTCTGACTCCATGTGCTGGTAGGGAGGCAAAACCCACTGGTCTGGACTGGTCTGTGGTATTACAGGAACGAAAATTAGCAGGTAAGAACCAATTTTCCTATGGTTTGCTGTATTTTAGGGTCAGATGCCAGTCTGAGGGTTTTTTATTTTTTTTAAACAAATATATTTTCCGCATATATTGGACCCAGTCTGCTAGGCAGACTACATATTAAAACATAAACAAAATAAATTCCAATAATAAAGCCAGTAATAAAACCAGCATCCACTAAAGAAACAAACATTACACCTCACAAAAAAATCCATGCCCTGTGACTCCTATAGGAATATACATCTCCTGATTTCAGCTTGAAGTCATGGCCAAGCACTTCTGAAGAATGTCCACATCTTTCAAAGATGAGATTGCAAGGCGATAGCTTTCAGCAGAGTGCAAGAGCCTTGGGGGATCCTACATTGCTATTAAATCAGACAAATACAAAGGTCCCTCCCTCTTACAGGCCTTACTATGTACAGTCTTACTCTTTGGATTACTGACGACCACCGTAACTGCTACAACAGTTCTGAGTGCTCTTATCTAAGATTTCAGATAAATAAATATCATCCCAGCCTGACCAAATAGCCCTTAGTACTAGTGTGGCAGCTGAGCAAGCATCAGGCCTTCTTGATGCACAGTGCGGTTTCTGCTACAGCTTCCAACATTTCCTGTTCTCAGATTTTGGCAGCCCCACAATGACCAATCCCAGATGGAGGAGTCCTTGATTTGAGTCTCCTCATCTAGATGCCTGCTCACCTCTCCTGCCTTTCTGTGGGTCCTTTCTGAGATGAGGTGAGCCGTCCGGCACACAGCACTCAAAATGTGGCTGCATCAAGGACTTGTGTCTTGGTGGAATGACTCTCTCTCTCTTGCTTGCAAACCCTTTCCTGATGCTATTCATCTTCTTGATCATAGCTGCAGCTTGAACTGGTGATTTCAGAATATTATCTATACTCAGCCGGTTATTGTGTCTGAGAATTTAATGTTGTTGTTGTTGTCTTTCGTGGGCTTTGTGTTATTTGGAATAAGGACAGAGACTGGAGGCAGTGTTACTATGCCATCGCCATCTATGCATATTCTACCTGGTACAGCCAAGGCTTCATTCGCTCATCCCATGCTACACACACATTACAAAGAGATTATAAATATAAGGATCCTTAAACAGAATTGTTGATTTAATACCATTGTAACCTTCTTAAAATCTGCTTTGAGGCCATTCATGATAAAAAGCGGAATGTCAAATGCCCATAAATAAAGAATAATGAATAATTATGAACTGTATTTCAGCTAGCACGCACTAATCTTCACTTCCCTGTTCTTAGACGCTCTTATAGTATGCTAAAGCTGGCATGAACTCAATCACTCCTTCCTGTGTTCCTCCCTTTGAAGCTTTCAGATTAACAAAGAATTGGATGTAATTGACTTAATGCTCTCTGGTCTGTGCAGGGAGTTTTTCGGACAAGGCTGGATGAAGCCAGAGAAGAATGAAAGAACACCCTACATCATGAGTACAACCAAACACTTCAATGATGTGAGTCTGATGTGCCCCACCAGAAGCTATGACAGCAATGCAATATGGGGGATGTTGGAGGAATCTGGGGGCATTAAGGTAGACACAGGAAGGGGGAGAGAGTCAGTAAGAAAAGTACATTTCTCTATATTCAAAGACCTCTCAGTTACCTGCCAAACAGATCTCTTCCCGCTCTGAGGTGGGGCAGGGCGTCTTTTCTGTATGGGGGGGTTGGGGTGAGAAAGCTATCTCTGAGGAGTGGGCTAGGGCACGGGGTCTCCCTTATCTGAATCTGTTTCTTCTTTTCTTTCCATTAAGATGAGTAATTTGATAGCTTCAGAAATCCTGCACAGTGAAGATGCAAGCACACGGAGCAGTGCCCTAGAGAAGTGGGTAGCAGTAGCTGACATCTGCCGGTGCCTCCACAACTACAATGCAGTGCTGGAGATCACATCCTCATTAAACCGCAGTGCCATCTTCCGGCTGAAGAAGACCTGGCTGAAGGTATCAAAGCAGGTAATGCTGCCATAGTTTTGCCTCTGCATAGTAGTGGCAGAGGGATCTCTGCTTTCACTCACCCTAGCAGGCCTATTGACCTCTGCTGGTCTGACTTCCAGCCACTAGAGGTGCTGCAGCTTGATTTTTTCATAGAAACACAGTATCACCAGATTTCACTCAAAACCTGTTGTAATGAAGAGGGTTTTAGGTATACTGGGGGCTGGGACTATATTTGGAGGAAGAGAGAGGTCCTACATCAGTCTGTGGGAGGGAAAAGGATTAGGAGGGAAACTCATGTCCTACATTGACAGGGATGTAAAGCAGTGATGGAGAGAAGCCAATTGTTTTGAGCTGTCACCCTCGAAGGATTGAATTAAATTAATGGAGAAAGGCACAATAGAAAGATCATACAAAGTTACCCTTAACCAACAAGGCAGATAAAGGGAACAAGTATACAAAGTGTTGAGAGAGACCGTGGGTACCTGGGCTCATAGTCTAAGCAATAAACTCCGTATCGTTAAGCCCTGATAGTGAGACGTGGCTCAGTAATGAGAGAGGAATAATATCCGAGCTCCTGGAATGCGTGGCGTGAGCGGGCAGGAAGGCGGTGGAAAAGCTGGACAGAGCTGTGGTCCAGGACATCCAGAAGATGGGAGATTTAACCCATGAGTGACCTGACTGCAGAATCAGAGCTCGCCTCTGACAAGCAGTTAAAAACATTCTTATTTTGTGAAGCATTTGAGGGGCTCAGCAGTATCCTGAGCCTTGTTTTTATCCCCATTAGCTGTTGGCTTGGCAGAATGCTCTTTTCCAGGAATTAAAAGTAATAATGGCTCAGTTCGCCTCACTGTTTTGTGCTCTTGATACATTTATGACATACAATTCTACATCCCTCTCAACAAAACATTTGAAAAACCGTGTCGTCTCTGTCAACATACATGAAGGCCATACAACAAAAACTTTCTCAACTTAAAACTAACTCTAAACCACCCCCCCTCCCCAAAAAACGAAATTGTGTGGTAAGAAGAGATAAGATGAAAATCAAACCGCCAACTCTGAGCCTAGGAATTATTAATATTATTCCATCAGTTCAAGTATAAGACCTAGGAATTCAGATCGATGAGAACTTCACCATGAAAAAGCATATAAACAAATTAATCAAAACAGGATACGCCAAGCTGAGAATATTACATCACTTGAAACCACTGCTAACGATACAGGAATTCCACACTGCCTTACAAACACTAATATTCTCAAACTTGGACTACTGCAACTCCCTATTACCAGGCCTACCCTCAGGTCTTCTAAAACCACTACAGTTACTTCAAAATGAATCTGCTAGGCTCTTACCAGAGACAAGGAAATTCAAACACATCATCTCCTCACTGATAGCACTACACTGGCGTCCTGTACAATTCAGAATCCATTATAAAATATTAACTCTAATTTTCAACATCCTCAACAATATTAACCAATGTTTATTAGGAGTGACTGGGTCTGACCCAGTATGGCATTTCTTATGTTCTTAACTTTACACACCACAGAGAGCCGTAAGATCACAAAACAAAGGACTTCTAATGGTGCCTTCTACTCAGAACACACACCTAATGCAAATAAGAGACCAAATGTTTTCCATAGCAGACACCAAGTTGCCATACTGGGTCAGACCAAGGTTCCATCAAGCCCAGCATCCTGTTTCCAACAGTGGCCAATCCAGGCTACAAGTACCCGGCAAGTACCCAAACACTAAATATATCCCATGCTACTGATGCTAGTAATAGCAATGGCTATTTTCTAAGTCAACTTGATTATAGCAGATAATGGACTTCTCCTCCAAGAACTTATCCAAACCTGTTTACCTTTTTCCACCAGTTTGCAATCCACAAAATGATATCGCCTCCTATCGCATGACTTTATAGTTTTCTTAGAAGCATCTCATGAGGGACTTTGTCAAACACCTTCTGAAAATCCAAATATACCACATCTACCGGCTTTTCCCACCACCGAGGTGAGGCTAACCGGTCTGTTGTTACCAGCCTCTTCTCTGTTCCCACTCTTGTGAAGCGGGACCACTGCTCTTCTCCAATCACTCGGCACCACTCCCGTTTCTAGGGATCTTTTGAACAGGTCACACAGCGGACCCGCCAGCACATCTCTGAGCTCCCTCAGTATACTGTAGACAAGTGCAAATTGATGCACTTAAGGAAGAGCAACCCAAATTACTGCTACAAAATGCAAGGTTCCACATTAGAAGTCACCACTAACGAAAAGGATCTAGGTGTCATCGTTGAAAATACATTGAGATCTTCTGCTCAGTGTGCAGCAGCAGCCAAGAAAGCAAATAGAATGCTTGGGATTATTAGGGAAGGAATGGAGAATAAAACAGAGAATATCTTAATGTCTCTGTATTGCTCCAAGGTGCAACCTCATCTTGAGTATTGTGAGCAGTTCTGGTCACCACATATCAATTAGCAGGTAAGAACCAATTTTCCTGTGTATTTATTTTTGTTGTGTAGAATTGATTCTAGAATATATAGGGGCAATATTCAATAGAGCAGGCAGTTCCTGGTTTATCTGGCCTAAAAGTAGCCCGAATGTAGACAGCTGGAACAGCGACTCTCCACCCAGTTTCCGGGAACCTCTCAGCCAGTCCATTTTTCAGGATATTCCCAATGAATGTGCGTACACTACCTCTACTCTGTGCGTATCCTGAAAGCCTGACTACCTGAGGGCTGCAACATGCTTTAGAATTTGGGCAGAATCTTGTTTAGACCCCCTTGTATTACAAACTCAGTAAAACGGTCTCACCTACAACTTGTTTGCTGACCCTTAATTCCACATTTCCAAGTGGATTAACATAGCAAGCACCATTCTAAACTCAGGTGAAGTGGCTACAGGTCTCTTATTTATTTTTTTATAGCTAGTTGGGGTAATTGCCAGGTTCTTGTGGCCTGGTTTGGCCTCTGTTGGAAACAGGATGCTGGGCTTGATGGACTCTTGGTCTGACCCAGCATGGCAATTTCTTATGTTCTTAAGAAAGACATAGCAGAATTAGAAAAGGTACAAAGAAGGGCAACCAAGATGATAAAGGAGATGGAACGATTCTCCTATGAGGAAAGACTAAAGAGGTTAAGACTCTTCAGCCTGGAGAAGAGGTGGCTGAGGGGGGATATCATAGAGGTCTATAAAATGAGTGGAATGGAATGAGTAAATTTTAATCAGTTGTTTACTCTTTCAAAAAGTACAAAGACCAAGAGACACACAATGAAGTTACTGGGTAATACATTTATTTATTTATTTAACGTTTTTATATACCGAGGTTCTGGTAACAATGTTACTAATCACTTCGGTTTACATATAACATAGAACAGACTTAATATGTTTGTCTTACAGAGAACAAGGAGGAGCGAGGAACTGGGATAAACTATTAACTTAGATTTAAAACTAATAAGAGAAAATAATTTTTAACTCGACGCATAATTGAGCTCTGGAATTCATTGCCAGAGGATGTGGTGAAAGCTGTTAGCATAGCTGCGTTTAAAATGGGTTTGGACAAGTTTCTGGAGGAAAAGTCAATTAACAATTATTAAGGTTAAGGGCTTTCTGGAATTAACAAGGGCCTGGAGCTGTTCAGGAGCAAAAAAGATATCACTCTCATTTGCTAATTTAATAAAGCATTTCCATGGAAACCTTAACATAAATGTAGCTCTAAGAGCTAGTACATCTTTGCAAAAGGCTAGAAAAGCCTTCCTCCTAATCTGGGTAGCACGGGAAAGGTCAGGAAAAACCCATGAAAGAAACAGCAAAATTCTTAAAGTAGTCAAGTCTAATTCAGAGAAAAAAGTGACCACCAAGGTAGAGCTTCCAACAACCTCCAGATTAGAAGAAAAGCCGTTAAGTCCAGGACTACAGCTTGAAATTGTGTTCCTAGGTGAAATAAGTAAACTGTATTTAAAGTAGGGATTGTTTCCTCAGGTATTTTCAAGACTCATTCTGGGAAGCTCAACGTCAATCTTAGGAAAATGTATGAATCTCAAGTTAAGTTAGCGAGACTTATTCTCGAGAAATTCAGTTCCATGTTGTAAACTCTTCCTCTTTTGTATAAAGGAGGATTGAAGATTCTCAATATTAGAGACCTTTTGTTCAAGAGAGAAAAATCTGGAAGATGTTTGAGATTGGGGTAAATCCAGACAAGAGGAAACAGAATCCACTTTTAAGGAATATGAGGCACAAGCCCAGCCCTTGGACACTATCAAGTCCCAAAGAGCTTCCAAAGCAACCACCGCCAGTTTATCAGGAGCAGCGAGCACTGGAGAAATGGTGGAAACTCCAGACTCAGCAATACAAACGTCACCCTCCTGTAAGGAACCAGGTGGCCCACGAACGTTCTCCAGGAAAGAAGTCGCTTTTTCAGCAGCAAACAAGAGGCACTGAAGCGGCCTGCAAGGTGACCTTTTCTTCCATTGCCTCTGCTATATCCGAGTCCTGAGCACGCTGAGCCCTTGCAGCCAGAGAAAGCTCCTCCCTGTCCATCCCAGCGCTGGGCATTTCGCCCTCTTCTAAAGATGATGTCCGGAAGGCAGAGAGGGCTCTGAAGGTTAAGCCCTAACTTTGCCTTTACGTTTGGGAGGCGCAGTAATTCAACCAGAGAGGAACTTCTGAGCAGCCTAGAGGCAGCCGGTCACACCACCATCTTTCCCCCTTCCTGACTGAGGACGACATTTCTATAAAAATAAACATCTAGGGGACAAGCTTGACTTAAGCAATATCAATCTCCCCATTTTAACCTGGCTTCAATCAAAAATAAGACATCAAGAGTAAGAAGCAGGTCTGATATATTTCAATTTGGAAGAAATAGATGTAACATTTAGCAAACCACATTTAACAGTATCATGAGAATGAGATCAATAATTAAAATGAGATCTCAATAGATTACAGTGAGATCCTTAGAATTACGTATTTATTTTATTATTATTATTTATTTAAAGACTTTTATATACCGGTATTAGTAGGGGACATCACACCGGTTCACATTCGAACAGTTAGGCTTGGAAAGTACATCTTAACAGGGAGTAGGAACTAGGAGGGGATAACAAAGTGCAGCGTGGAAGTATAGATTAAACAAAAAAGCATCGAGATCCTTAACATAAGGAATGTATAGTCACAATATAGGGCGCATGGGATGACAGATTGGGTGTAGATCTATTCTGGATAGGCTCGTTTAAATCACCAGGTTTTTAACTTCTTTTTATATTTAATTGCACACGGTTCAAGGCGCAGTTTAGGAGGCAGGGAGTTGCAGAGAGAGGGGCCAGCAATTGAGAGGGCCCGGTCGCCTGTGGAGGAGAGATGGGCTATTTTCAGTGAGGGTACAAGTAGGGTGCCTTTGGCAGTTCTGGTGGGTCGGGTAGACTGGGGAGAGTTAAAAGGAATTTCTAGCCAGTTGGAGTTGTGGTCATGAAGGGATTTATGTACAATGGTCAGGGTTTTGTAGTGAATGCGGGAGAGTATGGGGAGCCAGTGTAGATCTCTGAGGATGGGGCTGATATGTTCATGTTTATGGGTATTTGCGATAAGTCTTGCTGTGGCATTTTGTAGCATTTGTAGTGGTTTTATCGTGGAGTGGGGTACAAGCCAGTTAGTCTGACCTTATTATTATTTAATAAGGCCATAAGAATGGCCATTACCAGTAAGAACTACAATCAAAGTAGCAAAACAAGAACTGAAACAGAGTTCAAGCAAACCTGCCAAAAGCAAAGCATTGTTGAGAAGGACTTCTGTAAAAGCAGGAAGACAAACAGGGCAGTGCCAGACGTATTATCTCACCCTTCCCTCTGAATCTTTCTTCCTACAACTTCAGATCATGACCCCTTCTGCTTCAAATTTCCTTTCTAAGGTAAATGTTACCACCTGTATTTTACTGAGCCTGTCAAATATTTGCAAGTTTCCTTCACATCCCACCTACATGTAGTGTGCAAATGATGAATGATGTTTGAGTGATGGATTAGTGGAAGGGTAAGATCAGAACAATGGGAGATATTGCTGGAGTGTGACTAGAGAATACATTTAAGATTCAATGCATAATTAAACTCTGGAATTCATTGCCAGAGGATGTGGTGAAAGTTATTAGTGTAGCTGTGTTTAAGAAAGATTGGACAAGTTCCTGGAGGAAAAATCTATTAACCATTATTAAGGTAGAGTTGCAGAAATCCACTGCTCATTCTTGGGATCTCTCTACCCCTTGGGATCCTGCCAGGATCTTGTGAACTGGCTTGGCCACTGTTGGAAACACAATATTGGGCTTGTTGGACCTTTGATCTGACCCAGTATGGCAAATCTTCTATTACGTTACAGATTCAGGGATGGTTATTCAAATCCTACTGAGCAGGTAAAGATAACCAAATCAGCTTACTTGTTATCTTTACTGGATATTCATCTACATTCATCCAGCTATTTTTGCAGATGAATATCCAACTAAATCTACCTATTGAAAATTTGAGCGGTTAGATTAAGGGCAGTCATTTGTGTGGCCGGACTGGTGTGGGTAAATTTAGTTAATTAGCACTGATTATTCTACTCACTGGTAGCCCTGAGAGTGCATCTGGCCGGTCCTTTCTTGCCTGCCAGGTTTCTGCAAGTTAAATCTTTAGAATATTTGCCTCATATTATGACTGCTTTTAACCTTTGTGACTTGCTGATAACAATAGAGTTGGTGTTTCTTCTGATTGGTTTCTAGTGTTTGCTAATTCAACCACTCTCTGATCTATGACTGGCTGAGGGTTTCCTCTTGCATTATAATTTCTAGGAGGGTCTTATGGATCTGGGAGATCTGATGGAGTCCAGACAGACTCTGGCAAAGGTTCAAGGCGCTCCTTAGGGCAGCACTGGTACCAGTGCTGCCCTAAGGAGCAATCAGACAATAAACTTCCATTCGTGTTGTAGCTTCAGCAAAGTGGGACCTGGTACCAGTGAAAGAGAGGACATCTCCAGCATTCTCCAGAGAACCACTCATCCACAACTGCTCTTTAATATTACTTATTTCATTCTTTCAGACAAAAGCGGTGATTGATAAGCTGCAAAAACTGGTGTCCTCAGAGGGCAGATTCAAGAACCTTCGGGAGGCCTTGAAAAAGTAAGTGCGGAGTCTGTTACCGTTAAGACGGTGATGTGTCCTGCAGGGAGCATCCTGAGTCCTTCACCCCTGAGACGGTGCAGGGAGCTCTCTCTGTACATCCTGAGTCCTTCACCCCTGAGACGGTGCAGGGAGCTCTCTCTGTACATCCTGAGTCCTTCACCCCTGAGACGGTGCAGGGAGCTCTCTCTGTACATCCTGAGTCCTTCACCCCTGAGACTGTGCAGGGAGCTCTCTCTGTACATCCTGAGTCCTTCACCCCTGAGACGGTGCAGGGAGCTCTCTCTGTACATCCTGCTTTATATATATCAGTGTGACACATGCATGGGGCTCTGAGGAGGATCTGCTCTTCATCTGTTAGTGCTGTATTCCTGTTTTCATGTATCCATGTGAGAGATGTGTGGGGCTCTGAGGAAGATCTTCTCTTAATCTGTCAGTGCTGTATTCCTGTTTTCATGTATCCATGTGACAGATGTGTGGGGCTCTGAGGAAGATCTTCTCTTCATCTGTCAGTGCTGTATTCCTGTTTTCATGTATCAGTGTGATGCTTGCATGGGGATTTGTTGAATACCTGCTCTTCAGCCCTCCATGCTGTATCTGTGCTTTGCATGTTTTGTGTCATATATTTTGGGATATATGCTTAGGGTAAATTGGGGTGTCTGAAATAAAAAAAGGACATATTCCTGGGAGTGGATAAAAGCTTGCACACTATTTTACTTTCCCTTGGCCAGGTGGAAGGAACTTTATCTCCATTATGTCAATTCAGATATTGTGTACTCTTATTTATTTATTTATATTACTTTGTATACTGATATTCTGCAATCAATCATACCGGTTCACAATGTCAATGTAAAATTAAAAAAAAAACTATACAATATAACAAATAAAACAAAATCAAAAGAAAGTAAAATGAAGTATAAAAGCAATAAAATCAACAGGAAAAAAAATCATGTACAACAAAATTCAATAATAATAAAAAACAATTAAATTAAACATCATTAAAGCAATCAGCAAAACATTAGCCTCTCAATACGTCAAAAGTTCACCTTTCAATTAAAGTGTTAAACCCTCAGTTGGTGTCCTCTCCGAAGGCCTTTATAAATAACCATGTCTTTAATTCTTTCTTAAAAGTCTGATAGTTCGATTGTAATCTCAGCTCACTATGAAGAGAGTTCCATAATCTGGGCCCAGCTAGAGACATTGCTCTCTCTCTAACTTTAGTTAGGTGAGCTGATTTAACCGATGGAATTGGTAATAAACCCTTATTTGCTGAACGTAAGTTTCATTGCAGGGCATAAATCCTTAAAGAAGAATTTATTACCATTCTGTATTCAAATTATTGATAGATTTGTTTAATAAGCAGCAAACTTTGTATTCAATTCTATATTTTATAGGTAACCAAATAGGCGTAATATGATCATATTTTTTTGCACCAGTTATGCCTCTTGTGGCAGCGTTCTGCAAACATTGCAAAGTCTCAGGGAATTATATGGGAGACGTTGCGTTAGAGTGTTTCATCCCAGCTTATTCTCAAAGAGAATCTACTGATGTGACAAAGTACAGATTACACCACCATTCTGAACAGAACAGAAGCACCCTGCTGTACTGCTGTTCATAATGCTGGGGCTGGAAACGTCTATAGTTCTTCAGAAATATTAAGGAGGCAATGTTGTAATAGCCACTTGCAGCTACTTAGATCATGGGTATTTGACTCTAATTCTGAAAGATAAATATTGTGGGTAGCATGGATTGTGAACCTGCTCTTCTGTGCGAGTGGGTGAGGGATGCTCCTGAACATGTCTCCTTGCAGTCTGGCGGAACAGCAAATTATGTGGAAGCAGGCAGAGGAGAGCAAGCCATGTTATACAGAGGAATGCCACTGAATCTGGAAATGGCAATCTTGCAGGGAAGCCGAAGGCCAGGAGGCTCCTGAGAGCTGCACTTCGGGTTCTAACATGCGATTTTCTGCAGAACACATTGCTCTGGGTTATTGCACTGTTTCTGCAACCCGCTGTCTGCCTTGCATGTCCTTAGAACTGTAATCCTGATCCTTCATATAAGAAAGATTGACATGGCGCCTTTCTTGTCTCTTTAAGCTGTGATCCCCCCTGTGTCCCATACCTAGGAATGTACCTGGCAGATCTCGCCTTCATTGAAGAGGGGACACCAAATTACACAGAGGATGGATTAGTGAATTTCTCCAAAATGAGAATGGTGAGTATCCAGATCCTCTGTACTGTTACTCCCGCTGTGCTTTCTGTCCTGTAGAGTTGCCCTGGAGAGTTTTTCCTCTGCTCAGGCACAAGTTCAAAGCCGGCATAAGAACATAAGAACCTGCCATACTGGGTCAGACCAAGGGTCCATCAAGCCCAGTATCCTGTCTCCAACAGTGGCCAATCCAGGCCATAAGAACCTGGCAAGTACCCAAAAACTAAGGGGCGGATTTTCAGAGCCCTGCTCGCCGGTGCGCCTATGTTCAATAGGCGCACCGGTGCGCGCCGACCCCGGGACTCGCGTAAGTCCCGGGGTTTTCCGAGGGGGGGCGTGTCGGGGGGGCGGGCCCGATCCGCGCGGCGTTTTCGGGGCGGGATGTAGCGTTTCGGGGGTGGGCCCGGGGGCGTGGTTACGGCCCGGGGCGGTCCAGGGGCGTGGCCGCGCCCTTCGGACCCGCCCCCAGGTTGCGTCCCTGTGCGCTAGCGGCCCGCTGGCGCGCGGGGATTTACGTCTCCCTCCGGGAGGCGTAAATCCCCCGACAAAGGTAAGGGGGGGTTTAGACAGGGCCGGGCGGGTGGGTTGGGTAGGGGAAGGGGAGGGGAAGGTGAGGGGAGGGAACGGAGGTAGGCTGCGCGGCTCGGCGCACGCCGGCTATACGGAATCCATAGCCTTGTGCACGCCGATCCCGGATTTTAGCGGATACGCACGGCTACGCGCGTATCTACTAAAATCCAGCGTACTTTTGTTTACGCCTGATGCGCCAACAAAAGTACGCCAAATCGCGCTATTTGAAAATCTACCCCAAAGTTTATTCCATGTTACCATTGTTAGTAATAGCAGTGGCTATTTTCTAAGTCAACTTAATTAATAGCAGGTAATGGACTTCTCCTCCAAGAACTTGTCCAATCCTTTTTTAAACACCGCTATACTAACTGCACTAACCACATCCTCTGGCAACAAATTCCAGAGTTTAATTGTGGGTTGAGTAAAAAAGAACTTTCTCCGATTAGTTTTAAATGTGCCCCATGCTAACTTCATGGAGTGCCCCCTAGTCTTTCTACTATCCGAAAGAGTAAATAACCGATTCACATCTACCCGTTCTAGACCTCTCATGATTTTAAACATCTCTATCATATCCCCCTCAGCCGTCTCTTCTCCAAGCTGAAAAGTCCTAACCTCATTAGTCTTTCCTCATAGGGGAGTTGTTCCATTCCCCTTATCATTTTGGTAGCCCTTCTCTGTACCTTCTCCATCGCAACTATATCTTTTTTGAGATGCGGCGACCAGAATTGTACACAGTATTCAAGGTGCGGTCTCACCATGGAGCGATACAGAGGCATTATGACATTTTCCGTTTTATTCACCATTTCCTTTTCTAATAATTCCCAACATTCTGTTTGCTTTTTTGACTGCCGCAGCACACTGAACCGACGATTTCAATGTATTATCCACTATGACACCTAGATCTCTTTCTTGGGTTGTAGCACCTAATATGGAACCTAACATTGTGTAACTACAGCAAGGGTTATTTTTCCCTATATGCATCACCTTGCACTTATATTTTCTTCAGATGGATCCTTCTTCCAATTTTTGAAGGATGTTTTTTTGGCTAAAATAGCCTCTCTCACCTCACCTTTTAACCATGACAGTAATCGTTTTGCCTTCCTTCCACCTTTCTTAATGCGCGGAATACATATGGACTGCGCCTCTAGGATTGTATTTTTAAACAATGTCCATGCCTGTACAAGCTGGTAATTGTTTGGATGAGGGGGTCAGTGCTACTCAGTGGTGCGGGCAAACAGAGACTGCAGAGGATGTGCTGTGCTCTCTGCTCCAGCCCCACTGCAACAGAGAGCGCAGCACAAGTTCCAGGATGAGACTCCCAGGCGGAGGTGGAGGAAGCCACAACCAGCATCCAGCACCAGGAGAAGTAGCTGAATACTGAACTCAGGGTGAGATAAGGATGGGGAGAATGGCTCGGGGCGAATGTTGTGGAGGTGGGGGATGATGAGGAGAGAGAGAGAGAAAATGTGCCTGAGATGGGGGGATATCTGTGTCCTGCAGAGCAGTGGCGTAGCCACGGGTGGGCCTGGGTGGGCAGGTGCCCACCCAACTTAGACCCAGGCCCACCCAACCGGCACCGGAACTGCAAGGCTGTCGCGGGATCCCATCCCCGCGACAGCGAACAAGAGAACCCACGCCTCGCGCGCCATCACGGCACACGTGGGAAGCGCTGCTGCGGCCGTATGGCCAACCGAACTTCCTGTTCGGGGGGGGGGGGGGGAACGGAAGCGCCACGCGCAGCTTCCGCTTCCTCCCCCAATGCAGGAAGATCAGCTGCCTCTCCTGCTGCCACCCGTTCTCCTGCTATCTTCGGACCAAACGGCCCGCCGAACTTCCTGTTTGGGGGAGCGGAAGCGCCGCCCACAGCTTCCGCTTTCTCCCCCAAAGCAGGAAGATCAGCTGCCTCTCCTGCTGCCACCGGCCTCCTGCTATCTTCGGGCGTCGGGCCGTACTGCCCGCCGAACTTCCTGCTTGGGGGGGGGGGAGGGAGGAAGCAGACGTTGTGCGCTGCGCTTCCGCTCCCCCCCCCCCGACAGGAAGTTCGGACGCCCGAAGATAGCAGGAGGCCGGTGGCAGCAGGAGAGGCAGCTGATCTTCCTGCTCTGGGGGAGAAAGCGGAAGCTGTGCACGTGCTTGAATGTGTATGTGTGGATGAGAATGGGAGTGTGTGTGGGTGAAAACTGGAGCCTGGGTGTGTATGTGGGTGAGAATGGAAGCTTGAATATGTGGGTGAATGGGAGCTCGAATGTGTGAATGTGTGGTTGAGAATGGGAGCCTGGGTTTGTGGGTGGGTGAATGGGAGCTCAAATGTGTGTATATATGGGTGAGAATGAGAGCCTGGGTTTGTGTGGGTGGGTGAGAATGGAAGCTTGAATATGTGGATAAGAATGGGTGCTTGAATGTGTGTATGTGTGGGTGAGAATAGGACCTTAAATGTGTATATGTATGGATGAGAATGGGAGCTTGAATATGTGTGGGTGAGACTGGGAGCATGGGTTTGTGGGTGGGTGAGAATGGGTGCCTGGATGTGTGTCTGTGTGTGCATAAGAATATAAGCCTGGGGAGGGGTGAGAAAGTGAGAACTTGAATGTGAGCTTGGGGGGGCGGGGGAGAGAGCATATGAGAGTGAGAGCTTGAGTGTGTGAGAGGGAGTCTGTGAGAGAAAGCGTGTATGTGTGTGTGTGTGTGTGTGTGTGTATATGTGTGTGTGTGTGTGTGTGTGTAAGGGAAGAAGACAGTAATAGAAGAAAGACACTGAAAAGGAATTAGGAAATGAGCTATAGGGAAAAAATGGGAAAAAGAGACCAGGACCAACTGATTAGAAAAATACAAAGATCAGACAACAAAGGTAAAAATATATATCTATATTTTGAGATGTTAGCAATTTAAATAGAAGCAACACAACCGCTCTCTCAAAATTTATGGACAGGTAGGAGTCGTGTATAAAATCGTAATAATAAGAAGGCTAAACTACCACAAATCACCGTGAATTATGTTTGTATCATTAAGTAAACCTCATACTTAGGCGTAGATGTGAATGCTATGCTGCATAATTTGGCATTATTTATCAGTAAAAAAACAACTAGTAGACCTGCATGCCTACAGCCCACCCATGTTAACCTTGTGCCCACCCAAAAAATCAATTCTGGCTACGCCACTGCTGCAGAGGCCTTGCTGGGTACTCAAAAGATCTGGGGCAGAGGTCCATACTACCACCCCCACCCCCGAGATTTTGATAATTAACACAATCACAATCAACAGCTTCCCCTCTCCCCAAGAACAATCCTATAAAAGCTCATGTAACAATGGGCCTCTCAATATTTGTCAGAGAGTGCACACAAACAAATGTCAAACATACCCGCCATTAACCAGTATATTAAAAGACTGGTTTAACGCGATTGACCTTCTTTATAATCATTGGTATCTACATTCTAGATTATACATTTTTTTCTTTTTTCCTTTTTTTTATAATAATTGTTTATAGAAACAGGACACTTATCATTTTACGTAGAGTGGAATGGTGACAGCTTTTTTCGAACACCGGCCTGACCCGACACGATCCGTGTTTCCTGGCCTTCTTCAGGGGTACAACTTTCTAAAGTCTGTCCCGTAATATATCGCTATGACATGATCTCAGCTTTACAAAAGCTGAGATCATGTCGGGCGGGTATGTTTGACACATTTGTTTGTGTGCACTCTCTGACAAATATTGAGAGGCCCATTGTTATGTGAGGTATCACATTCTCTTCACTTCAAAAACTTCTTTCCTGGTTCAGCTTGTATCTATGATGTTGCATGAAGTACTAATTTATTGATACATCATAATTGCACAGTTTCTATTTTCAATTTCGGTAATACGCAATGGGCACTTGCTTCTTAAGCTATTTAGATTCAGTACCTGGGGAGAATTAGTACAACCCTGAATTAGTTGACACAACTCCTTCTCCACAAAAATGATTGGTACAGAGAGTGCTGCTGCTTCCTAGAGTACATCTAGGTAATCTAATTCAAAAAAGCAAAGCTTTACTCCTGTTAAAGAAATATTCCAAGAAGGCCTGAGCTCTCTTTGCTTGGAAAAGGGAAACTCTCCACTCTTAAAAATATAGAAAAGAAAAGGGAAAAATAAACAGTGTCCATCTGCACATAGGCAAAAGGCCATTCTATGGCACCCAATGCAAAACACATTGTAGCATCACCTGTGTCACCCATTGAAGGAGGAGAAAAGAAAATACAGCCTACCCTTCCAAATGACCACCCGCACTCCTTCTGGTCTTCCACTAGAACTCTCTCAATAGATCAAATTTTAGAAATTAGCCATAGTGGCATCTTGCAAGAGGGAATGCTAAGCAAATGGTTCATTCCTCCTTTACTCAGGCCTAGGTCTTTAGCCTTAATAAAAATGATATAGGGATTCACCAAAATTAACAAATGTCTATATGCAAGGATCCCTTTGAGTTAGAGGCCAGGCCAAATGGCCCTCGTGGCCCAACTCAACAACTCAATCCACCAGTAGATCTCTTTTCTTTAGTGAAATCTTGAGTGAAATTAATATGTGGAAAAGTGAATGGCAATGATTTTAAATCGAAGAATGTGCGAATGTGTCGATATTAATTTGGGGGCTTGTGTGCAGGGTTGCCAACTGCTGAAGAATTGTTCTATTGACGATTCATTCGTTTTTTTTCACATACAAGATAACTGTTTTATCCACTGTCAGTAAAACTGCTGGGTATCACAGGACTAGTGGACAGCCCTCTTTAAAAGATACAGAAAAGGGGATTTTTGTTGGGCTGGGCCCAATATCCCTTTAAGGATATTAGGCAGGAGGTGGGAGAGGAGTTGGCACCAAAAGGGGCAGCAGTGCAGAGCAGGTAAGGTTGCAAGTGAATGACATCTTGGGCTGAACCACAGCAGCTGCCCAGGAGCCAAAAGAGAGACGCATCCAGGTTTGCCAACCGCCCAAAAATGTACAGGCAACCTGAAGACTTCTGTGGATCTTATGGACATTTTTCACCAGTTTTTGAGTGAGAGGCATCCTGCATGTGCACAGCAACAGGAAGATTAATTGATGGGCTTTCACAATTCTTTCTGTAACAGATTTCCCACATAATCAGAGAGATACGTCAATTTCAGCAAACATCCTACAAAATCGAACACCAGCCAAAGGTAGTGTACCAAACATTGTTGTGTTGTACTTCAGAAAATGTCTTACCATAGACTCCTCCTCTGTCCTGTACATGCTAGCGTACCATACACTCCTCCTCTCTACGGTACACACTGCTGTATCATACAACCTCCTCTGTACCGTACACTCCTCCTCTGTACGGTGCACCCACTGTTGTATCAAACAACCTCCTCTGTACCGTACACTCCTCCTCTGTATGGTGCACCCACTGTTGTATCATACAACTTCCTCTGTACCATACACTCCTCCTCTGTACAGTACACACTGTTATATCATACAACTTCCTCTGTACCATAGACTCCTCCTCTGTCCTGTACATGCTAGCGTACAATACACTCCTCCTCTGTACGGTGCACCCACTGTTGTATCATACAACTTCCTCTGTACCATACACTCCTCCTCTGTACAGTACACACTGTTATATCATACAACTTCCTCTGTACCATACACTCCTCCTCTGTACAGTACACACTGTTGTATCATACAACTTCCTCTGTACCATACACTCCTCCTCTGTACAGTACACACTGTTGTATCATACAACTTCCTCTGTACCATACACTCCTCCTCTGTACAGTACACACTGTTGTATCATACAACTTCCTCTGTACCATACACTCCTCCTCTGTACAGTACACACTGTTGTATCATACAACTTCCTCTGTACCATACACTCCTCCTCTGTACAGTACACACTGTTGTATCATACAACTTCCTCTGTACCATACACTCCTCCTCTGTACGGTACACACTGTTGTATCATACAACTTCCTCTGTACCATACACTCCTCCTCTGTACGGTACACACTGTTGTATCATACAACTTCCTCTGTACCATACACTCCTCCTCTGTACGGTACACACTGTTGTATCATACAACTTCCTCTGTACCATACACTCCTCCTCTGTCCTGTACATGCTACCGTACCATATACTCCTCCTCTGTCCTGTACATGCTACCATACCATACACTCCTCCTCTCTACGGTACACACTGCTGTATCATACAACTTCCTCTTTACCATACACTCCTCCTCCACACTGTACACATTGCCATACTATACACTTCCTCTGTACTGTACATACTACCGTACCATACACTCCTCTGTACGGTACATACTGTTATATCATACAACTTCCTCTGTACCATATACTCCTCCTCTGTCCTGTACATGCTACCATACCATACACTCCTCCTCTGTACGGTACACACTGCTGTATCATACAACTTCCTCTTTACCATACACTCCTCCTCCATGCCGTACACATTGCCATACTATACACTTCCTCTGTACTGTACATGCTAGCGTACCATACACTCCTCCTCTGTCCTGTACATGCTAGCGTACCATACACTCCTCCTCTGTACGGTACACACTGTTGTATCATACAACTTCTTCTGTACCATACACTCCTCCTCCATGCCGTACACATTGCCATACTATACACTTCCTCTGTACTGTACATACTACCGTACCATACACTCCTCTGTACGGTACATACTGTTATATCATACAACTTCCTCTGTACCATACACTCCTCCTCTGTACGGTACACACTGCTGTATCATACAACTTCCTCTGTACCATACACTCCTCCTCCACACCGTACACATTGCCATATTATACACTTCCTCTGTACTGTACATACTAGCATACCATACACTCCTCCTCTGTACAATACACACTGTTGTATCATACAACTTCCTCTGTACCATACACTCCTCCTCTGTACGGTTCACACTGTTGTATCATACAACTTCCTCTTTACCATTCACTCCTCCTCCACACCGTACACATTGCCATATTATACACTTCCTCTGTACTGTACATACTAGCATACCATACACTCCTCCTCTGTACAATACACACTGTTGTATCATACAACTTCCTCTGTACCATACACTCCTCCTCTGTACGGTTCACACTGTTGTATCATACAACTTCCTCTTTACCATTCACTCCTCCTCCACACCGTACACATTGCCATACTATACACTTCCTCTATACTGTACATGCTACTGTACCATACACTCCTCCTCTATATTGTACACAGTGCTGTACCACGCACTTCTGTGTACTATACATATTGCCATACCATGTGCTCCTTCTTTGTACCATACACACTGCCATACAACACATTCTTCCTCTCTACTATACACACTGCAGTACCATGCACTCCTCCTCTGTATTGTACACTGCTGTACCATGCACTCCTCCTCTATATTGTACACAGTGCTGTACCACGCACTTCTGTGTACTATACATATTGCCATACCATGTACTCCTTCTTTGTACCATACGCACTGCCATACAACACATTCTTCCTCTCTACTATTCACACTGCTGTACCATGCACTCCTCCTCTATACTGTACCCAGTGCCATACCACGTGCTGCGCTTCTGTATCATACACACTGCCCTTATGACTTGCTCCTTTTCTGTATAATGCACATTGCCATACCATGTGCTGTTTTTCTCTGTTTTGTATACGCTACCATACCATGTGCTGTTTCTCTGGTTTGTATACGTTGCCATACCATGTGCTGTTTCTCTGGTTTGTATACGCTACCATACCATGTGCTGTTTCTTTGTTTTGTATACGCTGCCGTACCATGTGTTGGCTCCTTTCCAATAGTGAGTGGATTCTACCTCTTTTTTAGGTGACTGATTACTTGCTGGACAAATCTTCAGTGATGGATGAAGAAAGTCTGTATGAGGCTTCACTACGAATAGAACCCAAGGTCCCCTCATAAAGCTGTGTGTGTCCCACAGCATTGTATACATGGAATATACTCTCTCACAATATACAGACAGACCTCCTGAAGCTGAGTGTGTCCCACAGACCTGTGTGTACAGCATATACTCTCATAATGTACAGACATGCTTCCTGAAGCTGTGTGTCCTGCTGTGTATACACAGCATATACTCTTACAATGTACAGATAGTCCTCCTGAAGCTGAGTAAGCTCCATAGGCCAGGGTACACAGCATAAACTCTCATAATGTACAGATGCTCCTCCTGAAGCTGTGTGTCCTAATGTGCACACAGCATGTACTCTCTCATAATGTACAGTCAATCCTACTGAAGTTGAGTATGCCCCACAGACCAGTGTACACAGCATTTACTCTCACAATGTACAGACCCTCCTGAAGCTGTGTGACCTGCTAACGTGTGTATACAGCATATACTCTCATAATGTACAGTCCTCCTGATGCAGTGTGCATCCTCCTGTATTGTATATACAAGCATATACTCTCTCATAGTATAGTCACCTCTTGAAGCAGTGTGTGTTCTGCATCAATGTGTACACAACATATAGTCCCTTATGTAAGTGTACTGCAGAGCTTTGTACACCAACATCCTCTAACAGTTTACAGACATTCCTCTTGATTTTGTAGGTGTCTTGTCGAGCTGTACACACAGCATATCCTCTCATGGAATGCGAAGATTCTTCTCCTAAAGCTGTGACACAGATTGCTTTGTGTCCTAGTGCACAGACACTCATTCTGCAGTTGTGTCCAGTGTATACTCCTTTAGCACAGACACTCCTGAGGCTGTGTGCACAGAATATATTCTACTCTAGTATACACTTTTCATGATGCTGTGCACGCAGCATATTCTCTCTCCTCGTGCTGCATATGTCCCACAGAGCAGCCTGTGCTGCTGTATACACACTAGTGTATACTTTCATAGCAATTGATTAACTCCCAATCTTTTTGGGCTCTGATGGACAAATATCTGAGGAAATTCGAGTTTTTCCAAGTAGTAAATGTCTTGAGGGGGAATATTTGGGAGATATGCGTGGTGTTCAAAAATGTATTCAGGACAGCTCCAAAAATGAAATGCAGGGTATGCAGGCGGTGTAGACCACCCCTCATCCCCTACACCCATGGACCATTCCCGAAAGGGTTAGTCACCTACACACTCAACCCAAAAACCTAATCCATGTTCTTAGCCTGGCGACTGAGATGATCGTTCTTCACAGCCGGAGCTTATGGGAGGCAAAAATGGTAAATCTAGCTAAAAGCAGCTGTGTCACAGGCCATGAATGAAAAAGAAACAAAGCCTTCTGCTGTGAAGAAATCATAGGTCACAATACAGCCTGCTGGTGCCATGCACGGCATCCCCATCTCCCCGAGAGAATATTCACAGCTCTAAACATAAGACCAGGAAATGCATCCTCCAGAGCTGACTAAAGCCCTTGGCATCCAGAAACAAAGAAAACCACTTCAGTGCACACCTGGCTTCTCTCATGTGAGGCAGATTTTCCAGCAAAGAACAGCATGTGCGGAAGAGATCTGTGAGCAGAGAATGGGATAAGTGTGCAGGCGTGCAGAGGCAAGGGAAGGGCCTGCGTCTCATGTGCTGCTGCTGGAACCACTTGTCCTGGGACAAATATGGTCCCAGAAGGCGCGAGGAGGCACCTGGGGGTCTGAAAGGCTCAGGCCTCGTCCTTCTCACGGTTCCAGTGGCACTGACTGCAGAATGAGTCGCATTGCACAGCCTGCAGGAAGGCTGCAGCTTGCTATTCCACGGGGCAGTAAAACTCTGATACAGTAATGTAGCATTGGTTCATGCACTGACTGCAGAATGAGTCGCATTGCACAGCCTGCAGGAAGGCTGCAGCTTGCTATTCCACGGGGCAGTAAAACTCTGATGCAGTAATGTAGCATTGGTTCATGCACTGACTGCAGAATGAGTCGCATTGCACAGCCTGCAGGAAGGCTGCAGCTTGCTATTCCACGGGGCAGTAAAACTCTGATGCAGTAATGTAGCATTGGTTCACGCACTGACTGCAGAATGAGTCGCATTGCACAGCCTGCAGGAAGGCTGCAGCTTGCTATTCCACGGGGCAGTAAAACTCTGATGCAGTAATGTAGCATTGGTTCACGCACTGACTGCAGAATGAGTCGCATTGCACAGCCTGCAGGAAGGCTGCAGCTTGCTATTCCACGGGGCAGTAAAACTCTGATGCAGTAATGTAGCATTGGTTCATGCACTGACTGCAGAATGAGTCGCATTGCACAGCCTGCAGGAAGGCTGCAGCTTGCTATTCCACGGGGCAGTAAAACTCTGATGCAGTAATGTAGCATTGGTTCACGCACTGACTGCAGAATGAGTCGCATTGCACAGCCTGCAGGAAGGCTGCAGCTTGCTATTCCACGGGGCAGTAAAACTCTGATGCAGTAATGTAGCATTGGCTCATGCGTGGCAGGCAACTCCACTCCACTTTGAGACCGTTAATCTGCAGTTCAGCCTGTCCTTCTGGCCGATCCTGCGAAATTCCAAAACATTTCCTCTCCAGATCCAGCAACTGCCGCAGGTTTTGGTCAAGGACAAACTGTCTCATAAGAGCCTCCCTAGGATGACCTTTCCCTTTGGACTAGCTCAGGACATGCAGGAGGAGAGAGGGTGAAGATCTGAGCAAGAGGGAGGCGTTCCCTTACTGAAGGATGATGGAGCTGTCATTCAGGTTTCCTTGTGTTGCACCTGTTGGGACTTCATGGTCAAATTTGCAAGAATGCTTCTCTCCAGGACTACTTTGGAGCGCTGTGAGTCTCCGAGAGGACAGTGAGGGGCCCTGTAAGCACTGGGTCTTGTAGTTCCTCCAGGGAGTGATGGATGGGTAGGTGCATGGCTGCAGATAAAGAGGATTATAACAAGTGTGTAGAGAGTCAGCATCCCCATTACTAATAGTGCTTTAGTGAATTCATGGGCTGTTGCAGATCAGTGATATTCATGCAAGTGTGGAATAATCAAGTCAGATTTTTCTTTCAATGGCATGAGATTTGGATAGCTCCCTGCAGCCTCTGGATGCTCTCCTCAGGAATAGCTCCTCCAAGGGCTTCTCAAATCTATCTTGGGGATCCTACAGTCAATTGGATTTTCAGGATGTCCACAAGGAGTATGCATGAGATAAATTTGCATATTCTGAGTCTGTGGCCTTGTGACAGAGGAAGTGTGTGTGACCTTCTAATAGAGGGAGTGTGTGTGACCCTCTAATAGAGGGAGAGTGTGTGACCTTGTCACAATGAGAGGGAGAGTGTGTGGCCTTGTGACAGAGGGAGTGTGTGTGACCTTCTAATAGAGGGAGTGTGTGTGAACTTGTCACAATGAGAGGGAGAGTGTGTGGCCTTGTGACAGAGGGAGTGTGTGTGACCTTCTAATAGAGGGAGTGTGTGTGACCTTGTCACAATGTGAGGGAGTGTGTGTGACCCTCTAATAGAGGGAGAGTGTGTGACCTTGTCACAATGAGAGGGAGAGTGTGTGGCCTTGTGACAGAGGGAGTGTGTGTGACCTTCTAATAGAGGGAGAGTGTGTGACCTTGTCACAATGAGAGGGAGTGTGCGTGGCCTTTAGACGGAGCGAGGGAGTGTGCGTGGCCTTCAGATAGAGGGAGTGAGGGCGTGTGTGTGACCTTCAGATGTAGTCAGATTTCATGACTGGAGAAGAGGTCACAGGTCCTCTTTGTTTTCTGGGTTGAATTTGCTCTTTCTTTATGGTCTGGATCTTACACAATGCCTTCTGTGCGTCTCTCTGTTCTTTTTCAGCATAAAAAGGCAGAAAGAGATTGAGCACACAGAGAGGGCTGAATACACTGCAGTACCACAGCAGTATCAGTGGCAGAACTGAAGCACAGGCCCCAGCAATGCGTCTGGGATTGTGGCGGCCGCAGCGTCAGCTGAATCTGCTGCACATGCGTGAGTGTTGCATCAGTGCAGGCATAGTGACGAGCCCCACTGCTAGTGGCCATGGCCGCAGGGACTGCCTTCAGCCATGAGGGCACCCTTTTCTGGGGTTGTCCACTGGGACAGGGATGAGTGCCTTCACTAATGCACTCTCTCAACCACCGGACACAGCTGCAGGCCCATGCACACACACCTCTGGACATTGTGTGTAGAAACCAGGTAAAAACCTTCCCCTTTTCTGCTAGGCGTGAGAAGGTGGAGGCTGCAGCAGGATATTTCTCTCCAGCCTTCTCTTGAGCTGCTGCTCTTCTGTGCACGTTGTGACAATCCTTAGTAGCACACAGTAGAGTTAGAGCTGAACATGGTCACACATGCTTTGTGGTCCTGCCTAAACACTTGCTGGCAGGAGTCTGATAGTGTAGTGCTCATTCTGTGAATATTTGTGGATTTTTTACATTGTACAGGCATGCTCTCCTGTAACACATGCAAGCAGTAGGCACTGCTATATTTGACAATTCTCTTGAAAGCCCTAAAATGTTTTAACTTAGTTTGTTTGCAGAAAAAAAAAACCATGAGAAAAACGATTTCCATTTTTGTAAAACTCTGTTTCCTGATTACCTCTTGCTAATAAATCTATTCTATCTCAGGGTGAATGCTGAGTGTTGTCAAGTTCACTTCACTGCCCGGTTAACTAAGAACATCAGAAGTGCGGTGCTGAATCGGATCCATGGTCCACCCAGCCCAGCATCCTCTTCCTGACAGGGGCCAGCCTGGGTCACGTGCAAGTCCCAGTACTCTTTACAAGGAGAATAGCTGTCACAGAGGACCACATTACTGGTGCTTATCAGAACCGAGGGCCAAAGTCCTCCATGAACAGCAATCATATCAATAAAAAGATTAATTCATAAGAGCATAAGGACATGCCATGTTGGGTCAGACCAAGGGTCCATCAAGCCCAGCATCCTGTCTCCAACAGTGGCCAATCCAGGCCATAAGAACCTGGCAAGTAACCAAACACTAAGAAGATCCCATGCTACTGATGCAATTAATAGCAGTGGCTATTTTCTAAGTCAACTTAATAGCAGGTAATGGACTTCTCCTCCAAGAACTTATCCAATCCTTTTTTAAACACAGCTACACTAACTGCACTAACCACATCCTCTGGCAACAAAATCCAGAGCTTAATTGTGCATTGAGTGAAAAAGATTTTTTTCCGATTAGTCTTAAATGTGCCCCATGCTAACTTCATGGAATGCCCCCTAGACTTGAGAGAAGACCTCAAGCAGGTGCACAATCAAAGCTTAAGTAAGGGCAAAAAGATCTCAGGAAGGTGCAGTATCAGAGAGTAAGAAAAGAAATCTCAGGGAGGTGCCCTATCGTGGGCTCTCCCTCAATGGTTAATGGACTTTTCCTCCAGGAACTTGTCCAAACCTTTTTTAAACGCAGCTACACTAACAGCTTTCACCACATCTTCTGGCAACAAATTCCAGAACTTAATTATGCATTGAATAAAAAAATATGTTCTCTTATTAGTTTTAAATGTATTACCCAGTAATTTCATTGTCTCCTGGTCTTTGTACTTTTCAAAAAAGTAAACAACTGATTAACATTTACTCGTTTCACTCCACATCCATAATATATCGGGCTTGGTAGTGTGTCCGTCGGTGCTCGCGCATGTTCTCCAGCCCACCGATAGATGGCGCTATGGTATATCTGGCTTGGCGTGCAGGTGGCTCCCTGGACACCTTGGAGGCTCAAATGCCGCAACATCAGGTACAAGAGGTACTCCGGGGGGAATTCTGCAGCGGCCATCGCGGGACAGGCTAAAAATAGCTGAGGAGACCCTGGCGTGCCGCGAACGGAGCGCGTCCCGCGGTACATGCTCCGCGGTGAAGATGAAGGCCCGGTGCGCTGTTCGTGGCATGCCGGGGTCTCCGCTGCTATTTTCTGCTCAAGGCAAAAATGGAAGACCCCCGTGTGCCGCGAATGGCGCGGGTCCTGCAGCATGCCGGTGAGAGAGAATGTGTGTCGGGGAGGGTGTGAGAGAGAGCATGGGGGGGGGGATGCCGGTGAGAGAGAATGTGTATCGGGGAGGGTGTGAGAGAGAGCATGGGGGGGGATGCCGGTGAGAGAGAATGTGTATCGGGGAGGGTGTGAGAGAGAGCATGGGGGGGGGATGCCGGTGAGAGAGAATGTGTATCGGGGAGGGTGTGAGAGAGAGCATGGGGGGGGGGATGCCGGTGAGAGAGAATGTGTGTCGGGGAGGGTGTGAGAGAGAGCATGGGGGGGGGATGCCGGTGAGAGAGAATGTGTGTCGGGGAGGGTGTGAGAGAGAGCATGGGGGGGGGGATGCCGGTGAGAGAGAATGTGTGTGTGAGAGAGGGGGGGTGACAGAGCATGGTTGGTGAGAGGGGGGTGGGGAGGAGGTGAGAGAGAGCATGGGAGGTAAGAGAGGGTGGGTGAGGGATGCTTGAGTATGGGGTTCAGAGAGAGGGAGCCTATAGGAGGGGAGGGGGATGCTGGTGAGAGAGGAGAGGGGGTGTGGGAGAGTGCAAGAGACAGCTTGGTTGGTAAGAGGGGGAGTGCGCGGGATGCTTGAGTGTGGGTTTCAGAGAGGGAGCCTATTTGAGGGGATGTGTGTGTGTGCCAGAGAGTGAGGGAGCCTGTATGAAGGGATGTGTGTGTGTGTGCCAGAGAGTGAGGGAGCCTGTATGAGGGGATGTGTGTGTGTGTGCCAGAGAGTGAGGGAGCCTGTATGAGGGGATGTGTGTGTGTGTGCCAGAGAGTGAGGGAGCCTGTATGAGGGGATGTGTGTGTGTGCCAGAGAGTGAGGGAGCCTGTATGAGGGGATGTGTGTGTGTGTGCCAGAGAGTGAGGGAGCCTGTATGAGGGGATGTGTGTGTGTGCCTGAGAGTGAGGGAGCCTGTATGAAGGGAGGGGGATGCCAGTGAGAGAGAATGTGTGTGTGAGAGAGGAGAGGGGGTGTGGGGGGAGTGCGAGAGACAGCTTGGTTGGTAAGAGGGGGAGTGCGCGGGATGCTTGAGTGTAGGTTTCAGAGAGGGTTTCAGCCTATTTGAGGGGATGTGTGTGTGTGCCTGAGAGTGAGGGAGCCTGTATGAGGGGATGTGTGTGTGTGTGCCAGAGAGTGAGGGAGCCTATATGAGGGGATGTGTGTGTGTGTGCCAGAGAGTGAGGGAGCCTATATGAGGGGATGTGTGTGTGTGTGCCTGAGAGTGAGGGAGCCTGTATGAGGGGATGTGTGTGTGTGTGTGCCAGAGAGTGAGGGAGCCTATATGAGGGGATGTGTGTGTGTGTGTGCCAGAGAGTGAGGGAGCCTATATGAGGGGATGTGTGTGTGTGTGTGCCAGAGAGTGAGGGAGCCTATATGAGGGGATGTGTGTGTGCGAGAGAGTGAGGGAGCCTGTATGAGGGGATGTGTGTGTGGAAGGGACACTCTTACAGTGAATTTCTAGGGAAATTCTGCTCAAAATATTTAAAATTCTGCAACTTTAATAACTTTTTTATTTAATAATTTAAACTGTAATTACTTAAAGACTGTCATGTAAATTGTGTTATTTTGACCAATATAAAGTTTGCATAATTTTGCATAATTTTCAGTTTTTGTGTGCAGAATTTAAAATTTTTTTCAGCAGAATTCCCACAGGAGTAAAGAGGAACGTGAAGCTAACACCGCTAGCCCTGGCTCTAGCACACGTGCTTCCACGTCCCTTGCCCTGGGTGATAACAATCTCCTTTTCAGATAACGCTTCCCTACAGCAGCCTATGTGCCAATAAAAAGGCTCGCCCCGGGCGTGGAACGGGTACAGGTGCTAGTTATTTTATAACCCTCTATCATATCTCCCTCCAGCCGTCTCTTCTCCAACCTCTTTATCCTTTCCTCATAGGAGGATCGTTCCAACCCCTTTATCATTGTGGTTGCCTTGCTCTGTCTTTTTGGAGATGTGATGCTGCACACAATACTCAAGATGAGGTCGCACTATGGAGTGACACAGAGCCATTGTGATATATTCTCTGTTTCATTCTCCATTCCTTTCCCAATCATCCCAATCATTCTATTTGCTTTCTTGGCTGCTGCTGCTGCACACTGAGCAGAAGATTTAAATGTATTTTCAATGATCTTTTATGTGAGTGGCGACTCCTAAGGTGGAACTTTGGATTTTGTAGCTATAATTTGGGTTACTCTTCCCTAAGTGCATCACTTTGCACTTTCCATATTAAATTTAATTTGCCATTTGCTTCAGGGCATGCGGAAAAGAAGCTGCGGTGTAAGGCCCAGGGAGAATTTGAACGAGGGAAGGAAGGACTGGAGTTGAGAAAGCATGGGGGAGGGGCAGTGGACGGAGGATCAGAGCCGGGAAGGGGGCGGGGCATGCCCTATGATGAGTACTGGTGGGGCGGGACTGAGGGAGGGGAGGGAGCGGAGGCGGGGCATGCTCTGGATGAGCGCCGGGAGAGGGCGGGGCATGCCCTACGATGAGTACGGGTGGGGCGGGACTGAGGGAGGGGAGGGGAGGGGGCGGAGCATGCCCTACGATGAGTACGGGTGGGGCGGGACTGAGGGAGGGTAGGGGCGGGGCATGCCCCTGGATGAGCGCTGGGAGGGGGCGGAGCATGCCCTACGATGAGTACGGGTGGGGCGGGGCATGCTCTGGATGAGTGCCTGGAGGGGCGGGGCGTGCCGCTTCCTGGGTGATTATCGGGGACTTGGGACTCGCCCACCCCTTCTTCCCGGTTCTGCTCTGGGATTTTCTCGCCTGCGTCGGCTCCATGTTCCCCGGCCTCTGCCTGCTGCTGCTGCTCGGGCTCCTGCCCGGGACCTGCAGCGCTCCGGAGCCTACGGCTCAAGGTAAGGGAGATCTTAGCCCCTGGGAAGGGCACTCTCCCCCTTCCCAACTAATACCCCGGGAGGAGTAATCTCACCCCCCCAAATCTCATAATACCCCGGGAAGGGCAGTGTTACCCCAACCATTTCACCACCTGCTCGGATGAGGCTATTACCCTCTCCGCTGTCCCATCAGCAGGGCTGAGCTTCGGAGGGTGCGGGGCCCTAGAATGCTGGATGTACAGCGCTGGGGGTGCGGGGTCCCAGGGAGCGCCAGCCCTGCATCTGCCCGGGTATCCCCAGCGCGCCCTCACGCAGCTCACGCTGCTTTTTCTCTCTTCCCTGCAGAGCAGTTGCACTTCAAGGCCTGGATGTTGCAGGTAAGATTTCTCCTTCTGAGCTGCTTAGAAACCCGAAAGCAGAAGCTAAGCAGAGCAAGGGACGGGACTTTCCGTGGGGGCTTCCCCAGCTCCTTTGCTCTTTCCTGATGAACATTACTTTTGCTTTCAAATGAGAGCTCTGTCTAGTCTCCATTTCAACAGTGCATGGAGGGGGGGGGGTTCTGCAGGATAGTACACAAATCCCTGCATTACAAAATTAACAATCGGGCTGATTCAGTATGGTGCTCCCGTCTAGACGCGCGTTTTCCACGCGCTAATATTACCCCTTCTACAGTAAGGGGTAATAGCACGAGGAAAACGCATGTCCAACCCCCCAAAAACTAATAGCGCCCGCAACATGCAAATGCAATTGATGAGCCTATTAGTTAGTCCCGCGCGATACAGAAAGTAAAATGTGCAGCTTTTCTGCACACCCTCCGACTTAATATCATAGCGATATTAAGTCGGAGGCCCCAAAAATAAAAAAAAATTAAAAATCGGCCCGCGGGTTGGATGATGGACACGCAATTTTGCCGGCGTCCGTTTTCCGAACCCGTGGCTGTCAGCGGGTTTGACAACTGACGCCGGTAAAATTAAGCGTCGGCTGTCAGACCCACTGACAACCGCTGCTTCTGTCAATAAGGAGGCGCTAGTGTCTCTAGCGCCTCCTTATTACCGCAGGCCCTCATTTAAATACAGAATCGCGCGCCCAGGAGAGTGGCCTGGGCGCGCGTCAGGAGAGCGGGTGCTCGTCTCGGAGCTCCGGCTCTCCTACAAATTTTACTGAATCGGCCCGAATGTATATAAAAAAAACTACGCTTTTGTAGCCTTGCCTGGAACTTTCATGATCCATTCTTTGACCATTTACCCATGAAAGGTACACTCAGCTTAAATAATAAATAGGATTAAATAAGGCAGCTTAGAGATTGTTTTGAAACTGTTCAAAATTTTACACTCATAAGTACTATGATAGTTGCATGAATCACAGCAGTTATTACTGTTGGTTTTCATCCAAAACCTCAAAATACTTCCTGTATTTTGAACATTTACCATGTGAGCTACACTCAGCTAAAACAGTAAAACAAAACAATTAATAGATAGAGATTTATATAAAACTTTCCAAAATTTTGAGTTCAAATCAACACAGAGAAGCCCCTGCACACATCCTGGCTGCAGATTCTCCTCCTGCCTCCAAATGCTGCTTGTAAGGAATTTTCTTTTTTTTGGTAACGGTGGGTGCAGAACAAAGGGAAAACCCCCAGCAGGCACAACCTCACCGTTTTCATGCCTGGGTTGATACCGTGCAGTCACCGTTGCCCGTCCCTGTTCATGGCTTGCAGTAGTAGCTTGTTGTGAATGGGATGCATCAGGGAAAAGGTTGGTACTTCAACTTTGCAGCTTTAAGTACATATTCCCTGCCCCCCCCCCCCCCCGCTCCCCTTCTGCTTCCGGCAGGATGCCCAAGAAAAAAAAAAGAAGCCCAAAATCTCAGAGCCAAAAAAATGGAAAAGTTTCCCCGCACACCCTCATTGGATAGTAGCCCAGCTGGGAGTGAAAACCGCTCATCTAGCAGCAACGTGCCCTGCTCTCTAATCCGGGCAGATTAAGAAGGCTCTCTGGCGGTGTGATGTCAGCTGGGAGTGAAAACCGCTCATCTAGCAGCACCGTGCCCTGCTCTCTAATCCGGGCAGATTAAGAAGGCTCTCTGGCGGTGAGCCCGATGATGTCAGCTGGGAGTGAAAACCGCTCATCTAGCAGCACCGTGCCCTGCTCTCTAATCCGGGCAGATTAAGAAGGCTCTCTGGCGGTGTGATGTCAGCTGGGAGTGAAAACCACTCATCTAGCAGCACCGTGCCCTGCTCTCTAATCCGGGCAGATTAAGAAGGCTCTCTGGCGGTGAGCCCGATGATGTCAGCTGGGAGTGAAAACCGCTCATCTAGCAGCACCGTGCCCTGCTCTCTAATCCGGGCAGATTAAGAAGGCTCTCTGGCGGTGAGCCCGATGATGTCAGCTGGGAGTGAAAACCGCTCATCTAGCAGCACCGTGCCCTGCTCTCTAATCCGGGCCGATTAAGAAGGCTCTCTGGCGGTGAGCCCGATGATGTCAGCTGGGAGTGAAAACCGCTCATCTAGCAGCACCGTGCCCTGCTCTCTAACCCGGGCTGATTAAGAAGGCTCTCTGGCGGTGAGCCCGATGATGTCAGCTGGGAGTGAAAACCGCTCATCTAGCAGCACCGTGCCCTGCTCTCTAATCCGGGCAGATTAAGAAGGCTCTCTGGCGGTGAGCCCGATGATGTCAGCTGGGAGTGAAAACCGCGCATCTAGCAGCACCGTGCCCTGCTCTCTAATCCGGGCAGATTAAGAAGGCTCTCTGGCGGTGAGCCCGATGATGTCAGCTGGGAGTGAAAACCGCTCATCTAGCAGCACCGTGCCCTGCTCTCTAACCCGGGCTGATTAAGAAGGCTCTCTGGCGGTGAGCCCGATGATGTCAGCTGGGAGTGAAAACCGCTCATCTAGCAGCACCGTGCCCTGCTCTCTAATCCGGGCAGATTAAGAAGGCTCTCTGGCGGTGAGCCCGATGATGTCAGCTGCCGACTGCCCTGCACTGCCCTGACAACAGCTCTGCCACATTCTGCAGTGCGTGTCAGGCACCACTGGCTCCGTCCCATTGCTCCAATGTCGTCTGGGTATCTTTGTCCACCTCTGGCTTGATTTTCTGCTACTGACCTCTAGTTCTGGACCTGACCTTGGCCTGCATTTCCAGTCTGCTGCCTGCCCTTGGATGTTTTCTCACCTGACCGCTCTAGGGACCTGCCGGCTGCCAGAACTCAAGGGCTGAATATAGATGTTATAGATGAAACTCCAGCCTGTCTTACTACAGGACACGTTCACCAGCTGTCAGCGTAGGCCTTATAGGTTCATCCATGCCATGGCACAAAGGGGCTGACCCCCATGCCACCCATCACAGGGGATGGCAGTAAGAACTGCCCCTTGTGGGATCAGCCATGCCAGTGCAGTGCCTGCTGGTCCCAGTGCATCTACGTGCCCTGCAGCATCATAAATAACAATAATCCCAGTCCAAATCAGTCTAATTACTATTTATTATATTCTTAATGTTCACTCTTCTCATTTAGAATAACAAGAAATACAGTCTAGAGGAATACTACCATCGGCTACAAATATTTGTGAAAAACAAGAGAAAAATGGAGCAACATAACACTGGAAATTCTTCATTTCAAAGTAAGTTAAGAAGCTCTTTAGCTCTTTCTGAAAACTTTCAAATCTTTGCCAATTGCTAATCAAACTTTCTTCTTTTTTTCTAGTGGGTCTGAACCAGTTTTCGGATCTGAGCTTCACTGAGTTTAAGAAACGCTATCTTTGGCACGAGCCGCAGGTAAATTCTTCTGATGGGAAGGCGAGGCAATCCTCAAAGCTCACCGTTCTGGAAAAGTGTGAAACGTCAGCCATTAGTGTCAACGAGATGCAAATGAGGCAGTAATGCAGAATCTGAGCTATAGTTTTGGTATTTTGTCTTTTAAAGCACAGGTGTTTTTACTGTGTTGAGGAAATTATTTATGCAGCCCATTACCTCAGCATAGATGTTGTGTTATTGCTGATGCATGCCAATTTACATACATTAACAGAAGGCACGTTTGTGATTGCGTTTTTGTTAATGCTCTTAATGGCCCCTAAATGTTTCCTATCTTACACCCTAGGGTGTCACTCACAACCCATCTATCCTTACTCTTTCATGTCCTGATTTACATAGCTGGGCAATGAGAGAGGATGGGGTGAGGCTACTGATGGATGTTTCCCTCCTTTGTATTCACCTTATTTCTTTGTTTCAGAACTGTTCAGCCACTAAAGGAAATTTTTTTAAGAACTCGGGGCCTTCTCCTGATTTTGTTGATTGGAGGAAGAAAGGAAACTATGTGACACCTGTGAAGAATCAGGTACAGACCAAATATTTATTTATTTGTTTTATTTAGAACATTTTATATACCGGCATTCGTTGTGGACATCATGCTGGTTTACAATTAACAAGTTAAGTTTGGAAAATTACATTATAACAGGGAAGTTCGAACTGGGAGGGGGGTAACGATAGGCAGATCCAGAAAAGGCAGCTATAAAATCACTGCATGCTGGGAGCATGGGGAGTGACTCGGGTACAGACAGGATAGAGGTCTCTATACTGCAGAACCGCACTGCATGCTGGGAGCATGGGGAGTGACTCGGGTACAGGCAGGATAGAGGTCTCTGTACTGCAGAACCGCACTGCATGCTGGGAGCATGGGGAGTGACTCGGGTACAGGCAGGATAGAGGTCTCTGTACTGCAGTACCGCACTGCATGCTGGGAGCATGGGGAGTGACTCGGGTACAGGCAGGATAGAGGTCTCTGTACTGCAGTACCGCACTGCATGCTGGGAGCATGGGCAGTGACTCGGGTACAGGCAGGATAGAGGTCTCTATACTGCAGAACCGCACTGGATGCTGGGAGCATGGGGAGTGACTCGGGTACAGGCAGGATAGAGGTCTCTGTACTGCAGAACCGCACTGCATGCTGGGAGCATGGGGAGTGACTCGGGTACAGGCAGGATAGAGGTCTCTGTACTGCAGTACTGCACTGCATGCTGGGAGCATGGGCAGTGACTCGGGTACAGGCAGGATAGAGGTCTCTGTACTGCAGAACCGCACTGGATGCTGGGAGCATGGGGAGTGACTCGGGTACAGGCAGGATAGAGGTCTCTATACTGCAGAACCGCACTGCATGCTGGGAGCATGGGGAGTGACTCGGGTACAGACAGACACTATACGCAGTCAGGCACTGCATGCTGGGAGCATGGGGAGTGACTCTGGTACAGACAGACACTATACGCAGTCAGGCACTGCATGCTGGGAGGGGGCAGGTTCTGGAATATGATGTGGTAAAGGATGAGTCAGCACATAGTAAAAGGTACTGCTGGAAAAGATAGTGAACTATGGGAGAGATGGCTTCAGGCAGTGTCTCTGAGCCCTCTCATCCCCTCCATTACTTTTCTCTGTAGGGTCCTTGTGGGAGTTGCTGGACCTTCTCTACCACTGGATGTTTGGAATCAGCTGTTGCCATAGCGACAGGACAGCTGCTGCTGCTGGTGAGAGATGGCCACCTGTGTGCGGCCTTTTCCATGGGCTCTGGTATGTCTGAGGAAAGGCTGGCGTGTTTAGCTGTGAACTGAGTGGCTGCTGACCTTTCCCCCAGCCCTGTGTATGAGGAGTGGCTGCTGACCTTTGCCCCGGGCTCTGTGTGTATGTGAGTGAGGAGTGGCTGCTGACCTTTGCCCCGGGCTCTGTGTGTATGTGTGGGAGGAGCAGCTAGTGAGAATATTAAGTAAAGCTATTGCAGTAGAATTCCACTTCAAAAAAGGGAGACTTTGAAATAGGCTATTAAAGCCAAGAAGGCACCTTTTAAAAATTGGAAAGGAAGTCCAAATGAGTTGAATAAGAAAGAACATGGCACTGTGTGTGTGTGTGTGTGAGGAGCCCTGCTGTCTCTTCCCCTGGGGGCTATGTGTGTGTGTGAGGAGCCCTGCTGTCTCTTCCCCTGAGGCTGTGTGTGTGTGTGAGGAGCCATGTTGGCCCTTCCCCTGGGGCTGTGTGTGTGTGAGGAGCCCTGCTGTCTCTTCCCCTGAGGCTGTGTATGTGTGTGTGTGAGGAGCCCTGCTGTCTCTTCCCCTGGAGGCTGTGTATGTGTGTGTGAGGAGCCCTGCTGTCTCTTCCCCTGAGGCTGTGTGTGTGTGTGTGTGAGGAGCCATGTTGGCCCTTCCCCTGGGGGCTATGTGTGTGTGTGAGGAGCCCTGCTGTCTCTTCCCCTGGGGGCTATGTGTGTGTGTGTGTGAGGAGCCCTGCTGTCTCTTCCCCTGAGGCTGTGTGTGTGTGTGTGTGTGTGTGTGTGAGGAGCTATGTTGGCCCTTCCCCTGGGGGCTGTGTGTGTGTGTGAGGAGCCCTGCTGGCCCTTCCCCTGGGGCTGTGTGTGTGTGTGAGGAGCCCTGTTGGCCCTTCCCCTGGGGGCTGTGTGTGTGTGTGAGGAGCCCTGCTGGCCCTTCCCCTGGGGCTGTGTGTGTGTGTGAGGAGCCCTGTTGGCCCTTCCCCTGGGGGCTATGTGTGTGTGTGTGTGTGAGGAGCCCTGCTGGCCCTTCCCCTGGGGGCTATGTGTGTGTGTGTGTGAGGAGCCCTGCTGGCCCTTCCCCTGGGGCTGTGTGTGTGTGTGTGTGTGTGTGTGTGTGTGTGAGGAGCCCTGCTGGCCCTTCCCCTGAGGCTGTGTGTGTGTGAGGAGCCCTGCTGGCCCTTCCCCTGTGGCTGTGTGTGTGTGTGTGTGTGTGTGAGGAGCCATGTTGGCCCTTCCCCTGGGGCTGTGTGTGTGTGTGAGGAGCCCTGCTGGCCCTTCCCCTGGGGCTGTGTGTGTGTGTGAGGAGCCCTGCTGGCCCTTCCCCTGGGGCTGTGTGTGTGTGTGTGTGTGAGGAGCCCTGCTGGCCCTTCCCCTGGGGCTGTGTGTGTGTGTGAGGAGCCCTGTTGGCCCTTCCCCTGGAGGCTGTGTGTGTGTTTGAGGAGCCCTGCTGGCCCTTCCCCTGGGGCTGTGTGTGTGTGTGAGGAGCCCTGTTGGCCCTTCCCCTGGGGGCTGTGTGTGTGTGTGAGGAGCCCTGCTGGCCCTTCCCCTGGGGCTGTGTGTGTGTGTGAGGAGCCCTGCTGGCCCTTCCCCTGGGGCTGTGTGTGTGTGTGTGTGTGTGTGTGTGTGTGTGTGTGTGAGGAGCCCTGCTGGCCCTTCCCCTGAGGCTGTGTGTGTGTGAGGAGCCCTGCTGGCCCTTCCCCTGAGGCTGTGTGTGTGTGAGGAGCCCTGCTGGCCCTTCCCCTGTGGCTGTGTGTGTGTGTGTGTGTGTGAGGAGCCATGTTGGCCCTTCCCCTGGGGGCTGTGTGTGTGTGTGAGGAGCCCTGCTGGCCCTTCCCCTGGGGGCTGTGTGTGTGTGTGAGGAGCCCTGCTGGCCCTTCCCCTGGGGCTGTGTGTGTGTGTGAGGAGCCCTGCTGGCCCTTCCCCTGGGGCTGTGTGTGTGTGTGAGGAGCCCTGTTGGCCCTTCCCCTGGAGGCTGTGTGTGTGTGTGAGGAGCCCTGCTGGCCCTTCCCCTGGGGCTGTGTGTGTGTGTGAGGAGCCCTGTTGGCCCTTCCCCTGGGGGCTATGTGTGTGTGTGTGTGTGTGTGTGAGGAGCCCTGCTGGCCCTTTCCCTGGGGGCTATGTGTGTGTGTGTGTGTGAGGAGCTATGTTGGCCCTTCCCCTGGGGGCTGTGTGTGTGTGTGAGGAGCCCTGCTGGCCCTTCCCCTGGGGCTGTGTGTGTGTGTGAGGAGCCCTGTTGGCCCTTCCCCTGGGGGCTGTGTGTGTGTGTGAGGAGCCCTGCTGGCCCTTCCCCTGGGGCTGTGTGTGTGTGTGAGGAGCCCTGTTGGCCCTTCCCCTGGGGGCTATGTGTGTGTGTGTGTGTGTGTGTGAGGAGCCCTGCTGGCCCTTCCCCTGGGGGCTATGTGTGTGTGTGTGTGAGGAGCCCTGCTGGCCCTTCCCCTGGGGCTGTGTGTGTGTGTGTGTGTGTGTGTGTGTGTGTGTGTGTGTGTGTGAGGAGCCCTGCTGGCCCTTCCCCTGAGGCTGTGTGTGTGTGAGGAGCCCTGCTGGCCCTTCCCCTGTGGCTGTGTGTGTGTGTGTGTGTGTGAGGAGCCATGTTGGCCCTTCCCCTGGGGCTGTGTGTGTGTGTGAGGAGCCCTGCTGGCCCTTCCCCTGGGGCTGTGTGTGTGTGTGAGGAGCCCTGCTGGCCCTTCCCCTGGGGCTGTGTGTGTGTGTGTGTGTGTGAGGAGCCCTGCTGGCCCTTCCCCTGGGGCTGTGTGTGTGTGTGAGGAGCCCTGTTGGCCCTTCCCCTGGAGGCTGTGTGTGTGTTTGAGGAGCCCTGCTGGCCCTTCCCCTGGGGCTGTGTGTGTGTGTGAGGAGCCCTGTTGGCCCTTCCCCTGGGGGCTGTGTGTGTGTGTGAGGAGCCCTGCTGGCCCTTCCCCTGGGGCTGTGTGTGTGTGTGAGGAGCCCTGCTGGCCCTTCCCCTGGGGCTGTGTGTGTGTGTGTGTGTGTGTGTGTGTGTGTGTGTGTGTGTGAGGAGCCCTGCTGGCCCTTCCCCTGAGGCTGTGTGTGTGTGAGGAGCCCTGCTGGCCCTTCCCCTGAGGCTGTGTGTGTGTGAGGAGCCCTGCTGGCCCTTCCCCTGTGGCTGTGTGTGTGTGTGTGTGTGTGTGAGGAGCCATGTTGGCCCTTCCCCTGGGGGCTGTGTGTGTGTGTGAGGAGCCCTGCTGGCCCTTCCCCTGGGGGCTGTGTGTGTGTGTGAGGAGCCCTGCTGGCCCTTCCCCTGGGGCTGTGTGTGTGTGTGAGGAGCCCTGCTGGCCCTTCCCCTGGGGCTGTGTGTGTGTGTGAGGAGCCCTGTTGGCCCTTCCCCTGGAGGCTGTGTGTGTGTGTGAGGAGCCCTGCTGGCCCTTCCCCTGGGGCTGTGTGTGTGTGTGAGGAGCCCTGTTGGCCCTTCCCCTGGGGGCTGTGTGTGTGTGTGTGTGTGTGTGTGAGGAGCCCTGTTGGCCCTTCCCCTGGGGGCTGTGTGTGTGTGTGTGTGAGGAGCCCTGTTGGCCCTTTCCCTGGGGGCTGTGTGTGTGTGTGTGTGTGAGGAGCCCTGTTGGCCCTTCCCCTGGGGCTGTGTGTGTGTGTGTGTGAGGAGCCCTGCTGGCCCTTCCCCTGGGGCTGTGTGTGTGTGTGTGTGAGGAGCCCTGTTGGCCCTTTCCCTGGGGGCTGTGTGTGTGTGTGTGTGAGGAGCCCTGTTGGCCCTTTCCCTGGGGGCTGTGTGTGTGTGTGTGTGAGGAGCCCTGCTGGCCCTTCCCCTGGGGCTGTGTGTGTGTGTGTGTGAGGAGCCCTGTTGGCCCTTCCCCTGAGGCTGTGTGTGTGTGTGTGTGAGGAGCCCTGCTGGCCCTTCCCCTGGGGCTGTGTGTGTGTGTGAGGAGCCCTGCTGGCCCTTCCCCTGGGGGCTGTGTGTGTGTGTGTGTGTGTGTGTGTGAGGAGCCCTGTTGGCCCTTCCCCTGGGGGCTGTGTGTGTGTGTGTGTGTGTGTGTTTGTGTGTGTGTGTGAGGAGCCCTGTTGGCCCTTCCCCTGGGGGCTATGTGTGTGTGTGAGGAGCCCTGCTGGCCCTTCCCCTGGGGGCTGTGTGTGTGTGTGTGTGTGTGAGGAGCCCTGTTGGCCCTTCCCCTGGGGGCTGTGTGTGTGTGTGTGTGTGTGTGAGGAGCCCTGCTGGCCCTTCCCCTGTGGCTGTGTGTGTGTGTGAGGAGCCCTGCTGGCCCTTCCCCTGTGGCTGTGTGTGTGTGTGAGGAGCTATGTTGGCCCTTCCCCTGTGGCTGTGTGTGTGTGTGTGTGAGGAGCCCTGTTGGCCCTTTCCCTGGGGGCTATGTGTGTGTGTGTGTGTGAGGAGCCCTGTTGGCCCTTTCCCTGGGGGCTATGTGTGTGTGTGTGTGTGAGGAGCCCTGTTGGCCCTTTCCCTGGGGGCTATGTGTGTGTGTGTGTGTGAGGAGCCCTGTTGGCCCTTTCCCTGGGGGCTATGTGTGTGTGTGTGTGTGAGGAGCCCTGCTGGCCCTTCCCCTGGGGGCTATGTGTGTGTGTGAGGAGCCCTGCTGGCCCTCCCCTGAGCCTGTGTGTTAATGTATGAGGAGTGTGCCTGAGTGTTACAGCTAAGCAGACGCCTACAATCGGGGAAACTCACAGGTGAGTGAAGGTTATGGCAGCCTCATTTTGGGCTTTCCTATTTCTTTAACATTTTAATTACAGTATAGAATGACCCCAGTTCCATGTTCCCTTATGAAAGGGGCTGCTAATGTCCTTCATGGGAATGCAAAGAGTGGCTTGCTGAAGGGGGGGAGTGGCTCTAACAGTGTCCTGCAGGGTGATCCTGACTTCTGGTTTTCCCCTGCAGTCAGAGCAGCAGTTGATAGACTGTGCCCAGGCCTTCAACAATCACGGCTGCAGTGGGTGAGTACCGAGACCTCTACTTCTGCTGGAGCAAGGTTTCCAAATGGCTTGGTTTTGTGCATACCTTGACAGGAGTGTGTTGGGAATGATCTCAACCTCTGAAATTCACTGCTGATGCCCTTCCTAATATTTGCAATGTGCTAGATAGAGCTTCCTTCTGGAGTTCGTAAGGGGTAATATGCACAGGCAACTTGCCTAGATGTGCCTGGAAATTCTTCTTAATGAGGCCAGTGCATCCAATACAGTTGGGATCTTTCTGTATCTTTATGCCATATTTTCATGGTCCCTGATTGCATTAACCTTTAAAACAGAGAGAGAGAGCAGCTTTTACACTAGAACAAAGGGGAAAGCCGACAGTCGCTCAGCAGTACATGGTTCGGAGGGAGGTATCTTCAAAGGATACTAATGATGCATTAGAATTAGGGCATCCCGACAGTGAGGTTCCAATAATTAGAAAAATAGTCCAAGTGCCTGTAACTAAAAACTCACCTGAGCTCAAAGATTCTAACTTATCCCTATCAATTAAAAAGCAGAATGAAAATACAAACAAAAAACACTTTGAAATGTTTGTATGCTAATGTTTGTATGCTAAAGTTGTTCTTGTACAGCTTTTTATAACCCTGCACCACTGTTAATTGTATACCCTGTTCATTGTATCGCCCCCGAGCGAATTCTTGCAGTTGCGTTGTAAACCAATGTGATATGTATTTTATACAGGAACGTCTGTATAGAAAAGTTACAAATAAATAAATAATGCCAGAAGTCTAAGAAGTAAGATGAGAGAATTAGAATGTATAGCAGTGAATGATGACAGACTTAATTGGCATCTCAGAGACATGGTGGAAGGATGACAACCAATGGGAAAGTGCTATACCGGGGTACAAATTATATCGCAATGACAGAGAGGAGCACTCGGGAGGAGGTGTGGCACTTTATGTCCGGGATGGCATAGAGTCCAACAGGATAAACATCCTGCATGAGACTAAATGCACAATTGAATCTTTATGGGTAGAAATCCCTTGTGTGTTGGGGAAGACTATAGTGATAGGGGTATACTACCATCCACCTGGTCAGGATGGTGAGATGGACAGTGAAATGTTAAGAGAAATTAGGGAAGCTAACCAAATTGGTAGTGCGGTAATACTGGGAGATTTCAATTACCTCATCAGATGATAAGGGAAAGTATATAATCAGTTTTAAATAAACCTAAACACATTAAAGAATATTTTTTTATTTATTTAAAAAATATATAAACCAATTTGTATCAAGAAATACACATCAACTTATATTTGTATATCAGATGCTTATACAACAAAATGTAAAGAGTATCATGAAATTAATAAAAAATATTCACAAGACCCTTCCAACAATCCACAAAGTCCTACACAACCAGAATATACATTGGCTTCATGAGTCCCTCCAACAGACCCACCAGAGCTGCCTCTCTACACCCTCCCACAAACTATCCCTTCACATCTCCACCAAGGAACACGCGCTCTCCATAGCGGGACCAACACTGTGGAATTCCAAGCCGCCCGAACTACGCCAAGAGCACTGTACAAAGACCTTCAAAAAAACCTAAAACCTTGGCTATTTTCTCAGGCATACACCCCTCCCTGCCCCAATAGGTTCCAAAAACCTAGACAGCAAAGATATTTAAGTTTGACTACAGCTAATACAGAAAAGTGTACATAGTTTTTTGCTTACTTTTCTACCTATTACGCTGTTCAGTCCTCTTGACCCTTTTTTCCTCTTCTCGCCCATCTTGTTCTTCATCCCCCTGTTACATGTAACTTTTCAATTTTTTCTTGTCTATCTTATGTTCCTATTTTTTACCCCATTAATTGTAAACCGATGTGATATGAAAATGAATGTCGGTATAAAAAAGTTTTGAATAAATAAATAAGTACTTACATACCAAAATACTCATTCAGTACACACCCAGAAGAGTTTATAAATAGATTACAAAAAATAAAAACTGAATATATATATACAGCTAACAATCTGTAGGTTTTCTCTAACTGTTCTTCAAAAGATGACCACATTTTTGATCCAAGATGTGAATCTTCTTATAAGAAGAAATCCCCACGATTTTAAATCCAAAATGTAGATTTTCATATAAAAGAGAATCCTGATCTTCATGTAAGAGAAAATCCAGATCAGGGCCCAAGGTTTGCCTCGAAAACAAGGGCAGCTAAAGTACAAAAAAATGAATTATTTAAACCAAAAAGGATACATTTAATTTTATTCTTACCCAAAAAAATTACAGTAGAACAGTCACCAATTTTAAATATAGTGAACCATACACTAGAAGTGCTTTTTAAAGCAATGTCGCTCAGAAAAAGTCCTTGGGAAACTCCTTACATCAACATTTCCTACTGGCATCGGACTTTGCTCTAACATCAGCACTGCTTGCCGGCTTCGGCAAAAAATAAAAAACAATAACTTTATAAACAAAAACTGAAAGATTCAGAACAATCTACTGAATGTCAATATCCCAAATACATTTTAAGTCTGAGAAAATAACCCAATGAAGATCACTTTTGCAAGGAAGTTCTCCGCACAACTTCAAATGAAATGAAAAAGAAAAGCACACATAATCTAGAAGGAAATGCTCCCAATTTACCTCCAATCAGTGGTCCTAAGAAATACGTAGCCAGACTTACTAAACTATGTGAAAATGTTAGGGCTTATACTGCGAGCACCCGACTAAAACCACTGCAAGCAAAGCTTTTCCTTTCTTTCTCCTGAAGATGGGCCGCAGAGCTCTACTAACAGCCCGGCAGCAGGAGGTGGACGTGTAGTCTGACCTGCTGCCCCCTGCCCTGTCCATAATCACCAGCATGGGTCAGGGATGCCAGGGGTCACCAGTATCAGCTCCTGCCCTGGAACCACAGGAGAAAGCTGAGGTTACTAATACCCCGGCAGCAGGAGGCAGACGTGTAGTCTGACCTGCTGCCCCCTGCCCTGTCCATAATCACCAGCATGGGTCAGGGATGCCAGGGGTCACCAGTATCAGCTCCTGCCCTGGAACCACAGGAGAAAGCTGAGGTTACTAATACCCCGGTAGCAGGAGGTGGACATGTAGTCTGACCTGCTGCCCCCTGCCCTGTCCATAATCACCAGCATGGGTCAGGGATGCCAGGGGTCACCAGTATCAGCTCCTGCCCTGGAACCACAGGAGAAAGCTGAGGTTACTAACAGCCCGGCAGCAGGAGGTGGACGTGTAGTCTGACCTGCTGCCCCCTGCCCTGTCCATAATCACCAGCATGGGTCAGGGATGCCAGGGGGTCACCAGTATCAGCTCCTGCCCTGGAACCACAGGAGAAAGCTGAGGTTACTAACAGCCCGGCAGCAGGAGGTGGACGTGTAGTCTGACCTGCTGCCCCCTGCCCTGTCCATAATCACCAGCATGGGTCAGGGATGCCAGGGGTCACCAGTATCAGCTCCTGCCCTGGAACCACAGGAGAAAGCTGAGGTTACTAATACCCCTGCAGCAGGAGGTGGACATGTAGTCTGACCTGCTGCCCCCTGCCCTGTCCATAATCACCAGCATGGGTCAGGGATGCCAGGAGTCACCAGTATCAGCTCCTGCCCTGCAACCACAGGAGAAAGCTGAGCTTAATAACAAAACCATCAGAATTTTCTCTGTACTGAACCGTTCTTTCCTTTTTCTCAGGGGTCTTCCCAGTCAGGCATTTGAGTACATAAAGTACAACAAGGGGATCATGTCAGAAAGCAGCTATCCTTATACAGCAGAGGTGAGAGTCCGGCCAATGGGGGAGTGAGAGCTCTGCCCAGAGAGGGAAGGGAAAAGGGGAAGACCGCGTTGCTCAAAAGAGAGAGGAGGAGCTTGCATTGGGAGGGAGAGCTTTGTCTGCCTGGAGCCTGAGCTAGGGGGTGGTGAGTACTATGCCTGTATGGAGCCTGGGGTAGGGGGTGGTGAGTACTATGCCTGTATGGAGCCTGGGGTAGGGGGTGGTGAGTACTATGCCTGTATGGAGCCTGGGGTAGGGGGTGGTGAGTACTATGCCTGTATGGAGCCTGGGGTAGGGGGTGGTGAGTACTATGCCTGTATGGAGCCTGGGGTAGGGGGTGGTGAGTACTATGCCTGTATAGTGCCTGGGGTAGGGGGTGGTGAGTACTATGCCTGTATAGTGCCTGGGGTAGGGGGTGGTGAGTACTATGCCTGTATGGAGCCTGGGGTAGGGGTGGTGAGTACTATGCCTGTATGGAGCCTGGGGTAGGGAGTGGTGAGTACTATGCCTGTATGCAGCCTGGGGTAGGGGGTGGTGAGTACTATGCTTGTATGGAGCCTGGGGTAGGGGGTGGTGAGTACTATGCTTGTATAGTGCCTGGGGTAGGGGGTGGTGAGTACTATGCCTGTATGCAGCCTGGGGTAGGGGGTGGTGAGTACTATGCCTGAATGGAGCCTGGGGGTAGGGGGTGGTGAGTACTATGCCTGTATAGTGCCTGGGGTAGGGGGTGGTGAAGTACTATGCCTGTATAGTGCCTGGGTAGGGGGTGGTGAGTACTATGCCTGTATGCTGCCTGGGGTAGGGGGTGGTGAGTACTATGCTTGTATAGTGCCTGGGGTAGGGGGTGGTGAGTACTATGCCTGTATGGAGCCTGGGGTAGGGGGTGGTGAGTACTATGCCTGTATAGTGCCTGGGGTAGGGGGTGGTGAGTACTATGCCTGTATGGAGCCTGGGGTAGGGGTGGTGAGTACTATGCCTGTATGGAGCCTGGGGTAGGGAGTGGGTGAGTACTATGCCTGTATGCAGCCTGGGGTAGGGGGTGGTGAGTACTATGCTTGTATGGAGCCTGGGGTAGGGGGGTGGTGAGTACTATGCCTGTATGCTGCCTGGGGTAGGGGGTGGTGAGTACTATGCCTGTATGCAGCCTGGGGTAGGGGGGTGGTGAGTACTATGCCTGTATGCAGCCTGGGGTAGGGGGTGGTGAGTACTATGCCTGTATGGAGCCTGGGGTAGGGGGTGGTGAGTACTATGCCTGTATGGAGCCTGGGGTAGGGGGTGGTGAGTACTATGCCTGTATAGTGCCTGGGGTAGGGGGTGGTGAGTACTATGCCTGTATGCTGCCTGGGGTAGGGGGTGGTGAGTACTATGCTTGTATGGTGCCTGGGGTAGGGGGTGGTGAGTACTATGCCTGTATGGAGCCTGGGGTAGGGGGTGGTGAGTACTATGCCTGTATGGAGCCTGGGGTAGGGGGTGGTGAGTACTATGCCTGTATGCAGCCTGGGGTAGGGGGTGGTGAGTACTATGCCTGTATGGAGCCTGGGGTAGGGGGTGGTGAGTACTATGCCTGTATAGTGCCTGGGGTAGGGGGTGGTGAGTACTATGCTTGTATAGTGCCTGGGGTAGGGGGTGGTGAGTACTATGCCTGTATGGAGCCTGGGGTAGGGGTGGTGAGTACTATGCCTGTATGGAGCCTGGGGTAGGGAGTGGGGAGTACTATGCCTGTATGCAGCCTGGGGTAGGGGGTGGTGAGTACTATGCCTGTATGGAGCCTGGGGTAGGGGGTGGTGAGTACTATGCTTGTATAGTGCCTGTGGTAGGGGGTGGTGAGTACTATGCCTGTATGCAGCCTGGGGTAGGGGGTGGTGAGTACTATGCCTGTATGGAGCCTGGGGTAGGGGGTGGTGAGTACTATGCCTGTATAGTGCCTGGGGTAGGGGGTGGTGAGTACTATGCCTGTATGGAGCCTGGGGTAGGGGGTGGTGAGTACTATGCCTGTATAGTGCCTGGGGTAGGGGGTGGTGAGTACTATGCCTGTATAGTGCCTGGGGTAGGGGGTGGTGAGTACTATGCCTGTATGGAGCCTGGGGTAGGGGGTGGTGAGTACTATGCCTGTATGCAGCCTGGGGTAGGGGGTGGTGAGTACTATGCCTGTATGCAGCCTGGGGTAGGGGGTGGTGAGTACTATGCCTGTATGCAGCCTGGGGTAGGGGGTGGTGAGTACTATGCCTGTATGGAGCCTGGGGTAGGGGGTGGTGAGTACTATGCCTGTATGGAGCCTGGGGTAGGGGGTGGTGAGTACTATGCCTGTATGGAGCCTGGGGTAGGGGGTGGTGAGTACTATGCCTGTATAGTGCCTGGGGTAGGGGGTGGTGAGTGCTTTGCCTGTATGGAGCCTGGGGTAGGGGTGGTGAGTGCTCTACCAGTATGGAGCCTGGAGTACTAGGGTGCAGTGTGAGACCTCTCTTCATAGAGTGCAGGGTATAAAAAGATTTAAAGTGCAAACATTTAAACATTCCCAGCTTGGAGAGAAGGTTTGTTAATTCTGAGTTTTTTGTATATACAGAATGGGACGTGCCACTTCCAACCTGACAAGGCAGTTGCTGCTATAAAGGACGTTGTGAACATAACGATAGTAAGTGTCTCTGATTCTTACCTCCAACATGGCTGCAAAGAATATTTGGATTCACCTGTACTATCTGTTCGATATGTCCAATGATGGGAGGGGTCTAACTGCCATCCCAAGGACCCCTCCCATCATTGGACATAACTGCCATCCCATAGATCACTCCCATCATTGGACATAACTGCCATCCCAAGGACCCCTCCCATCATTGGACATAACTGCCGTCCCATAGATCACTCCCATCATTGGACATAACTGCCATCCCAAGGACCCCTCCCATCATTGGACATAACTGCCGTCCCATAGATCACTCCCATCATTGGATATAACCGCCGTCCCATAGATCACTCCCATCATTGGACATAACTGCCATCCCAAGGACCCCTCCCATCATTGGATATAACCGCCGTCCCATAGACCCCTCCAATCATTGGACATAACTGCCGTCCCATAGATCACTCCCATCGTTGGATATAACCGCCGTCCCATAGACCCCTCCCATCATTGGACATAACCGCCGTCCCAAGGATCACTCCCATCATTGGACATAACCGCCGTCCCACAGATCACTCCCATCATTGGATATAACCGCCGTCCCATAGACCCCTCCCATCATTGGACATAACTGCCGTCCCATAGATCACTCCCATCATTGGATATAACCGCCGTCCCATAGACCCCTCCCATCATTGGACATAACTGCCGTCCCATAGATCACTCCCATCATTGGATATAACCGCCGTCCCAAGGACCCCTCCCATTGTTGGACATAAATGCCATCCTATAGACCCATAAGAACATAAGAATTGTCATACTGGGTCAGATCAAGGGTACATCAAGCACAATATCCTGTTTCCAACAGTGGCCAATCCAAGTCGCAAGTACCCAAACATTAGATAAATCACAAGTTACCTTTGCTTATTAATTAATAGCAGTTTATGGATGTTTCCTCTACGAACTTATCCAAACCTTTTTTAAACCCAGTTACACTAACTGCAGTAACCACATCCTCTGGCAATGAATTCCAGAGCTTAACTATGAGCTGAGTGAAAAATAATTTTCTCCAATTTGTTTTAAAGGAGCTTCTTGCTAACTTCATAGGGTGCCCCCTGGTCCTTCTATTGTCTGAGAGAGTAAATAACCATTTCCTAGCGTGTAGCAGATGGACTCAGGAGCAATGGGTATAGTGTACTCCTGATAGCAGTTGGAGACGGATCAGATTTCAATCTGACGTCAGCCCTAGTACATAGACCCCTGCAGGAAGTGCAGCTCTTCAGTATTTTCCGTCTCCATAGCAGTTAGGGACTATCTGCTCGCTCGCACAGCCTTAGAGTAAATTTACCAAAGAAAACCAAAATAAGAAATCTTTCCTCTACAGACGAGCCCCGCTCTCCTGCGGTGACACCCATTGGGTCCCTCCCCCAGTTGAGAATTCCCGAGGTGATTTCCGCGATCCCTCGGAGGTAAGCCTCGGTCCGGTGGCCGACTCTCAGCGGGGGCCTAGCCCCTGACATCGGGTGAGGCTGAGAGGCAGCGGGTGTAACCTCGAGCGCGGCAGTGAAGGTATTTTCCCTCTCTCCCTGCAGCCACAGTCCGCCCGGATCGAGACTGGGAAACGCCGTGACAAGGTAAGGTAGAAATCTATTTAAAAGTCTCCGGTCTCCGAAGCTCGAGGAGTCGCACAGGTCACCAGCCGGGACCAGTGCCACCGGGTTGATCTGCCCTAGCAGGGCTAGACCCCGGTCAGATCCGAGAGTCCTCCCACGTGGAGACCCTCTGAGGTGGTCGCCATATTGTCCGCGTGGTCGCCATCACCATTTTGCTCCCAAGTCACCGGGCGCACAAGCGACGCACATAGCCACACGCTTACTGTGCCGGGCGCATAACTTCGACCTGTGCGCACAACAGTGCGCACATCTCCCTGAGCGCACACCAAACCTATGCGCACAACTTCGATGCACACCAGAGCGCACAACTGTATTTTATGCGCTCAAGCCATGGCATCACCGGAAAAAAAACCCTCAAGGCTCAGGGCCTTTGCCCTGCATGAGGAGGCCACGGCCCTGTGTATACAGTGCGAAGAGGCCCTAGGGGATCCAACTCATGGCCCTCCCCAGCCGGTACCGGGCTCCAGTTTCTCGAGCAGTAAGCTGGACCTAGCATTGTACAGCGGGACCCCCCCTCAAACGGGGCTCCCCAGGGACACTGCGCCCCTTAGTCTAGACCCAGCACCTATCTCCTGGGTGGAATTCTTCAAAGGTTTGCATTCCTTCGTCCACATGCAGCCGGGGCCTCCTATAATACAGCCACAGGCTCCACCAGAGGACCTCAACATGCCGGGACCCTGGGGGACATGGACAACTCAGATGAGGATTCAGGGAGAGTAACCAGCAGGATCTGTGTCTGGCCCAGTTCTCTTCATTGCATGTATAAGTGACATTGGAGAAGGTTTGGGAGAGGAACCAGCAGGATCTGTGCCTGGCCCAGTTCTCTTCATTGCATGTATAAGTGACATTGGAGAAGGTTTGGGAGAGTAACCAGCAGGATCTGGGTCTGGCCCAGTTCTCTTCATTGCATGTATAAGTGACATTGGAGAAGGTTTGGGAGAGTAACCAGCAGGATCTGTGCCTGGCCCAGTTCTCTTCATTGCATGTATAAGTGACATTGGAGAAGGTTTGGGAGAGTAACCAGCAGGATCTGTGCCTGGTCCAGTTCTCTTCATTGCATGTATAAGTGACATTGGAGAAGGTTTGGGAGAGTATCCAGCAGGATCTGTGCCTGGCCCAGTTCTCTTCATTGCATGTATAAGTGACATTGGAGAAGGTTTGGGAGAGTAACCAGCAGGATCTGGGTCTGGTCCAGTTCTCTTCATTGCATGTATAAGTGACACTGGAGAAGGTTTGGGAGAGTAATCAGCAGGATCTGTGCCTGGCCCAGTTCTCTTCATTGCATGTATAAGTGACATTGGAGAAGGTTTGGGAGAGTAACCAGCAGGATCTGTGCCTGGCCCAGTTCTCTTCATTGCATGTATAAGTGACATTGGAGAAGGTTTGGGAGAGTAACCAGCATGATCTGTGTCTGGCCCAGTTCTCTTCATTGTATGTATAAGTGACATTGGAGAAGGTTTGGGAGAGTAACCAGCAGGATCTGGGTCTGATCATGTTCTCTTCATTGCATGTATAAGTGACATTGGAGAAGGTTTGGGAGAGTAACCAGCAGGATCTGGGTCTGGCCCAGTTCTCTTCATTGCATGTATAAGTGACATTGGAGAAGGTTTTTGAGAGTAACCAGCAGGATCTGTGTCTGGCCCAGTTCTCTTCATTGCATGTATAAGTGACATTGGAGAAGGTTTGGGAGAGTAACCAGCAGGATCTGGGTCTGGTCCAGTTCTCTTCATTGCATGTATAAGTGACATTGGAGAAGGTTTGGGAGAGTAACCAGCAGGATTTGGGTCTGGCCCAGTTCTCTTCATTGCATGTATAAGTGACATTGGGGGAGGGCTGGAACAGAGAGTGGCCATCAGGATCCCCAGCCCAGTTTTCTTCATATAAAAACAAACTGGACAAATCCCTTGGATTACACTAGAAAGACTGTATCATATCAATGTAGGACTGCTATTCACTCAGCCTATCATTCTATATCTCTATAAGCAAAATTTGAAATAAGGTCCATATTGCTATAAGTTACTTGTTTTTATTTATATTTTTTTATATTATGGAAATTAAAACATAATAGAGCAGCAGATCCCTATGAGTGTCCACATGTGTATACAGAAGAAACCAACAAAACCTAATGTTGAAAAAATACTTAGCTTAATAATTAGCTAGTGTTTACCTGCAAAACACCCCAATCCCAAATACGGCGACCTCAGCGCTGCTTGTAATCCAGAATAACAGTCCTATCCTGTTCTTTTAGCATTTAATCACTGTCTTCCCACTATGCTTTACCTCTTGTCCTCTCCTAGTACGATGAGCACAGCATGGAGGAGGCTGTGGCTGCCCACAATCCCATCAGCTTCGCCTTTGAAGTGACAGAAGATTTCATGAGCTACAGAAGCGGCATCTATACAAAGTGAGTATCTGCAGAGTGTTTGCACATATCAAGGGTTGCCCCCTCCTGCAGCATTTACCCAAAGCAGGAACCTCTCTCCTGTAATATTATATAGAGTGAACACACACAGCCACATCCCACAGCATGACACAAAGCTATTACCCCCAATGTGACATTACACAGAGCCTAAGCACACATCCAGAGTGTGTGCACACACCCACCTTCCACAGAATTTACACAAAGTAACGTTACACAGAGCGTGAGCACACACCCACCTTCCACAGAATTTACACAAAGTAATGTTACACAGAGCGTGAGCACACACCCACCTTCCACAGAATTTACACAAAGTAACGTTACACAGAGCGTGAGCACACACCCACCTTCCACAGAATTTACACAAAGTAACGTTACACAGAGCGTGAGCACACACCCACCTTCCACAGAATTTACACAAAATAACGTTACACAGAGCGTGAGCACACATCCACCTTCCACAGAATTTACACAAAGTAACGTTACACAGAGCGTGAGCACACACCCACCTTCCACAGAATTTACACAAAATAATGTTACACAGAGCGTGAGCACACACCCACCTTCCACAGAATTTACACAAAGTAATGTTACACAGAGCGTGAGCACACACCCACCATCCACAGAATTTACACAAAGTAATGTTACACAGAGCGTGAGCACACACCCACCATCCACAGAATTTACACAAAGTAACGTTACACAGAGCGTGAGCACACACCCACCTTCCACAGAATTTACACAAAGTAATGTTACACAGAGCGTGAGCACACACCCACCTTCCACAGAATTTACACAAAGTAACGTTACACAGAGCGTGAGCACACACCCACCTTCTACAGCATGAAATCATGCACCACCCAATGTGATGTTACACAGAGCATGAGCACACACCCACCTTCTACAGCATGAAATCATGCACTACCCAATGTGAAGTTACGCAGAGCATGCGCACACACTCAGCATCTACAGGAAGATACAACGTGACATTCCAGAGCGTGTGCACATACCCAGCATCTACAGCATGATGCAAAGCAATTACCTCCAATGTGACATTACACAGAGCCTATACACACATCCAGAGTGTGTGCACACACCCACCTTCCACAGAATTTACACAAAATAATGTTACACAGAGCGTGAGCACACACCCACCTTCTACAGCATGAAATCATGCACCACCCAATGTGATGTTACACAGAGCATGAGCACACACCCACCTTCCACAGAATTTACACAAAATAACGTTACACAGAGCGTGAGCACACACCCACCTTCCACAGAATTCACAGTGATATTAGTGTGCACACACCCACCTTCCACAGCATGAAATCATGCACTACCCAATGTGATGTTACGCAGAGCATGCGCACACACTCAGCATCTACAGGAAGATACAACGTGACATTCCAGAGCGTGTGCACATACCCAGCATCTACAGCATGATGCAAAGCAAGCACTTCCCAATGTGACGTTACACAGAGTGTGTGCATACAGCCAACATCTATAGCATTTAGATCATAAGTGACATCACAAGACCGTATGCGCACACCCACTTTCCACTGCATGATACAAAGCAAACACCCCCCATTGTGGCAGTACACAGAGCATGTGCACATGCCACCTTCCACAGCATTCACACACAGACTCAATGCGGCCTGTGGCCTAGATTTGGGCACGTAATTGCATGGGTTCGCATGCGCATGGGTGTGTGTCCAGGGGCCACATGGAAAGAGAGTGACCTTTTTGGTTATGGACTAAATAATCTATGCACCTTGTTGTTTTCCTGCTTGAAATAAAAGGGCAATCGGCTGTAGCTCTCACTTCGCATGTGCCAGTGCTGGCTGGAGGCTGAAGGTGATTTGCCTGCGTTGGGCATCCCCCGAGTGATGGAGGATTCGGTGGGAGGAGGCGCAGGAGGATACGATGGCCAGTTCCCCTTCCCCCTTGTTCCCGATGGGAGGGACTGCAGTGTGCCATGTTCGCTCCTATGGGCCCTGCTATGGATTCATCCTCCTCTACCTGTTTTTTAACCACCTAGGATTCTCCTCTGCTTCTTTTACAAAGTCGAGTTGCCAGGTTTCTTGACTCAGGCCCTGAAAACACTCGGAGTAGATGGGGTTGATGCTACCTCATTATAAAAGAAAGATCCCATTTTGGTTACCTTGAGCAAGGCGTCCTGTTTCTTTTCCTCCCGGAGCCAGTTCAAGAATTAATTGTCCTTGAGTGTAATGCTCCAGAAGTGACTTTTAAAGGGAAGCATTCTTCAGCGGGCTTGTACCCCTTGGATCCGAAGGGAAGGGAGCAGTTGCGATTCCTGAATGTTGATCCTGTAGCCTGCGCTGTTACTGAGCGATCCACCATCCTAGTCGAAGGGGGAGCAGCTCTGAAGGACTGAGGCCATCCTCAAGCAGGCATTTGAAGCAGTGGCAATGAATTTGTAAACAGTTTTTCGCTGCTGCTTGGTGGCTGGAGCAGGTTTGCGACTCTCTGAGGAGTCTCAAGGAGTGGGAGCTGATAGCGGGCTGGTGATGGAACCAGAAGCTGCATTTTTAGCTGATGTGGGCTGTGACTTGGTGCGTTCGGCCACTAGAGGTGTAGCTTCTGTGATAGCAGAAAGTCGCCTATTATGGCTGTGGAACCAGTCAGCAGATATGATTTCTAAGTCAGATTTGACAAGGTTACCCTTTAAAGGTACTTTCTTGTTCGGGACTGAGTTGGAGAAGATGGTTAATAGATGGGATGAATCCAAGATTCTGCGATTGTCAGAGGACAGGAAAGTGGTGTTGCGTTCTTCTGGGGGCAAAAGCCTGCTCCAGGGATTCCCGTCTGTTTTAACCTTATAGAGGGGCAGCGACTCAAAAGGTCGCATCCCTTCAGAAGATCTCAGTCCTTTCAGCCTAAGAAGCCTCATAAGGATGTGCGCTCCAGGACCAGAGCTTCCCAATCTTCGCAATGAAGGTGCGTGGTGCCCACCTAGCACATCTGGAGATAGGCGGTCGTCTATCTCATTTTTTCAAAGGTGGGCCCAGATTACGAAGACCAGTGGGTCCTGGGGATGATAAGAAATGGCTTAAGCTCTAGAATTTCTCTGAATTTCTCCAGATGCCTTTTATGGTCTCTTCATGCAACTCACTAGCAAAGAGATGGCAGTGGAGGCTACATTGAGAAGGCTGCTAGATCATAAGGCTGTAACTTCAGTTCCCAGATCACAAGAAAATATGGGGCAGTATTCTATTTATTTTGTTGTTCCCAAGAAGGAAGAGAGTTCCTTCCAACCGATCCTGGACCTGAAGGGAATCAATCGGTGGAATTTAGTAAGTGTTCGACATGGGAGGAGAGAGAGCATCGGAGTTTATGGAGAGGTGAGTAATTCATGCAGATGCTGACCCCAGACCTGCTCTCCGCCCATTATTTTAATTTCAATTATTTATGACATGTCTTCATAAAACGTGAATCTGTCATACTGCAGCAGACCTCTGCCCCTTGATAATAAGTAATTTCCTTTACTTTAATGCAGCCCAAAATGCCACACAACTCCAGACAAAGTGAACCATGCCGTGCTGGCTGTGGGATATGCACAGGAGAATGGCAAGCCGTACTGGATCGTCAAAAACTCATGGGGCATCGAATGGGGCATGGACGGGTAAGGGACCTTCATGCTCACCGACCTACAGAAGAACTCTGTACACCTCCTAAATAAACCTAACCTCGACCACCTCCTCTGACTGCCCAAAAATCCCCCAAACCCTACCACCTTGTGATGCTCCAGGAATATGGCGCCTGACATTCAGCACAGTTAGTCTGGTACGTTTGGACTTAAAACTCCCAGTGCGCTCAGGCTGCAGATACCATTCACTTCATATCTTTTTCTTGCCATTTTCTGCTCAGTCTGCCCAGGGAGTAGGAGACAAGATCCACATGGTAGTGTGCAAGCTTTTAACACTTTGACTGAGGGGTTCCCCAATGGTGGGGTCAAGTACCTGAAAAGGCAGCTTGCTTCGGGCAGCAGCAGCATTAATAGTGGACGTCAGTGCATGCTGAAAGGCCCTGCTCTTACTGGAAAGCCCTGTGTGAGGAGGGATGGGGCCTGTGACCTCAGACTGACTTTCATTACTAATTCTGCTGCCGCTTGCAGATCGCCATTGAGTTTGAGAGCAGCCATGGTGGGAAGGGTAGGCCGAGTGTGCATGGGCCAATGGAGATAACTTTACCTCCTCTCTCCTCACCTACTACTGAACCTACCCAAGAGAAAAATGCTGTCCCTGTCAGCAGCTTCCCTCTCTTCTGCACCACTTATCATCTACCTTTGGCCCAGGGTCTCAAAGAATCAGGGGGATGTTTAGAGAAGAGGCTGTTTTCAGGGAGGGCTCAGAAGCATTAGGGGTGTGAGGGTTGGATCAGGAGCCAGGAGTTGAGGGTGAGAGAGGGGGAATGACAGAAGGTGGACTGGGGAAGGGAAGAGAGGACTGAGATTGAGAGGGGAGCAGCTGGTGATGTGTGAGAGAAGGGTTGGAGGGGAGGAGATGAGAATGAGGACAATGGGGGATTGGGTGCGAGAGAGGGAATGACAGAAGGGCTTGGGGTGAGAGAGAGAGAGGATGGGCCTGGGAAGTAAGAGAAGGTGGGGGATGTAAGAGATGTGCTAGAGGGCAAAAGGTTAAGAGAGGAGATCCTGTGGAGAGGGTGCGGGGAGTGGAGGGGCCTGCACCCCTACTAATGTGTTTTGACGATCTTGTGGAGTCGTGAATTTTCAGATGCTCAGGTCAGAAGGAATGAATGATAACTGAGCTTCAGATGGTGTAGGCGGTGTTTTCCATGACCCAGATGCGTGTTTTTCACCTGAAGGCTGCAACGGGAGGGACCAGGCAGGGAAACAACTCAAATGTTCAAGCAATAAGTCACGATTCACAAAAGGCAGCTTTTCAGGTGCTGAAAAGGGGTCCCATTGGCTAAGTTTGGGAAACCCCCTTTTTAACGTCAATTTGCTTCTGTGAGCACATTTTCAATCCTGCACAAAGCTTTTATAAAATTGTTTGTTTTAAACGGGGGATTCATTTTCCCGGTTTGGCCAGAGTTCCCAGTAAAGTGCCTAACCCCTGTCTCAGCCAAGGCTCCTGCCTCTGACCTTATGTTTGATGAGAGAAGCCACAAATAAGGCCCTGCTCATGTCTTCCTCTTTCTCCTGCAGGTACTTCTACATCGAGCGTGGAAGGAACATGTGCGGGCTGGCAGCCTGTGCATCCTATCCCATCCCGCAAGTCTAAAGTGACGTCAGCGGGGTGGGGGAGAGAGTACGGGGATGGAGCTGGAGAGGGGGGTAAGATTGGGTTGTGCTGGGGGGAGGAGGGAAAAGCATGCTAGGTTGGGGTGGAGACGGTGCATGAATTATGCTGGGGAGGAAAGAGAGAGCTAGGATGGGGCTATGGGGGGAAGGTTCGGTGTAGGCTACTAGTCAGCCTGGGCATGGAAGAGGGCCTGGGAGGGGGTCAGAGTGTTCTGGGGTCAGGATGGGGAGAGGGGGGGTCAGAGAGGACAGTGGTTGGACTGCGTGTGGAGGAAGCGGTATAAGTGAAGAGGGTGCTGGGCTCTCTCAATCTGACGGTGAATGGTCAAAGGGAATCATAAATAAGACTGCTCTTTAAAGTTCCTTTTCTAAAGAAATGCAGAAAATTGGAAAACTATTTTTGAAGTAAATTTACATTTATTTTAAGAACAATCAATTTATTTTTATTAAAAAAGTGTAAATGGTTAGAATGAAGTGAAACTGATTCTCTTGTAAAGGTTCAGTCTGTGAGCAAATTGGCACTGAATAAATCTATCTGGTGGAGCTGACCAGCACATCTTTTTCTTTTGGATGTTTACACGTGTTCATACTGCCCCTGAGGTGGCCGGCAGGGATAGAGAAGGGGAAGTCTTCTTGCATGGGCCTGCGCCAGAAGCCAGGAAGGAACAATCTCCCCCTCTGCTAGTGCAACCAGAAGAATGAGTAATGTTGCTTGTACAGACCCAAGGGAACTGCTGCAGGGGATGGGGGAAATGACGGGGCGTATGTCTACAGGCGAAAGTGAGCATGCAGTGTGGCAGACGGAAGACAAGCCTGCACACGACATAAAAAAATACGCTTAAATCTGCTCACCTATTTTAGATATATGACGTATTTTCAACTTTTCTGGATATGTAGCATTTTAACACTTATCTGGCTATGTTACTTGGCTGGATAAGTAGTGGTTTTTGAGACTTTTCTGGAGAAGTAAAAATGTAACGGGATTAGTGGAACAAATCTCTTATACGTGCGTATTTCAGCTCTTAATTTTTAATCATTTACATGTGGAGATTTAAAGCACATATTTTCCCTAGCACTTGGGTTTTACAGGTGTAAGTTGTCAAATTGTGTAACGTGTGTGAAGGAAATTACCAGTTTTACCCATTAGTCTACCAGTTTGCCCAGTCTTATCTCTAGGTCATCAAGACCCTCTTGGTTCTTCAGCCTGAGCTCCCCCTAGTTTACCCTCAGTGAATCACTATTTGGCTATAAAGAATTTTATTCTCACTTACACTAGATACTTAGCAGGTGTAAATATACGTAAGTAACATACGTACATGTCTCACTTTGGCAGGTTATAAAATAGCAACTTATATGCATAACTGTTAGGAAGGTCCTGGCCCACCCTTTTATATGAGCAAATGTATTAGTGCACCATTACTTGCATATCTGTGTCTGAGGTTTATAAAATAGCAAGTATGCAATCATGTGCAATGGCGTAGCTGGACAATTTGGCGCCCGGGGCAAGAGACTTCTTCGGCGCCCCCTCCCTCCATCAATGATTTGCATCTTGCGTAAAAATTGACGGTAACATCCTTTCTCATACACACACACCGCTCCTTTCTCACATACACACAGAAGCACCCTTCCGATCCAAGGTTGAACAGCTGGTCTCCTGCGGCGGTTAGCAGACCGGTGTTCACTTCTTCGGCCCCCGCCGGCCTCGATTTTAATGTCTTCGGCCCCCGCCGGAGAGGGCCGAAGAAAAGAAGATGGGCGCCTCCCAGCCAGCCCCCGCTTGAGGCTGGCTGGGAGGCGCCCATCTTCTTTTCTTCGGCTGCCGCCGGCTTGGCGAAGGCGTTGAGGCTGGGCTGAAGAAGAGCCACGCGGTCGAGACCACGTGACCAGGTAGACCGGCCCACTGGGGGATGCCCGATCCCCCGATAGGTCAATCTGCCCCTGACCATTACTATAAATCTCTCATAACAAAACAAAACAAAAAAAAAAAGACGATCTGCCAGTATTCAACAACACTTACATCTGGGCTTAAAATACTAATTTCTTTTTTTATTTAAATAGCTTTTTGGCGACCCCTTAGACCCGGCGCCCGGGCCGGCCGCCCACCCCTCGCTACGCCACTGATCATGTGCTAGTTGTGCGCACATCTTCTAATTGCCACATGCACGGCTCATTGCCATTCACCTTTAAGAGTGTGGGTGAATAAGATTATGGAAAATTCAGCTATGATTTAATCCCATCTCTGACTGCCTGACTGGCTGTGCATGCATGGAAAACTGCTGTCACAGGTGAGGAACTTCGCTTTCTGAAGAGGGAGGGGAGCGAGAATAGAATCAGTCGGAATGGCACTCTAACCAAAGAAAATGGCACTTCTCCACTTCCTATGCTCTGTAATTAGGTAGCCCGATGAACATTTTAGAGCTGTGACATTTGTCACTAAATGTGTCTAAAAAAATAGCTAAATCTGCTCTCTGTCTCATGCACAGTTAAAATCTCCATTTGGTTCACAAAGTTGCCAATTCCACCTACAAAACAGGTAAATTGGCAACATTGGGGCGGGCTGTTCCTTTAAGGCCCCGTCCCTCCCGTCTTCTCTGGCCCCGCCCCTTCAGCCACGCGCGCGCCGGCCAAAAGCCCGCCTTTTCCCACGCTTCAAAATCGTCGGTTCCGCGGCTCTGAAGATGACGGAAAGGGGCGGGGCACAGGTGGAGGGCGTGGTAATTGAAGAGGGCGGTGCTAGATTCTGGGCGAGACAGCGAATGAAAAGGTCGGTGCTAAGCTGCTTCTCCATGTTGAGGGGGCGGTGCTAGGATTGGGGGTGTGGCCTAGTGACGGCCAGAGGCGAGGCACGTACTGGCGCGATGATGTCAGGCCTACGTGAGTCGGCGGCGGCGGCGGGTAAATCAAGAGAGGAAGAGATGGAGGAGGTAATGGCGGGGAGCAGTGAGGGAAAGCCGCTGGGATAAATTGAATTATAGAAGCCTTGAGAAGTCAAACCATATGCAATGCAACGCTGGAGAAATAGATGCAGAAATGCATTTCCTGCTCTGCAGAATGCCAAAGATCAGAGATGCACATTTTCCCAAAACTTGAGAGAGAAACTCTAAGACTGCCCACATAAGAAGGAGCAGGAGTCTCCACTAATTAGGCCCTGCAGCAGGAGAACCGGGATTAAATCCTGCATCAGAGCCTGGCTGCCAGAGAAGGAGCAGGCCATCACTTGTGCTTCCCTTCCGCGCTTCTCCTGTCAGCGAGGGAGGGGGGGACAAGCATTGGTGGGGGAGGGGAAGTGGAGGTCAGTTGGAGGAGTGGGCATGTGAGCGAGGACTGGGCAGAGGATAGTTGTGTGAGTGAGAGATATGGCTGGGCAGAGGGAGAGTGGGTTCATTTGGGAGCGAGGATATGTGTGTGTGTGAGAGAGGAGTGGACAGAGGATATGTGAGGGAGAGGTGTGTAGGAAGGAGGAATAGCCTAGTGGTTAGAACAGTGGACTATGAACCAGGAGACCAAGGTTCAAGTCCCGCTATCACTCCTTGTGACCTTGGGCAAGTCACTTTACCCTACATTGCCTCAGGTACAAAAACTTAGATTGTAAGCCCTCTGGGGATAGAGAAATACCTACAGTACCTGAATGTAAACTGGTGTGATATCTCAATTGAGATGAATGTCGGTATATAAAAATAATAAATAAATAAATAAATAAAAATACAGAGGATATGTGTGAGAGAGAGGAGTGGACAGAAGATATGTGTATGTGAGGGAGAGGAGTAGCCAGAGGATATGTGTGAGAGAGAGGAGGGGACAGAGGATATGTGTGTGAGAGAGAGAGGAGGGGACAGAGGATATGTGTATGTGAGGGAGAGGAGTGGCCAGAGGATATGTGTGTGTGTGAGAGAGGAGTGGCCAGAGGATATGTGTGTGTGTGAGAGGAGTGGCCAGAGGATATGTGTATGTGAGGGAGAGGAGGGGACAGAGGATATGTGTGTGAGAGAGGAGTGGCCAGAGGATATGTGTGTGTGTGAGAGAGGAGTGGCCAGAGGATATGTGTATGTGAGGGAGAGGAGTGGACAGAGGATGTCTGTGTAAGAACATAAGATATGCCATACTGGGTCAGGCCAGACGCCTAATTCTCCATGATTATAATGTTCCCCCTAGCGGGGATTAATTCTGTAAAGATGTGCACAGGGAATGTGGGGAAGGGAAAGGAGTGGGGAGTTTGTACAGGGAAGGCATTGGAAAACACACCAATGTTTTGCATACCTTTTTGATACTTTTCTGTAATTTATTTTTTTTGCAAAGCTTTTATAAACAAATTTGAAACAAAACCTCTTCAACTTCTCCTCAGTTCCACAGCATGTTTAATCGCTGGTGCTAAATGCACTGACCACATCACCCCTACTCTAATCTTCAGTGGCTTCCAGTTCATTTTAGAGTCCATTCTAAGATACTCCTTACGATTCATAAACTACTCCATTGGGTTAACTCCTTCTTACGCATCTATCAACGATTAGGACCCTTAGATCTCAGGAGAGGAGCCTTGTGGAGGTGCCCTCACTAAAAACAGCTAGATTAGCAACTGCAAGAGAGTGTGCTTTCTCTGTAGCCACACCCATTTCATGGAATTCCATTCCCACATCTTTGAGTCTTGAGGAATGCCTAAAAAATTTAAAACAGTTTTCATGCTGAGGCAAGCATTCGATTGATAAGTACCTGTATATACCCGGTAGTACCTCCTGGATTTTAGGGTTCTATTCCTGTGTCATGAAACCTGTGGCGTTCTGAAAAACTATGTACCTAACCATTCCAGAGTTTTCCCTGATTAGCATGCAGTTATTTTGATTTATGTCTGTCATGATTTTGTATTTGTATTTCTGATTGTTGTTTGATTTTGTTTTTTATTAATTTTAATCATGTATGTCATTTTGTAAATCGCTTAGTGTTTGCATAAAGCAATTAAGAAATTTTAATAAACAGTCCTCTTGCGATTTAACAACTTTGAATATTTTTGTGTCATCGGCAGATTTGATCACCTCACTTGTTGTTCCCATGCTTATAAGTTAACATTTTTTGTTTCAAAGGAACTATTGAATCAGTAATTCTAGCTAGAGTTGAGACTAGTGATGTAGCTGAATTAAATTTTTGTTCATCCTACTCGACTTTGAAACGATCTATATCCATTGCAGCACGTACATATTTAATATCTAAACAATCCTCTTCTTTCTGCTAAGGGAGTAACTTCTAAACCATCTTAATAAAATAATGGTCCGACTAGGGAACGGGTTGGACTGATGAGTCAGCAGTCACTGCAACTGATACCATACAGGTAAAAATATTTGATTAAGAATATGCCCACCTTTTATGCATAGGCACAGTAATTAATTACAAAAGCTGAAGAGCAGATAGTAAATGCATGCCACATAATTTCAGAAACTTTGCTGCAGAATTTTCTAACTCTTCTCACAGAATCCACCCCTGAGATGCTGCAAAAAGCTGAAGGCTGGGTGTGTAATCCTGGGTGAAACAGGAGCTACAACTGCAAAGTATGTTGTGTCCTGTCACCAGGCTAGAATCCTGACCCGACCAGGCATCGTGCAGACCAGCACCAAAACCTGCGCATCGTCCTTGTGATTGGCACTTCTCGTGATCTTAATATGTGTATAGTGTCACCAGGCCAGATCCTGGGAAATCTCTCATTTTTCTTCTGTACTTTGTAATTATTTCCTTGTATTACTTTATTCATTATTTTGGTATTGCATGTAGAAATTATTAGGTCAAGAAAGTTTTCTGAATCTGATACTGCAGAAAGAGAAAGCGAAGCTGCCTTCCCTGGTCCCAGCTTTAGATGGGGGCATTGTGCATTCTTTGGCACAGGTCTTTTCAGTTTGTTTGTGTGGATTAAGCTCTGTTCAGGACAGTGGGGTAAGAGTGGGCTGTGCATGTTTTCACGTTGTGCTGTCATCTCTTTCTTTTCACAGCATGTCACATATTCCCCAGAACAATCTTCAGAGACAGCTGGAGTTTCATTCCACAAAAGGAAGTCTCCATAAATTGGCACTCCAGAAACCCAGAGCTGCGTGAGTTGCACAGATGTTTTTCCTGGTTGTTTGTTTATTTCTTTTGGTTCATCAATGTCCTCTGTTTCCAGGTCAGTCAGAACTGCCCTCTATTGGGCTACAGTGCCATGAGCCTTCATTTCCAACTATCCAGACTTCTCTGTTTGTAGGCACCCAGCTCAGTCCAACCATCACAGTGAAGCACTGATTTATAGCCACAGTCTGCGGCCCTTTTGAGTCAGTCTGTGAATATGTGAATCCAAAAGAGGATACGAGGGTGGTGGTGCCATTTTGTCGTGCCATTGCTTTACCCTGGAGTCTGCTACCTGTGTGCCTGGAGTCTCTCCAACAGGTGTCGCCATTAAGAGTTTGTTATGAATGCATTTGTTAAACCGCATAGAATTTTGGATGTGCGGGCTATAAATATTTTAAATAAATAAATAAGCAATGCCTGAGAATTTCAACCTTCCTGTGCAGTATCTCTAGCTCTGGCCAATCCAGGCAGTGGGAGCTGAGCTTGGGAATAGAATTGGACCCTTTCCACAGCACAGCTGCTAGGCTATCCCAGTGGAACCGAAAGGGAAGAGATGGAGCAGGTATTGAAACTTATACAGCTGGGAGATAATCCTTGTAAATAGGATTTACCTTGCAAGCTGAATGGGCCAACTGGCTTTAAAATTGTCATCATCTACTATGTTTATTTCCCACAAACTGTATGCTTCCTCTGCATTCAGGCAGGCCAGTCCACACAAGTGGATTATACATGCCAACCAGCAAATGGAGACAGATCCACTGTCACACTCCTATAGCACTGCATTGACATCAGCCTGGCAGTATTCTCAGTTTCCAGCAGATTGTGGACGAGCTTCCCATGTTGGAAGCTAGGACCTGGCTAGGCTGAATGAACAGACAATTCTGGTGGGCAGCTCCTGAGGTGACAGATGAATTCTCCCTCCCTCAGTTGAGCGTAGCCCTTGGCTGTTTTTAGCCTGCTTGTATGTAACAATTTGCTGAAAGAGCTGGCTCCTGAGGTGATATATCTCTCTACCCTCCCTCAGTGGAGCAGGTAGGAACAATGTATGTTCTACATTTGTTTTCCCCTTCTTCTACCTCCCACTCCCTCTTTACCGCTCCTGCTCTGACTTTGGCTTTGAGTTGCTTTTGTGCGATAAAGTTTAAAAAAAAAAATGGAGTGCCATTGCTTGTGCAGCTGTTCCTGCTCAGTTGCTGAGGACAGTGGCAGGTTGAAGGCTAGGTTTCGGTGTGTGAGGGATGTTAAACATGGAGTGTGCCTTTGAGAGTCGGGATGAGTCATGGGTACATGCATGTCTGCAGTGGGGAGTGCCTGGGATAGACTTGGGCATGAGGTTTTCAGCCATGACGGATGGAGCAGCTCCTGGTAGGGGACTTTCTTACTAGTGATCAGTGATATTGGCAGAGTGAGGCTTCCCGTGATTCTATTGCATGCATGTGACGGTGGCTAACAAAGGTTCGAGGCGCCATGGATGATTGGCTCATCTGGGTGAAGATGAAGGAGGGATGCTTGCATTCGGTACACTGAGTAATGTCTCTTCTGTGCTCGCTGGGATGGGTGGTCAATTTGGCGAAGAGTCACCTGGTGCCATCTCAATCCCTGGAGTTCCTGGGAGCTTGATTTGATACCCTGAATGGCAGGGTGTACCTGACAGCCGACAGGGTGGCCAAGCTACAGGGTCAAATAGATTGCCAGCTCCATCTCCCTGTACTGAAGGTCTGGGATTACTTGCAAGTGCTGGGCTCCATGGCCTCTACGTTGGAGCTGGTTCTGTGGGCATTTGCTCACATATGCCCGTTGCAGAAGGCAGCATTATCCTGCTGGAATCCGTTGTCGAAACAGTATTTTCTTCCTTTGCCTCTTCTGAGGGGTGCCAAGACCAGCCTAGCGTGGTGGCTGTCGAGGAGCAATTTGTAAAAAGGGATGGCCCTCGAAGTCCCAGATTGGGTGTTGGTGACTGTGGATGCCAGTCTCAAGGGCTGGGGAGCAGTGTGTCTAGACCGGTCGGCTCAGGGACTTTGGTTGCTGGCAGAACAGTCCTGATCCATCAGTCGTCTGGAGACGAGGGCGGTGCGCAGAGCTCCCAAAGTATTCCTGTCACTGGTCCAAGGTTGAATGATGCGAGTGTTTTGGACAATGCGACAACATAGCGTACATCAACCACCAAGGAGGAACCAAGAGTCCTGCTGTAGCTTGGGAGGCCCAGCTGTTGTTTGTGTGGGCGGAGCATCATCTCGAGGGGATCAGTGCTTCCCACGGTGCAGGAGTAAACAACGTGCAAGCGGACTTTCTAAGTCGACAACAGTTGGATCGGGGGGGGGGGGGGGAACTGTCCCTGGAAGCCTGGAATCACATTTGTGCCCGATGGGGGACTCCTCAGCTGGACCTCATGGCGATGTGGTCCAATGCCAAGATGGAAAGGTTTTTCATTTGCAGGTGAGAGATTGGGTCAGTGGGGCTCTAGTGTGCCCATGGCCAGGGGTCCTTCTCTATGCCTTTCCTCCGTGGCCTCTCATAGTGTGTGTGCTCAGGCGCATAGAAGCCCATCCCGTATCGGTAGAACTGGTGGCACCGGAGTGGCCGCTTCATCTGTGGTTCACAGATCTTGTTCATGTGGCAGTGGATGGACCTCTGTGGCTGGCTCATTTGCAGGGGTTGCTTTGCCAAGTACCCATATTTTCGGATCGGGCGGATCAGTTTTGTCTTGCAGCCCGGCTTTTGAGAGGCGGCGATTACCCATGAAGGGATATTTGGATCCGGTGATTGCTACCCTTCTCCAGCCTGCTACTTCCAAGACTTATTCTAGAGTGTGGAAGGTTTTTGAGACCTGGTGTGGTCAGCGACATTTTGATCTACTGCTAGTTTCCGTCCCACATAGTTTATCCTTCTTGCAGCAGGGCTTGTCCAAGGGTTTGGCTTAAAGCTTGCTTTGGGTCCAGGTTTTGGCCCAGGGTTGTCTCAGGGGTAAGGTTCAGGGCAAGCCTTTGGCCTTTCATCCTGATGTCATACGTTTACTGAAAGGAGTAAAGCATTTGCGTCTTCCGATATGGAAAGTGTGTCCGGAATAGAATCTCAATTTGGTTTTGCGGGTTCTCTGTGAAGGCCCCCTTTGAACCGTTGGGTCATGCTTCTCTGATGGACCTTACTTTGAAGACAGTCTTTTTAGTGGCAATTTGCTCAACCAGGCGAATCTCGGAGATCTAGGCTCTTTCTTGCCGTGACCCTTTCCTTTCGATAAGGAGGCAACTTCTGGCTCGAGCTGTGAACTGGTATTGTTACATGCTAATATAATACAATGCTTGATGAGTTTTATGCTGTGGTGGTCAAAAGAGCAAGCAAGAATTATTAGGAATGGAATGACAAAACAGTGAATGTCATAATGCCTCTGTATCACTCCATGGTGAGACTGCACCTTGAATACTGTGTACAATTCTGGTCGCCGCATCTCAAAAAAGATATAGTTGGGATGGAGAAGGTACAGAGAAGGGCGACCAAAATGATAAGGGGCATGGAATGGCTGCCTGGTGAGGAAAGGCTAAAGAGGTTAGGGCTGTTCAGAATGGAGAAGAGACTGAGGGGGGATATGATAGATGTCTACAGAATCATGAAAGGACTTGAACAAGTTAATGTAAATCAGTTATTTACTCTCTTAGATAATAGAAGGACCAGGGGGGCACTCCATGAAGTTAGCATGTAGCTCATTTAAAACAAATCGAAGAAAATTCTTTTTCACTCAGCGCACAGTTAAGCTCTGGAATTCATTGCCAGAGGATGTGGTTACAGTGGTTAGTGTAACTGGGTTTAAAAAAGGTTTGGATAAGTTCCTAGAGGATAAATCTATAAACTGCAATGACGGTAATTAATAAGCAATAGTAGCTTGTGATCTATCTAAAGTTTGGGTACTTGCCAAGTATTAGTGACTTGGATTGGCTACTGTTGGAAACAGGATACTGGGCTTGATGGACCCTTGGTCTGACACATTATGGCATATTTTATGTTCTTGTGACAGACACCTCCACAAAACGTTGGTGTGGGGGACACATCTCTCAACAAATCCAGGGAACCTGGTCTCCTACAAACAAAAACTCCAAATCAATTTGCTTGAATTGAGAGCAATCAAGAATGCCCTATCTCCTCAAAGGGAAGAGTATTCTGATACATATGGACAGCCAATTGGCTCTCTTATGTAAATAAACAAGGAGGCACAGGTTCCTGGTCACTATGTCAGGAGAGTCTCCAGATCTGACAATGGGCAAGTGACCCTGCAAGCAACTTATTTACCTGATCTAGCCTCAGCAGAATATTCAGGTTACGTGAATGGTCTCTCAAACAGTCCACGATCGATAGACTTCAGATTACGGGGTTGTGCAAAGAGATGTCTCTTCGTGTAGGAAGCCAATCAGAAATTAGATTGATTCTGTTCAGTCTTACCGAGTCTCCTGAGACTCTCAAGATGTATTTGTTTTCGATTGGGCATCAGACTCATGTATGTGTTTCCACTTATTGCAAGAAACTTGTTCAAGACTGAGCACAGATGATGATCATTGCTCTAGCTTGGCTGAGGCAAATAAGGTATGCATATCTGGTACAGCACTCGTTGCATCCCCAATTCCATTGGGATGGAGCCTTCTAAAATGAAGGGGGGGTCTTCATCCAGATGAAGCATCCCTTCACTTGATGGCGTGTATATTGAGTATGAAGTAATCGTAGATCTTGCCCTTCCTGCAGCAGTAGAAAACATCCTCCTCTCGGCCAGGAAATGACTAGGCGGAACTATGCATTCAAGTGGTAGCGTTATACCATTTGGTGCACATGACTCACTTTCAATCCGCACACATGTGGGCCTCTGTTTCTCCTCACTTACCTAAGTTGTCTCTCCACTTCTGGTTTGGCCACTTCATCAGTTCAAGCCTACCTCAGTGTCATAGCAGCGTATCATGATTGGGTGGATAATTCTTTAGGAACCTACCCTCTCGTGTCTTGCTTCATGAAGGGACTCTTAAAAATTAAATCACCGATTTAAACGACTAGTGACCCTGTGAAATCCTAATGTGGTTCTGCAGCAATTCATGAGGACCCTGTTCAAGCTATTAGATTTGGCTTCACTTAAGTTCCTCATGTTGGCTCCACTTAAGTTCCTCATGTTATGCCAAAGTTATGGCTACTAAGAACAGCACGTTCTTAGTAGCCATAACTTTGGCATGAAGGATTAATGAACTTCAAGCTCTTGTACACTATTTGCAAAACTTTCAATTCTTCCATGACAAAGTAGTTCTCTGCACTAACAACCAGCAGATTTAAAATAAATCATAGAAAGTACATTTTCAATTGATGCACAATAAAGCTGTAGAATCTGTTGCCAAAAGACATGGTCAAGGTGTCTAGGGGTTAAAAGAGGTTTGGATAAGTTCCTGGAGGAAAAGTCCATAAAATATTATTAGCCAGGTAGATTACAGAAAGCCATTGCTCTCCCTGAGAGTGAGTAACAAGAAATAGACCTACTTTTTGGAATCTGCCAGGTACTTGTAAACCCGACTGGCCACTGTCGGAGACAGGGTGTTGGGCTTAATGGACCCAGCATGGCAATCTTTGTTTTTAAGAATGAGGGAAAGGGAAGATCATTTAAGGAAGAAGGAAAGCCAGGTGTTAAAATTGGTGAGAGAGGAGGAGGGGGATTTATCAGGGGACAGTTACTTGGAGAGGTAGTGGGGTGAACAGGGGAACAGAATGGTCTTCAAAGGAAGAAAAGGAGGGTGATTGAGGTGGAAGAAATGGTTGAACTCTACTGGAGAGGAGAGAACTATTGTCCAGTAGCACCACTGTGGCCTACTGTGCGAAGTGTATGGGAGATCTCTACCTCCATGACAGAGAGCAGCAAAGGAAGCAGATTCCTCGGGGAGAGGGAGAAGCCAAGTCTCAGTCAAGATGAGAAAATGAAGAAGAAAGGATAGAGATCATGAATGTAAAGAAAGCTAATTGGAAATAGAGTAAGCATTCCACAGGGAGCATTAGCAGGGTGAGGGAGGAGTGGGATGGAAATAAAATTGATCGAGTGGTAGATGCCTTTGAGAGCCAGGATTGGGGAGCAGAATATGGAGAAGAGGAGGAAGTGTGATGGTAAGATACTGTCCCGGAGAGTGCAGATGCCTGTATGAGAGGAAGAAAACTGAAGTTCAAGAGCAATGGACAGGGAAAAAGACAAAATGGCTGCTGAGATGAAGAATGTAGACTTGGTGTTAGCAATGGTCTGCAGTAGAGAATAAGACTGGGAGGATTAGTATCAGGAAGAGAAGATGTAGTAGAGCCAGGTGATGGGAGCCTGAGGGAGCTGAGATAGCTGGGAGACGAATACAAACGCACTGTAACTTCCCCAGCATCTGGCCAGTGCTTGAGGAATGTAGGGTGGGTTGTGGTGACTTCCAAAGTCAATCACTGAAGCAGCTGGGAAGGGCATGCAGATGTAAAAATTGCAATAGTTAAAAAAAAAAAAAGGATTAAAAATTAAATTGTAAAGTATTTCGTTTGTCGAAAGGTTTTATTATTTTCAATTTTATTTATTTATTTATGTATTTCTTTTAAGGAGTTTCACATTTAAAAAGAGGAGTCCATCTGGCAGCACTGCGACTAACGAATCTTTCAAGGTAAAACGCCTCTCATTGCTAAAGTTGCAGAATGGAAATGTTTGCCAGAAATTCGTCCTGACTAAATCTCTTCCATCTCTAACCAAACTCAGGGAGCAGACAGAGGGGAAGCTGCAGGTCCCAGCCGGACAGCGTTAGAGTCCCAACGCGTGTGCTCTCCTCCTCCCGGGCAGCAGGAGCTGGCAGATTCTCCCTCTACGGAAACCTGCTTGAATTCCTCCTTCAGCTCTGTCATCAGCCTCGACGGCTGGGATGATATCGATGACTTTGATACATCTTGGAAGGAGAAGAAGACCTGCAGGACATCAGTGCCAGTGAAAAGCTGTCAGCTCCCCGAGAAAGGTGCGGCCAGAACCTGGATACTCAAAGGCTCTGGGCAAAAGCTGGTCCAGCAGAGACTAGCAAAGCCCTGCGCTTGGAAACGTGGCTCCACTTTCCCTCGCAATGGACTTGTAGGCTCTCTTGATGGCTCAGACCCGTGCAGAGAGGCGCAGCCTCGGGATACAGAAGCGTCTTCTCTGAAGGCTGCCACTGAGACCGAAGGCACCCAAAGAAAGGGCGACACAAAGAACTATAAAGGTGAGCATTTCCTAATCGGGTTTTAATGTACAGCGTTCTCTGCAGACTGAGATACCAACATAAGAGTTATTCTGAGATGGCATTGCTTCTTCCTTAACTCCAAACAAGTGGCTCAACTGGTCAATCTTAATCTAATATAATTCTTTAGCCAAGCATATATGTGGGCCCCTTACTCTAACACAGACTCTCTTGTGGTATAGGGTCACCTTACTTTTATTACAACTCCTTTTTTTGTTTAGTTTTTCTTCATATATTAAAATATTGTCTATATCTCTAAAGTCTCAATAGAGCATTTACTTATTGATTCCCGCCTCAGGCGCAATGTTATGAGACACGAGAGGAAAATAAAACTCATCCAATCTTGGTTAGCATCCCGACGCGATCGCATTTCAGACAGAGTCCTGCCTCAGGGGATTTCCTTCCTTCAGTATCTTCATTCGTCATTCGAGAACACCATCCATTATTCAACGTTGTAACCTGTAAAACTTCTTGTATTCTTGGCTCTTGTGTTCTTCTTAATCTTACGCAAGCTCTTCTGGGCCGCGTCCGTTCTTAACATAGCATACCGCACAGAGTGATTCAGTTTAAACCCCGAAACCGGAAGTTACACAAGAGAGTCTGTGTTAGAGTAAGGGGCCCACATATATACTTGGCTAAAGAATTATATTAGATTAAGATTGACCAGTTGAACCACTTGTTTGGAGTTGTGGATACACATTTAGGTAAACTGGAATACAGTGATATTTGGGGTAAGGGTTGTGATTGCTTCTTCCTTCACATGGATTGCTATTTTTGCATAAGATTTTGAGTCATGGTTGATATTACTGTATGTTGTTGTTTTGTTTTGCATTTTGGGGCCAGACAGCTTCAAACTCCTCCTCCTTTTTGGCTTCTGGCTTGGAGCCAGGACTGGAATCTGGCCCTATGGGGCTTATTTACTGCAGACTTTCTCATTTTGTGCCTATGGGGAAAATTGCTCGATAAACAGGGTCCTATGAGCTTTCATTTGCAACTACGGGGAGAGGATTCCTCTCCACCCAGCTCAGTCAGTGAGGTAAGAGTCCTAAATCCAGCCACAATGCCTGGAATTCCCTGCCTCCCGCACTCCACAACGTTTTGGGGCTACTGCAGAAGAATTCTTGGAAATGACCCGGGCTTTATGCCCAGGATAGTCTTGTTTTGGGAAATAATTAGAAGGTCCAAGGGCTGAACAGACTTTCCTGGAGCTCTGTATTTACTCCTTTGTGGAATGGAAATGTATTTCTGTAGCTGATACAAAGTTTAGAGCCTGTTAATAGGTGGCTGCAGGCATCTGTACTTGCCTGTTTCAGAGCTGGGTACACTTTGCTGACTGAGCACCCTGACTTCGAAATGAAGCTTTTGGGAGTTTGAAAATAGCAGGGAGGGTTCCCACTGGTGCCTCCTGATCCTCCCACAGCCTTCTCCCTTTTATCATATATAATAAAACTGCAAAGCCATCCAAGAAGGAATGCCTGAGAACAGAAGAAATTTAAAGCAGAAGTATATTCAAGGAGTTTTCAGGAAGATAAGAACATAAGAACCTGCCATACTGGGTCAGACCAAGGGTCCATCAAGCCCAGCATCCTGTTTCCAACAGTGGCCAATCCAGGCCATAAGAACCTGCCAAGTACCCAAAAACTAAGTCTATTCCATGTTACCATTGCCAATGGCAGTGGCTATTCCCTAAGTGAACTTAATAGCAGGTAATGGACTTCTCCTCCAAGAACTTATCCAATCCTTTTTTAAACACAGCTACACTAACTGCACCAACCACAACCTTACTTCAGGTTTTGTTTTTTGTCCATATATATCACAGGAAGGAATCCCAGACAGGTTTAACTGTAAGCAACTTATCTTTTCTCTCATGTGCCAGGTTTTTAATTGTAAATGTTTCGCACCTTGGTAAGTGAATGTTTTAGGGTTGGCAGGAGCAATTATTTACGTCACTGCTTTTCTGAAGTGCGCCAACATCAATAAGTGGGGCTTCAACTTGTCATGTGCAGATTTCATTCCCAGAATTGATAAACCAATAATGTTACTCCTGGTGCCCAAAATTCTCAATATTGTATACTGTATGGCAGGGCATCTCAGATTTTGAGCCAGTGTGACCCCATGTGGGGCTGCGAGTGGAGCCTATTTTACTCGCGGCTGAGAGGAGTAAGACTTGGCGGGTCACGAGCGGCGCCCATCCTGCTCACGGCCCAGAGAAGCACAGAATCGGCTGGCTGCAAGCAGCGCCAGTCCTGCTCACGGCCCAGAGAAGCACAGAATCGGCTGGCTGCAAGCAGCGCCAGTCCTGCTCACGGCCCAGAAAAGCACAGAATCGGCTGGCTGCAAGCAGTGCCCGTCCTGCTCACGGCCAAGAGAAGCACAGAATCGGCTGGATGCAAGCAGTGCCCGTCCTGCTCACGGCCAAGAGAAGCACAGAATCGGCTGGATGCAAGCGGCGCCAGTCCTGCTCACGGCCCAGAGAAGCACAGAATCGGCTGGATGCAAGCGGCGCCAGTCCTGCTCACGGCCCAGAGAAGCACAGAATCGGCTGGATGCAAGCGGCGCCAGTCCTCCTCACGGCCCAGAGAAGCACAGAATCGGCTGGATGCAAGCGGCGCCAGTCCTGCTCACGGCCCAGAGAAGCACAGAATCGGCTGGCTGCAAGCGGCGCCAGTCCTGCTCACGGCCCAGAGAAGCACAGAATCGGCTGGCTGCAAGCGGCGCCAGTCCTGCTCACGGCCCAGAGAAGCACAGAATCGGCTGGATGTAAGCGGCGCCAGTCCTGCTCACGGCCCAGAGAAGCACAGAATCGGCTGGATGCAAGCGGCGCCAGTCCTGCTCACGGCCCAGAGAAGCACAGAATCGGCTGCCTGCAAGCGGCGCCAGTCCTCCTCACGGCCCAGAGAAGCACAGAATCGGCTGCCTGCAAGCGGCGCCAGTCCTCCTCACGGCCCAGAGAAGCACAGAATCGGCTGGATGCAAGCGGCGCCAGTCCTCCTCACGGCCCAGAGAAGCACAGAATCGGCTGGATGCAAGCGGCGCCAGTCCTGCTCACGGCCCAGAGAAGCACAGAATCGGCTGCCTGCAAGCGGCGCCAGTCCTCCTCACGGCCCAGAGAAGCACAGAATCGGCTGGATGCAAGCGGCGCCAGTCCTCCTCACGGCCCAGAGAAGCACAGAATCGGCTGGATGCAAGCGGCGCCAGTCCTGCTCACGGCCCAGAGAAGCACAGAATCGGCTGGATGCAAGCGGCGCCAGTCCTGCTCACGGCCCAGAGAAGCACAGAATCGGCTGCCTGCAAGCGGCGCCAGTCCTCCTCACGGCCCAGAGAAGCACAGAATCGGCTGGATGCAAGCGGCGCCAGTCCTCCTCACGGCCCAGAGAAGCACAGAATCGGCTGGATGCAAGCGGCGCCAGTCCTGCTCACGGCCCAGAGAAGCACAGAATCGGCTGGATGCAAGCGGTGCCAGTCCTGCTCACGGCCCAGAGAAGCACAGAATCGGCTGGATGCAAGCGGCGCCAGTCCTGCTCACGGCCCAGAGAAGCACAGAATCGGCTGGATGCAAGCGGCGCCAGTCCTGCTCACGGCCCAGAGAAGCACAGAATCGGCTGCCTGCAAGCGGCGCCAGTCCTGCTCACGGCCCAGAGAAGCACAGAATCGGCTGGATGCAAGCGGCGCCAGTCCTGCTCACGGCCCAGAGAAGCACAGAATCGGCTGGATGCAAGCGGCGCCAGTCCTGCTCACGGCCCAGAGAAGCACAGAATCGGCTGGATGCAAGCGGCGCCAGTCCTGCTCACGGCCCAGAGAAGCACAGAATCGGCTGGATGCAAGCGGCGCCAGTCCTGCTCACGGCCCAGAGAAGCACAGAATCGGCTGGATGCAAGCGGTGCCAGTCCTGCTCAGAAGCACAGAATCGGCTGGCTGCAAGCAGTGCCAGTCCTGCTCAGAAGCACAGAATCGGCTGGCTGCAAGCAGCGCCAGTCCTGCTCACGGCCCAGAGAAGCACAGAATCGGCTGGATGCAAGCAGCGCCCGTCCTGCTCACGGCCCAGAGAAGCACAGAATCGGCTGGCTGCAAGCAGTGCCCGTCCTGCTCACGGCCCAGAGAAGCACAGAATCGGCTGGATGCAAGCGGTGCCAGTCCTGCTCACGGCCGAGTAAAGCAAACACTCGGCGGGCCATGAGCGGTGTCTCAGTGAATGAGGTCGGGGGACGCGGGAGAAAAATATTTCAAGGCGCCATGTTGGTTGTTTGCAATGTGGTCTACCACCCAATATGACTCAGTAGGGGCAGTTTTTGACTGGTGTTTCTCTGATTTTTATGTTTTTATTTTATCTGCATTATTTAATATTGTAATATCTGGTGGATGTTTTATTTTTAATTTATTTTGATTGTACTATAATTGTTGTTGGATGTACACTGCACCGACCAGGAATTTTTCTGAGTGATCTATAAAAATGAAGAAAGAAATAAAATAAAGTGCAGGTAAACCTCTGCACGCTACTGAATTTGGCTGGCTGGTATTTGTGAGAGTTTAAACCTGGCGAGACAATGTAAATGGTGCACAATGCAGGCTAAATCCATCACTGCTAAGCCTTCTATACATTAACATGGCAAACCTATGCAGTTCCAGGAGAGCCTGACAGGAGGATTGACCCAGAAGAGACGGCAGAAGACAGCCAGGTGTGGATCGATGTGGACATAGGAAGGGATAGAAAATCTGCAGCATTTCAGCTGGAAGATGAAGTTTATGAACGGGATTATATCCCTCCTTCCCCCGAGGAAGTCGCGCTCACCTCATCCCCCTCCATAACAACCTGCAGGTAAGATCCTTCTGGCTGGGGGCAGAGCAGTATTGGGGTGGGGGGAGGTGGAGCCTTTTAGTTGTTTGGCTAGGGGTGGGGGGAAGTACCCCTTCTGAATGTGGAGAGGGGGGAAGCCATTCTGGCTATTTATACAATCCTTAGTGGAATAACTGGGCTCTGCCATCTTGCTACCTAACCGTCTCTGTGATTATAATCAGAGACATTACAATTAGCCAAATAACGCAACATGCAGATTCTGATTAAATGTGCTGTTTTAAAAGGCTGAATTTCGCCAAGATGAAGAAACGTTTTAAACTTCTCCTCTTAATTTTAGTGCATCAAAGGAACCTGCCTGTGAAAAACTTAATGCGTCACAAATCTTTCCGTCCAAGCCTGCGCAGTCACTTGCTGAGGAGGCTCCAGGCCAGAGAAGGACGGACGCGGAAGGTAGGGATCTGTTCTGGTGGAGTCACAGTCAGCTCAAGTGTTAGAGAGCAGGAATTAATTCAATCCTATCTGATGAGAGAAAGGCAATAGTAAAATCATTGCATTATGTAAAGAATTCTCTTTGCTGTTCATAGGAAAAGTGCACCTTCCTTGTTGTCCCAACAGAGCAATCCAGAACACATGGATTAGCCCCCTGCCAGCACAAGCAGAAAGAGAAGAATCTGATTCGCTTACCTCATCCCTTACAGGGCACTGAAAAGCCAGGAACGCTTCAATATTTCTCTCCAGCAGATGGTAGAGGTATTGAATCCTGCAGCCTAGAAATCTTGGACAAATTGTTCCCAGGGGTTTTTTTGTCCTTAAGGTATTCTTGGTAGTGTAGTGGAGGCGGGGGGGGGGGTTAGGGGTTGGATGGGAGGGGGGTGTCAGTGGCTACTTACTGACTCACTCCTAAGTAAGGGAGATTTGATAACTAATGGTGTTGGATCCCCTGTACAGGAGGGAATCCTTTTTGGGACAAGGACAGGGATGCGGTAGCCCAGTTGAAGGATCACCATGAAACCCTTCAACAGATATCTGCCAGTGCTTCGGCCCAGCTTTCCTCTGCACGGAAACCTCATCGACCCAGTTCTAGGAGGTCTTTCTATAGGCAGCGGAAATATCCCCCTGCCTCTTGGTTTTGCATCCCTGCACTGCTTGCAGGGGCCGTACCCGCCAACAGCCGGCCCCCTAACAAGCTCCGGCAACAGGGGTTTGACTGGAGGCGAGGAAGCATGAGTCAGCACGTCGTACCCCTGCCACCCGATCTCCCAGTGGGGGGCAGACTTCTCTGCTTTGCCCATCGTTGGTCAATCATCACCTTGGACCGATGGGTCCTCAGGGGTATCGACTAAACTTCAGAGAAATCCCGGAGGACTCGCCCCCATATCCAGCATGGGATTCATCCGCCCAGCAGGACATAACTTCTCCCAGAGCTCTCCACCCTCCTACAGACGGGAGCAGTAGAACCCAACCCCCTTCTCCAGCACGGTCGAAGGTTCTATTTGAGGTATTTCCCGATACCCAAGAGAACTGGGAGCATGCGCCCCATTCATGATCTCAGGGCGTTGAACAAATTTCTCAGAAGGGAAAAGTTCAAAATGGTTTCTCTGGGTACTCTGATCCCCCTGCCTCGCCCACATGGCCATCTCCCCCAGAGATAGGAAGTCACTGTGCCTTGTGGTGGGGAAGGCTCCCTACCAATACAGAATGCTGCTCCTCGCGTCGTCACCAAATGCCTGGCAGTGGTAGCAGCTGACCTCAGACGGTAGGTGGTACTCGTCTTCCCTTACGTAGACGACTGGCTGGTCAAAAGCGACTCTCGAATAGGAGCACCGGACACCTCAGCTCTGACCATGCAGGTGCCGCAGTCTCTGGGATTTGTTATCAACTACCTGAAGGCAGCATGGACTTTTTTTGATTGGGTGACTAAAGAATTAGATCCTTGGTGCAAAGAACAAAGTTTTGGATATATTGGAGGCTGGGGCAATTTATGGAATAGAAAAGGTCTCTGTCAAAGATGGCTTACATCTGTCTGTCTGTGGCAGGAAAAAGGATATTAAGGGATAAATTCAAATCCTGTGCCGTAAGGCATTTAAATTAAACAGGGTGGCAGGAGGAGAGTGGAACAACAAAACCAAATACAAAAACAAAGGAGAAGGATGAAGAGGATAACAGAAGTCAGCTGAATAAGGCAAAAACCTAGTCCAAGCAAAGCAGTAAACAGAACGAATGAAAGTGGAGAGCTATGAGCACAATAAAATCCCAGACCTGCAGGCCCTAATGGTGGAGGCAGACTTGGATGTTGTTTCTGTTATGGAGTCGTGGTTCACTGAGTCTCATGATTGGGATACGGCCATACCGGGCTGCAACTTGTTAAGGAAGGACAGAAAAGGGGGAGGAGTGGCTCTTTATGTCAAAAACAATATCCAAGCAACTGAACTGCAAGGAATAGGGGATAGAGAAGAAGCATTAAAAAAAAAAAAAAAAAAAAGAGGATGGTGCATCCATTTTTTTACCAGAGTGGTTTACAGGCCTCCCACTCAAACGGAAGAACTAGACAGACAGCTGATTGAAGGCATTCAAAAGGTGCACTCCCTTGCCGGCGCCGACCCAGGATTTTATAGCGTGCTCGCCCGCACATGTACGCCCGTGCGCAACCTTTTCAAATCTACCCCATAGTCTGTCTAGTGATTGGGATCTTGCCAGGTATTTGTCCCTGTAGGGTAGAGGTTACACTGTATAACCGTATATTAAGGGTAAGATCCTGCTGCCATCATACAACAGAAGCTAAGTGCTCCACTGGATCGATTCCTGAGAAGTTGCGGGACCAGAGTTGCTCTGCTCTGATCTTGCGAGTTACTTATGTTTGTCACTGTAGGGTAGAGGTTACACTGTATAACCGTATATTAAGGGTAAGGTCCTGCTGCCATCATACAACAGAAGGTAAGTGCTCCACTGGATCGATTCCTGAGAAGTTGTGGGACCAGAGTTGCTCTGCTCTGATCTTGCGAGTTACTTATGTTTGTCCCTGTAGGGTAGAGGTTACACTGTATAACCGTATATTAAGGGTAAGATCCTGCTGCCATCATACAACAGAAGGTAAGGACTCCACTGGATCGATTCCTGAGAAGTTGTGGGACCAGAGTTGCTCTGCTCTGATCTTGCGAGTTACTTATGTTTGTCCCTGTAGGGTAGAGATTACACTGTATAACCGTATATTAAGGGTAAGGTCCTGCTGCCATCATACAACAGAAGGTAAGTGCTCCACTGGATCGATTCCTGAGAAGTTGCGGGACCAGAGTTGCTCTGCTCTGATCTTGCGAGTTACTTATGTTTGTCCCTGTAGGGTAGAGGTTACACTGTATAACCGTATATTAAGGGTAAGGTCCTGCTGCCATCATACAACAGAAGGTAAGGACTCCACTGGATCGATTCCTGAGAAGTTGTGGGACCAGAGTTGCTCTGCTCTGATCTTGCGAGTTACTTATGTTTGTCCCTGTAGGGTAGAGGTTACACTGTATAACCGTATATTAAGGGTAAGGTCCTGCTGCCATCATACAACAGAAGCTAAGTGCTCCACTGGATCGATTCCTGAGAAGTTGTGGGACCAGAGTTGCTCTGCTCTGATCTTGCGAGTTACTTATGTTTGTCCCTGTAGGGTAGAGGTTACACTGTATAACCGTATATTAAGGGTAAGATCCTGCTGCCATCATACAACAGAAGGTAAGTGCTCCACTGGATCGATTCCTGAGAAGTTGTGGGACCAGAGTTGCTCTGCTCTGATCTTGCGAGTTACTTATGTTTGTCACTGTAGGGTAGAGGTTACACTGTATAACCGTGTATTAAGGGTAAGATCCTGCTGCCATCATACAACAGAAGGTAAGTGCTCCACTGGATCGATTCCTGAGAAGTTGCGGGACCAGAGTTGCTCTGCTCTGATCTTGCGAGTTACTTATGTTTGTCCCTGTAGGGTAGAGGTTACACTGTATAACCGTGTATTAAGGGTAAGGTCCTGCTGCCATCATACAACAGAAGGTAAGGACTCCACTGGATCGATTCCTGAGAAGTTGCGGGACCAGAGTTGCTCTGCTCTGATCTTGCGAGTTACTTATGTTTGTCCCTGTAGGGTAGAGGTTACACTGTATAACCGTATATTAAGGGTAAGGTCCTGCTGCCATCATACAACAGAAGGTAAGGACTCCACTGGATCGATTCCTGAGAAGTTGCGGGACCAGAGTTGCTCTGCTCTGATCTTGCGAGTTACTTATGTTTGTCCCTGTAGGGTAGAGGTTACACTGTATAACCGTATATTAAGGGTAAGGTCCTGCTGCCATCATACAACGGAAGGTAAGGACTCCACTGGATCGATTCCTGAGAAGTTGTGGGACCAGAGTTGCTCTGCTCTGATCTTGCGAGTTACTTATGTTTGTCCCTGTAGGGTAGAGGTTACACTGTATAACCGTATATTAAGGGTAAGGTCCTGCTGCCATCATACAACGGAAGGTAAGTGCTGCACTGGATCGATTCCTGAGAAGTTGTGGGACCAGAGTTGCTCTGCTCTGATCTTGCGAGTTACTTATGTTTGTCCCTGTAGGGTAGAGGTTACACTGTATAACCGTATATTAAGGGTAAGGTCCTGCTGCCATCATACAACAGAAGGTAAGTGCTCCACTGGATCGATTCCTGAGAAGTTGCGGGACCAGAGTTGCTCTGCTCTGATCTTGCGAGTTACTTATGTTTGTCCCTGTAGGGTAGAGGTTACACTGTATAACCGTGTATTAAGGGTAAGGTCCTGCTGCCATCATACAACGGAAGGTAAGTGCTCCACTGGATCGATTCCTGAGAAGTTGTGGGACCAGAGTTGCTCTGCTCTGATCTTGCGAGTTACTTATGTTTGTCCCTGTAGGGTAGAGGTTACACTGTATAACCGTGTATTAAGGGTAAGATCCTGCTGCCATCATACAACAGAAGGTAAGTGCTCCACTGGATCGATTCCTGAGAAGTTGTGGGACCAGAGTTGCTCTGCTCTGATCTTGCGAGTTACTTATGTTTGTCCCTGTAGGGTAGAGGTTACACTGTATAACCGTATATTAAGGGTAAGGTCCTGCTGCCATCATACAACAGAAGGTAAGTGCTCCACTGGATCGATTCCTGAGAAGTTGCGGGACCAGAGTTGCTCTGCTCTGATCTTGCGAGTTACTTATGTTTGTCCCTGTAGGGTAGAGGTTACACTGTATAACCGTATATTAAGGGTAAGGTCCTGCTGCCATCATACAACAGAAGGTAAGTGCTCCACTGGATCGATTCCTGAGAAGTTGTGGGACCAGAGTTGCTCTGCTCTGATCTTGCGAGTTACTTATGTTTGTCCCTGTAGGGTAGAGGTTACACTGTATAACCGTGTATTAAGGGTAAGGTCCTGCTGCCATCATACAACAGAAGGTAAGTGCTCCACTGGATCGATTCCTGAGAAGTTGCGGGACCAGAGTTGCTCTGCTCTGATCTTGCGAGTTACTTATGTTTGTCCCTGTAGGGTAGAGGTTACACTGTATAACCGTGTATTAAGGGTAAGGTCCTGCTGCCATCATACAACAGAAGGTAAGTGCTCCACTGGATCGATTCCTGAGAAGTTGTGGGACCAGAGTTGCTCTGCTCTGATCTTGCGAGTTACTTATGTTTGTCCCTGTAGGGTAGAGGTTACACTGTATAACCGTATATTAAGGGTAAGGTCCTGCTGCCATCATACAACAGAAGGTAAGTGCTCCACTGGATCGATTCCTGAGAAGTTGTGGGACCAGAGTTGCTCTGCTCTGATCTTGCGAGTTACTTATGTTTGTCACTGTAGGGTAGAGGTTACACTGTATAACCGTGTATTAAGGGTAAGGTCCTGCTGCCATCATACAACAGAAGGTAAGTGCTCCACTGGATCGATTCCTGAGAAGTTGCGGGACCAGAGTTGCTCTGCTCTGATCTTGCGAGTTACTTATGTTTGTCCCTGTAGGGTAGAGGTTACACTGTATAACCGTATATTAAGGGTAAGGTCCTGCTGCCATCATACAACAGAAGGTAAGTGCTCCACTGGATCGATTCCTGAGAAGTTGTGGGACCAGAGTTGCTCTGCTCTGATCTTGCGAGTTACTTATGTTTGTCCCTGTAGGGTAGAGGTTACACTGTATAACCGTGTATTAAGGGTAAGATCCTGCTGCCATCATACAACAGAAGGTAAGTGCTCCACTGGATCGATTCCTGAGAAGTTGCGGGACCAGAGTTGCTCTGCTCTGATCTTGCGAGTTACTTATGTTTGTCCCTGTAGGGTAGAGGTTACACTGTATAACCGTGTATTAAGGGTAAGATCCTGCTGCCATCATACAACAGAAGGTAAGTGCTCCACTGGATCGATTCCTGAGAAGTTGCGGGACCAGAGTTGCTCTGCTCTGATCTTGCGAGTTACTTATGTTTGTCACTGTAGGGTAGAGGTTACACTGTATAACCGTATATTAAGGGTAAGGTCCTGCTGCCATCATACAACAGAAGGTAAGTGCTCCACTGGATCGATTCCTGAGAAGTTGCGGGACCAGAGTTGCTCTGCTCTGATCTTGCGAGTTACTTATGTTTGTCCCTGTAGGGTAGAGGTTACACTGTATAACCGTGTATTAAGGGTAAGGTCCTGCTGCCATCATACAACAGAAGGTAAGTTCTCCATTGGATCGATTCCTGAGAAGTTGTGGGACCAGAGTTGCTCTGCTCTGATCTTGCGAGTTACTTGATCTCTCTGATCCTCTGGTGAAAACAAGGCATTTGTCTTAATCTGACCTTCCCAGTCAAGAGTTTGGATGTTAATTCTGAATGGTTTGTGTTTCTTAGGGGAGAAGGACTGTGCTTCCCAGCAGCGAGCTCTGCAGAAGGTGATGGAAAGGATTTGTCAGCTGCTTGATTCTCTTCCTTCAGCCGAGCTTAAAGCTTTGTCCTGTGGTAATGAGCTGCTTCAGCAGAGAGACCTCAGGTGGGTAGCAACATAAGAGTTTGCTCTTTCCACATGCAAAGACCTCTGTGGCAGGCAGGGGGCCGCATCCTGACCCCGCAGCCTGTGGCCGTCACTTTCGGGGGGGGGGGGGGGGAAGGCTGTTTTATTCAAAACTGTAAAGCTGTGAATGCTACAAAAGTAGAATAAAGGAAGCCTTTTGTAGTGCATTTCTTAAGCAGTAAACTATTCTGTTAATTAGAACTGGGAAAAGTACGATTCTAATGAGTTAGAGTTGCTAAGGAGTCTGTTACAGATGCAGTTTTCTTACTTCCCCCAGATGATTAGAAAGATGTAACTGACAGTGGAGATTTAATGAACCCCTGGTCATCTTTAATCTTATGACTGAAGGACAGCGAGGTGCAAGTGAGACCTTTAATTGGACTAATTTAGTACATTTGAGACTAGGTTTAGGTGCCCTGCTCTCTTCATTTGTTCAGAGCAGAATGAACTAAAGAGGATTTTGCTCAAATTTACAAGTAAGTTATAGGTTTTATTTCAATGGTGGTGGTGGTGGTTGTCCTTACAACTCTGGAAAGTCTCCCTCAACTCTTACCTTTCTGCAAACAATCACCCCACTCCTGCAAGCAAAATCTGCCACAGCATGAGTGCATTACAGCCTGCAGTTGCATCCTTCTGCTCCCAGCTGATGAAGGGACCAGAACTGCAGGAGCAGGTCACAAATGTCCGTGTTAGTCCAATTAAAAAGGTTGCGCTTTTATTTCTAGGTATCCAAATGGATTAACGTGGCAATTGGGCTGCTTTAGTCAACCTGTGAATAAAAAAACAACAAAAAAACAGCGATAACAGTGCATCATCAAATAAATTCTAAAATATCTTCCTCTATATCTGTAAGAAATGTATAAATGGTGAAAACAGGACTCATGCATATCAAAGATGGTAAATTTCTCTGCACGGCTGGACTTAAGCTTTTTCTTTTTTTATTATTGGAAGCTAGTAAACGTGAGAAATGGTTGATGTTACTATCCAAGGGACTCATGGGGGGAGAGAATATTGTTTAGCCTTGTTCAGTCCATGTATGAGAGATGGTTTTATATGTTAAGGTTGATCTTTATTGTAATTTTATTTGAGCATGTTATGAATTTGATTTTTAATTTATATTTTCATTATGTTTTTCATTTTTATACAACAGAAAGCTATAAAACATAAATAATACTCAGCTAAAGTTACCTGACAGCTATTTTTCCGATCAGACTTACCCAAAGGCCAGCACTCACTGGCTAAAGTTTAGCCACACCGCAACACCACCTTTTTTAATGTTTATTGATACTTTTATTAGAATACTTGAATAAAGAAAGCAAACAAATTCCTTAAAGATAATTGCACTCAAATAACTGAAGGGTCCATCAAGCCCAGCATCCTGTTTCCAACAGAGGCCAAACCAGGCCACAAGAACCTGGCAATTACCCAAACACCAAGAAGATCCCATGCTACTGATGCAATTAATAGCAGTGGGTTTATCCTCGTTTGGTTAAGATCCTGCTCATTTTGGATTTTTTGCAAGATGGATTGAGTAAGGGGTTGGCTCTTAATTCATTGAAGGCACAAGTGGTGGTTCTTGCCTGATTTCGAGGTCAACTGAAGAGTGGACCCTTGTCGCTCATCCAAATGTGGCTTATTTGTAAAAAGGGGTGAAGCATCTTCATCCTCCCCTTGTGTCCTTGTGCAGTCTTAATCTGGTTTTTGGATTTTCTGGCGACCGCTGCATAGCCTTCCTTGAGGTTTCCTATCTTGAAAAGTGTGTGCCTTGTGGCAATTGTTTGCATGGAGTCTCCTCTTCTTGCCAGGAACGTTCCTGCAAGTGACTCCGGGGTGATACAGTTCAGAACTGTTCCATCCTTTTTGGCCAAAGGTGCTCTCGGATTTTCATTCTGAATCAGTCTCTTCCCTGCTGACTCTGCACAGGGAGAGAGATGTGGATGAATATTGCCTGTTATAGTGCTTGGATGTCAAGATCTTGTGGTATTTAGAGGTTTCTGAACCTCTCAGGACGATGGTCTGGCTGGGAGTAAACAGGGTGACCTGGCGTTGGGGGCTGGATTGAGGAGGTAGTCATGGCTGTGTCCGTGGATGCTGAGCAGTCGTTGCTTCCTCACATTAGGGCTCAGGCTGTGTCATGGGCAGAGATGAGTTTGCTGTCTCCCGTCGAGATTTGCCAAGCTGCGATGTGGTCCTTCTTATATACTTTTTCCAGGCATTGCAGCCTGAATATGCAGGCCTGGGAGGACGCAGCCTTTGCACGTGCAGCATTGATCGGACCATGGGCAGCCTCCCGCCCTGGCAAGTGTTTGAACCTTTAACTCTTAACAAACCTGCCGTGCATCACAGCATATATTGCTGAAAGCAGCACTTAATATTTGCAGATAGAAGGTTAAAAAAATATACAAGAAATAGAAGAAATATACTTGCTAAATCTGCTCATTGTTAAAAAGAAAAAAAAGGGAAAACAGAGTAAAATCTGTGAGCAAGACCCATGATTATATATAAACTGAAAGATGGTGAATTAATGTAGCTGTAGAACTACAGGATACACTAAACGAGCTATTGATAATTAGTGTGAGTTAATACTAAATATATATGAGGTCTCTACTCACTAAGAAAAAATACTTTTGAGGTCTTTGCTCATTTTGCAAACTGAGATATGAAAAGTTTCCTTTGATGTGATGTTTGCTAATATTTAATGTGGATTAATTACATCATATGACGCAGTTCTGTTGATAATGAGTAGATTATATGCTGGCAACATTCAGTTTTTGTTTCCCATTATGTCCTCAATAGCAGTTGCATTGGCTACCTTTACTATCTAATTGCTATAAAGTGCTGCTTGACTTATAATAAACACAACTGAACGTTTTATACAGAGCAGATTCCCATTATGTAATCCTCCCTTTGATAAATATAGCATCCCTGTGGTCAAGCAGGTCAGACATCTGGAAGTCACCTTTGATTCTCATCTTTCTCTCTGCCCCCAAATCAAATCCATTGTAAGAAGTTTGTTTTTAAGCTTCTGAACCTTACTTGAGCTTTACTGATTTCCACCTTGTTCTGCAAACCATTGTCGTAACAAATCCCAATTACTGTAATTCAGGCTACATGGCCCTGCTTGCCTTTACTGTAAAATCGTTACAGATGTTGAGAACTCGGCTGCATGAGTGTTTACTGGTGCCAGATGTGCTGATCACATTTACTCCTGACTTGCCTAGCCCAGTGGAGGGTACAATTTAAGATCTTGGCCTTAATACCTAAGACCAAGCAATAAGACACCTTTATGCATTAGCTCTCCTTTAAGACTTTATAGGACACCCAGGTCTGCCGGCCACTGATGTGCGCTCGGTCTGACTTTGCTGAGAAACTCTCTGCCTGAAGAGCTTCGCATGCAGCCCTCTTTCACTACATTTAAAGAAACCTTGGGGCTGTGTTAAACTTATTGTTTGGTTATCTCTGGATCAGTTCAATATTTAGGTATTGCAGTGTGAATATATATCTGGTTTAGCGTATAAGGAGGGGTTTGTTATACCCTTCTGGCTGCTAGTTGAATGCTAACTTAATGCAGATCACTTATTATTTTGTTATCTGTGTATTTTTTACTGTATGCCTATAACTGTAGATTGTGTGGCCTATAAATGTGTATGTTAATTTGGGTTTATTAACATTTATAGCCACATACATTGCTGAAAGATTTGCAGTGGATTACTATGATTTAACTTACAAAATCAGGCAAATTGTAGGAAAAGCATAAAACTATAACTGAGACAAACAAGACAAAGTCAAGACACTACATCTGCCATTATTCAGAATGCTAAAGATATTAGTTAGTTGGAAACCTCCGTAAGGGCAATGTCAAATAGATATGTTTTTAGCACGTTTTAAATAAAAATTCTCTGTCAAGCATCCTAATATAATCCAGCAATGACGTACAGAAAACTGGACCTGCAGTTGAAAAGGCCCTGTCTCTTGTAATGCTAGGATGTGCCAATTCTGTTGCTGGAATTTCAAGAAGGTTCTTCCTTCAGATCTCAAGGAGGTTTGTATAATCCTCAGAACGGAGTTTACCCAGCACTTCATCACCATGGGTGATTTTATAAACTACTGATGCAAGTTTAAATAAAATTCCCCAATTTATGGGAAGCCAGTGCAAACTGAAGAGAATAGCACTTATAGGATTGCAGAACTTGCTACCAGTTACGGTGCATGCTGCAGTATGCTGTGTGTGTTGGAGCGGGCTCAGTATGCTGGCAGACAGCTCTGTATACAGAGAGTTACAATGGTCAAGCTGGTTCAAAACCAAGGCTTCAAGGATGGTCTGCAAATTTTGCGGTTTTAACAATGGACATAGTTTCTTTAACATGAGCAGTTTAAAGAAGGAAGAGGTCCATATTCAAAAGCCGTTTAGGCGGATAACGTAATAATTATCCATCTAAATGGCTTAGCCAGCTATATTTAGCTGTATAAGTTAGGGGCGTTCTAGGTGTGTAACTTGGAGTAGTTGAGTTACCCTGCTAAATTAAGTGGCTAATTCCAATATTTAGGGTTAGCTGGCTGACTTAGCTGGCTAAGCCTGGTTGAGTCAGAGAGCTTTCCTGAATTAGTGATGCCTCATTTGCATGCTGTAATTGTTGAACTGGAACGAGGCAGGAATATTTATCCGAGAGAATCTACTCAGGATAATTATTTCAGTTTTTGCAATGTTTAGCAGTAGTTCATATTCTGATAGATCCAGCGATAATACTTTGTAAACATAGTGGTACAAATTTGAAGGTATCCACCCATGGCTGAAAATAGGGATGAAGAGCTGCATATCGTTACTGTAGACTCTGTAGTTCACGCTGAGACATGAGAAGAGTTTGCAGATTACGGTAAGGTAGATATTAAACAGGGTTGCCAAAAGGGCAGACCCCTGCGGTACCCCAGTAGTTGCAGTATTGTATGATGAGCATAGGTTTCCCAGTCTAATTTGTTGTGTTCTGTTAGAAATGAGGCAGACCAGCTGCATACAGTATCAGGAATACCTACGAGTTTAACCTTTGCAACAGGATGCTATGATTGATGGTGTAGCAAGCAGCAGATGAGGCAAGGACAGATTTGACGCCGCTGTTGAAACCTCTGTTGATCGTGTTTGCTTGTTTGTGCGCTGTTGTCACTGTTTGTTTTTAATTGTTTTTTTATTGATGGCCAATGAACATAAGAACATGCCATGCTGGGTCAGACCAAGGGTCCATCAAGCCCAGCATCCTGTTTCCAACAGAGGCCAAACCAGGCCACAAGAACCTGGCAATTACCCAAACACTAAGAAGATCCCATGCTACTGATGCAATTAATAGCAGTGGCTATTCCCTAAGTAAATTTGATTAATAGCAGTTAATGGACTTCTCCTCCTAGAACTTATCCAAACCTTTTTTGAACCCAGCCACACTAACTTAATGAAGCCTTTAATGACTTTCCTTTCTTCTTTCAACCTTAACCAGCTGTGTCCCTATGATTGTGGCTGGTGATATTGACTGTTTACTGCAGTTGCTTTTCTTGTTTCTTGGTTGGGAGAGAACAAGGAGCAGAAAAAGATAGAAGAGGGAATGGGTACAGAGGAGAGTTAGAAAGAGGGGAAGAGGCTTATGCATATGAATTTCTGCTGTATTAGATTTATTTTGTGTCCTTTCAGGAGACAACTGCTAGCAGACTGGACTGAAGGAGATGGGAGTAGCAGTGACTCTGGAATCCATCGCGTGCTGGGGATCTCAAGCCTTTCTCGGGGCAGCCAGTGTGCAGGATACAACTCCCCGCTGCCGCCCCTTCATCCTGTGTGCAGGGACTCCCATGCGTCCCCATTCACCAGAAGTGGAGTCAGCGACTCACCATCTCATCTTTTCCATGTGGGAAATCCAAGTGCTGCCAAACATACAGATCTGACGAGCATTGGTACTGCCCCTGATCTCCAGCTCCCCCATTCCAAAGGAGATGCTAAGGGACCATTTAACTTTCATTTTAAGGCTCTGTCCTGCAGCAGTTTGCACAAGAATCAGAGGATTGGGGGAGAGGAAGAGGAAGAGGAGGATAACTGTTACTTCCCAGAGATTCCTAGCACAAGCACAAATGTAAAGTGTCAAACCCAGCTCAATAGCAGCAAAGAGGTGGTAGCAGGCATGGAAGCCATGGGAGCTCGTGAGATGGAGTTTGACCTTGATAACTTTCTTACTGATTGTTTGGATGATGAGGTTCAGTTTGTTGCATGTTCTCAGAATCCGCCTGCAACCAGAGATCTGTCTACATTGCAATTTCCTGCCGGCCAGGAAGAGCAGATTATGGAACCGTTCGTAGCAAGACAGCCGCCTCTTTCAAAAGAAAGTCAGCCTGCTTCTGCTTCAAACGCCAGTGCCCCTCTCAAGCACTGCTCAGGTACATTAAAAATAGCAGCATATAGAAGGGAAATTACTGATCCCTGGCTTGGGAGTAAATGGCGGGAGGTTACAGATTTCTGGGATAAGGAACTGGCTCGTATAAGTGACTGGGTTTCAGTCTGTGAGTGCAGTGCAGACGTCTGCTAGCTTAGGTTGAAAGAAGCCCATGGTTCCCTGGAGTCCCTCTCTCTCTAATGCTACCTGTGCCAGTCTGATCCTTTTCTCACCCACTCTGACAGCAGTGCTTCATGTTGTCTGCTGCTGCCTGATCTGGGTTTCACTTTGAAGTTTGAACACACAGAGACCCATAGTCTCAGGATCTGCTGGCACTGCACATTCAGACATCAGGGTGAAACCAGCAAGAAAGGAAGACATAGGTGAGAAGTGGCACTTCCTACCTGGGAGAGAGGATCCTAATGGTGAAACCAGCAAGAAAGGAAGACATAGGTGAGAAGTGGCACTTCCTACCTAGGAGAGAGGATCCTAATGGTGAAACCAGCAAGAAAGGAAGACATAGGTGAGAAGTGGCACTTCCTACCTGGGAGAGAGGATCCTAATGGTGAAACTAGCAAGAAAGGAATACATAGGTGAGAAGTGGCACTTCCTACCTGGGAGAGAGGATCCTAATGGTGAAACCAGCAAGAAAGGAAGACATAGGTGAGAAGTGGCACTTCCTACCTAGGAGAGAGGTTCCTAATGGTGAAACCAGCAAGAAAGGAAGACATAGGTGAGAAGTGGCACTTCCTACCTGGGAGAGAGGATCCTAATGGTGAAACCAGCAAGAAAGGAAGACATAGGTGAGAAGTGGCACTTCCTACCTAGGAGAGAGGATCCTAATGGTGAAACCAGCAAGAAAGGAAGACATAGGTGAGAAGTGGCACTTCCTACCTGGGAGAGAGGATCCTAATGGTGAAACCAGCAAGAAAGGAAGACATAGGTGAGAAGTGGCACTTCCTACCTGGGAGAGAGGATCCTAATGGTGAAACCAGCAAGAAAGGAAGACATAGGTGAGAAGTGGCACTTCCTACCTGGGAGAGAGGATCCTAATGGTGAAACCAGCAAGAAAGGAAGACATAGGTGAGAAGTGGCACTTCCTACCTGGGAGAGAGGATCCTAATGGTGAAACCAGCAAGAAAGGAAGACATAGGTGAGAAGTGGCACTTCCTACCTGGGAGAGAGGATCCTAATGGTGAAACTAGCAAGAAAGGAAGACATAGGTGAGAAGTGGCACTTCCTACCTGGGAGAGAGGATCCTAATGGTGAAACTAGCAAGAAAGGAAGACATAGGTGAGAAGTGGCACTTCCTACCTGGGAGAGAGGATCCTAATGGTGAAACTAGCAAGAAAGGAAGACATAGGTGAGAAGTGGCACTTCCTACCTGGGAGAGAGGATCCTAATGGTGAAACTAGCAAGAAAGGAAGACATAGGTGAGAAGTGGCACTTCCTACCTGGGAGAGAGGATCCTAATGGTGAAACTAGCAAGAAAGGAAGACATAGGTGAGAAGTGGCACTTCCTACCTGGGAGAGAGGATCCTAATGGTGAAACCAGCAAGAAAGGAAGACATAGGTGAGAAGTGGCACTTCCTACCTGGGAGAGAGGATCCTAATGGTGAAACCAGCAAGAAAGGAAGACATAGGTGAGAAGTGGCACTTCCTACCTGGGAGAGAGGATCCTAATGGTGAAACCAGCAAGAAAGGAAGACATAGGTGAGAAGTGGCACTTCCTACCTGGGAGAGAGGATCCTAATGGTGAAACCAGCAAGAAAGGAAGACATAGGTGAGAAGTGGCACTTCCTACCTGGGAGAGAGGATCCTAATGGTGAAACCAGCAAGAAAGGAAGACATAGGTGAGAAGTGGCACTTCCTACCTGGGAGAGAGGATCCTAATGGTGAAACCAGCAAGAAAGGAAGACATAGGTGAGAAGTGGCACTTCCTACCTGGGAGAGAGGATCCTAATGGTGAAACCAGCAAGAAAGGAAGACATAGGTGAGAAGTGGCACTTCCTACCTGGGAGAGAGGATCCTAATGGTGAAACCAGCAAGAAAGGAAGACATAGGTGAGAAGTGGCACTTCCTACCTGGGAGAGAGGATCCTAATGGTGAAACCAGCAAGAAAGGAAGACATAGGTGAGAAGTGGCACTTCCTACCTGGGAGAGAGGATCCTAATGGTGAAACCAGCAAGAAAGGAAGACATAGGTGAGAAGTGGCACTTCCTACCTGGGAGAGAGGATCCTAATGGTGAAACCAGCAAGAAAGGAAGACATAGGTGAGAAGTGGCACTTCCTACCTGGGAGAGAGGATCCTAATGGTGAAACCAGCAAGAAAGGAAGACATAGGTGAGAAGTGGCACTTCCTACCTGGGAGAGAGGATCCTAATGGTGAAACCAGCAAGAAAGGAAGACATAGGTGAGAAGTGGCACTTCCTACCTGGGAGAGAGGATCCTAATGGTGAAACTAGCAAGAAAGGAAGACATAGGTGAGAAGTGGCACTTCCTACCTGGGAGAGAGGATCCTAATGGTGAAACTAGCAAGAAAGGAAGACATAGGTGAGAAGTGGCACTTCCTACCTGGGAGAGAGGATCCTAATGGTGAGGGGAGGGACAGGTGGAAAGGGTTTAATGATGGCTTGAAGAGAAAATTGGGGGAAGAGGGTGAGAGAAGATTGTTCAGGGCAGGGCTTCCCAAACTGTAGATCAGGAGTACAAAACTTTAATCTGAGGTCACAAGTGGCTCAAATGGCAGCACTTTTCAGCCCCCAGAAGTAGCATGGTTAATAGTGGAAGCCAGCGTGAGTATCCGAGCTAGCGCACACTCACAGGCCCTAAAATGGGTCAGACCCAGGGTCCATCAAGCCCGGCAAGTACCCAAACATTACATAAATGCCAGTAATAAGCAGTGGCTATTCCCGAACTCAATTTGATTAATAGCAGTTTATGGACTTCTCCAAGAATGTATCCAAACCTTTTTTTAAACCCAGCTATGCTACTGCCTTAACCCCATCCTCACGCAAGGCCAGTGCCCTTGCGTGAGTTTATTTGGACACAGAAAGCCCTGCATGAGGAGGGATCAGGGCCCCGTGGACCCCATGCTGGCTTTCGTTAGTAAAGCTGTTCGCTGCTTGCACAAGCTGGGGTTAGGATGCGAGAGCAGAGGTTGCCACTATTCCTGTCTTCTCATCCCTCTCTTCCCACCCACCGGTTCTCATCCAAGGCTGAGAGGAAAATGTTGCTGATTTTGGCCATGGGGGTTGTTTAGAGAATTATTTAAAGGAAGAGAAGAGATGCAGGAGGGATTTGAGGGTTGGATAAGATGAAAAGGGATTTGTTGTGGAGGTTGAAAAAGGGGCAGAATGAAAACTGTGGGATATTTAATTTAATTTATTTATTTTTGTTTGTTTGTTTTTTTTGTATGCCGACATTCAGCCATAGCCATCCCATCGGCTCACATACAACAATAATGCCAAACAGTTACAATGTGAAGAATAGAAATAATGGTGTGTGATACAATAATGGAGAGAATTAAAGTAGAAAGAAGAAATGACAGAATAAAAGTAGAGTAAAAATTAATATATAATTAAATTAATCACGTTGGAAAAGCTTTTAGAAATAGTAAAGTTTTAAAATTCTTCTTAAAGGTTTGAGTAGAAGTTTCCAGTCTTAAATCAATAGGAAGGGAGCTGCATAATGTCGGACCAGCAAGTGAAAAAACAATATAAGAGATGAGGAGTGAGGGGAATCAGCTGGGAGGGGAAGATGTGAGGCTGAAAGAGAAAAGGGATGACAGAAGATCAGTTGGGGGTTATAAGAAATGCTTGGGAATGAGAGGATCAGTTGTGGAGATATGGAAAGAGGTGAGAGGAGCAGGGGTTGAGAGAGGGAGTCCATTGGAGGGGGTGGAGGTTGAGAGAGAGGATCAGCTGGAATGCAGGGAGGGTAACCGCATCCTTGCTAATCTGGTCGTCCTTTGGGGATGTGAATTTTCAGTCGCTAAAATGGAATCGCATTGGCTAAAAGTTTGGGAAGCCCTGGGTCATGGGCCTAAAATTACAAAATATTGAAAGAATCACACATTGCCACAGATTGTGCCACAATTCCCATCCTCTTCTGTTTGTTTTAGGATTTAACACTGTCCAGTTTTAGCTAAAAGTACATTTCTTTGCACACTGTTAGCCAAATAAGCAATAGCTAACAAGAACACAACAGTGCAATATTTGGTTCCTTGTGCTGCCAGGATGGAGCGGGTTGAGAAGCACTGATCCTAGTGGGAGCCTCTGTCGTGTCCCCCCCCCCCCCCCCCCCCCCCCCCCCCCCAAACACACACAATGATGGCAGATGAAGACCAAAAAGGTTTATCTAGTCTGCCCAGCAAGTTTTTTTTACTTTAGAGGACAAGCAGGATGGCAATCCTCACACATGGGTGACCTCATCTAATGGAGCCCAGCATGGAAAACGTATCAGAGTTTCAAAGACTTTGGCCGAGCCTCTCTGAGCATGTTATTTGGATTTGTGCCTCATTGACATGGGGGTCACGTGGTTCCCCTTGTAATTATCCTTAGGATTTTTTTTTTCAATTTTTAACTTTTCTTTCGTAGTCAAAACCCCCGGGCAGTGGTATGCTTGTTACCCACTGTCCATCGATGGTACGGGACAGGCTGAGTTGAGCCTTCAGACCCTACGAGTGGTCCCTGGACCAGGGGGCAGTGAATCGGATATTCCGCTTCTGGGAATGCCCGGACGTATATCTTTTCATGTCCCCTTGCCTTGGTTTTACTACCTGTACAGGTCAGACGGCAAACCAGCCTCTGATGCTCTTGCCCGTCATTGGGGAGAAGGTCTTCTGTACGCATATTCTCTGATTCCCTTATTGATGAAGACTCTCTTGAAGCTTTGCGAGGACAAGGGGACTATGATCCTCATAGCCCCTTATTGGCTAAGTCTGGTTTCCACTCCTACGGGAGTTGTTCATCTGTAGGTCGATCAGTCTGGAGACTTTCCCAGATCTCAACATGCAAGATCATGGCAGGTTGTGGCACACCAACCTCCAGGCCCTGTTGCTCATAGCCAGGATGTTGTGAGGTTAATTCTGCAACTGCTCGATCTCTCAGAGGATGTGTCTCAGATCCTGATGACTTTTAGAAAGCTTTCCATTAGAAAGTGTTATGGACTGAAGTGGAGGAGGCTTTCTGTGTGGTGTGAGCAGAAGGCCCTAGATCCATTCTCCTGCCCCACACAAAAACTGCTTGATTACCTTACATCTATCAGAAGCTGGCTTAAAAACCAAATTCGTTAGAGTTCATCTCAGTGCAATTGGTGCATATCACCAAGATGTAGGTGGTATGCCCATTTCTGTACAGCCTATAGTTGTATGATTCATGCGGGGCCTGCTTCAATTGAAGCCTCCCCTAAGGCCTGCCCACTGTGTCTTGGGACCTCAACGTGATGTTAGCTCAACTGATGGAAAGGTCCTTTTGAGCTCTGTACATCTGTGACCTGAAGTACCTGACCTGGAAGGACATATTTTTTAGTGGAGGTCACCTCAGAATGCAGGGCCAGTGAGCGCCAGGCCTTTATGACTTATCCACCTTATACTGTTTTATCATGACAGGGTGGTCTTGCATATGCATCCTAAGTTCTTGCCTAAGGTGGTGACGGACTTCCATCTTAACCAGTCCATCATCCTGCCAATATTCTTTCACAGGCCGTATTCGCACCAAGGCGAACAAGCACTGCATTGTTTGGCTGCAGACGAGCCTTAGTTTTCTATCTGGAGTGAACAGAAGCCCATAAACAGTCCGCCCAACTTTTTATTTCTTTTGATAGAAATAGGTTGGGCATTGCCATTGCCAAACAGACACTATCCAGTTGGCTCACAGATTGTATCGCCTTCTGTTAAGCCCAGGTGGGACTGTCAGAGTCATGGCAGCATTGATGACTCACTTGCGAGCAGTTCCTGTGGAGATCTGCAAGGCTGTGACGTGGAGTTTTCTCCACACATTCACATCTGGATAGGGATGGCCCACACAACAGTAGGTTCAGCCGGTCTGTCTTTCGGAACCTGTTTTAGGAGTAAAATTCAGCTCTCCTCGCTTAGGGCTTGTTGTTTAGGTTCAGGCTGTCTTCCCCCCCTCTGTTACCAACAGCACTATTGTTGTGCCCATTGGTACCTTTTGGGTATTTGTTGCTCCCCTTTTGTGTTGGGGAGCAGCCTGTAGCTAGGGATTCACTCGTGTGAGGACTACCATCCTGCTTGTCCTCGGAGAAAGCAGAATTGCTTACCTGTAACAGGTGTTCTCCGAGGACAGTAGGATGTTAGGCCTCACGAAACCTGCTGCCGCCTCGCGGAATTGGGTTTCTCCTAATTTTCAGTTATATATAACTGTTAGACTGGAGAGGATGCGTGTGGATGCATGGTTTAGGGCATGCTGGGCATGCTCAGTGTACCAAGTCAAAATTCTAGAAACTTGGACATAAGTTTTCTGTGTCGAAGCTCCTTATGATGATGTCACCGATTTGTGTGAGGACTAACATCCTGCTGTCCTCGGAGAACACCTGTTACAAGTAAGCAGCTCTGCTTTTCCTTTCATGTCAACAGATTGGGAAATGCAATTGCCAAGTGAACTGTATAATGCCCAGTTACGTGCTGGTTGACTTACAGATTAGAGGCTTTTAGAGGCTTATCAAGTGGGCCATGGTGATTCCAAGGCCTTTTCCACTGAAGACATAGAAAGCTGTTACTTTTTTGACTGTAGGCAACTTCATGGCCCACATTGTCTGGACAGCATGTCCCGAGGAGATGGTAACTTTGGAAAAGCTGTTCTTGTAACCTTTCCCCCAGTTGTCCACTCTTCACTAGGAGGGTCTGGGTTGCATGTCAGTTACTTGCTCCTTGAGGCAACTGTCAACTTGAAACTCCCCCATGCATTATGGCTGATTTATGCCTACTTGTTGATGGAGAAAGCAAATTTGTTTACTTGTAGACAGGATACATCAGCCATACTTAATACCCATCTGCTTCCCTGGAGCATCGACTACATCGCAAAAGCTTAAGCTCTGGAAGAGACTGATAGGCTCTTAAGGCAGTGCACATGCAGGGGAACTGCACACGCTCACTTTTTCGGAGCTTTCGGAGCTCTCGGAGCTGGGTTCATGTTTCTGCCCATGGATGATGTCACCTAATGCATTATGGCTGATTTCAACCTGTTGCCTGTGGTGAACCCTGTTTCCAGGTAAGCAAACTTGCTCTCCCTGTTTACTTCAAATTGTGACATTTAAGTGAGTGTTTTTTCTTGACCAGATCTATCTCTGAAGAAATCATCTTTGAGTTCTGTGCATGAACGTTTCCGTGGTTTCAGCTTCCCTCATTCTAAAGAAATGATGAAGATTTTTCACAAGAAGTTTGGGCTGCACCATTTTCGGACTAATCAACTTGAAGCCATAAATGCCTCTGTGTTTGGGGAAGACAGCTTCATTTTAATGCCCACAGGTAGGCAGCACAGCTCTAATGCCAGCGAGAGAGAGATTTGTAACGCATCACAGAGAGGTAGATACTGCTATGATTGGTGCTGTGTGTTACATATTTGAAATTTTAAAATAGGTTGATAAACTCCAGCAAAATTTTATGAAAAATATATCTTTATTAAAAGAAAGACCAACAGGTAACATACATAAAAATGCAAAGGCAAATGGTTTTTCCCCCAGTTTTCCCCCACCCCACATTCATAATAGACTTAAACAGGCATCATAACAACACAACAGGACCCCGACGTCTGGCTCTGGCATGCCTAGTCCCAAATGAAGATCATGGATGTAATCCCATTCCCACCTACTACCCATCCTAACCCTCCCCCCAGACCAACCCTATAAAAAAGAGTGGTTATAAATTATTCAATATAAGGCTCCTAGCCCTGGAAGAGATACTGTTCAAATATGATTCCCACACCTTCGGAAATCTAGATTTTAAGTTTATCAACGAGCGAGCTGCAAAAGATTCCATGAACATCATGTTGTGGATGGAGATCTGCCGTTGCCAATATGAAGGAGATGTTTCCCTCCATACTGATAGGATAGATCGTTTACCCTGTGCAAGCAATTTCTTTAAAAGCAGCCTCTGGTTACCTTTTCGAAAATATTTGGGTAAATCCATATTAAACAATAAAATCTCCGGTAGTAAGGGAATATTTCTATTCAACCCTCTTCCAGAATGTCAAAATAGTAGGGCAAATCCAAAAAATATGGGTGAGAGATCCCTTTGCAAAAGTACATTTAATGCAATCAGCTGTAGAGGTAAGATTAGCCCTAAAAGCTAATGACTGAGAAACAAAAGCTCTATGATAAAACTTAAATTGCATTTTACATAGGTAACTATTAGATACAGAATTTAACTCTTTAAAGCATGCCAATATGTTCTGAGCTGACAAATGAAGCCTCCCCATCCAAACACCATCGAGTCACAAGAGACGTAATCCCCATTTCTGGAAATAACTGCATTTCCTTCTTTATCTGAGACAAGGAGCACTTCCTCTGTTCTATATGGAAAAAAAGAATCTATTTTTTGGGTCACAGTTAATGCAAGATCTTTAGCAGACAACGAACGAATGTAGTGTCATAATTGCAGATAAAAGAGAGAATCCTGGGCCCTCAACCCGTATCGAATCTGTTATTCATTAAAAGGAAGGATAGACCCATCGACGGATAACACTTGCTGAAATTGCATAATCCCTTGAGTTTGCCAATGTTTAAATCCCCTAGTTTGGGAACCTGGTGTGAAGTCTAAATTCCCTTGTAAAGGCAGAAAAAGGGTACAGGAGGCTAAGTGCAATCTCTTCATCAGTGTTCTCCATGCCCAACGCAAGGGGAACAGCAACCAATGTTTAGCAAGATCAGGGGGTGAGCTATGAGAAGATGCCTGCAATAAATAGCGAAGGTTCAAGTTGTGGAGGACTGCCGTCGCACTCAATATGGGTAAAAATAGACCCATCGTATACCCAATCCCGAATGATACACAAAAAACCCATTTCATATATGCGGATGATATCCAAATATTAATCCCAATACACAACACTCTGGAGGACACCTACGAAAAAACAACCACCTACCTAACCAAAAAAAGCAACTACTAAACATGACTCATTCTAAACTTTGAGAAGACTGAAATAATAATACTGGATAGAAAGAACGCCCCCAACTGCCACCACTCAAACTAATGAACCATAAAGCGGCAATCTCCCCTGTCAATCATGCCCGCAACCTAGGGAGTCATAATAGACAATGAACTATCCTTCAAGAACCACATCACTGCTAAAATCAAAGACTGATATCACAAAATCCTAACCCTACGACATCTAAAACCTTTCCTTTTCCCCCAACGACTTCAGATCAGTCCTTCAGCTACTCATCTTCTCCAACCTGGACTATTGCAACTCCCTGCTATTCAACTTACCTATCACCGCCATAAGACCACTGCAAATCCTCCAGAATGCTGCTGCCAGAGTACTCACCGGATCTAAAAAAAAAAATGACCACATTACTCCCACTCTTATATCACTACACTAGCTCCCAATAAAATACAGGATAGAATACAAAATACTATCCATTCTATACAAAACAATATACGAAAACCAAACAAACTGGCTAAGTGCATCCATAAAACTGCACATGCCAAAGAGAAACCTCCGCTCAGCTAACAAAGGTCTTTTAAAAATTCCGCCTGCTTACTCGAAACAACTTACAACAATTCGAAAGAGAGCCATAACCCTGGGTAGTCCCAAACTCTGGAATGAACTCCCGATCAAACTTAGGACACAGCAAAACTCAAAAACTTTCAAAAAAGAACTAAAAACCTGGCTGTTTACCAAAGCCTACCAAAACACCCTTTGACCTCTCGAACAAGTCCCCCTACCGACCATAAGATGAATAGTTTCGACATCCGATTCATGTTACTAAAATCAACAACAGTCTGTTACCTAAATAAGCGATTTAAGTAAAAAGCCACTGTAACCTTTTTTAGAAACTGTTAAAAAAAAAAAATCAAACTTTGCTATCTACATTATGTTAAAAAAAAAATCATAGCACATCTGGACATAGTTTGTTATTTAAAGGTTGTAAAGTATCTCAGATCTGCATTTCATCCAGTGGTCCCTTCTTGGGATCTCAACCTAGTGTTGAAATGTAATCTAATCTGGTAATTTCCTTTCCTTGAATTCTGCCATACTAGTCCAGAACTCTTCCACGTCAGTCTTATGTTCTTATACTTCACGTCAGAGAAGTATAAGAACATAAGAAATTGCCATGCTGGGTCAGACCAAGGGTCCATCAAGCCCAGCATCCCATTTCCAACAGAGGCCAAACCAGGTCACAAGAACCTGGCAAATACCCAAACACTAAGAAGATCCCATGCTAATGATGCAATTAATAGCAGTGGCTATTTCCTAAGTAAACTTGATTAATAGCTGTTAATGGACTTCTCCTCCAAGAACTTATCCAAACCTTTTTTGAACCCAGCTACACTAACTGCACTAACCATATCCTCTGGCAACAAATTCCAGAGCTTTATTGTGCGTTGAGTGAAAAAGAATTTTCTCCGATTAGTCTTAAATGTGCTACTTGCTAACTTCATGGAATGCCCCCTAGTCCTTCTATTATTTGAAAGTGTAATAATCGAGTCACATCTACTCGTTCAAGACCTTTCATGATCTTAAAGACTTCTATCATATTCCCCCTTAGCCGTCTCTTCTCCAAGCTGAATAGCCCTAACCTCTTCAGCCTTTCCTCATAGGGGAGCTGTTCCATCCCCTTTATCATTTTGGTTGCCCTTCTCTGTACCTTCTCCATAGCAACTATATCTTTTTTGAGATGCGGCGACCAGAATTGTGCACAGTATTCAAGGTGCGGTCCTCACCATGGAGCGATACAGAGGCATTATGACATTTTCCGTTTTATTAACCATTCCCTTCCTAATAATTCCTAACATTCTATTTTCTTTTTTGACTGCTGCAGCACACTGAGCCGACTATTTTAAAGTATTATCCACTATGATGCCTAGATCTTTCCTGGTTGGTAGCTCCCAACATTGTGTAACTACAGCAAGGGTTATTTTTCCCTATATGCAACACCTTGCACTTGTCCACATTAAATTTAATCTGCCATTTGGATGCCCAATCATCCAGTCTTGCAAGGTCTTCCTGTAATGTATCGCAGTCCACTTGTGATTTAACTACTCTGAATAATTTTGTATCATCCGCAAATTTAATAGCCTCACTCATTATATTCCTTTCCAAATCATTTATATATATATATATATATATATATATATATATATATATAATATTGAAAAGCACCGGTCCAAGTACAGATCCCTGAGGCACTCCACTCTTTACCCTTTTCCACTGAGAAAATTGACCATTTAATCCTACTCTATATTTCCTGTCTTTTAACCAGTTTGTAATCCACGAAAGGACATTGCCTCCTATCCCATGACTTTTTAGTTTTCGTAGAAGCCTCTCATGAGGGACTTTGTCAAACGCCTTCTGAAAATCCAAATACACTACATCTACCGGTTCACCTTTATCCACATGTTTATTAACCCCTTCAAAAAAATGAAGCAGATTTGTTAGGCAAGACTTCCCTTGGGTAAATTCATGTTGACTGTGTTCCATTAAACCATGTCTTTCTATATGCTCTATGATTTTGATCTTGAGAATAGTTTCCACAATTTTTTCCGGCAATGAAGTAGGGCTCACTGATCTATAGTTACCCGATTGGCTCCTGGAGCCTTTTTTAAATATTGGGGTTACGTTGGCCACCCTCCAGTCTTCAGGTACAATGGTTGATTTTAATGAAAGGTTACAAATTGTAACTAATAGATCAGAAATTTCATTTTTGAATTCCTTCAGTACCCTAGGATGCATACCCATCCGGTCCAGGTGATTTGCCACTCTTTAGTTTGTCAATCTGGCCTATTACATCTTCCAGATTCACAGTGATTTCGTTCAGTTCATCTGACTCATCACCCCTGAAAACCATCTCCGGAACTGGTATCTCCCCAACATCCTCATTAGTAAACACGGAGGCAAATAATTCATTTAGTCTTTCTGCAATGGCCTTATCTTCCCTAAGAGCCCCTTTAACACCTTGGTCATCTAATGGTCCAACCGACCCCCTCACAGTTTTCTTGCTTTGGATATATTTTAAAAAGTTTTTATTATGAGTTTTTGCCTCTATGGCCAACTTCATTTCAAATTCTTTCCGCCTGTCTTATCAATGTTTTACACTTAACTTGACAATGCTTATGTTTTATCCTATTTTCTTCAGATGGATCCTTTTTTGAAGGATGTTTTTTGGCTAAAATAGCCTCTTTCACCTCACCTTTTAACCATGGCGGTAATCGTTTTGCCTTCTTTCCACCTTTCTTGTGTGGAATACATATGGACTGTGCTGGTTAAACGACTCAATACAATTCCACACAGCCAACAGACCAACCAGATCTTCCTACAAAGGCACCCTACGCACTCCCTCGCCCAAGCTAACCCATCTCAACACCACTAAAGAATGTGCTCTTTCAATTGCAGGTCCATCAACCTGGAATTCCATGCCTCCTGACCTCAGACAAGAGCAATGTACTGAAAAATTAAAAAAAAACCCTCAAAACATGGTTCTTCAAGCAGGCCTACCCCTAACACCATCCACTTCATTAAAAGATTAACTTTTCAGCCCAAACCTTTACATCCATTCATCCCTCATGCCCCCCCCTACTCTAGCATAGTCCATTGCCTTTCCAACCCAGCAATTGGCTCCTCCTTCACCCCTTCGCTTGTTAAATTGCCTCCTTCACCCCTTCGCTGTTAAATTGCCTTTTGCATTCTCACAATTGCTCTACCTCCACTATGTTTCCTCATAGCCAGTTTCTCATATAGTTATTTTATTGCTCGTTCTCTTTGAGTTTATATTACGGTTTCTCTTCTCTTGAATTTTTTAAGTTCCTAACTCCTTTGTTAACCCTGAACCAGTTCCATGTAAGTCCTTTTTTCCAGTTATCAATGTTATATGTAAACCTGCATGATGTGCATATAATGTCGGTATATATAAGACTTAAATAAATGTAGCTGGATTCAAGAAAGAGATTATCAGGTAAGATTAAATTTTCAGTGTTTCATGGGAGATGAGATGAAACCCTGACTTTTGTCCTTGCTCTGTGTGCAGGTGGTGGGAAGAGCCTGTGTTACCAATTGCCAGCCTGCATTTCTCCTGGTGTCACAATTGTGATCTCGCCACTCAGGTCCCTAATCATAGATCAGGTTCAGAAGCTTACCTCCCTGGATGTAAGTTTTCTTTTTTTATTTATTGGTAATCCACTGTGGTCAATGTTCATTGGCATTGTAGTAGAATATGAAAACATGGAAATGTTTCTGTGGCTCCACACAGTGCAAGATGAATGTGAAGTGTTTGGCGTAGACTGGGAACAGTGAGGTGACAAAGCTTCACGCAGAGTAGGCGAGTTTAGTGTGTAAGGATGAGGACAGTGAGGTAACATGACTGCACGTGGAATGGAACAGTTTGTGTGTAAGGATGAGGACAGTGAGGTGTTGTGATGGATGACACACGGAAGAAGACACGTCAGGCAGAGTTCTCGGGAAGGCACCCCGAACGCAGTCCGAGTGCTCTTTTATTATACAGAGTTTACAGAATTCCACAGCGTATTCAGCATACTATTGGTTATACTGCTACGTGCTAATGCATGCTGCCTGCGTGCTGCGTGCATGCCTTCATTGCTATTGGTTACTACATCTTATACTGTGCGCATGATAGCCTCGTGCCAGTTTCTGGGTGAAGCAAGCAACCTCCTCATGAAGAGGTGGGGGCTGTCTGTGAGCCTAAGATAAGGAAGTGCAGAGATCTGAGGAATGCTGACGCAGCCAAGTTCAGTGTGTGTTTAGTGCAGATAAGGAAGTACAGAGAGATCTGAGAAGTGTCGATGCAGCTAGGCCCAGTGTGGTCTGCCAGCTACTGAGCAAAGCCTTTGTCTCCACAGTGAGGTGACATGACTCACATGGAATGGAACAGTTTATATGTGTGGGGATGAGGATAGTGAGGTAACATGGCTGCACGTGGAATGGAACAGTTTATATGTGTGGGGATGAGGATAGTGAGGTAACATGGCTGCAACGTGGAATGGAACAGTTTATATGTGTGGGGTTGGGCACAGTGAGGTGACATGACTCACGGGGAATGGAACAGTTTATATGTGTGGGGTTGGGCACAGTGAGGTAACATGGCTGCACGTGGAATGGAACAGTTTATATGTGTGGGGATGAGGATAGTGAGGTAACATGACTGCACGTGGAATGGAACAGTTTATATGTGTGGGGATGAGGATAGTGAGGTAACATGGCTGCAACGTGGAATGGAACAGTTTATATGTGTGGGGTTGGGCACAGTGAGGTGACATGACTCACGTGGAATGGAACAGTTTATATGTGTGGGGATGAGGATAGTGAGGTAACATGGCTGCACGTGGAATGGAACAGTTTATATGTGTGGGGATGAGGATAGTGAGGTAACATGGCTGCACGTGGAATGGAACAGTTTATATGTGTGGGGTTGGGCACAGTGAGGTGACATGACTCACGTGGAATGGAACAGTTTATATGTGTGGGGATGAAGACAGTGAGGTGACATGACTCACGTGGAATGGAACAGTTTATATGTGTGGGGATGAAGACAGTGAGGTGACATGACTCACGTGGAATGGAACAGTTTATATGTGTGGGGATGAGGATAGTGAGGTAACATGGCTGCACGTGGAATGGAACAGTTTATATGTGTGGGGATGAGGATAGTGAGGTAACATGGTTGCACGTGGAATGGAACAGTTTATATGTGTGGGGTTGGGCACAGTGAGGTGACACGATAGCATATTAGGTAATCAAGGAATGGACATTTTGTGCTTTTTGTGAAGATGTCTTAAATTTTGGTAGTGTGATATCTTTCCAAATGAATGCTGTCTGGGAACATGTCCTTAATAAAGATGTGTGCCCAGCACAGTGTTGTTAACTAATAGGCTTGTGCATTTGTTCATTATTTATGTGCATAAATCATGGTCTCTATAGTACACACATTATGGATAGCATGCATGTACTATTAATAACTCGAATTAGGTGCACACTATTCATTTTTGCATGTGTACAATAAAGTCCATGAGTTGTGCACATAAGTAATGAATTGAATGCACATGCTATTAACTGGTACCTCTAGGGGTCCTGGAATGATCTGGATAAATACATGATAATTGATTCAACTTGAAATTATTTTTCTCTTTTTTTGTAGATTCCTGCAACCTACTTGACAGGAGATAAAACAGATGTTGAAGCTGGCAGCATCTACATGCAGCTGGCAAAAAAAGACCCCATTATAAAACTGCTTTATGTTACTCCTGAGAAGGTAGGTGCAAATGAAGTGCCCGGCTGATTTCTTATTGGTCAGTGTTTTTGTCTGCTGGTGTGTGCCACTGCCTGCCTGAGCTCTTAGAAGCTTATATTAAAAATGAAGAAAAAAAAAAAAAAAGCTTAGTACCTAATTTTAGGTACAAACTTAAATTGTAAGCTCTCTGAGGACAGGGACTTACTATAGTATCTAAATGTGACTTTGAAGTGTCTGAAATGTGGAATATAAATCAAATAAATATGCTGCTAATTTAGATATTTATTTTCAGCCGAACTTATTAACCTAAGTTTTCAGCTGAAAATTCACATAAATTTAGCTCTCTAAATTAATTTAATAAATTGATTTATGTTGTCTTTTCCTAGCGTATAGCAGATGGACTCAGAACCAGTGGGTATAGTGTACTCCTGATAGCAGTTGGAGATGGATCAGATTTCAATCTGACGTCAGCACTACATATAGCCCTGCAGGAAGCTCTGCTCTTCAGTATTTCTCCGTCTCCTTAGCAGTTCGGGACTAAACACACACTTGCACAGTGTTAGAAAATCCAAACCAAAGAAGAAATAATCTTACCTTCGACCTGGAATGGAATGCTCTGGAGGCCAGTTTCAAAGGAGGACGAGCCCTAGAAGCCCTATACCCACTGGATCCCTCAGCCAAAGAACTCCTGGTGTTTCCCAAAGTGGACACCATGGTCTGCGCTGTCACAAAGCGCACTACCATTGCAGTCGAAGGAGGAGCGGCACTCAAGGATGCCCAGGACAGATATCTGGACTCCATCCTTAAACAGTCATTTGATGCAGCAGCTATGTCACTGCAGATCGCTGCCTGCTGTGCCATGGTGACACGGGCCTGCTTATCTCTTGCCAGAAACTCTACCACTCCCGTCGAAACATTAGAACCAGCGATATCCCTCCTCACGGATGCGACGTCCGACCTGGTGTGCACCTCAGCCAGGGGTGTCTCGTCCATTGTGGCAGCCAGAAGGCAACTCTGGCTCCGAAGCTGGTCAGCCGACGTGACCTCCAAGACAAAACTCACGAGAATGCCCTTTAAAGGATCTCTCCTGTTCGGAAGCTAACTGGAGAAATTAGCCGACAAATGGGGCGAATCCCCAGTACCTCTGCTACCGGAGGACAAGAACAAAAGAAGTTATCATCTCTCTCCCCGAACATCCAACGGCAGAGGATCACAGCACTTTACACTGCGCTGGCAGGGGCCAGTCCTTTCGGAACAAACACAACAAGAGGGGAGCTGGCTCAGGTCCAGACCCCAGCCGCACCCCACAATGAGAATCAGCTGACCCATCCACAGGAAGAAACCATAAGGGGCAGGCTTGCCCTATTCTACCAAAGATGGGTCGAGATAACGTCAGACAAGTGGGTCCTAACCATCATTCGAGAGGGATACTATCTGGACTACCACAGCATCCCTCCAGACAAAACTGTGAAATCCCCTTGCCACCCCCCCTCCAAGAGGACGGCAGTGGAAACCACACTGACAAAATTTCTCTCCCTGGAGGCTATAACACCGGTGCCCAAGCACCAACAAAATATTGGGCACTATTCCATCCATTTTATCGTCCCCAAGTAAGAGGGAACGTTCCGGGCCATCCTGAACCTCAAGTGTCAACCGCTACCTGAGGGTACCACACGTCTGCATGGAAACCCTACGTTTGGTCATAAGGGCAGTACAGACGGGAGAATTTCTGACCTCCCTGGATCTGCACATCCTGGTTCATCACGACCACCATCGCTTTCTACGCTTTGCGATCATGGACCACCTCTACCAGTTCCGAGTGCTACCCTTTGGACTAGCCACTGCTCCTCAGACGTTCACCATAATCATGGTGGTAGTGGCAGAGACACTGAGGAAAGAAGGAATCCTCGTACACCCATACCTGAACGATTGGCTGATCAGAGGAAAATCTCTAGAAGAAAGTCATCAGGCGACCTCCAGAGTCAAGAACCTACTGCAAAACCTTGGGGGGGTCGTCAACACAGCCAAGAGCTGTCTGCAGCCCTCCCAATCTCTAGAATACCTGGGAGTCTGGTTCGACACCCAACAGGACAAGGTCGTCCTTCCCATTACAAGGAGAAGGAAATTGATGGACCAGTTTATTTATTTATTTATTTATTTAAAGGCTTTTATATACCGGAGTTCATGCACTTGTGCATACCACTTCGGTTTACACAGAACAAGGAACAGAAAATTACATCAAACAGATTGAACAATTAAACAAATATACAATTACATCCAGTAATTGTAACAGTTGAGAACACTGTTGAACGGCATTCGCCCCACGGTATGGGACTACCTCCAAGTCCTCAGACTCATGACATCAACCTAGAAGTTGTACCATGGGCAACGGCCCACATGCGACCACTACAACATTCCCTACTGTCATGATGGAACCCGATGTCCCAGGATTACACGTCCGCCTCCAGTTGCCGGCAGAGGTATGGATCCAGCTCCTATGGTGGCTACAAGAAGACCATCTGAGCAAGGGAGTAAGACTATCCCCACCGACCTGGGTCTTGCTCACCACGGATGCGAGCTTATGAGGGTGGGGAGCCCACTGTCAGGAACTGACGACCCAGGGGCAATGGGACAAGGAAGAGTCTGGATGGAACATCAACCAATTAAGCCTGATACTTCACTTTGAATACATATATAGCACAGCTCACTGCTTCAATGGCAGGGGGGAATGAAGATAAGAGGATGTACATCAGACAACTACCAACAAGGACTGAACTGCATAGTCTGGGTAAACAAATAAGCGCGGGAGTAGCTTGCTTGTTGCGGTTACTACCCCAAATCAATTAAGCCTGATACTTCACTTTTATCCAGCTCCAGCACTGCTCTCTACATCAATGGCAGGGGTGGAAGGAAATTAGAACCAAAAAAGTTACCAATAAGGGCCCTGACCTCAGCAGTCTTCAGATAAGTATGAGAAAAATAACTGGGAAAGCTTGCTGGGCAGACTGGATGGACCGTTCTTCTGCCATCATTTCTATGTTTCTATGTGTTTCTATGGAAGCCCGGGCAGTCTGACTAGCCTGCCTATGATTCAGTCACAGACTCCGAGGAGAAGCTGTCAGTCATGTCTGACAATGCCACAACAGTGGTCTACATCAACTGCCAGGGAGGAACCAGAAGCCAACAGGTGTCCATGGAAATAGACCCCCTAATGACATGGGCGGAAGCAAACCTGCAAGGGATCTCAGCTGCCCACATCATAGGAAAAGACATCACTGCGGATTACCTCAGCAGAGAAAGTCTAGACCCAGGGGAATGGAGGCTGTCAACCACAGCCTTCCAGTTGATTTAAGACCCCCGGGAACCCCAGCCATGGCTCTTCTGGCAACCCAGTCCAACGCCCAAGTTCTTCAGTCGCAGACGAGACCCTCAATCCGAGGGGATTGACGCCCTCGTCCAAACCTGGCCACAGGAAGACCTGCTGTACGCCTTTCCTCCATGGCCACTACTGGGCGGGATCATCCGCAAGATAGAACACCACAGGGGGCTAGTACTTCTAGTGGCCCCGGACTGGCCAAGAAGGCCGTGGTATGCAGACATGCGAAGACTTCTGGTGGGGAACCCCCTGTGTCTACCGCCACACAGGGACCTGCTCCAGCAAGGACCGATTCCCCACGAAGACCCAACTCTATTCTCTCTTACGGTCTGGCCATTGAGAGGACTCGCCTGAAGAGGAGCGGATACTCGAGGGCAGTAATTGACACCTTGCTCCAAGCACGCAAGTTTTCCACATCTTTAACTTACATACGAATATGGAGAATATTCGAAGCCTGGTGTGAAGACCGTGGCATCCTCCCGCGGACAGTCAAAATTCCCATGATCCTGGAATTCCTGCAGGACGGCCTGAAGAAGGGGTTGTCTCTCAACTCCATCAAGGTTCAACTGGTGTGTTGGCCTGCTTCAGAGCCAAAGTAGACTGCATCAATCTATCTTCCCATCCAGACGTCTCCCGCTTCCTGAGAGGGGTCAAGCAAATCCGACCACCACTAAAGTGGCCGGTACCCCTATGGAAGAGTACTAGATTGAGTACTAGATTGAGCTCCTAGCGGGAGCTTCCTGCGGCCTGTCCCTACGGCTCCTGACCTTAAAGACTGCGTTCCTAGTGGCAATATGTTCAGCCCGTGGCATCTCCATACTTCAAGCTCTATCATGCTGGGAACCTTTCCTCAGATTCACACCGGGATCCATACAGCTACGCACTGTTCCTTCCTTCCTTCCAAAGGTGATTTCTCATTTCCATTTAAACCAAACCACCTCGCTGCCATCTTCAGATGAGCATAAGGACTCTGAAGACTCATGCTGCCTACGCCATCTTAACATCAGCAGGCTCCTAGTCCGCTCCTAATCCGTACGAAAGACGAACCACCTATTCATCCTTCACAGCGGGAAGAAACAAGGGGAAGCAGCCTCGCAACCATAGCCCGCTGGATCAAAGAAGTAATCAAGGCAGCCTACGTAGAAGCAGGCAAGCCTCCACCTCTACAAGTCAAGGCCCATTCCACAAGGGCCTGGGCAGAAACCAAGATGCTGTCATCCGCCGAGATCTGTCGGGCGGCGACATGGTCCTCCATTCACACCTTCTCGAGGTTCTACCGCTTGGATGTTCAGGCCAGAGAGCACAGTATTCACAAGGGCAGTACTAAGTGAGCCACGGGCAGCCTCCCACCCGGTTCGGGAGTAGCTTTTGTACATCCCACTGGTCCTGAGTCCATCTGCTACACGCTAGGAAATGGAGAAATTACTTACCCGATAATTTCATTTTCCTTAGTGTAGACAGATGGACTCAGCATCCTGCCCACGGCTGCCTCAAAATACGGAAAACTCGGGTGACAATCCCCGAGAGCAAGACAAGCACGGGTAAGCCAGACTTACCCCTAGTCAAGTCACCCATAGTTACTGGATGTCGGCGTTTCTCGGTTGACGACACTGGCGGTCTCCAGCTAAAATTCACGTCAACTAGTTCAAGTTAATCAAGTTAACCAAGTTAATCAAGCTATCCAAACACTCATATATCCACTATTGCTTTTCGAGAAGAATACTGAAGAGCAGAGCTTCCTGCACGGGTATATGTAGTGCAGACGTCAGATTGAAATCTGACTCCGTCTCCAACTGCTGTCAGGAGCACAGATGGACTCATTAGTCCTGAGTCCATCTGTCTACACTAAGGAAAACGAAATTATCAGGTAAGTAATTTCTCCATTAATTTGCTATTCAACTAGCAACCAGTAAAAGTCAAACAAAATAGGTGTAATTTGATCGCTAATCTTTATGCTGGACAGAATGCAAGCTGCCACATTCTGAACGATTTGGAGAGCCTTCTGGGCAATTAATGACATCCCAGTGTAGATTGGATTGCAGTAGTCAAGACGAGAATAACAATGTTTGGATGTGGAAAAGCCACTGCCTTCCCTGGTTTGCAGCCTGGTGCTTTAACCACTGAGCTACTCCTCCACTTAAAATTTAGGTGCCTAAATTTAAGCCTGCTGCTCATTTGCCTAGATTCAGAATCCTGTGCTAGTTGCCTGGTGCTGAAAATTGGTGCTAAGCCTACCCCATTGCCACCCATTTTTTAGGGTCTTAAATTTAGTCACTTAGCCCTAGTAAATTTCCAAAAGTGCCAATTTAGGGACCTAACTCCCAGAATTAGGCACCTAAATCTTTTGAAAATTTACCTTTTAATGGTTGGTGCTTTGTCGGCAGGTGTGTGCCAGTCCCAGACTGAGCTCTTAATAGTCAGTGCTTTGTCTCAGATGTTTGCTAGTGTCCAGCTAAGCTCTTAATGGTTGGTGCTTTGTCTTCAGGTGTGTGCCAGTGCTCGGCTGATCTCTACTCTGGAGAATCTTTATGACCGCCAGCTGCTTTCCCGTTTTGTTATTGATGAGGCTCACTGTGTTAGTCAGGTAACAACTTTCATGTTCATTGATCTTCCAATTAATTTTAATTCCAGAACTAATTTAGAGGGCATCTTGAGGGGAAAGGGGCTTGGATCTAGATTGCTTTTGTATACTGCTGCTCCTCCAGCAGCTTTGTATTCCTTGCTTTCAGAACTGGGTGAGGTATGAGTTAATAGGTGCTGCCAGTGATATCTGATGTGCGGTGCTCTAGCTACTTTCCAACCCACTCTCTAAGGAATTAACACAATGATTCACACAGACAAGTTACGTTTTATATCAACAAACAAGGGGGGGGTACAGGATCTTGGATTCTCTCAAGAAACCTTTCTCATTTGGCAATAGGCAGAACAAAACAGGGCAATATTGCAGCCAACATACTTACCAGGCATAGCAAACACAGAGGCAGACAGACTCAGCAGGATATTCTGCCCACACAGGTAGTCCCTATCAGAGCATGGCCGGTCGCCTGTCAAACAGAGGGGATGACCATGGATAGACTTGTTTGCTACAGAACAAAACAGAAAGTTAAATAGATTCTGTTCCATCTGTTCAAGTGCACTACAAGAAGTTCCAGATGCCTTCCTAATTCCATAGGGAATAGGCCTCATGTACGCTTTTCCTCCAATTCCACTAATATTGAAGGCCATACAGAAATTAATGCTGGACCACACCAAGATGATCTTACTCACCAGCTTCACTGAGGCAACCATGGTATGCCTATCTAGTACAGTTCTCTAATAGACCGCCTATTCACCTGGGAGACAACACAACACTGCTAACCCAAAAAGAAAGCTCCTTATTACATCCAACACTATCAGCTCTGAACCTAACCGCTTGGATGTTGAACGCTCGACCCTAGCACAAAGTTCTCTGTTGGAGCCCATACAGAATATCTTGCTTTCGGTAAGAAAACCATCCACAAGGCGCAATTATTCCTTTGAGTAGAAATTCAAATTGGTGTTCCTTGCATAAACTGAACCCCTTCACTTGTGAGCCTTGAAATATCCTTTTTTATCTTCATCTTTCCCAGTTGGGATTAGCAATAACTTTAGTATGAGTATACCTTAGTGCCATTGCAGCTTATCGTTCTCCAGAGAATGGAACTCCAATTTTCATGCACCTTTTAGTCTCCAGGGTCCTGAAGGGATTTCTGCATCTGCACTCACCAGTGAAAAAAACATCAGTTCTGTGGGACATCAACAAAGTTTTTACTTCACTAAAGAAAGCTCCCTTTGAATTTATGTAAACTGCATCTCTGAAATTTCTAATATGGAAGGTCCTCTTCCTGTTGGCAATCACCTCCACTAGAAGAGTTAGTGAGCTGCAGGCTTACTGCAGTTTTTTCATGATAAAGTAGTTCTCTGGATACACCCAAAGTTTTTGCCAAAAATAGTGTCTGCTTTTCATATAAACTAATCAATTGTGCTTTCAGTATTTTATCCGAAACCTCATGCACATGATCATGAAAAGCTACTCCACACATTAGACTGCAAAACAGTTAGAAACATAGAAATATAATGGCAGAGAGAGACTGGATATCTCATCCAGTCTGCGCATCTGTCCAATTAATTTAGCATTATAATTCTCATTACTTCCTTAGAGATCCCCTGTACTTATCCCATGCTTTCTTCAATTCAGATACTGCTTTTTTCTCAACCACTTCCACTGGTGGCTGTTACACACATCCATTACCCTCACTCAGGCCGATAAAGAACGGTGCGCTTGGCCGAGCTCACCGTTTAGCCCCCGTTTGCGCTTTTTCCACGTGCTATTACCCCTTATACTGTAAGGGGTAATAGCGTGTGGAAAACACGCGGCCAACCCTCCCCCCCCCCCCCCCCCCAAAAAAAAACCTAATAGCGCTTATCACATGCAAATGAATGTTGATGAGCCTACTAGTTATCCCCACGGGATACTGAACTCTCAGAAATTAATGCCTGCCCAAAGGCAGGCGTTAATCACAAACCTCCGACTTAATATCATAGCGATATTAAGTTGGAGGTCTCAAAAAAAAACAAACCAAAAAACAACTTGTCCACCGGCCCGTGGGTTGGAAAACGGATGCTCAAGTTTGCTGGCGTCTGTTTTCCGAACCCGTGGCTGTCAGCGGGTTCGACAACTGACGCCAGAAAATTAAGCTTCGGTTGTCTGATCCGCTGACAGCCGCTGCTTCCGCTAATAAGGAGGCGCTAGGGACGTGCTAGTGTCCCTAGTGCCTCCTTATTAATGCGGGCCCTAATTTAAATAAAGAATTGCGCGCCCAGGAGAGGTGCCTGGGTGCGTGTTGGGAGAGTGGGCTCTCGCCTCGGAGCGCTGGCTCTCCCGCGGAGTTTTTTTAATTGGCCTGACTGTAAAGAAATATTTCCTAAGATTATTTCTGAGTCTGCCCCCTTTCAACCTCATGCCCATTTATTTCTTATGATTCCAATAGATTGGGCTCAGCCGTAACATAGCGAACATTGTCAAATTGGATAACTTCATGCATGCAACATTGTTATGTAGCAACTGGACTTGAACTCACTAGGAAAAGTATTAGAGTCGCTGCTGAAGAACATAAGAACATAAGAAAATGCCATACTGGGTCAGACCAAGGGTCCATCAAGCCCAGCATCCTGTTTCCAACAGTGGCCAATCCAGGTCATAAGAACCTGGCAAGTACCCAAACACTAAGTCTATTCCATGTAACCATTGCTAATGGCAGTGGCTATTCTCTAAGTGAACTTAATAGCAGGTAATGGACTTCTCCTCCAAGAACTTATCCAATCCTTTTTTAAACACAGCTATACTAGCTGCACGAACCACGAAGGAAAGAATAGTGAAATATCTACAAGCAGCAGAACTGCTGGACCAGAGGCAGCATGGTTTCACCAAGGGAAGGTCCTGTCAGATGAATCTGAGACTTTTTTGATTGGGTGACTAAGGAATTGGATCAAGGAAGAGCACTTGATGTCATCTACTTGGATTTTTAGCAAAGCTTTTGATACGGTCCCACACAGGAGGCTTGTGAATAAAATGAGAAGCTTGGGAGTGAGTGCCAAGGTGGTGGCATGGATAGCAAACTGGTTGAAGGTCAGAAGACAATGTGTGATGGTAAATGGAACTTACTTGGAAGAGAGAGCGGTGTTGAGCGGAGTGCCGCAAGGGTCGGTGTTGGGACCAGTCCTGTTCAATATCTTCGTGAGCGACATCGCGGACGGGATAGAAGGTAAGGTTTGTCTATTTGCGGATGAAACTAAGATCTGCAACAGAGTGGACATGCCGGAAGGAGTGGAGAGAATGTAACAGGATTTAAGGAAGCTGGAAGACTGGTCGAAGATATGGCAGCTGAGATTCAATGCCAAGAAGTGCAGAGTCATGCATATATTTATTTATTTTATTTTATTTTAATTTTTTCTATACCGGCATTCGTGAGGGTATCACATCATGCTGGTTTACAATAAACAGTGGGGTGATAAACGGAAAACAGTGAACGGTGCTAAAACAATAATAAAGTTACAGTTACAATAAAACAGGGAGGCGTAAAACTAGGAGCGAGAAAAAATAATAGGAACTTTAACATCGAGTATTAACCTGAAGTATGACGGGGGTACAAAATAAAGCATTTTGTGATTTGCAATGACATGTTCATTTGAGGTAATTGCGGTTTTAAACATAAGGGTGGAAAATAGAAAGGTAGAGTTTTTTACATAGGGGTAGAGATCAGAAGTAATGGTTTTCTGGATATTGGTAGTGCTTGAAGGTAGGTTGTTAGGTGAGTAATGAATTTAATCAGAGTCTGGGAAGGCTTGTTTGAAAAGCCACGTTTTGAGTCTTTTCCTGAATGTTGGGAGGCAAGGTTCCTGCCTTAGCTCCGTTGGGATAGAGTTCCAAAGAGGAGGTCCTGCTGTGGAGAATGCTCTGTCTCTGAACGTTATGTGATGGGTGGTTTTGGACTGAGGTACCTGAAGAGAATCTTTATAGTGCTCTCTTATGGGTCTGGAGGATGAGAGTTTTTTGAAAGGGATTTGAAGGTTGAGCGGAGCGATTTGTTGGATGGCTTTGAATATTGTGGTGATGGATTTATATAGTATTCTATAATGAATATGGGGTGTGGAAATCCGAAAGAAATGTATTCGATGGGGAGTGAATGGCTGATGTGTATGGAGCAGGAGAGAGACCTTGGGGTGATAGTGTCTAATGATCTGAAGTCGGCGAAACAATGAGACAAGGCGATAGCTAAAGCCAGAAGAATGCTAGGGCTGCATAGAGAGAGGAATAACGAGTAAGAAAAGGGAAGTGATGATCCCCTTGTACCAGATCCTTGGTGAGGCCTCACCTGGAGTACTGTGTTCAGTTCTGGAGACCATATCTCAGAAGGGACAGAGACAGGATGGAGGCGGTCCAGAGAAGGGCGACCAAAAATGTTACGATCCCCCCTGTTGCTGCGCTACAGGTGGTCTCTCACCTTCCACCGGAGGCCGCTCCGAAGCCAGGGCCTCGCCTGTGTTCCATCCGGGACTTGCTCCAGGGCCTGAGAGGCCTAGCTGTTCCTGTGGCTTGCTTGGCTGTTTGGACTTCCTGGTTTCCAGCCACGCCCGTTTCCCTAGGGGCTGGCCCGCAGCTCTCCACCTTACTTATAGGACCAGCGAGGGGCGGTCCAGATAAACTCCCAGGGAGTTGCCTTCAACCTCCAGTATATAAGGACTTTCTTGTCACTTGCAACTTGCCTTCGGATTGAGTGCTACAGTTGCCTGTACCTCCTTCTCGATCCAGGTCCTCCGTGGTCTGCCTTGTATTGATGGCTCCTTGTCCTGTCTCTGTCCTGATGTCGGCCTCTGATTGAGTGTTACAGTTGCCTGTACCTCTTCCTCGATCCAGGTCTTCCGTGGTCTGCCTTGTATTGATGGCTCCTTGTCCTGTCTCTGTCCGGATGTTTGCTTCCTGATGTTACTGACGTCTGCCTTGATGTGTTCCTGATGTCCTGATCCAGTTCCGCTTGTTCTGCCCTACGTCCTGTCTGGCTCCTGAGCCTTCTGGCCTGTTGGGCCCTGGAGTGGCCAACAGGTGGGATTCTTCCCTGCGCTCTGGAGCTTCCCTGCCTGCCAGCCGAAGGGGCTTCGGATGTCAGTATCCCAGCATCGGAGTTCCTGCTCGCCTGGATCTTCCCTGCGCTCTCCTGTTCTCAACGTGGTCCGCGACCAGCCTTCCTGGGCTGTGTAGGGCGCGTATGGGACGGGGTGGTCCGCGACTCGGTCCCGTGGGTGGGCTGAGTAGGGCGCCCTCAGGGACAGTGCCCGTGTCTCCTTCCAGCCCTCATCTTTGATGTCTGCACTAGCCTTGTCTACGATGTCTTCAGTGTAAAGGACTCTGTCTGCCCTCGCCTATGTCCGGCCTGCCGCCCGTTGCCGTACCCAGCGGCAGGTCCGAAAGGGCCGGGAACAGTCGGAGGACCGTTCATCTACCAACTTCCCAGTGTTGGTTGCCATGGGCGTGCAGGTCCGGCTGAGGGTCAGACTCCGTGCCTGCTCCCCTGCTTTTGTACCCGCCTGGCTCTCCATGCCTGCCCAGCTCACCTCCCACGATGTGGCTTGGGGCTCCTCCTTGAGTCCTGCCGTGGCCCAAGGGCTCACCAACCGCTTGAGACGACCGCGCTCCGCGTGCGCTCGTAACAAAAAAGGTGGAGGGTCTTCATCGTTTGACTTATGAGGAGAGATTGAAGAATCTAAATATGTATACCCTGGAGGAAAGGAGGAACAGGGGTGATATGATACAGTCTTTCAGATACTTGACAGGTTTTAATGATTCAAAGTCAACGACAAACATTTTCTGTTGGGAAAAAAATCAGCAGAACCAGGGAACATGATTTAAAACTCCTGGGAGGAAGACTCAGAACCTATGTCAGGAAGTATTTCTTCACGGAGAGGGTTGTGGATGCCTGGACTGCCCTTCTGGAAGAAGTGGTGAGGACCTAAACTGTGAAGGATTTCAAAAGGGTGTGGAATAAACACTGTGGATCCATAAAGTCTTGAGGACGTGAAAGAAATGGAGAAGAGGCATGGGGGTGGCTTATGGGAATGATGGCTATTACCCTTACTCAGTAAACATACACACGGTTAATGCGACTCCAACATTGCTCTATGCTTCAACGGCAAGAGGAAATGTGGGGAAAAGGATCTGCATTCATAAATAAGCATGGGAGTAGCTTGCTTGTTATGGTGGTTACTACCCCAAACCAAATTAGCCTGATACTTCATTTTCAATGCATATCCAAGCAGCTCTCTGCTTCAATGGCGGGGGATGAAGAAAAGAGGATTTATATTCAAACAACCAACAAGGTCTAAATTGCACAGGCTGGAAAAACAAACAAGCGTGGGAGTAGCTTGTTACGGCGGTTACTAACCCGAACCAATCAAGCCTGATACTTCACTTTGAATACCTATATAGTGCAGCTCACTGCTTCAATGGCAGGAGGGAATGAATAAAAGATGGTTTATATTCAGACAACAACCAACAAGACTAAATTGCACAGGCTGGGCAAACAAATAAGCTTAGGAGTAGCTTGCTGATTGCGGTGGTTACTACCCCTAACCAATTAGGCTTGAAACTTCACATTGATACAGCTCCAGCATTGCTCTCTACATCAATTGGCAGGGGTGGAAGAAAATTAGAACCAAAAAGTTACCAATAAGGGCCCTGACCTCAGCAGTCAGAGTAACTGATAAGTATGAGAAAAATAACTGGGAAAGCTTGCTGGGCAGACTGGATGGGCCGTTTGGTTTTCTTCTGCCGTCATTTCTGTGTTTTCTATGTTTCTATATAATTCAGTAAAGCTGATCCAGTTCGAGCAGCAGCTTCATCCATAGCACATATCAAGGAAGTGCCCATAAAAGACATTTGTAAAGTAGCAACTTGGTCATCAGTGCACAGCTTCATGTTTCAGTACTGCCTAGATGCCTTAGCAGCACAGACAATGCAGTGGGACAAGCAGTCTTGCACCACCAGTTTCCAAATAGTCTGCTCTCCACGGTGGAGTCCAGGTTGCTATGTTTATAATGCTACCCTGCAGTCCTCAGCTTGGGACTCCCCATTCAGCACGGCTAATTCAGACATGCTTCGATGGAAAAAAGTAAGTTTGCTTACCCTAAATGGTATTTTCTGTAGATAGCAGGATGAATTAGCTATGTGATGTCTGCCCTCCTCCCTGGATAACAGACTTATCTATTCTGTAAGCTTTGACACAAGCTGAGGAGAATCTGAGGCAACGCTCAACGCTAAAAGCTCTACTATCTTGGAGAGACAGCTTTGTTCAGTTTCACCAGATAATGTCACCCTGCAGAGCATGACTAATTCATCCTGCTATCTATGGAAAACACAGATTACGATAAGCAAACTTGCTTTTATGGGATGCAGGACTTAGTAGATCTATCCCACAAGACTTTGCTTCCAGAATCTGTATGTTGCACTAGTGATGTTACCCACGGCAGATCCTATTGAATATTACAGTACATGCACTGTTGTTTAGTTCTTGTAGTTAAGAAATCCCAAAGGTGTTAGTTTCTCCTCTTATTCTGATCTAACATTTTACATTGTAAACAGGACATGTATTCTAAAACCTGGACGCCAGCCAAAACATTTAAGAGCTATAGAGTAATAGAATTGTTATTATACATTGATTATAATCCACCTCAAGACCATTTTGGTATAGATGGATTATCAAATGTTTACAAATAAAATAAATGAGAACATGTTTTGTCAGCCTTGCCTAGAATTGTAATATTTGTTGGGCAGCTAAGAACAAACACACTTCTCAACTGTTTTATAACCTAGTGGGGTCATGATTTCCGGCCAGACTATAAGCGACTGAATATGCTTCGCCAGAAGTTTCCACGTGTCCCGATGATGGCACTCACTGCCACAGCCAATCCCAGGGTCCAGAAGGATATCCTCAACCAGCTTAAGATGACCAAGCTACAAGTGTGAGTCATTTGTTGAAGCTCAGCTGACTGATGAACAAGGCCTAAAACATGAATGACAGAACATAACAGAAGGGCCAGGGAGGAGACTGCACTGCCTGCTGCTGTCCCCTAAGTGGTGTAATACTGCCCGGCAGTATCCTGCACCCAAATGAGCAAGCTCTATATGTAGCTCAAGGCGAATTACATTCAGGCACAGTAAGCATATGATAAAAATAGATTGGAGTGCAGTGAAGAGGCTGATTCTGTGTGACCTTTCAAGCACTTACAGGTGAAGTAAAGAGGCTGTGGTAAAGGATGTCGTGGACTGGCTTACCTGTGTCTGGGGTAAGGTGTTTGCAGCGTGTAGTGGACTGGCTTACCTGTGTCTGGGGTAAGGTGTTTGCAGTGTATAGTGGACTGGCTTACCTGTGTCTGGGGTAAGGTGTTTGCAGCGTGTAGTGGACTGGCTTACCTGTGTCGTGGATAAGATGTTTGCAGTGTATAGTGGACTGGTTTACCTGTGTCTGGGATTAGGTGTTTGCAGTGTATAGTGGACTGGCTTACCTGTGTCTGGGATAAGGTGTTTGCAGCGTGTAGTGGACTGGCTTACCTGTGTCTGGGATAAGGTGTTTGCAGTGTATAGTGGACTGGCTTACCTGTGTCTAGGATAAGGTGTTTGCAGTGTATAGTGGACTGGCTTACCTGTGTCTAGGATAAGATGTTTGCAGCGTGTAGTGGACTGGCGTACCTGTGTCTGGGATAAGGTGTTTGCAGCGTATAGTGGACTGGCTTACCTGTGTCTGGGATAAGGTGTTTGCAGCGTGTAGTGGACTGGCTTACCTGTGTCTGGGATAAGGTGTTTGCAGCGTGTAGTGGACTGGCTTACCTGTGTCTGGGATAAGGTGTTTGCAGCGTGTAGTGGACTGGCTTACCTGTGTCTGGGATAAGGTGTTTGCAGCATGTAGTGGACTGGCTTACCTGTGTCTGGGATAAGGTGTTTTCAGCGTGTAGTGGACTGGCTTACCTGTGTCTGGGATAAGGTGTTTTCAGCGTGTAGTGGACTGGCTTACCTGTGTCTGGGATAAGGTGTTTGCAGCGTATAGTGGACTGGCTTACCTGTGTCTGGGATAAGGTGTTTTCAGCGTGTAGTGGACTGGCTTACCTGTGTCTGGGATAAGGTGTTTGCAGCGTATAGTGGACTGGCTTACCTGTGTCGGGGATAAAGTGTTTGCAGTGTATAATGGACTGGATTACCTGTGTCTGGGATAAGGTGTTTGCAGCGTGTAGTGGACTGGCTTACCTGTGTCTGGGATAAGGTGTTTGCAGCGTGTAGTGGACTGGATTACCTGTGTCTGGGATAAGGTGTTTGCAGCGTGTAGTGGACTGGCTTACCTGTGTCGGGGATAAAGTGTTTGCAGTGTATAATGGACTGGATTACCTGTGTCTGGGATAAGGTGTTTGCAGCGTGTAGTGGACTGGCTTACCTGTGTCTGGGATAAGGTGTTTGCAGCGTGTAGTGGACTGGATTACCTGTGTCTGGGATAAGGTGTTTGCAGCGTGTAGTGGACTGGCTTACCTGTGTCTGGGATAAGGTGTTTGCAGTGTATAGTGGACTGGCTAACCTGTGTCTGGGATAAGGTGTTTGCAGCGTGTAGTGGACTGGCTTACCTGTGTCTGGGATAAGGTGTTTGCAGCGTATAGTGGACTGGCTTACCTGTGTCTGGGATAAGGTGTTTGCAGCGTGTAGTGGACTGGCTTACCTGTGTCTGGGATAAGGTGTTTGCAGTGTATAGTGGACGGGCTTACCTGTGTCTGGGATAAGGTGTTTGCAGCGTGTAGTGGACTGGCTTACCTGTGTCTGGGATAAGGTGTTTGCAGCGTGTAGTCGTCCGGCTTACCTGTGTCTGGGATAAGGTGTTTGCAGCGTGTAGTGGACCGGCTTACCTGTGTCTGGGATAAGGTGTTTGCAGTGTGTAGTGGACTGGCTTACCTGTGTCGGGGATAAGGTGTTTGCAGCGTGTAGTGGACTGGCTTACCTGTGTCTGGGATAAGGTGTTTGCAGCGTGTAGTGGACTGGATTACCTGTGTCTGGGATAAGGTGTTTGCAGCGTGTAGTGGACTGGCTTACCTGTGTCTGGGATAAGGTGTTTGCAGTGTATAGTGGACTGGCTAACCTGTGTCTGGGATAAGGTGTTTGCAGCGTGTAGTGGACTGGCTTACCTGTGTCTGGGATAAGGTGTTTGCAGCGTATAGTGGACTGGCTTACCTGTGTCTGGGATAAGGTGTTTGCAGCGTGTAGTGGACTGGCTTACCTGTGTCTGGGATAAGGTGTTTGCAGCGTATAGTGGACTGGCTTACCTGTGTCTGGGATAAGGTGTTTGCAGCGTGTAGTGGACTGGCTTACCTGTGTCTGGGATAAGGTGTTTGCAGCGTGTAGTCGTCCGGCTTACCTGTGTCTGGGATAAGGTGTTTGCAGCGTGTAGTGGACCGGCTTACCTGTGTCTGGGATAAGGTGTTTGCAGTGTGTAGTGGACTGGCTTACCTGTGTCGGGGATAAAGTGTTTGCAGTGTATAGTGGACTGGCTTATCTGTGCTTGGATAAGGTGTTTGCAGCGTATAGTTGACTGGCTTACCTGTGTCTAGGATAAGGTGTTTGCAGTGTATAGTGGACTGGCTTACCTGTGTCTGGGATAAGGTGTTTGCAGCGTGTAGTGGACTGGCTTACCTGTGTCGTGGATTAGGTGTTTGCAGCGTGTAGTGGACTGGCTTACCTGTGTTTGTAGCGTGTAGTGGACTGGCTTACCTGTGTCTGGGATAAGGTGTTTGCAGCGTGTAGTGGACTGGCTTACCTGTGTCTGGGATAAGGTGTTTGCAGTGTATAGTGGACTGGCTTACCTGTGTCTGGGATAAGTGTTTGCAGCGTGTAGTGGACTGGCTTACCTGTGTCTGGGATAAGGTGTTTGCAGCGTGTAGTGGACTGGCTTACCTGTGTCTGGGATAAGGTGTTTGCAGCGTGTAGTGGACTGGCTTACCTGTGTCTGGGATAAGGTGTTTGCAGCGTGTAGTGGACTGGCTTACCTGTGTCTGGGATAAGGTGTTTGCAGCGTGTAGTGGACTGGCTTACCTGTGTCTGGGATAAGGTGTTTGCAGCGTGTAGTGGACTGGCTTACCTGTGTCTGGGATAAGGTGTTTGCAGCGTGTAGTGGACTGGCTTACCTGTGTCGGGGATAAAGTGTTTGCAGCGTGTAGTGGACTGGCTTACCTGTGTCTGGGATAAGGTGTTTGCAGCATGTAGTGGACTGGCTTACCTGTGTCGTGGATTAGGTGTTTGCAGCGTGTAGTGGACTGGCTTACCTGTGTCTGGGATAAGGTGTTTGCAGCGTGTAGTGGACTGGCTTACCTGTGCCTGGGATAAGGTGTTTGTAGTGTGTAGTGGACTGGCTTACCTGTGTCGTGGATAAGGTCTGTGGGAGATGAAGTGGGAAGGCTGTTTCCTTGTAGTCACAGGTATGTGCAGGGTTTACTTGAAATACTGCATCTGTAGGCGTAGGGTTATTGGTGCCTGCAGTTTATGAGCAGGCTGTGCTTGTGTAGGATTATAGTTGTGCACGGGCTATCTTATAGGTGTTTATAGTTTAGGAATAAATAATAAAAAATGTTTATGCAGATAAGTGCCATACTGGATCAGACCACTGGTCCATTGAGCTCAGCATCTTGTCTCCCACAGTGGCCAGTCCAGTGCTTGGCAGGATCACAGTATGAATTCATGTAAAAATGCAGTTTGAAAAATGCAATCCTCCTCTCCCTGCATCTTGGTAAAAGTTGCATGTGTGAATGTGGTTAAGTTGGGGGAGGGAAAGTGTACGCAGTCATTGACTACACTAATTTTCCTTCTGAAGCAGGTGATTTTGAAACACTGGACCTATTTTGAGCCGTGCACATTTATTGACTATCATCTGCATTTGGATAAATACTTTGGTACCTCATTCAATATTTTATATGCAGCAAAAATTCCCAAAAAATGTTCTGTGGTTAAATTGGTGAAATGCTGACAATCTCTTGCAGTGGTTTTAATTTGCTAGTGGATATTTTTATTATTGCATTTTCAGTTTGCCATGCCTACCTTGCACCTGAGTACAAACATACTGCATCTGTACTGTGTGTGCTGAGCTTCATTACTGCCTTCTTAATGACTCTCTGGATTGTGTGTGTTTATAGGTTTACGATGAGCTTTAACCGACACAACTTGAAATACGAAGTGCTGCCCAAGAAGCCTAAGAAAGTTGCTCAGGACTGTATTGAGTGGATTAAAAAATATCATCCAAGTGAGTCCCCTCTGCTCAGCTGATTGTAGCCATGAGGACCCTGTAGGCTGCAGTGTTTACAAATTACCCATAGCCAGTTATATTTAGAGCTCGCTTGGACATGAAAGATTAATATCAGTTACACTGTGAAAGAACAGCCATGTGAATGCTTGCTTATTGGATAGGACCTGTCCCTATGCACACAGGCCTTCATACTGATGTTTGGAAACTCTCTGCATGTGCTGAAATTATTATGCACAGGCCTAATACAATTCTCATAGATGTTATTGCATTTTGTTTGCCTGTCATGAACAGCATCTTGGCAACACTGTGGTCAATATTTTGAATTCCCTGTACATACCCGGATCAGTCCAGACAGTGGGTTGAGCCTCCTGTCCAGCAGAGGGAGACAGAGGAAAACTGAAATCTGATCAAGACTGCAGGTTTTGCACCACCTCCATCTGCTGGAGACAGAGAAATACTGAAGGGATGCAGGTGGCACACCGGGTTTAAGAGAGGGTGCCATTCAAGTTTTTCTCTGTCTCCATCTGCTGGAAGGGAGGCATAACCCACAGTCTGGACTGATCCGGGTACGTACAAGGAACTTAATTATGTATACCCTGGAGGAGAGAAGACTGCCACATACTGTGTGATACAGACCTTCAAATACTTGAAAGGAATTAATGATGCACAAAAATTAAATCTCTTTTGATGCAAAGGAAACTGTAAAACTAGGGTTCAAAATATGAAACTTTTAAGAGGAAAGAATCAGGAACAAAGTCAAATATTTCTTCATGGAAAGGGTGGTAGATGCATGGAATGCCCTCCCAGAAAAGATAGTGAAGATGACCATTTCATTTCCTGAAATGCCAATTGTTCATGTTTCTCTGATCCAATGCCATTTGATTACTGGCAGCCAACGGCCCTTTGCCCTTACTATGTCACAGGGGCTTCTGCTGCCATTGGTCGACCCCAGTGACATAGTAAGGGCAAAGGGCCGTTGGCGCCATTTTGATTGCTGGCAGCCGACGACCCAAGTCCAGGAGATCGCTCCCGGACCCTCGCTGGACCACCAGGGACTTTTGGCAGGTCTTGGGGGGGGTGGGGTGTAGTAAATTAATTTGGAAGATCTTGGGGAGGGGTCAGGAGGGTGGGGGTTGTTAATTAATTTAAAGGGTTGGGATGGGGGGGGGGGGGGGGGTTCCCACAGAATTAGAAAGACACAAGTTTTCTGATCTGGGGAATGGACCGAAATGGCCCTCCCCAGACCCGAAAACAAAATGGGGAGAAAAAAAATGTTATGCACTCCCCTAATTTGCTCCATAAGACGCACAGACGCCCGGGGACAGAGCCGGTTTAGCACTACATTTTTTTTTTTTAATTTCCCCCCTCTGAATCCTAGGTGCGTCTTATGGAGCGAAAAATACGGTAAATAACTTTGTGATCCATTTACTTTGGTTAGAAAGACAGCATATAAATACAATTAAATGTCTGTTGGATAGTTATGCAAATATAAGAGAAGCACATTTAGCAAAGAAGAAAGCGGTAGGAAGAGCAGCTTAGCATCTTGCACTTTGTGCTGCTGTCTCGTGAGGTTCATCGAGTTCTTTGTTTTGTATGCAGATGATTCTGGAATCGTTTACTGCCTGTCCCGCCATGAATGTGACACGATTGCAGAAACTTTACAGAAGGCGGGATTGTCCGCACTAGCGTACCACGCTGGCCTCAGTGACTCCAGCAGGGATTTTGTACAGCACAAGTGGATTAATCAGGAAGACTGTCAGGTATGAAAATTTGGTGTTGGAGGATGTGCCCATGGCTCTCACAAAGAGAAGCTAGTACTGAAGATTTTGATTCCCTCCTGAGGAGGACTGTAAAACTTTGAACACCTCAGAATATGAGATTCAGAACCAAAAAAGCCTACAGAACATTTTCAGATGAAGCTGGATGCATTGCCCAGGTTTCATACTGTCTGCACTAGAATAAAGACCGCGCATACCTCTTACCCGAGAGCTATTTGCAGATTCTGAAAGCGAAAGCACACAGGTGCTATCACTCTGACATACTTTCCACCCCTTGCACCTGCTTTTCTAAAGATACATAAAGATTGGAAAATGCCGTCCCCTGCCCTAAACATGCCCCTGGGAATGCCTCTTCTGTATGTGAACATAAGTGCCTTGCTGAGTCAGGCCAAAGCATCATGTCTCCAACAGTGACCAATCAGGTCACAAGTAGATCCATTTCTCGCATCCCGGGGTAAGCGATGGCTTTCCCGAGTTTCCAGGAACTGGTCCAAACTTTCTTTAAGCCATATTCCCTGATCAGTCCAGACAGCTGGGTTTTGCCTCCCTCCAGCAGATGGAGACAGAGAAGTTTTTGACTGACACTGCCAGTTTAGTTGAGGTGCCACCTGCAGTCTGCCAGTATTTCTCTGTCTCCAGCAGATGGTGGAGGTCCCAGCAGTCTGAGTTTAAAAAAAAAAAAAAAAAAGGGAAGAAAATAAAAAGATTACTTTTGTCTGGCAGCTTGGGTTTGGAGAGGTAACATTTAAGGAGTAAAGGTTATTCGGATGCAGTGGTTGCTACCCTTTTGCAATCCAGAAAGACCTCTACCTCCCTGGCATATGTCAGGGGGTGGGGTATTTTTGAGTCTTGGTGCGTGGAATGCAAGGTGGTCCCCACTCGTGCCTCCATGAGCAATGTCTTGCCCTTTTTGCAGGCTGGTCTGGCCAAAGGCTTATCCCTTAATTCCTTGAGGGTTCAGGTGGCGGCCCTGGCTTGTTTTCGGGGTAAGGTATGCGGAGTTCGCTTGGTGGCGCACCCAGACGTCGTGCACTATCTGTGGGGAGTTAAACATCTACGTCCACCCAACCGGAATCCCTGTCCTTCCTGGAGTCTGTCTGCTGTTGTGGGCTATGTGTACATTGCCCTTTGAGCCTTTGAAATGTGTGACACTGAAGGATCTTACTTTGAAAGTGATTTTCCTGGTGGCTATATCATCAGCTTGTCGGGTGTCGGAACTTCAGGCCTTATCCTGCAGAGAACCCTTCTTGAAGATTTCTGTTCCCGGGGTGTCTTTGAAGACGGTTCTTTCCTTTTTACCTAAGGTTGTGTCCTCTTTTCATTTGAATCACTGTGGAGCGCCCTTCCACCCCTCAAACCAGAGATTTACGGTGGTTGGACGTGCGACGGGCTCTGTTGCGTTACTTGGAGGTTAATAACAGTTTTCGCCTGTCTGATCACCTGTTTGTACTGTAGAGTGGCCCCAGGCGGGGGCAGAAGGCTTCTAGGGCCACTATTGCTCGGTGGTTGAAGGTGGCTATCAGCTCGGCGTACATCGCCAAAGGGTGACCAGTGCCTAGTGGGCTTCGCATTCATTCTACCCAGTTGCAAGCGGCCTCTTGGGCTGAGTGTCAACAGGTTTCACCACAAGAAATCTGTAGGATGGCCACTTGGAAATCTTTGCACACTTTTGCCAGACATTACCGTCTGGACGTCCAGGCCTCAGGTTTTGGTGACAGTGTGTGCTTCGAGCTGGACTCTCTAGGTCCCACCCAGCTGTCTGCACTGATCTGGGTACGTAAAGGGAATGGAAAATTGGTTCTTACCTGCTAATTTTCGTTCCTGTAGTACCACTGATCAGTCCAGACTCCTGCCCAATATGCAGTTGAGAGTCCAGCTCAATCACTGTTTGGTTTCAGGTTCTGGTCCCGCGCAGGTGTGTGGTGCGGGCAGGAGTTCGTCAGTCTTCCTTCTGTTCGTTTGGGGAGCAATTGTACATAGTGTGGTTCTTTTTTGCTGTTAATCTGGCTTGGGTACAGTTCAATACTGCAGGTTGCACCTCAACTTAACTGGCAGTGTCAGTCAAAAACTTCTGTCTCCATCTACTGGAGGGGAAGCAAAACCACAACAGATATAAGCCGATGCAATGGCCTCCTTCAGCCAGCGAGCAATGGTAGCTTTAGAGGCCTTGTTACCTCTATTTGGGCCACTCCATAGGACAAAGAGATGTTCAGAGATGCAAAATTTGTTAATAACCTATAAGTATTGGAATAGGACTCTCAGTACATCAAGACGCCTGAGGTCCCCACCAGGCATGCATGCAATGTCTTCAGGAGAAAAGGCAGGAAGCTCCACTGACTGATTGACGTGAAAAGAAGACACGACCTTTGGAAGAAAGGATGGCAACTTCTTTAGGGAAACACCTGAGTAAGAAAAGCGGAGAAAGGGCTCCCGACAAGTCAAGGCTTGGAGCTCAGACACTCTCCTGGCTGAGCAAATAGAGACCAAAAATACTGTCTTAAGAGTGAGGTCTTTAAGCATGGCCCGCTGGAGAGGTTCAAAAGGTGCCTCGCAAAGGGCTTGAAGCACCAAATTGAGGCTCCAGGATGGACAAGTAGGCTGGACAGGTGGGTTTAAATGTTTGGCCCCTCCAGACTCAGCACATGCATTCTCAAACACTCTCCATACGTGGATGTACGCGAGAGAGGTAGAGGTCTTCCGTGCCCACAAGAAAGTGGAGATAACTTCCTTCTTATACCCTTTTTTTCTCAGGCGTCGCTGCTCAAAAGTCAGACTGCTAGACAAAAACAATCTGCCTGATTGAAAAATACTGGTCCTTGGTGGAGCGGGTTTGGGAGGTAACCGAGGCAAAGAGGACCGTCTGTTTTGAGGTTCACCAGGTCCGCGAACCACGGTCTCCGAGGCCATTCTGGCGCTATGAGAATGACCGGCCCCTTGTGGAGTTCTATCCTTCTGAGTACCTTTCCCACCAGAGGCCAAGGTGGGAACACGTAGAGAAGAACATCGAGAGGCCAGAAAAGAACCAGGGCATCCACCCCTGCCGAGCAGTGCTCCCGTTTTTGGCTGAAGAATCTGGGAGCCTTTGCGTTGTTCAGGGTAGCCATCAGGTCAAGGTGAGGAACTCCCCACTTGCGCACCAGAAGATTCATCGCCTCATCGGACAACTCCCTCTCTCCGGGGTCTAGGTGTTGTCGGCTGAGGAAGTCCGCTTGCACATTCTCCATCCCTGCAATGTGGGAAGCTGCTAGACAACTCAGGTGTCTCTCCGCCCAGGAGAGCAGCTTGCTGGCCTCCAGACCCACCAGATGACTCCTGGTGCCACCCTGGCAATTGATGTAAGTTACTGTGGTGGCATTGTCGGAGAGGACCCGCATGGCTTTGTGACGGAGCAAGGGCAGGAACGTCTTGAATGCCAGACGGACAGCTCGGGCTTCCAGACGATTGATGTGCTATCGGGATTGCACAGGAGACCACCGTCCTTGTGTAGACTGGTGCTGACACACCGCTTCCCAGCCGGAGAGGCTGGCATCCGTTGTCACAACGATCCATTGGGGTGTCTCCAAAGGCATTCCTTTCACGAGATGGGTGAGTGAAAGCCACCGCTGCATGCTGGCAATGGTAGTCTGAGAGCGGTAGGGGTCCTGTGAGACTGGCTTCCAGTGGGACAGCAATGCTTTCTGTAGAGGACGCATATGCGCAAAAGCCCAAGGAACCAGATCTATGGTGGAAGCCATGGAGCCCAGGACCTGGAGATAGTCCCAGGCCGTGGGTACTGAAAGAGATGAGATTTTGTACCTGGTTCATGAGCTTGAGCGCCCAGTGCTCGGTCAGTAGGACTTTGCCCATGCGAGTGTTGAAACGGGCTCCTAGAAATTCCAGGACCTGGGAGGGCTTGAGGTGACTTTTGGAGAAGTTGACAATCCACCCGAGGGAGGAGAGAAAATTCACGACCCTGTCGATCGCTGCAGTGCACAGGTTCTCCGACTTGGCCCAGATGAGCCAGTCGTCCAGGTAAGGGTGGACCAGGACTCCCTCCCGATGAAGGGAGACCGCCACCACTATCATGACCTTGGTGAACGTACAGGCGCGGTGGCCAGGCCAAATGGAAGCGCCCGAAACTGGAAGTGGTGTCCCAGAATGGTGAAGGGAGATAATTCGGATGGTTGTGGCGGATTGGGAAATGCAGGTAAGCCTCTGTCAAGTCGAGAGAGGCCAGAGATTCACCTGAGCGAACTGCCGCTTTGACCGCTCACAGGGACTCCATCCGAAAATGGGGCACCCAGAGAGCTCGGTTGATCCTCTTGAGATCTAGGATCGGTCGGAAGGAGCCGTCCTTTTTGGGCACGACGAAGTAGATGGAATACTGGCCAGATCCTTGTTCCTCCAGGGGTACAGGGACTATGGCTTCGAGTTCCTGTAGCCTGTCCAGAGTCTGGCACACCGCTGGACGCTTCCGAGAGCCGCAGGGAGAGATTAGAAAGCGGTCGGGGAGTTCCCGAGCAAAGTCTAATGTGTAGCTGTTGCCAATCACATCGAGGACCCACTGATCCGATGTGATGTTGGCCCATTCCTCGAGAAAAAGGGACAGACGTCCACCTAAGGCGGGAGCGGAGGAATGGGCCGGCTGCATTTCATTGGAAGGAATTTGAGGTGGAACCTGAAGGGTTCGTATCCCGGAATGGCCGTCTGCCACAAAAGGAATGAGACCAAGACTGGGACCTAGTGGAGGTGGGTCTTTGGGCAGCCCTTCTCGGCCTGTTGTACCTACGCTGACCCCTGAACCAAGAGTGCGAAGGAAAAAAGGATTTGAATTGCCGAGGGCGGTCCTCCGGCAGTTTATGCACCTTATTGTCCTCAAGAGATTTAATAAGCTGCTCCAGGTCTTCCCCAAAGAGCAACTTACCCTTGAATGGGAGAGTGCCCAACTGTGATTTAGAAGAGGAGTCCACTGCCCAATTACGAAGCCAGAGAAGATGTCTAGCTGACACCGCTGAAACCATAGCTCTGACCTGCACGCTGAGAAGATCGAAGAGGGCATCCGCCCCATACGCAATGGCACCTTCCAGCCGCTCTGCCTGTTCTGCTTCTGCAGACGGGAGGTCCTGGGTCCTGAGTAGTTGTTGAATCCACCTAAGGCTTGCCCACTGCATGAGACTGCTACAGACTGTTGCCTGGACCCCGAACCTGAAGATCTTTCAATGCAGTCGCCCCCACGACTGGGTTAGTACTGCGCTTCGTGACAGCGGAGACCGAGGCGACTACCTTAGAGACCTGGAGCATATCCACACACGGGTCTGGAAGCGGGTACAGCTTGTCCATGGCTCTGCCCACGCGCAAACCAGCTTCCCGTAGCAGTAACTGCATTAGCATCGGATGGAAAGGGAAGGTGCGCGGGGGTGCCTCAGGCCGGCGAGGACTGGGTCGACGTTGCTAGAAGCTGGGGCATATGCGTTGTCCTCTGGAGGGGCATCTAAGCCCAACTTGGCCAGAACATGGGGTATAAGCAGATCCAGCTCTTCATGCTGGAAGAGACGCAACACCATGGGGTCGTCCCCCTCTATTGGTGGATTCAGAGCGAGGACATCGGCATCCGGGTCAGAGTCTGGTATTGGAGTGGGCGGATCAGTGGGGGCCGAAGGGACCGGAACCCCTGGGACCACCCGAACTCGGTTCGCCCCTTGAGAATCTGGGGTCCTGGGCCCCCTGCGCTGCAGCCGATATGGGGACCTTGGCAAGAGGAGGGCAGGCAGGCAGCTGAGGATCTGGTGGGTCATCCTGTTGTAGAAGGCTGGCAATATAAAGCTTTATGCACGAGGAGAACAAAATCAGCCGAGAAAAGCCCTGGAGATTTGCCTGGGTCAGAACTGGCATCTGGGGTGTTCATGGGGCTTAAATCGGGGGGGGGGGGGGGAGTGAGGAAAAATCGGGTCCCTGCCCCCCAACAGGCTCAGAATTTTCAGTGTGGTTTGGAGCCAAAATGGCTCTGTTCCCGTGGTTTGCAGGAAAGGGGTCGTCCTTGCAGCGCGTCTGCCGGGCTGGGAACTACCAGCTGATCTCTCCGGCGCATAGGAGCCGTCCACACGTGAGGCAAAAGGCCGATTGAGGCATAGAGGGAGAAAAGGGGAGGGGGAGATCTGCCACGTGTGAGATGGCAAGAATCGCCGGTTTCTGGCTGAGAGCAGGGGAGTGAAAGTTCAGCTACCTGCACTTCCCCCGATGGAAGGGTTTTTTTTGGTTTTTTTTAACTTGTTGGTAAAGTTGAAGAAGCAGAGGAATGGACTTCTCTGCAGCAGACCCGAGGTATGCTTCGTCTCTGGGTCTGCGCGGGGGAGGGACTGGACCACCAGTTTCACCCCTAGCCAGGCAGGTCACCGGGTAGGTTGCTAGGCTGAGGATCTCAAGGGGCAAAGCCCCCTAGGCACCCAGTAAGAGCAAGGGGCAAACACTGTTGCTCCCTACAAGAAATGAAAACTTTAAGGTCTTTTTTTTTTTTAAACTGAAATTAGAAGTTAAGTACTTGCTTGATCCAAATAAGACAGACAGAGGGAGAAAGTAGACTTTCCCAAACAATCTAGTGGACTAGAGGGGAGCCGCATGGTCTGCCATCTGCATCTGCTGGAGATAGAGAAATACTGAAGGGATGCAGGGTGAGCACTGTCCTGATATTGGATACCCTTTAGATTTTTCTCTATCTCCATCTGCTGGACAGGAGGCTCAACCCACTGTCTGGACTGATCCGGGTATGTACAGGGAAAATAACTTTCTCCGATTAGTCTTAAATGTGCTACTTGCTAACTTCATGGAGTGCCCCCTGGTCCTTCTATTATCCAAAAGAGTAAATAACCAATTCACATCTACTCGTTCAAGACCTCTCGTTATTTTAAAGGCCTCTATCATATCCCCCCTCAGCAGTCTCTTCTCCAAGCTGAACAGCCCTAATCTCTTCAGCCTTTCCTCATAGGGGAGCTGTTCCATAGCCTTTATCATTTTGGTCGCCCTTCTCTGTTATGAAACGCTGCCCGCGGGTCCTTCCCACGAGCAGGCTCTGCTTACCTTCCCCCATGCTGCTTCTGCACCCGACGTGGCACGGGTAAAATGCTGACGTCTGGCCTGCCTCCGCGGCTGGAGCCGCGGACTCTATTTCTCCATGCGGCCCGGAGGCCGCCCGTGTTGCCCCTCTTCACTGCGGCAGGAGCCATGGACTTTACAGCTTCAATGCGGCACAGAGCCGCCACCGACTTCAACCTCCTCTTCGCGGCGCGAAGGCCGCATCCCCGGGCTCAAGTGGTGGCTGGAGCCGCTGCTGTCTTCGGGGCCTGCCTGCAGGCCCAGCCCTGCGTCTCCGGCATCTGATGTCGGTGCAGGCCACTGTCTGCGGTCCTGCACAAGTTCCTGCCACCTCCTAGGCGCCGGCGCGCACCTCTCTTCAGGATTTAAAGGGCCAGGCACAAGAAGTGTGCTGGCCCCACCTAGGGAGTGGACTTCCTGCTCCAGCCCCTAAAGGCCTGCTCCGTCTCTTCAGTCTTCGCCTTGCATCGAAGTTACTTCTCTCTGGAGGCTCCTACCTGCCAGAGCGCCATCAGGTCTTCTTCGTGGAGCTTCTCTTCGTTTCGTCTCGCCATGTCAAGTTATATCTTCATGCTATGTCTTCGTGCCTGAAGTCCTCGTCCTGGTGTTCGTCTCCTGGTGTTTCGCTTCCTGGTGTCCTGCCCTCTTTGATGTTTACGTCTGCGCTCCTGAGCCTTCTGGTCCTGTTGGTCCTGCTCCCTTGAACGACTTCTTTCTTGGGTTGGAGAGGCCTGCAGGTGGACTAGTGTCCTGAGCTCCTGAGCAGTCTCGTCCTGCCAGCCGTGTTGGTGCTTCGGATGACATCGGCTTCGTCGTCTGAGTCCCACCTCGCCTGGATCCTTCCTGCGCTTGTCCCACTCCCAGCGTGGTCCGTGACCAGTCTCCTCGGGCTGTATAGGGCACGCAGTGGGACAGGGTGGTCTGCGAGCAGTCCCATGGGTGGACTGAGTAGGGCGCCCTGAGAGACAGTGCCAATGTCCTCCTGCCTTGCGTCTTGTCCTGTTGGATTTCAAGTTCCTTGTCATGTCTGTGATGCCGTTGCATCAACCCACGTCTCGTCTGTGATGCAGTGGAATGCCTCGTGGATCTGTATTGGAACCCGTACTTTTCAATATATTTATAAATGATCTGGAAAGAAATACAAGTGAGGTAATCAAATTTGCAGATGACACAAAATTGTTCAGAGTAGTTAAATCACAAGCAGATTGTGATAAATTGCAGGAAGACCTTGTGAGACTGGAAAATTGGGCATCCAAATGGCAGATGAACTTTAATGTGGATAAGTGCAAGGTGATGCATATAGGGAAAAATAACCCATGTTAGTTACACAATGTTAGGCTCCATATTAGGTGCTACCACCCAAGAAAGAGATCTAGGCATCATAGTGGATAACACATTGAAATCGTCGGTGCAGTGTGCTGCGGCAGTCAAAAAGCAAACAGAATGTTAGGAATTATTAGGAAGGGAATGGTGAATAAAACGGAAAATGTCATAATGTCTCTATCGCTCCATGGAGAGACCGCACCTTGAATACTGTGTACAATTCTGGTCACCGCATCTAAAAAATGATATAATTGCGATGGAGAAGGTACAGAGAAGGGCAACCAAAATGATAAAGAGGATGGAACAGCTCCCCTATGAGGAAAGGCTGAAGAGGTTAGGACTTTTCAGCTTGGAGAAGAGATGGCTGAGGGGGGATATGATAGAGATGTTTAAAATCGTGAGAGGTCTAGAACGGGTAGATGTGAATCGGTTATTTACTCTTTCGGATAGTAGAAAGACTAGGGGGCACTCCATGAAGTTAGCATGGGGCACATTTAAACTCTGGAATTTGTTGCCAGAGGATGTGGTTAGTGCAGTTAGTGTAGCTGTGTTTAAAAAAGGATTGGATAAGTTCTTGGAGGAGAAGTCCATTACCTGCTATTAAGTTCACTTAGAGAATAGCCACTGCCATTAGCAATGGTAACATGGAATAGACTTAGTTTTTGGGTACTTGCCAGGTTCTTATGGCCTGGATTGGCCACTGTTGGAAACAGGATGCTGGGCTTGATGGACCCTTGGTCTGACCCAGTATGGCAGGTTCTTATGAGAGATTTCTGGTGGGCAGTCCTCTGACTGCCCTTCTGGATGGATCTATTGCTTCAGGGTCCATTACTGAATGACAATCCAGGTCGGTTTTGTCTTGCGGTTTGGCCAAGTTCCTGGGGCAAAACTCCATAAGATGAATTAAAGAAAGCTATTGCTGTCCCTGGGAGTGGGATCTGCCAGGTATTTGCAACCTGGAATGGCCACTGTCAGAAATCAGATGCTGAGTTTGATAGATCCAACATTGCATTTCTTTTGATCTTCTGACTGTTGCTATGCACTGCACTGCGGATCTTTTCCCTGCATTAAGAGAGAGTCATTTTCAGACAGCCAGTTTAAGTGGGTAAAATGATTTTGACAACACACATCAGTTTGAAATTGGCCTCTTTAAGATTACGAACACTAATCTCTCTCGTTTCAGACATCAGAGCAGCATGCACTGTTCACTTGTAGTAAAAATACTGTCTGTGTTCAGGAGCCTTGATAAATAAATGATAATGAAAGACATGCGAGTGTGTTAAGGCTTATCTGCCTGTTACATGAGTGCTGGTGGGGGAGCACCCCCTAGTTTACACTGTTGACCACCATTGTATACATAAATAAGGAGGAATTTGTTCAACCACTTCTGCCCTTTTGTGTATGGAAAGTCACCACCAGTGAAATCTGTTCTAGGAGAGCCTGTCTCGTCCCATTGCTTCCCTGCCCTTCAGATGCAGTGCATGATGTGCATATACATGTTATGTTTGATCTGCACTCTATCTCCTGCTTCTCACTGAGTGACTTTGCTGGATTGGAGGCTACTTATTCACACTGAGATCATAGGGTGGCAGGTAGTGTTAACTGTGGAACTGGAATGTGTGGGTAATATATGCAGGTCATATTCTCATCATGTGATAAGTCTTTTTTTTTTTTTTTTTTTTTGCATTTCTGGATCTCTACTAGGTCATCTGTGCCACAATCGCTTTTGGTATGGGTATAGATAAACCTGACGTGCGTTATGTTATCCACGCTTCTCTGCCAAAGTCCATGGAGGGATATTACCAGGAATCGGGCAGAGCAGGGAGAGATGGCGAAATGTCTCATTGCCTTCTCTTCTACACTTACAGTGATGTCACCAGGTTACGAAGACTCATACAAAGTAAGTGCACAGTAACGAGTGGACAAGACACTGAATGTAGGCAACTTAGATAATGGGACACTGAGAACATGGCATTAGTGGTATAAAGGAATGAGGCACAGGCTGAGCAAGGGACAGGGTAAGGAGCAATCCACCGAAGGAGCAAATGGGTGGGATACCCAGAAATCAGGGCATGATGAGCAGATACAATGTGCCACACAGAAGAGTAATTTAACTTACATTCAGGCCGATTTAGTAAAGACTGCGGGAGAACGGGTGCTCCTTGTTGCGTGCCCGCTCTCCCAACGCGTGCCCAGCCACCTCTGCTGGGCGCAATCCTATATTTAAATGAGGGGTCACGCTAAAAGGAGGTGCTAGGGACGATTACGCACCCTAGCACCTCCTTGGCCCAGAAAAGGTGGCTCTCTCAGCGGTTTTCCCAACCCGCTGATAGCTATCCGTTAGGAAAACAGACGCTGGTAAAATTGAGCGTCCGTTCTCCTAACTGGTCCGGCCGGCATAGTTTTAAAATACAATTTTTTAATTTAAAAAAAAATTTTTTTTTTACATTTCTGGTTCCTCCAACTTAGTATCGCTAGGATATTAAGTCGGAGGGTGTACAAAAAAAGCAGTATTTTCGACTTTTCTGTACACGTTTTTAGGCTGCTCATAAAGGTAGGTGTTAATTTATGAGCATAAAATGTGGGGATTGGCTGCACATTTTACTTTCAGAATCCCGGGTGACTAACTAATAGCCTCATCAACGTGCATTTATTTGCATGTGATGAGCGCTGTTAGTTTCCAGGGGGTTTGGCCGTGTGTTTTTGACGTGCTAAACCCATTACAGTATAAGCGGTAATCGACGCACGTCGAAAACACGCGGCCAAACACGTTAAACAACGTGCACGGCCGAGCGCACTGTACAGAATCGGCCTGACTGTGTGTTGAGGGTTTACTGAGTACCGCTGGACCTGTTGTTCTCCTAGGACATGCAGGATGTCAGTCCTCACACATGGGTGACATCATTGGATGGAGTCGGCACGGAGCTTTGATGTCAAAGATTCTAGAACTCTCAAACATGCCCCACTGAGCATGTGCAGCTGTAGTCATCACCCTGTGCCCTAGGCAGAGTCCCTCAGTGTGGTCATGGAAGCTGTGTACTCATGGTATTCAACTTTGCTCTCTTCTCACAATCCTCGTAAGTGATTTTTTTCTGGAGTTCCAGCTATTTTCTTTCCTGTAGTTTTATTTCTTCTCTTTTTCCTCTTCTTTCCAACTGTCTGTCAGCAGCATGGGGTGCCTGGCAGAGTCTGTTATTTAAAAAAAAAAAAAAAAAAAAAAAGAAAGAAAGAAAGAAGAGAAACCGTTTGCAGTTTTGTATCTGTGTCTTTCCCTTGCTCTGTCTGTTTTTTTCCCCTGGTGCTGAAAGGACTGACTTTAGTCTGACTGTGATCCATTTAGACCGCTGACCTGGGGACTCGCCTGAGTTCTACCCAGGCTGGAGTTCCAAGTCACTTCACCGATCGATCAGCATCGATGGATTCAGGCGGAGGCATCAAGGAACATGTTGTTCCTGGAGGGGGGTGGAGAGCTCATCCTCTCCACATTCCAAGAAACTAGTCTCCACGGGTGGGAGCCCTGGATGACATAGCCTCCCCTCCTGCTTGCCAGTCTTGGCAGTGCAGTCTCCTTGGGAGAGAGGTTGAGCAGGAGCCTGGGCTAGTGCTGCCGCACCTCGCTGCCTTGCCCAGTAACGGTTGCCCATGCACATCTGTGAACAGCACACTGTTAATTTGACACATTGATGTCGGGACCGTGTCATGGACTGGGATTGCCATGGAGCACCATGGTCACCCTTGATGCCATCGAGATTGCCGGGAAGCCCTCAATGTCATTGAGGTGTGTGACCGCCCTTGATACTATAAGGGCTCGATGCACCAGAGTCATTGATGCCTTGGGCCTCGAGGTGGTGGAACACACCAACATCTAGCGTCGGGAACCAAGTTTGTCATCAAGCCATGGTCACCCTTGATGCCACCGAAGATGCAGGGACACCCTTGATGTCATTGAGGTGCGTGACCACCCACGATGCCGTAGAAGCCCTCTGTGCCATCAGCATCGATGGAAGTGGAGTCTCGCTGCACTGGCTTCAGCATTGAGGTGGTGGAGTAGCAGCGCAAATTGATGTCCTCGAGGTCGCACTACCCTCAGTGTCGCAGTGCCATCGATACCATGAGGAGCACTGAGGAGCTCTGAGCTGCCTTCACAGGCTATGGCTATTGAACTATGGCTGCCGGTGAACTCTGCATTGGAGGCCCCATCGGAATGCATACACCATCGGTGTTAATGGGTGCTAGCAAGGCTCTCGTCAACCTTAGTACTTGCAAGGCCATCGAGCTTGCAGCATCAACGCCCTTGGACGAAAAAGTGAGCTAAGGGGAACAGTCGATGGTGCTGGTGGTCATCGGTTCCTTTGGGCCACTGGGAGGTTGGTGTCCGCGGGCGCTATATGCCGTCTAACTGATTATGGTTCGGTCAAGCGCCCTAGGAGAACACCTGTTATAGGAAAGCAACTCTGCTTTCTGCAGTTTTGGTTTCATCTGTCATTTAAGGATGATGTTCTGTGGGACCACTGCTGCAGTTTTTACGCCTCAGCGGTTTTTGAGTCTGTTATGCCTCTTTGGTACTATGAAAAACTTTATTAGGTTTTCTTATTTTTCACCCTTTTATTCTCACTCATATTGGTTTCCTCTGCACTCAGGCAGCTCCGTGCACACCGGTGTGTTATGCACTCCTAACATGAGATGGAGTAAACTGACTTGCAGATATCATTGACCTATATCCCTGCCCCGAAATCAACCTCCCTGTGTTCTCCATCTGTAACAGATGGTGGCCATGCATCTCCCTAGTGGGGATTGCTTGTGTTTGGGAGGGGGGGGGGAAAAAAAAGAGGTTGAGCTTCTGAAGTGACACCAGACAGGTCCCTTCCTCAGTTGAGCCTCTTTGCCTGGCCCAATTGTGCTTCCATTCCCAGCTCGGTCTTTTCTCCCCCCTCAGTGTTAACCCCCCACCACACACACACCTACAGTGAGTCAGTGGAGAGTGGAAGCAAGCGGCATTCTGGGGACAGGGGTTGGCAGCTAGGGCAGCATTCGCTCCTAGGCCCCTGCGTTGCAGGTGTTATTGGTCAGCTAAGTAGTGAGCGCCTAGGCCATTGAGTTTTTGTTTTTTTTCATGCACAATGAGAAGTATGCCTGAACAGAAAACCAACCCTACCCTCTTCAATATTTATCTCCTACCACTCTGCCAGCTCCTCTCCAAACTAAAATTATCTCACTACATATATGCAGACAATGTGCAGATATTCATCCAGGTTATAGAATCTCTACAAAAAACTTTAGAATTCTGGAACAACTGCCTTCTATCCATCAATAACCTCCTCTCAAGCCTTAACTTAGTCCTTAACTCCAATAAAACCGAAATACTCTTCATTTCACAAGAATGCAACCAGGCAATGCCAAATACGCACCCCACCAGTCAAACACCCTTTTCTTCTCAAGTCAGAAACCTTGGAGTCATTATGGACAATGAACTAAACCTAAAAAGATTTATCAACAACACCACCAAGGATGGCTTCTTTAAATTACAAGTCTTAAAATGGCTGAGACCTCTCCTCCACTTCAAAGACTACCGTTCAGTTCTACAAGCAATCATTTTCTCAAAAATTGACTATTGCAATTCATTTCTGCTCGGCCTCCCAAACAACTCCATTAAACCTTTACAAATGCTCCAAAACGCCTCAGCTAGGATCCTGACCAAGACCAACAAAAGACACCATATCACCCCAATCTTGAGGAACCTACATTGGCTCCCAATTAAGTTTAGAATCAAGTACAAAGTACTAACAATCATACATAAAGCCATTCACAAGCTCATTCCACTCGAGCTCAACATTCCCTTTCAACTACATATTCCCTCCAGACCAGTAAGAGCAGCATACAGAAACACTCTCTTTGCCCCATCCATCAAAACCTCCGTAGGAAAACGAGCTCTGTCTTCAGCTGGCCCCGCACAATGGAACTCTCTACCACCGGAACTCCGGCTGGAACTATGCCCAAATACCTTTGAAAAGAGACTAAAAACTTGGCTGTTTGAACAAGCTTTTCATACCACCTAAGAGACTACCTTTATGACTAGCTTTCCATCTCTATAGTTGATCATTAATACTGATGCACCTTCGCACCTTAACCCTCAGTTATCCAGTATGCTCTAAGATCCTGAGCCAGGATTAGCCTTGGCTCCATATAAAAATAGTTTATTCTATTATTTTCAGCTATTTTATCCCTTGTTCTGTTGATCCATATTAATCGCTTTATGGAGGCTTACTTTGTTGAAGCTCTCTCTTCGGTTCCCTACTGTGTCCTGGGATCTAAACGTTGTCTTGGCATGGCTCATATGTCCTCCCTTCGAGCCACTGCGTTCCTGCGATCCGAAGTTCCTTACCTGGAAAGTCATTTTCCTAGCAGCAATTTCTTCGGCTCATAGTCAGTGAGCTTCAGGCCTTGGTTATTTAGCCGCTATACACACGTTTTTTCCCATGATCGTGTGGTCTTGGGTACGCACCCGAAATTCCTGCCTAAGGTAGTGACTGATTTTTACATCAATCAGTCCATTTTTCTGCCCACCTTCTTTCCCAGGGCTCATCTTCACCCAGGGGAACGGGCTCTTCGTACTCTGGACTGCAAGAGGGCTTCAGCTTTCTACTTAGATTGCACAGCCAGGCACAGTCCACTCAGCTCTTTGTGTCCTTTGATCCCAATAGGCTGGGCATGGCGGTGGGTAAGCAGACTTTATCCAACTGGCTAGCAGATTGTATCGCCTTCTGCTATGTGCAGGCGGGCCTTCAGCTGACTGGCCACATCAAAGCTCGATCTGTGCAGGCCATAGCGACGTCAGAGGCTCATCTGCGGGCAGTCCCCATTGTCGAAATTTGTCAAGCCACAACATAGAGTTCCCGTCACACATTTGTGGCTTACTACTGCTTGGACAAAGATGGGTGACAGGACAGTGCATTTGGTGAGTCCATCCTGCGCAATCTTTTCCACACCTGAACCCATCTCTTCCAGCCTAGTGCCCTTGACTGATGCCAGGCAGCCTCTTGACAACCAGCAGAGCCACAGTTGTGTTGTGCCCATTGGCACCTTGTTCATCATCTGTTGGTCTCTCCCATTCACGAAGACTGCCTAGAGCTTGGTGTTCACCCTCATCTGAGGACTACCATCCTGCTTGTCCTAGGAGAAAGCACAGTTGCTTACCTGTAACAGGTGTTCTTCTAGGACAGCAGGATGTTAGTCCTCAGGAATCCCGCCCGCCTCCCTGCGGAGTTGATTTCTCCTGCATTTTGTTTTATTTTTTCACTCGTATTTTTTATCATCTCTGATACGAGACTGAAGGGGGAATCCTACGTGGATGCGCAGATGGTGGCATGGTCAGTGTGCAGGTCAAAGCTTCTAGAAACTTTGACAGAAGTTTTCCATGCCGAGCTCCATCCGATGATGTCACCCATATGTGAGGACTAACATCCTGCTGTCCTAGGAGAACACCTGTTAAAAGTAAGCAACTGCGGTTTATGACGACGTCAAAAGATTTAAACACAGTTTCAAAACTTGGATTAACCTTTTGTAATACCATGTACATCAGATTATTCCAAGATGGTCAACAGGTGTGAGAACAAACACAAAATCAAATCCAAATACAGGAAAGATGAAAATCAGATTTGCCAAAGCCATTCGTTTAATGCCAAATGAAGGAAAACGGTTGTAAGGTTTTAAGCAGGTTAAACAGGCTTATCAAAAATGGTTGCAACGTATTTGTTTGTCATCGGGGAAAAAGTAATTGCTTAACTGTGGCTAATTATTTTTTTGAGAACAGCAATATAATCAACTACACAGCTCTCCCATTTCCTGAATGCAATAATATGTATTTGAGTTATGCACACAACTGAAGATAAGCAGGTCTGCAGAGCAAGAGAAATCCCCATGCATGCTCAACAGCTTTCCTAGCAGGCTCTGGAAAAGTCCTCCAATTCTAACGCTCAGGTCACACGATGGATCTGTGGGAGTAGTAAAGTGCTGTTATTGGAGAACAATTACTGCTAGTAAGCAATTTTCTTTTCTCTTTTCAGTGGAAAGAGATGGGACCTTTCAGACAAAACAGACGCATTTAAACAACCTGTACAACATGGTGTATTACTGCGAGAATGTGGTGGAGTGCCGCCGGGTGCAACTGCTGGTTTACTTCGGTGAAAATGACTTCAATCCTATGTTTTGTAAGGAGCATCCTGATGTGGCATGTGACAACTGCTGCAGAAAGCAGGTAATGCATGGCCTCCAGAAATACCTCTCTCAAGTATTCTGCTGCTACGGCAGACACTAGTCATTATGGAGATTGAAGGGAGAGAGTCACCGGACGTGGCCATTGCCAAGCATTCACTGTGATGACTCAGCTCTATTTTGCAATCATTTTACTTTTTTTTTAAAATTTATCTTAACCACTTTGAGGGCAATTTTGAAACTGTACCTGCGAGGCTTGAAAACTTGCAGATTGTGACGGTTTCCCTTTAGAAATGTACCCAAAGCAGGTGCAAAGTACAGGCAGAGATTTGACAAGAAGAGAGGATCCAGTAAAGTAACGCTGTGCTTTACTGATAAGACTTTCGAGCGGTATGCTAGCAGTGGTAGTACCAGGAAGGAGAATAAACCAAATTTGCAAAACTAGCATAGTTGCCCTACAGGCATGGGAGTGTAAAGCAGCACACCTAGCATACATGGAGGGTACAGATGGATGGGCATGACCTGGCCATAAGGTGTTTAACACTTAAAAATGTAATCTTTGGGTGTGTTTTCACGTCCCCTGATCTACCTTTGCTCCTTGTTTCACTGTCATGGCTTGACTATAGGGAAGAGGAGAGCGACAGACCATAGCTCCTGCTGTAATGGCCAAGATATAGGGACACTGCTTGCCTGATTACTGAGATATAGGGCTCCTTAATCTTGTATACCTATTGCTGTAAGATATTAAGAACTAGCACTGAAAGTCCTCCAAATACTGTGATTCCTGTTCATACCCCAGATCATTTCAGACAAGTGGGTTTTGCATCCCTATCAGCAGCTGGAGGCAGAAAACAAATATTTTGAGGCACCTGCAGAGAAATATTGAGGGACTGCCACCTCTAGTCCCTCAGTATTTCTCTGTCTCCAGCAGTTGGTAGAGTTACATATCTGCAGTCTGAGTGAAAAAATAAAGAAGGAAAAGAAAAGGAGATTAGAATTCAGAGGACATGATCAATTGGAGGGTTCCTGAGGTGTTAGGTAGCTTTATGGATCATCCCTCAGGTGGATCCAGGCAAGCGGGGAGTTGATAATCCCTGGACTAGCTCTGACCAAATCTTGTCGGGACCTGATAGCCAGAGGTCCTCTCTCTCTCTCTCTCCCCCCCCCCCCCCCCGAAGGATTTCTCTCTGATGGTCAGGAGCAGGAAAGTATTACCTTTCTTTTGATGTAGGGTAAAACCGCTGAGGCTCCTTTAAAAAAAAATAAAAAATTAGAGAACAATTAGGAAGTGGTGAATTGGGTTGAGTGCCTGCAGGTAGCGACCGCAGTGGAGAGAAGGAACTTAGAAATAAAATTTCAAATCTATTAGTTAAAATTTGTAACCTATCATTAAAATCATCCATTGTACTTGAAGACTTGAGGGTGGCTAGTGTAACCCCAATATTTAAAAAGGGCTCAGAGGTGATCCGGGAAACTATAGACCAGTGAGCCTGACTTCAGTGCCGGGAAAAATAGTGGAAACTATTATAAGGATCAAAATCACAGAGCATATAGAAAGACATGATTTAATGGAATACAGTCAACATGGATTTAAGCAAGGGAAGTCTTGCCTCACAAATCTTCATTTTTTTGAAGGTTAATAAACGTGGATAAAGGTGAACCGGTAGATGTAGCGTATTTGGATTTACAGAAGGTGTTTGACAAAGTCCCTCATGAGAGGCTTCTACGAAAACTAAAAAGTCATGGGATAGGAGGCGATGTCCTTTCGTGGATTACAAACTGGTTAAAGACTGGAAACAGAGAGTAGGATTAAATGGTCAATTTTCTCAGTGGAAAAAGGTAAACAGTGGAGTGCCTCAGGGATCTGTACTTGAACCAGTGCTTTTCAATATATCTATAAATGATCTGGAAAGGAATACGAGTGAGGTTATCAAATTTGCAGATGATACAAAATTGTTCAGAGTAGTTAAATCGCAAGCAGATTGTGATAAATTGCAGGAAGACCTTGTGAGACTGGAAGATTGGGCATCCAAATGACAGATGAAATTTAATGTGGATAAGTGCAAGGTGATGCATATAGGGAAAAATAACCCATGCTATAATTACACGATGTTGGGTTCCATATTAGGAGCTACCACCCAGGAAAAAGATCTAGGCATCAGTGGATAATACTTTGAAATCGTCAGCTCAGTGTGCTGCAGCAGTCAAAAAAGTAAACAGAATGTTAGAATTATTCGGAAGGGAATGGTGAATAAAATGGAAAATATCATAATGCCTCTGTATCGCTCCATGGTGAGACCGCATTTTGAGTACTGTGGAGAGTTCTGGTCACTGCATCTCAAAGATATAGTTGCACTGGAGAAGGTACAGAGAAGGGCGACCAAAATGATAAAGGGGATTGAACAGCTCCCCTATGAGGAAAGGCTAAAGAGATTAGGGATTTTCAGATTGGAGATGAGATGGCTGAGTGGGGATATGATAGGGTCTTTAAAATCATGAGAGGTCTTGAACGGGTAGATGTAAATTGGTTATTTACACTTTCGGATAATAGATGGACTTGAGGCACTCCATGAAGTTAGCAAGTAGCACATTTAAAATTAATTTGAGAGAATTATTTTTCACTCAACGCACAATAAAACACTGGAATTTGTTGCTAGAGGATGTGGTTAGTGCAGTTAGTGTAGCTGGGTTTAAAAAAGGTTTGGATAAGTTCTTGGAGGAGAAGTTCATTAACTGCTATTAATCAAGTTGACTTAGGGAATGGCCTCTGCTACTACTGGCATCAGTAGCATGGGATCTTCTTAGTGTTTGGGTACTTGCCAGGTTCTTATGGCCTGGATTGGCCTCTGTTGGAAACAGGATGCTGGGCTTCATGGACTCTTGGCCTGACCCAGTATGGTGATTTCTTATGTTCTTATTTATTGCATCTCTCAGGAGGCTCAAGGAGTGGGAGCTGATAGCTGGCGATGGAGCCAGGAGCTGCATTTTTTTTTAGCAGATGTTGGCTGTGACTTGGTGCGTACAGTAGCTAGATGTATAGCTTCCGTGTTGGCGGCAAGACGCCTGCTGTGTCTGCAGATACGATTTGTAAGTTGAATTGACAAGGTTATCCTTTAAGGGTTCTTGCTTGTTCGGGAATGAATTGAGGAAAGTGGTAAACAGATGAGGTGAATCCAATATTCTGTGATTATCGGAGGACAAGAAAGCAACGTTGCATTCTTTTGGGGTGAGAGGCCGCTCCATCGATTCTAGTCGTTTTCACCCTTACAGAGGTGTAGTGAATCAGAAGTTGCATCCTTTTGGAAGATCCCAGTCTTTTTGGTGTAAGCCATCAAATAAGGACACGGGCTCTATCTTTGCAAAGAAGGTGCAGGGGGGCCTCAATTGGAGGCTGCAGAGGTAGCACTGGTGTGTTCCGTGACTAAGAGGACCACCATTCCAGTGGAAGATGGAGCGACGTTAATGAATACTCAGGACCTGCGAATCGAGATTATTCTGAAACAAGCCTATGGAAGCTATCGTCATGAATTTGCAGATTGCCGCATGTTGTTTCATTCTGGTGCGTGCAGGGTTGTGATTGACTCAGGAGGATCCAGAGGGCACAGATGGCGATATGCCTTCCTGGGAGCTAGGAGCCGCCGCCTTAGCAGATTCGGGCTATGATATGACACACACGGCTGTTCGGGGATGGCCTTGGTGGTAGCAGCTAGACGTTTGCTCTGGCTGCACAATTGGTTGGCTGATACCATCTCTAAGTTGAATTTAATTAAGTTGCCCTTTAAGAGTCGCCTTTTGTTCGGGGAGGAGTTGGAAAAGATGTCAAATAGATGGGGTGATTCCAAGATCCCTTGGTTGCCAGTAGACAAGAAACCAGCTTCGCAGTCATTCTTCTCTAATTATGCTTTTGTGTCTCCTGATGATTTTGGTTGAGCAGGGGGCTGGGAAGTCAGGATCTTGTTCCTTTGGCTGGTCTCAGTCCTTTCAGTCAAATAAGTCTGTAAAGGATAAGGCCTCTCATTCCTCCCAATGAAGTTTTGGGGGTCTATCCTCTGGTATTGAGATAAGCGGATGCTCTTTGCAATTTTATCAGAAATGGATCCATATCACTTACGATCAGTGGGTTCTAGATGTGATCAAGGACGGCTTTGCCCTAGATGTTACTCAACCGTTACAGACGTTTTTATGGTTTCACTGTGCAACTCTGACATTAGGGATGTGGTGTGTGTCACTCTGCAGTGGCTGATCGTGTTAAGAGCTGTGGTACCTTTTTCAAAAGACCAAGAAGGAGTGGGTCATTATTCTATATATTTTGTGGTTCTCAAAAAGGATGGTTCCTTTCTTCTCATTTTGGATTTGAAAGAGGTCAACAGGTTTTTAATGATCTCTCACTTCAGGATAGAAACTGTGGTCACTGAACATGGCAGTACAAAAGCTTCCATCCCTGGATTTGATGGAAGCTTAACTCCATATTCCCATCCAGTGGTTTTTGCATTTTGCGATACTCTGCTGTCATTACCTCTTTCAGGCATTGCTGTTCAGATTGGCCACAGCTCCCAGGACCCTTCTCCAAGGTAATGATGATGGTGGTGGCTGCGCTCCTCAAGGAAGGCATCCTGATTCATAGTCCAGCAGCCTGATCCATCGTATCTGGGCAATTGGTTGATCATATCCAAGTAGGCAGTGGAGAGTCGGATTATGTCTTAAGAACATAAGATATGCCATACTGGGTCAGACCAAGGGTCCATCAAGCCCAGTATCCTGTCTCCAGCAGTGGCCAGTCTAAGTCACAAGTACCTGGCAAGTACCCAAACATTAAATAGATTCCATGATACTAATGCTGGCAACAAGCAGTGGCTATTCCCTATTTGATTAATCCTTCAGGAACTTATCCAAACCCAGCTACACTAGCTACCTTAACCACATCCTCTGGCAATGAATTCCAGATCTTAATTTTATGTTGAGTGAGAGAGAATGTTCTCCATTTCATTTTAAATGTGCTACTTGCTAACTTCATGGAGTACCCTCTAGTCCTTGTATTATCTGAAAGAGTAAATAACCGTTTCACATTTACCCAATCAAGTCCCTTTCATGATTTTGCAGACCTCTATCATATCCCCCATTTGGACTCAATATTCTTGACTAAAGTTGGCCACGAGGCCAGGTCTTATATGTATATCCCTAGTGGCCCATGATCGGCAGGTTGCTGCAGAAGATCACCCATCTCCCGGGATTGGTCCTTATTATGGCCATGGACTGGCAGTGAAGGCCATGGTACGCAGATGTTCAACGTCTGATCGATGGTGCACTGTTAAGAAGTGATCCTACTGTAAAAATTGTAGCCGCTGATAAGGGTGGTGGAATAGTCCTTATGAACATTGGGGACTATGATCATGAAGTTTATAGACTGTTGGCAGACGAGAAATCGTATAAGAAGTTGGCTAATGATCCCACCGATTCATTACATCAATATATCAATGAGACCTTGGAAGTTGCATTGAAAGAAAAGATCATTACTGAAAAAGAATTTCGTTATTTAACAGTATCTTTTCCAGTTACAGCTCATTTTTACATACTCCCAAAAATTCATAAGACCCTTGTTAATCCACCTGGTCGTCCTATAGTGGCTGGAATTGGGACTGTATTAGAACCGATTGCTAAATTGTTAGATTACGTATTACAACCTAGTGTATTGTCCATCCGGTCATATATAAAGGATTCTACAGATTTCATTAATTCATTGACAGTATTACACCATATAGAACCGGATTGGTTATTGGTGACTGCGGATATAACCTCGTTGTACACCAGCATTCCACAACAGTCGGCACTTGATATTATTAAAGGTGAACTTATAAAGATGAATTTGCCCAAACGTAGGTTGAATTTTTTGGTTACCATTGCAGAAATAGCACTCACTAGAAATATATTCAGTTACAAAACTGATTATTTTTTACAAGTCAGTGGTATCCCTATGGGGTCTCCATTAGCCCCTAGTACAGCTTGCCTTTATGTGGCAAATTTTGAGGAAACTTTTATTTATAGTTCACCTTTATATCATAATATCGTTTATTGGAAACGGTTCATCGACGATTTATTTTTTATCTGGAGTGGCAATAAGGGTGACTTGGAAAGCTTTTTGGATATGATGAACTCCAGCGATCCAAATTTGATTTTTACTGTGACTCAAAATACAGGATTTACAGTATTTTTGGATATGAAAGTATCGGTTTATGAACACAGGTTGGTAACCAGTGTACATAGAAAATCTACAGATCGTAATACTTTATTGCATTATGGGAGTTTTCATCCAAGGATGCTTAAAAATAATATTCCAACGGGACAGTTCCTTCGTTATAGGCGCCTGTGCAGTACGACAGCAGAGTTTAAGGCACAAGCTTATCAATTATCTGAACGATTTGTATCTAGGGGGTATAGTAAATCTGTAGTAAAAAAGGCCTACAAGCGGGCATTATATTCAAACAGGGACAATCTATTGATTCCAAATGTCAAAGAAAAATTGACTCGACCAGTTTGCACCATTCCTTATTCTGTAAAATCTGGTGGTATAAAACAAGCCATCTTAAAACATTGGCATATTTTGTCCAATAGTTCCCAATTTAGAGAGACACCAATTTTCGCAATGAAAAAGCGCCAGTCATTACGTGATCAATTAAGAAACTATAATGACCCGAGGGACCCTGATGACAGTTGTGGGCAATTTAGATGCGAGGCTTGTTCGGTTTGCTCTTTTGCAATGGTGTGCAAGGTTTTTGAACATTCCCATTTAAAGCGTTCGTACAAGATTCCGGGGAGATTTGATTGTAATTCCAGCGGTGTAGTATACGCCATACTTTGCCCATGTGGGTTGATCTATGTGGGTCAAACGGCGCGTCCAATACGTTTAAGAATTATTGAGCATCGCAGTCGCATTAGGACGCGCCGAGAACATGCCCCTCTGGTAGAACATTGGGTGCTAAAAAATCATTCTGTTGATGAGATCCGATTTTTTGTGATTAATAAAGTTACATTAAAGTATGGTGGGGATTTGTCCGGAGCTTTGAGAAGAATGGAACAACGTTTCATTTTTAATTGGCGTACTGTTATACCATTGGGTTTAAATGATGCCATTGAATGGCATGCATTTTTCTAAATGAGAATTAATTGAAGGGGTGGAGAAATGAATTGTTTGAAGGAGAGTATATAAAGCTTCAGGTATTCAACATCGTTACTTCATTTCCGGCGTAGAATGTTACGTTAGGTCACACGTAAGTATGGCGTAGGTGAATCGATTGTGGTCAGGAGTGCTATAAAGTAAATGGTAAGTTTGTATTTAAAGGATATGTGATAAAGAATGTTTTATTGTTGGTTTTTAATAGATACAATGAGGCACACGCAAGGTTCCATAATGAATTAAGGCTTATGAATTATCGGAGGAACACTATTGGAGGCTTGGAACCAGTGTTGATGCTTGGTTATAACGTTTTTCATTATTGAGTTATGTGAGTAAATTGGGATACGGGGTAAAAGTTTGGGATAGTTTTCTGGGGTAAGGTTTATATAATGTCTTGGCTATTTTATTGTAGTGATCAAAAGTTGATTCTGGAAGAGGTGTCCGTTTGGAAATAACCCTGACTTATATTGAAGGTAGAATAAAAATTGTGTGGAGATTTCTATTTTCTGAGAGGTAAGCTGTGGGTTAATATAAGGGTTACTGGTTGATTTATCAACTTTTTGAAGAAAATGATAAAGTTTTTGTATGTCGTTTTTGGTTGTTTAGTAAGGATATAAACATAAGAGGTCTCAAGACAGAAATATTGGGAGAAAATCAATCGGCTTTTTTGAGACCAAGTCCCTGAGGAAGCCTGATTGGAAGGCGAAACAAGGAGATCCTTTGTTGGACAGGATATGGACAGGACATGGATAAAATAAGTCAAGCAATATAAAATAAATCTTTGTCTTAAAATTATAATAACGATGTGTATTGGTTAATTGTAATTCAGAATTGTTTGTGTAACACAGAATTTTTATGTTGGTGTGTGAATGGTGGTTGAATGTGTAAGTTTAGATTTTAAAATGTTTAGATAGGTGAATACCTTGTGTTTTCTAAATAAATAATAAATTATATTATGTATGTTGTCTCTCTGTGACGTAATATAGCTTCTATTTCGGAGAGACATTCTGAGACAGGGGCTGGTGCTCCACGAGAATCCTGATCAGTTTTGTCTTATGGTTTGGCTCTTGAGAGGGCTAGACTGTTGAAGGAGGATTATTCCCTAGCAGTGGTGGGCCCTATATTGTGAGCTCAAAACTTTTCTACATTGTTGGCATATGTGCGGGTCTGAAGAACTTTTGAGCATTGGTGTTTGGAGTGAGTGTGTCCCTGCTAAAGCTGTAATTCTCTTAATTCTGGAATTTCTGCAGGAAGTTTTGTGTAAGGGGTTGTGCCTTAGTACACTAAAGATGCAAGTGGCAGTCTTGGCCTGTAATAGAAGTCAAGTGCAGGGAAAGCCTCTCTGCATCTGAATGTGTCCAGATTTCTGAAGGGTGTTAAGCATATTCAACTGCCATTGCAAATATCTGTGTCACTTTGGGATCTTATTCTGGTGTAGATCTTTTTTGACAGGTCCTATATTCTGTGCTCTCTGGCAGCTTTCCTTGCAGTTATTAACCTTAAAGACAGTGTTTTAGTCGCTATATGCTCAGCAAGGCAGATCCCAGAATTGCAAGCTCTCTTATCAGGAGCCCTTTTTGATGATTACGCCAGACAGGATGCAAATTAGGATGGTACCGTATTTTTTGCCGAAGGTTGTATCTGACTTTCATTTGAATCTGTCATTGTCATTACCATCGCTAGACAGAGCGGTGAATGAGGGTGAATTTCGGAGGTTGCGCCCCGTGGATGTGAGGAGACATCTGTTGCACTACCTTAAGATAACCAAACCTTTTTGGAGGAGGCTTGGCTCTTTGTGCTTCATGGGGGAGTAAAGAAGGGAGTAACAGCTTCTCGTGCTACAGTGGCATGGTGGATTAAGGAGATTGCTGCAGCGGCCTATGTAGATGTGGATAAGCTGCTGCCCAAACAAATTAAGACTCATTCAACCAGAGCACAGGCAGTATCTTGGGTGGAGTTACAGTTGTTGTCTCCATCAGAGACATGTAGAGCGACGACGTTGTCTTTGTTGCATACCTTCTTCAACGTGAAGTTTGGGAAGATGCTTCTTTTGCCTGAGTGCTATTACAGGGAGTTCAGGCAGCCTCTCTCTCAACAAGGAAATAGCTTTTATACATCCCACTTGTGTGAACTGGGCTGCCTGAATGCAGAGGAAGTTGAAATTACTACTTACCTGATCATTTCCTTTCCAGTCCACACTGTCACCCTGGGCTGCTGGGACGTACTGTACTCTATTATGCTATAATGTGCTCTACGGTATTGTTCTTTGTCCTGTGCAAAGCCATGTCAGAGATGGTATGTCGATACAGATCTCCATTTGCTGAGGGGCCTGGTAAGTGTCTGCCACCTTTGCCTGTTATATTTTGTTACACTTCCTTCTCTGCTGAGTCCAGTGCCTTTCCTCACCGGAAGTGGGGAAAAAAAAAGATTTAACTGGTTGGGGGAGGAATTGTATAGTATTGAAGTTAAAGTATGAGTGGTGTACAGTTGTCCATAGTTGACTTTTCCAAGAATACTGGCAGGCTGATGCCTGTGCTGTGCTATATGAGAGTGACATCGGCGAGTCAGTGATCTCTGTCTCCATCTGCTGGCTGGAGTGCATAACCCACTTGTGTGGACTAACCTGCCTGTCCTAGAGGAAAAGAAAGTATCAGGTAACTAGTAATGTCCCTTAGCCAAACACTGGCTTGTATACAGGAGCACACACCATTGGCTCTAAAAGCCCCTGATAGTTTTAGGAGGGTTATTAAGCAGCTAGAATTCCCAGTGACTTCCACAGAAGTGCGTCACAAGCAAATGGTTGTGAAAGCCTTCTTTGAGCTAGTGTATGTACCATCCCGCCAGTTTCTATTCTGTTGGCTTCTCATTTAGAAATGATATAGTCCTAAGAGAAGGCAAGTGTATAGCCTATGGACCTTGTCTGTCTTGTCTTTTAGAATTACAAGTCCTATAATGTGACCGAAGAAGTGAAAGACATTGTGCGCTTTGTCCGAGAACATTGTACTACGCTTGGAGGGAAAGCAAAATTCAGAGGCAGGTTCACCCTCAACATGATGGTGGACATTTTTCTAGGTGAGTCCAATGGGGTGAGGTGGTGCTGTTCCTGGAGCAGTGGAGCATGCGAGAGCAGTGTCGGTAAGTGCGTGTAACAGGAGGAGTCGTCGGTGTATAGCATGGATATGTATTTCCTTCAGTGCATGTGATTTTTTGGGACATATAGTATGTATTTCCTTCATTCATGTAAGTTTTTGGGGAGGGTTGTATAATTTTTTTGCATGTGATATGTGGAGAGGGAGCATGTAGTATGGTCATGTATTTCCTTTGCGTGTGATTTGGGGAGGATTGTAACATATAAGGATGTTTGCCACATTTTGTAGTGGGTATATTCGATACACATTGACTATCTATATACTGCGATCAGTAATGTGTAGCTATTATTTCTCTGCAAAGGGAGTAAGAGTGCAAAGATTCAAACTGGTATATTTGGGAAGGGAGCTGCATATTCTCGGCACAATGCTGAGAGATTATTTCGGAAGCTGGTACTGGACCGGATTTTGGATGAAGAACTGTACATCACTTCCAATGATCAAGCTGTGGCATACGTATCTCTAGGAGAGAAGTCGCAAGCAGTTTTAAATGGATACTTACAGGTAATAAACACAGCATAATTCTCAAAATATCATCTCACTTTATACTTATATCCCACTTTTCTAGTTCAAAGGGATATTTAGAGTTGGGAAAGAAACAGCAGGATTTCCTGATACTATGTTCTTCTACTCTGCTGCTGGTGACATGTGGCTGTAGCTTGGTCGCGTGGTCACTAATACTTGTCCACATTGTTTAAAAGAATATTTAAAAGGAGGGAGCCCTTTTGAAACAAAAATTTGGAAGAAGTCAGTAGATAAGGGCTATTTGTATTTGCCTACTTTGCTGTCACAGGTCTTAAACTAAAAAAAAAAAATTGATCATTTAATATTACTCATTGACACTGGACTGCGTTAAAGAACATCCTGCAATCCAGAGTTATGTTGGACCAGCTTCGTCCTCTGTTGTCAATTTATTCAGCAGTGATTGCCAAGTTAAGTGCTATATATATTGAGCATCAAGAAAGTAACAAATACTACAAACAGTTTTATGTGCATATTAAAAATTAAAACATTTATATAGTATCATGAGTGCTATGACGTGACCCAATGTCCGATGATTATACTCTGTGGTGTCCAGCTGGATATGAGTCATCCAGATGATGCAGTCCAGCGGCATACTTACTGTATGATGGTCATTCTTTAAAGTTTAGTAATCTGATTTTTAACTTATTATAACTGTGTAAATGTTTGGAGTGGAATTTTTTTTTTTTTTTTTTGCATTCTTTGTTTCATTCGGGTTTGTTTTTCAAGTATTGTCAGTGTCATCTTCTCTCTCCCATTGGTACTAAGGACTCTTTATGTCCATCCCATATGTGCTTGAATTCTTCCAATGTTTCGCTTTTGTCATTGTCACTGGAAGTCTGGCCCAAGTGACCAGGACCCTCTCACATTCTTTGTGCTTCCCTCCCTTCTTTTGGCCGGGGTATATCAGAGTGTTAGGAATTTCTGTCGATCCTGCCCACAATGTCAAATGGTCCCTCAGCGAATGCCACCGAAAGGGCCCTTGATTCCACTACCAATAGTGGATCAACCACTAGACAGAATAGCGATGGATATTGTAGGTCCATTAGACTGTACCCCAAGGAGAAATCAATACATTCTGGTAACTTTAGATTATGCGACTCGATTTCCCTGGACAGTACCCTTAAAGACGCCCACAGCACGAGTAATTGCGAGGGAACTGGTACACTTGTTCTGCATGGTGGGATTCCCCAGAGAAGTATTGACAGATAGGGGAACTAATTTTACAAGTAACTTGATGAAGGAGTTGTGGCAGATGTTAGGCATGCACCACTTAAAAACGGCTGCCTACCACCCCCAAACAGATGGATTGGTAGAGCGATTTAACCAAACCTTGAAGACCATGTTAAAAAAAAAGTTTTAATGAAGGATTGAGATATGTTAATCCCTCTTCTGTTATTTGCAGTCAGAGAAGGTTCCACAGACATCTTTGGGGTTTTCACCTTTTGAACTGATGTATGGGAGACAACCCAGGAATGTGTTGACAGTGGTGCAGGAGACTTGGGCTGGAATAGGGCACCAAGCCATGTCTGTTGTAGATTATGTACAACATTGTGTCAAAAAATGAGGACAATAGCTAGTGTGGCTAGAGAGAACCTAAAGCAGGCCCAAACCAACAGAAGGAGTACTATGACAAAGATGCTAGACTTAGGGTCTTTCGTGAAAATGAGAAGGTACTAGTACTACTCCCATCCTCCGCTAATAAATTAATGACCAAGTGGAGAGGTCCTTATACAGTAAGAAGGAGGATAGGAGATATGACATATAAGGTGGCATTGGGGGGAAGAAAGACCCAAGTATACCATGTGAACTTATTGAGACCATGGTTGGAACGGGAAACGTTAATGGCAGAAAGTATACCAGATGCTGAAGAGTTGGGCCCTAATGTTCGGGAGTGTAGGACACAAGGAGAAGTTCAAGTAGGAGAAGGGTTAACCCCTCAGCAGTACCAAGACATTCTTGCACCGATTTGAAGATGTATATTCAGCATACCCTGGGAGAACACGAATAGGCTATCATAAGATTATTACGGAACCTGAGAAAGTAGTCAGACAAAAACCCTATCATCTATCAGAAGCCAAACGGGAGGTGGTGAACCAAGAGGTAGAAGAAATGTTAAAATTGGGGGTTATAAAAAATCTCATAGCAGTGGGCTAGTCCCATAGTGTTGGTCCCAAAGCAAGACAGGTCGACACGATTTTGTATTGACTTTAGACAAGTTAACGCTGAATCGCAGTTTGCGTATCCAGTGCCCAGAATAGATGAGATTCAAGAACAGTTGGGGAATGCAAAATATCTGTCTACCTTGGATCTCACTAAGGGGTATTGGCAAATACCGTTAGACCAGGAGTCCAGGAGAAAAACTGCATTTGTAACTCCCAAGGGCCTGTACCAATTCAAAGTTCTCCCGTTTGGACTCCATGGGGCCCCTGCTACATTCCAACGAATTATTAATCAGGTTCTGGAACCCCATCAGGCATACGTCACAGCTTATCTAGACGATGTGGTGATTTTCTCGCAGGATTGGGGTAATCACATGTTACATTTGAATGCTGTTTTTGTAGAGCATTGAGACAGGTGGGGCTGACCGCCAATCCAAAAAAATGCGTTCTTGCTAAGGCTGAGGTACAGTACCTAGGGCACTTAGTAGGGAATGGGCAAGTGAAGCCAGTACCCTCCAAGGCAGAAGCGGTGTTAAATTGTCCAGCACCAAAAACAAAAAAAAACAGCTTAGAGCACTTTTAGGTTTAGTGGGATATTATCGCAGATGTATCCCTAACTTTGCAGCACTAGCTAATTCATTGACTGAGCGGTTAAAAAAGAATTGTCCCAACAATGTAGTGTGGGAAAGGGAACAAGAAACAGCCTTTCATGACCTAAAAACTGCCCTGTGTCAGCAACCAGTACTCAGAAAAGTGAATTTTTCAGCCCCTTTTGTATTACAAACGGATGCTTCAGGGATGGGGATAGGAGCTGTTTTAAGTCAAGGGGAGGGAATGGATGGTAATGTACCTTAGTCGGAAATTATCTAAAGCCGAACAAAATTATGCCACAATAGAAAAAGAGTGTTTGTCCGTAAAATGGGCGATGGACACTTTACAGTATTATTTATTGGGTCGGCATTTCATGCTGGTCACAGATCATGCTCCGCTCAAGTGGCTGAATGTTATGAGGAACACAAATGCACGACTTATGTGGTGGTATTTGGCCTTACAAACCTTTGATTTTTCCGTGGTACATAAAGCTGGGAAAGACCATTTGAACGCTGACTTCCTGTCTAGAGAAGTAGTAGGAGTCTTGCCTGAAGGCAAGACTCCTGGAAAACGGGGGGAGGTGTGTGACGGGGTCTATGTCCCAAACCCGAGAGGTCAGTTAAAACCCCCGGAACCAAAGATCCAAGAGAAGGAGGGAAGAAAAACACAGCAACACCAAGCTAGGGATGTCCCCTGGTTCCTTCCCCTGGATGTTACAAAGACAGAGGAACCACAGGTGTGGGAAGTTAAGGGTGGAGCTATAGAGACCAATCCTTGGCTTCAGGGGGAGGATCAAAGTGAGGGTGGAACTTCCTGAGCCAATCAGCTAGCAGAGGAGGAGGAGTTTACAAAATATAAAAGAGACTCCCTAACCCAGCAGTTTCAGTCTCCTGCCGGGGACTGAAGGAGAAGGAACATGCTACCAGCTACTCTAAAGGACTGGAACTTTGGTGCTTCGGCTTAGATGGAAGACGGACAGCTGGCGGGACTTCCAGGAAGGTGAGCCGGTAGATAAAGACGTTAACTATCCGGATGTACCTACCTAAAAAGATATTGTTTTGAGAGACTGCCAGCGGGTGGTTGTATCTATTGGGGGTAAGCTAAATATCCCAGAGATACAGTGGGAGGTGGCAGTTAGTCCCTTGGGCCATACGTTTGGACTTTATAAAAGCATCTGGAATCTCTGCAAGTATGTTACTCTAAGACAAAAAAAAAAAAAAAGCAGAGGCAAAGATTGAAAGGTGGACTGGCTGAGGACAGCTGTTGGCTCACCCACTAGCTCAGTGGGGAGGGCATTGACCTTCCAACCAGACTGGGAGAGTTCAAACCCCGCCTGGGGATTTGTAAAGGAAAGTTACATATAACTTCTAATTGAGTTTTCAAGTGGCCAGGAAAGCTCTTTCAGGGACTGGACCCTGGAAACGGAGTGGGGATTTCACGGACCAGTGGCAACATGACAAGCTCTGAGGAAGGAGAGACTCTTCCCTATCTGGACAATTGACTCATAAGAATGAAATCCGAGCAAGAGAGCATTACAACCACCAGAAGGGTGGTGGAGTTGTTGGAGAAATTAATATGGATGGTAAACTTTTCCAAAAGCAGTTTAATATCCTGCAAATTTTGGTGTGTCTGGGAGGTCTGTTCGACATGAAATAGGTCAGGGTTAGGTTTTATGTTGAATAATGCCATTTATTTATTGGATTTTATGGTTTTATTGTTCTATCCGATCATATGTTGGTTTGTATAATTAGTTTTTTGTTATATCCTGTTTAGTGATTTTATGAATGTATTTTGTACACCACCTAGAATTTTTGATAGGCAGTCAAGAACTTTGTTAAATAAAGGCTGCAGCAGCAGGTTTCTTCCTTGATGTTAGTCAGGAATCCGATAGTATAGGATTATCTGCAGCTTCTGGGCTCCACGGCAGCTGGGTTAAATGTGGTTCCTTGGGTAAGGGTGCACATAAGGTGTTTCCAGAGAGCTCTGTTGTCCTTGGTGGCATCCTCAATCTAGGATTACTACAGGAGGTTGCCAATGCTGGATCCAATATGGGCAAGTTTGGAATAGTGGATGAAGTCCAGAAATTTAGTAATTGGGGTAGATCTCAAGCTTCCAGCCTGGGTGCTACTGGTGACGGATGCTAGTCTTTTTGACGGGGACTCATTTTTTGGGTCAAGTTGGTCAGGGTCTGTGGTTAAAGGGGGGAGGTGAAGTGGTCCATCAATCATCTGGAAATCAGGGCAATTCATCTAGTACTGCTGAATTTCATATCTATCCTCCAGGGTCGAGTTGTTGAAGTAATATCTGATAATGCCATGGCAGTAGCCTGTGTGAATAATCAAGGGGGAGCTAAGAGTGTGTCAGAAGAAATTGATTTGTTGATTCAATGGGTAGAAAAAAATCTGAAGATGATATTGGCCTTACATGTAACTTGGGTAGAGAATGTTCAGGCAGATTTAATCAGCTGCAGTGTAGTTGATCCCGAAGATTGGTCATTGCTCTTGGCAGCCTTTGAGTTGATAGAAGGTGGGAACTCCCTTCTGATAGATCCAATGGTGACCTACAGGAATGCAAAATTGTGCAAGTTTTTCAGTCATAGGAAACAAACTGTTGTCCGGTTTGTATGTCTTGATACAGCATTGGCCAATGGAAACAGTTCTGTACATGTTTCCCCTCTTGCCATTGGTGGGAGGAGTTGTTCAGAGAATTGCTGATCATCCGCTCTGATTCTGGTGGCTCTGGACTAGCCAAGGCATCCTTGGTAGCGGATCTTGGCTTGAAAGCCATTGTGGTTCTCTCAGTTCAGGGTCCTGCTGTCTCAGGGTCCATTGTTTACAAGGATTCAGACTGATTTTGTTTTATGGCTTGCCTCCTTTGATTGGAAAGAGATATTCTCCTGAAGTGGTAGCCACTCTCATGAAGGCTAAGAGAATCTTTCTCCTTCCCCTATCTGTGGGTTTGTTGGTCTGTACAGCAGGTAATGCTTAGGAAGGCAACAATGCCTTGTGTTCTGGATTTCTTGCAAGATGGTTTGGCTTAAGGGCTTAGCTCTAAATTCTTTGAAGATTAAGATGGCAGCTATAATATTCTTCAGGGGCTGAGACTTGGGGAAATCTTTATCTTCTCATCCAGATGTTCATTTCTTGGAGAGTTAAACTCATTGGGTCTCCAGTGAGGGATCCCATTCAATGTTCCCTCTAATTTCTGACATGCTATATGCGCAAAAATTTTGTTGTGTGCAACTTTTCCAAAACTTAACTTAATGTTGTGCGTCCAAACTTACAACTCAGCCTACTGGAGTTAAAAAAAAAAAAAAAAAAAAAGTGAAGACCAAATGAAATGTTAACATGTTTATATACTTCTTAACTAAAGAGGCTACTAAGGTATAGCAAGTAGAAAGCATAACAGTTTATTTGTTTTATACCATATATACTGGGCGACTGCGCCTCATAACTCAGTTCACAACTTCACAGTCCATAATATTTACATTTTTTCCCTGCGGTCTTTGACATTTGTCCATTCGTGTTAGATTCTGTCATAATCTATATTTCCGCCATCTAGTTGATAGTTCTTCACATGCATGATCATATCCAAATGCTCCATCTGTAACCGATTCCGCGATTTGGTTTTCGTAGCGTTCATTAAACTGAAGCCACGTTCACAGTCTACACTGGATGCCATGAATGTTCCTCCAATATCCATCGACACAGTGAGGTCTTTGAATTGTTCATTTTGAGTTAAACGACAACATAGATGACAAATTTGAAACAACTTTGTCTTTGATTTTCTCAGCAACAACGAATTTGAAGTTGTTGTATTGATCAACTACTGTTGACTCCTCAGGCAGAAACTCTTTATATTGAGCATAAAGTGATTTTATGTTATCAATTCCGAAATCGAAGTCACAATTGACAAGTGACCCAATATCAAATGCAGCCCATGCCTGTACTTCCTCTTCTGGAAACCTTTCATCCAGATGGACACATGAGATTGATAAATGTGATCAGCGAGCTTGTGTTGACTGCACTATTGGTTGGTACCTATAATAGTGCTTTAACACTTTGACTCCACTGAGGTGAGTTTGTTAGATATTGACTTCTGATCTTGTTCAGTTTGCCTCGAGCTAGATGGTGAGCTTCTAGAGTTGTTAAACCCTTCTTCTTCTGAAGAAGAGTCAATAAAGCCAAATCTGATAGAACATCATTCAAAATTTCCAGAGCTACCCTAAACTCTGAAGTGCTCAGCTTCTTGAAACAGTATTTGGCAATTGGGTCTTTTCCCTGCTCTTCCTCGAAATATTGTAACAAAACAGCATTGTTTCGAACTATAGCTTGCACAGCAAAATGCCTCGACAGCCATCGCACTTCATTTAAAGGTCTGAATGCCACTGAATCATGCTATGAGGTGTCAACAATTTCTTGAAATTTCTCTTTTCAAAATAGATCTACTAAACATCGAGTACAAGGTTCTGATAAGAGTTTCAATGTCCTGCATCAGTTTGACTTTTCCATGTATCAGTTATTCCCAAATCTTCACGATGTGCTACACAGTGTTGCTGAGTTAGGTGTGGGATTTCTTTTTTCAACTGTGCTGCTACTCCATTTTTTCTTTTTAACATAAGAGGCTCCGTCCGATGTAAACATAACCATCTTCCTTAAATCAAGCTTGTTTGCTGTATAAAAGAGTTTGATGGCAGATACGATTAAAGCAGCATCGCAATGTTTTAATCGCAAAATGCCACCAAACAATACTGTTTAATCCAAAGCATTGCTAGGCCGATACTTAAAGTAAAGTATTAAACATTTGGTCAAAGATATGTGAGTGCTTTGATCAACGGTTAAAGTGTGGAACAATGCCGAAGAAATTTCTTGCATTATATCATTTTGAACAATGCTGTTGATGACTTCAAGAAATTCAAATGCGTAATTTTACTTCTCCAACTATCTGGCAGCTTTACAAATTTGGCCATGTGTTTTATAGGTGATACTGGCAGGCTGAGATTAGCATGGATATCTATAAGTGGTGACATCAGAAACCTGTTAATCTGTCTCCTGCTGGTTGATGGACACAATCCATCAACCTAGACTGGTTTGTCTGAATTCAAGAAAAGGAAATTCAGATGATAAATTGCACCTTATAACTATTGCCAAATTTTTTAGCTTCCCTAATTTCTTTTAGCATTTCATTGTCTTTCTATTCATTCTGGCAAGATGGATGGTAGTATATCTTCACCGCTATGGTCTTCTCCATCACACATCTTTACTTTAGCATAGCTTTAATAAATAAATATTGGACCTTGCAACAAATTCCTCAGAGATTTAAGAAGATTTGAAAAATAGTCAAGAGTGCCATTGTAATGTAAAAATATGTAGACTTGCATTTGGGAGTGAGAAACATTTTTAGAAAGCAAGCCCCAGATGAAGAGGTAATGAAAGAGGATGGATTAACCTCAGAAAATGTTACTCCACAGAACAGGTGATAGATGAAAGTAACAGTCTCCCAGAGTAGGTGATGGAGATAAAAACGTTTCCTAGTTCAGAGGATCCTTTAGAGGTGGAGAAACGAAACTTAAGCTAGAGGTGGAGGAAGGTTTGCAGATCTGCAATGGGAAGGGATCTGCTGGGTACTTTCTAGTGACCCAGACCAGCCACTGTCAAAGATGGGAATCTGGGCTCAATGGACTGATTCTCCAACCCAGCATGGAGCATCTTTTCTTCTTAAGGAGGAAGGGGCAGATGAACGAGGTCTTTGTGCGTTCAGTTTGTGTTTACGTGGTCCAAGCCCTGCTGCAATCGTGTTCTCTGTTTGCAGGTGGAGTTCCAGGACATGGAGAACGCCTCTAGCATCAGAAAGCAGAAGACTTCTTTGATCAGCCAAGTATCTCAGCGTGAAGAAGTGGTGAAAAAGTGCTTGGAGGAGCTCACAGAGCTTTGCAAGCGACTTGGCAAAGTTTTCGGTGTCCATTATTTCAATATTTTTAACACTGCCACTATAAAGAAGATTGCAGGTAATAATCATCTGGCAACTGCCACAAAATAGAAGTGGAGCGATGTGCAGAGGAATATAAAAAAAAAATAAATAGTGTGCTGTGATAGCAGTCAGGGTGGTTGCTTCCAAACACAAAATGTGTGAGAAATGAAATAAGTGAGAATGTCCCGTGTTGGAGGGGACTAATTTCTATCACATATGTTTAAACTGTTATTATTTGAAGATTTTCACGTGTTTATGGACATTCTCTGATTAAAAGGATATGTGAATTTGTTGATTCTCACTTTATTTAGTTTTTCACACATTTTTTGTTTGTATGAACCACCCTGACTGTTATCGCAGCACACTATTGACATTTTTGTAATAACCATCTGGCTTCAAATGTTGTTTGTTTGTGTCTTGGTCCCTTTTGATCCTTAGAATTGGGTAAATTCTCACTTATGGAATGCATTGAATTTCTTGCACTTATGTACTCTCGGATTATCTCAAGTGTATTCAAAAGAGACTTAATGGGCTAGAACTATTCTGAATTCATGTGTCCTTTGCAAAAATAAACAAAAACTCATGCATGTCAGGTTTTGCTAATCTTTAATTCTTTGTCCTTCTGCTCTACCAGTCAAGAAGTGGGTTTAGTCCCCTCATCCAGCCGTTGGCGACAGTTTTTTCTTTTTTTAGATGACCTGTGTGTGTCATCCATGGAACCAGATACAGCCAGCGTTCTCTGCCTCCAGCTATTGCATGGATGGTTTTGGACAAGCCTCAACGCGGTTTTTTAATTGAAGAGAATTTTTATGGCTATTTCAGGGTTGTGATATAGCCTTAAACTTGTTTTGAGTCAAATTTATCTTAATGGGGCCAAGCTCCCGTGGATTGTTCTCTGCAGTGCTGTGAGCCAGGACAGCAAAGCAGCTCACTACCCGTCAGATGGGGTTTGGGAAAGCCCTATAGGTGTAGTTTGAGAGGCCCTTTTCAAAAGAGAGAGAGTCTGTTTACTCTCGGAGTTGAAATGCTTGATAAGTCTTGCAGGTTTGTTGACAATTTGAAAGTTCACCATCGCTGGTCAGGAATCAAATTGAGCCCAGTAACTCTAGGCTTCCATCCCGGCTCTCATCCCTTGAATGTGGTAATAGGTTGAGCAATAAAAGACAGTTGACAAGAGAAGGTAACACACTCTTATTATTCAAATTGCCTTTAACTTTTTTCAAGGCAGAAAAGGAACCAGAGTTTTCAGCTGGATAAGTTGTCATTCAAGCTATGATTTAAAAAAAAAAAAAAAAAATAGAAAGGAAAGGGAAAAGATACTTTCAAATTGTATTGGGAATGGTTATCCTGAGGTGGTTATCACTACCTTGTTGCAGGCCAGGCAGACTTCCAAGTCTTTATCTTAATGTGCGACTTTGTATGGATCAAGATGGGCTGGCACTACAGGCTGATGACCTTCCTGCAGGAGGGTTTGGTCAAGGGTTCAGGTAGAGCTCTCACTTGTCTCCATGGTATGGTGCATGGTTGTGCTGTGCCTACGCATCCAGTACTTTTGTTTGTTTTGACTGCTTTAACGCTGGTATGTATTTGGCTTAGTTCCTGTCGAGTCAGTCGCCGAAGTGCTAACGACTGCAATCGAGTGGTGTTGTTAATTGTCTGAGCATTACTTAAGAGGCTGAACTGCTGTATGGAGACAAACCACCGGCATTACACATTCGCCCCTGAAGCAGCTCAAAGAGCGAAACTCGGCCTGAGTCGGGCTTTTTATGATGTTTTGTGCGAAATAAAGAACTCCTGGTGTTCACTGATCCTCTTGTTTTGGTCACTACTGCAATTTTGGATCGGTTTCCGGTTTGCTTTTTCGGACCTTCCTATAATTTAGCTTTGACGCTAGTACACTGGCTGTATCTGGTTCCACGCGTGACATACAGAACAGGCGATGGCATCAAAAAGGGGAGGGGGACTCCTTTGCCTCCAGTTGCTGATGAGGGGACTAAACCCACATGTTCTTGCCTGGTATAGCAGAAGTAAAGGAAAGGAAATGATCAGGTAAGTCTTAATTTCTCCTGTAATGTCTTTCCCACTTTGGGCAGGGAATTTCTCTTCTCTTGTAATCAGGGGTAGTGGTAATAAGCTCTGCTCTTTCTAGCTTATGCATTATTTGGCATGTTACCCATGGCGCGTCTCACCTGAGGAAACGTAGATGTGTGAATTTGTGGGAGCTCTGCTCTTTCTAGCTTATGTATTATATGGCATGTTACCCATGGCGCGTCTCACCTGAAGAAACGTAGATGTGTGAATTTGTGGGAGCTCTGCTCTTTCTAGCTTATGCATTATTAGGCATGTTACCCATGGCGCGTCTCACCTGAGGAAACGTAGATGTGTGAATTTGTGGGAGCTCTGCTCTTTCTAGCTTATGCATTATATGGCATGTTACCCATGGCGCGTCTCACCTGAGGAAACGTAGATGTGTGAATTTGTGGGAGCTCTGCTCTTTCTAGCTTATGCATTATTAGGCATGTTACCCATGGCGCGTCTCACCTGAGGAAACGTAGATGTGTGAATTTGTGGGAGCTCTGCTCTTTCTAGCTTATGCATTATTTGGCATGTTACCCATGGCGCGTCTCACCTGAGGAAACGCAGATGTGTGAATTTGTGGGAGCTCTGCTCTTTCTAGCTTATGCATTATATGGCATGTTACCCATGGCGCGTCTCACCTGAGGAAACGTAGATGTGTGAATTTGTGGGAGCTCTGCTCTTTCTAGCTTATGCATTATTAGGCATGTTACCCATGGCGCGTCTCACCTGAGGAAACGTAGATGTGTGAATTTGTGGGAGCTCTGCTCTTTCTAGCTTATGCATTATTTGGCATGTTACCCATGGCGCGTCTCACCTGAGGAAACGCAGATGTGTGAATTTGTGGGAGCTCTGCTCTTTCTAGCTTATGCATTATTAGGCATGTTACCCATGGCGCGTCTCACCTGAAGAAACGTAGATGTGTGAATTTGTGGGAGCTCTGCTCTTTCTAGCTTATGCATTATATGGCATGTTACCCATGGCGCGTCTCACCTGAGGAAACGTAGATGTGTGAATTTGTGGGAGCTCTGCTCTTTCTAGCGCATGTTACCCATGGCGCGTCTCACCTGAAGAAACGTAGATGTGTGAATTTGTGGGAGCTCTGCTCTTTCTAGCTTATGCATTATATGGCATGTTACCCATGGCGCGTCTCACCTGAAGAAACGCAGATGTGTGAATTTGTGGGAGCTCTGCTCTTTCTAGCTTATGCATTATTTGGCATGTTACCCATGGCGCGTCTCACCTGAGGAAACGTAGATGTGTGAATTTGTGGGAGCTCTGCTCTTTCTAGCTTATGCATTATTTGGCATGTTACCCATGGCGCGTCTCACCTGAGGAAACGTAGATGTGTGAATTTGTGGGAGCTCTGCTCTTTCTAGCTTATGCATTATTTGGCATGTTACCCATGGCGCGTCTCACCTGAGGAAACGTAGATGTGTGAATTTGTGGGAGCTCTGCTCTTTCTAGCTTATGAATTATTTGGCATGTTACCCATGGCGCGTCTCACCTGAGGAAACGTAGATGTGTGAATTTGTGGGAGCTCTGCTCTTTCTAGCTTATGCATTATTTGGCATGTTACCCATGGCGCGTCTCACCTGAGGTAACGTAGATGTGTGAATTTGTGGGAGCTCTGCTCTTTCTAGCTTATGAATTATTTGGCATGTTACCCATGGCGCGTCTCACCTGAGGAAACGTAGATGTGTGAATTTGTGGGAGCTCTGCTCTTTCTAGCTTATGCATTATTTGGCATGTTACCCATGGCGCGTCTCACCTGAGGAAACGTAGATGTGTGAATTTGTGGGAGCTCTGCTCTTTCTAGCTTATGAATTATTTGGCATGTTACCCATGGCGCGTCTCACCTGAGGAAACGTAGATGTGGGAGCAGATTCCTTTCTGAGGAACAGTATTGATGCAAGTTCTTTTATTCTTTTAACTTAAAACATTTGAGAAAGGAGCCTCCTAATTCACCCACTGCTGGTGCATGTCTGCTTCTCTTTGTTTAGAGACCTTGTCACCTGAGCCAGAGGTTTTACTGGGAATTGATGGGGTGACTGAAGACAAATTGGAAAAATATGGTGCCGAATTAATTGATGTGCTGAAGAAATACTCTGAATGGATGCTCCCAGGTATGGCAACCCCTCTTGCATGCACCCTGCATGTATTCCATTATCTTTATCTGCTGAGTCTGTACATTAAAGATTCTTTATAATTTCTTGATGCAAAGATGGAAGTACCTAGAGCATGATGACCTGTAATGACTGAGTTTGGATCAAAATAAAACTATTATCTGCTCTCCATTTTGCCACTTATTCTGGGTTCCTGCAATAGTCTGAGGACACTTGGTACTGTTGGCCAGAAGGCTAATTGCAGGCTGCTGAAGAGGAAAAATGATGTAATGCCGACGGCCTAGCCTTGAAGAGGGATGAAACTAAGAGGCATTAGATTCTTTTTGGTTTTGTTTGCAACAAAGTGTAGTAGTACCCTTGCAAACAAAGTATGCTTGCTTTGCAGCTGATGAAGATTCTCAGAAACACACAGTATCATCGTGTAGAAGTGCAGGTAGAAGACGGGGGCATGACCATGAGGAAGAATATGAGAAAAGTAAAACATCCAAGTATTTCAACACTAAAGTCAACAAAGGGACCAAGAGGAAAAATGTAGCATTCTTGAGAAAGTCCAAAAAGAGGAGAAGTTCTGAGAACCAGCAGTCTGCTTCGAAGAGGTACTTCATGTCTTCTTTTTCAGGATTGTCTTAAACCGATGTACTATGGTTTGTAGCAGTCTAACAGTGACATTGATGATAAATTAAGCACGTTCTGCATAAAATTCAAACATTACTTACTGTATTTGTCTGCTTCCTCAGTGGAGCTAGGGGTGTACACATGTGCATGAGCTGCTCACAGCACTTTGACATCACATTTAATCCACAAGCTATGCATCAGAAAACACAAATTAAGAGGGTGCATGGCAAGCAAAATAGCAAATGATTCCTAAAGCATTTTTGCTGACAACATATTAGCAAATAGAATTGCAGAGCAATTCATAGCAGCACTTTTTTCCTTAAATTATGATTGTATAACATGTAATAATTTTAAATCCTGTGCTGTCACCACCCCTCGGAGGGGGGGTGGGAAGGAATTTGATGAGCCCCGTGTGGCCACATAGCCCTTTCCTCTGCCGTCTTAACATCTTTTCCTGCAGCAGTCCATACATGCAGACATCTGTACTGGCCCAAGAGGTCCCCCAGCAACCCCTGCTCTTTAATCTCAGGGAGGATCCTTCTGCTCTTCAATATCTAGAGGGGGAGGGGAGAGGGACCTGCTGGGGATGAATCATCCTGTACCCTCCACTTCACTAGGGTCAACCCTGCCCCTGGGAAAACGGTCCTGGTCTGGAACTAAAGTGACTTGGTGACTAAGATGTTTTAGGTCTCAATATATAGGAATTTCAATTTTACAAATTAATTTCTGAGGAGAAAGTCTATTGAAATTAGGTGAGCTGAGAAAATCTGTTGAATACAAAGGTTGAAAATTCTTATTTTTATTTTTTCTTTGGTATTTTTCTTTTTTTTTTTTTCATTTTTGTTACTTTTGTGTTTGATTCATAAATCTAATAGAAAAAAATCATTTTATTTTCATTTTTAAGCTAGACTCATATTCAGTTTGTCTGTGTATAATATCTTCCAAACCTACAGCAGCTAAATTTTCAGGATAAGTATATAGATATCAGTTAGAAACCAAAAAGAAATTGTTTCATAAATTATTGATCTAGCTCAACATGAAAGAAAAGACTCTCATTAAACATATGCATGTCTATAGACATATTCTCTCTCCAACCATTCAGCATTTAGTAACCGAATTTTCAGGATAGGTTAATTAAAAACATAAGATTTGCCACGCTGAAAGAGACCAATAGTCTATTGAGCCCAGCATCCTGTACATAAGAAATACTGTTGGATTAGACCCAGGACATAGACTTAATTGGCATCTCAGAGACCTGGTGGAAAGAGGATAACCAATGGGACAGTGCTATACCGGGGTACAAATTATATCACAATGACAGCGAGGAGCATCTGGGAGGCAGGGTGGCGCTTTATGTCCGGGATGGCATAGAGTCCAACAAGATTCACTGGTTACCAATCAAATTCAGGATTCTCTTTAAAGCCCTCATGATGATCCACAAGGCCTTGCATAATATCTCCCCCCTCAATCTAACCTTCCAACTACGGCCGCACATCTCAAACAGACCCTTCAGAAGAGCATACAAGGATACACTGTATACCCCACCTGCTAAAACCTCTTTAAGGAAGTGCGCCCTCTCCACAGCTGGTCCTCCCCTCTGGAACTTGCTCCCGCCAGATCTCCGCCAAGAACCCTGCCCTCTGGTTTTCAAAAAGAAACTGAAAACATGGCTCTTCTGCCAGGCCTTTTCGGAGAGATAATTCCTCGCACTAAGGCTCCCCTGGTCTATGTCCAACTTTAGACCAGATTTGCGACTCTAAGCCCTCTTATCTATACCGACACTCCATATATCCCCCAGATCTTTGATTTCTCTGGGAGACAGATTACATTAATTCCTTAACCTAGCCGCGGACTTTCACACAGCTACAAGTCACGTAGTCTCTCTATGAATCCTCTTAAGTTAAACGTCTTATTGCACTTTGTGGACTTCTTCCCTCTTAACTTGCCCGCATGCATAGTTAGTTCTCTCCTGCTACCCTCCTGCTAACCTCCAGTTACGCTTCCTTTCCCTAAAGATCATTTGGAAGTTTCATCAGGCATAGCCCTAGGTTTTCTATTTTATTATTAGTATTAGTATTATCTTATTATTTTATTATTATTACTATATTATCATATTATAGTATATTTCTAATGTTCATTGTTTCCGCATGTTCATTGTACCACATGTTTCATTGTATCCGTCCTCCGGCGACAGTTCAGTTTCATGTAAACTGGTGCGATATGTATCCTATACAGGAACATCGGTATATAAAAGTTAAAAATAAATAAATAAGATAAAAGATCTGCATGAGACTAAATGCACAATCGAATCTTTAGAAATCCCTTGTGTATTGGGGAAGACTATAGTGATAGGGGTATACTACCATCTACCTGGCCAAGATAGTGAGACGGACAGTGAAATGCTAAGGGAAATTAGGGAAGCCAACCAAATTGGTAGTGCAGTAATAATGGGAGACTTCAATTACCCCAATATTGACTGGGTAAATGTATCATCGTGTCACGCTAGAGAGATACAGTTCCTGGATGGAATAAATGACAGTTTTATGGAACAATTGGTTCAGGAACCAACAAGAGGGGGAGCAATTTTAGATCTAATTCTCAGTGAAGCACAGGATTTGGTGAGAGTGGTAATGGTAGTGGGGCCGCTTGGCAATAGTGATCATAAGAAAGTTGGAAGGAAGGCAAAACAATTACCAGCATGGTTAAAAGGTTATTTATTTATTTATTCATTCATTCAACTTTATATACCGACTTTCAACTTAATATCAAGGCGGTTTACAGTCATGGAATTTGCAGTAGCAAAATTCAAAATACACATATAACGAACTTATCACTATAGATTTTACATTGTTTTTTACTAAAAGGTTAGGTGAAAGAGGCTATTTAATCCAAAAGATCTTCATTCAAAAATTGGAAGAAGAATCCAATAGGATAAAGCATAAGTGCTGGCAAGTTAAATGTAAGACATTGATAAAACAGGCTAAGAGAGAATTTGAAAAGAAATTGGCCATAGAAGCAAAAACTCACAATAAAAACTTTTAAAAATATATCCGAAGCAGAAACTGTGAAGAAGTCAGTTGGACCGTTAGATGATCAAGAGGTTAAAAGGGCACTTAGAGAAGATAAGGCCATTGCAGAAAGATTAAATGATTTCTTTGCTTCGGTGTTTACTGAAGAGGATGTTGGGGAGGTACCCGTACTGGAGAAGGGTTTCATGGGTAATGATTCAGATGAACTGAACCAAATCACGGTGAACCTGGAAGGATGTGGTAGACCTGATTGACAAACTAAAGAGTAGTAAATCACCTGGACCGGATGGTATACAACCCCAGAGTTCTGAAGGAACTAAAAAATGAAATTTCAGACCTATTAGTAAAAATTTGTAACCTATCATTAAAATCATCCATTGTACCTGAAGACTGGAGGATAGCTAATGTAACCCCAATATTTAAAAAGGGCTCCAGGGGCGATCCGGGAAGCTACAGACCGGTTAGCCTGACTTCAGTGCCAGGAAAAATAGTGGAAAGTGTCCTTAGTTTTGATGCTGAAAAAGTGTTAGAGTGAAGTGGCCCTATCTTTTTTGTTTTGTATCACATGGGCTTGGATGAAATTTTTGATAATGTGATATGCTTCCTGTATAATAACCCGCAAGCAACGGTTCTGGCTAATGGGGAATGCTCGAAGGTGTGTAAAATAGGTAGGAGTACTAGGCAAGGATGTCCCTAGTCTATGCTACTGATTTTTCTTGCTTTAGAGCCTTTGTTACAAACTATTCGATTAGAGGGGAGTGTAAAGGGGATCAATCTGGGCTCCTATGATTTAAATATGCTACCTTTGCAGCTGATTTTTTTTTCTTTTTTACTAATCCTACCTCCGCTTTAGACAATATTTTGGGGATTATCAAAAAATTTGGACAATTCTCTGGAGTTAACCTGGATAAGTCAGAGGCTGTGAGTTATCCTGATACACCTTCAGGGGTTCTGGCTTTTTTTGCTATTTAGGTTGACAAATGATACTTTACTTACAACAGCTTTGTCAATTTAATATTTTACCTTTTAAATTTTACTAAGGCCAAACTCCAACTATGGCAGCATCTACCTTTGTCTTTGACAGGTTGGATAGAACTTTTTAAAATGATAATATTCCCTAAATGGCTCTATATATTTCAAATGTTGCCAGTTAATTTGAGGTGCGGTGATATCCAAAATCTGGAGAGTATGGGTGGGGATTTTCTTTGGAGGGGTAAAAAATCGAGGGTTGCTTTACAACTGCTTAAGCTGGATAGGAACAGTGGAGCGGTTGGGTGTCGCTGATATGGAAAAATATAATTTAGCTTGTTTGCTTAGGATAGTGTGAGATTGAGTATTTGAGGAAACAAAGTTTGTCTGTTTGGAGAGTGAGAAACATTTTGTGAAACCCCTAGATTTACGGTTCCTGCTCCTTGCTGAGCCTAAATAGATTACCAAAAGGCACTTTAATAATATATTAATCTCTCCAATTCGTTGGGCATGGTGTAAAGCAATGGATATTGTGAAACTGTCCAAGGTTAGTTCTACCTTTTTGCCTTTTAGAGGGAATTTAGATGTTTCCTCAGGAACTCAATCAAAATGATTTAGTTATTGGTATGCAGTGGGTTACTATGTTATGGCAAGAAGCTTACATCGTTTCAGGAGCTGTGTGACCAGTTTGGGATGAAAGCCATAGTCTGCTATCCCTTTTTACAAATAAAACATGCTCATACATTGCAGAAGGGAGCTTTATCACAGGATATGGTGGTTAAATTAGAATTTTTTCATGTGGAACGCAGGAGAATATATCTTTAATGTATAAAGACTTGCAAATGTTGCTCTAGGGTACAGTGCATGAAGTGGTTGCTGCTAGATGGGTGAAGGAAGGCACATTTAATATTACAGAACAGGAGAGTAAATCATGTTTTAGAGGATCTCAGAATATCTCTTTGAATATGTATCTGTGGGAGCTACAGTTTAATTGTTTACATAGAGCATATGTCTCTCAATATTTGGCTTTTCAGGCCAGACCGACCTCATCTAAGGTATGTTTGAAATGTAAATTGGATTCAGGCACTCTGACCCATGTTTTTTGGACTTGCAAAGTAATTTGGTGATTTTAGGGGAAAATTGTTACTTACTTGAATGGGCTATTGGGTTGTGGTGTTCCTTTGATCCCCAAATTGTACTTTTTGAAAAAGACATCTCTAAGTATTGTTTGAAGAAACGGGATGTCCTCTTTGTCCAAAAAGCATTTGTGTTGGGAAAAAAATCCATATTGCTGGTGTGGTGGGACGAGATCTCACCATCTTATTGGCAATGGAGGAATTCTCTTCATGACATGATGACAATGGAGTCTTTAACTTTCATTCTATATTTCCATTCTGCATCTTGTTATCCCCCTCCCAGTTTTCACCTCCCTGTTAATATGTATTTTCCAAGCTTAAATGTTCGAATGTAAACCGGTATGATGTCCCCCACTAATACCGGTATATAAAAGTCTTTAAATAAAATTAACAATGATAATCCTTCAAAGAAGAAACAATTTTTGTTAATATAAGAAATTTATATCCTCAGTTTGTCTTCATGGGCTAGAAGCGTAGTTTTAAATTCATTATAAATAACCTAGTAGGTCATTTGATTTTATGCCATCATTATTATACCTCTATGCTAAGTTTTGGGAAGGGGGTGGTTTCTCTGCAAATGAGTATTTTATTTGCCCCTGGGCATGCAAGAGAAAGGTACCCAAGGATTTACTTTGCTTTGATCCTATTTGGGATAAGGGGGAAAATTTGCAGATGTTGATCTTGATGCATTTGTAAGCTTGTACTATTGTTCCGTCTTTAATGTCCTCTGATGTTGATGAATGAACATTTAGTGGTCATTGTACTAATTTGTAACTTTATGTAGTAGTGTTGGCATTGTTTGTTTATCAGTGTCTTGCTGTACAAGCTTTCTTTGTTAGTTGTTGAATAAACACGTGTTAAACTAAACTACCCTAGTATTAACTGGGTGAATATTATATCAGGACACTCTAGACAAACTTCCTAGATTAAATAAATGACTGCTCCTGGTGCAACTAGTGCAAGAACCAACAAGAGGGGAAACTATTTTAGAGCTAGTCCTTAGTGGAACACAGGATTTGGTGTGAGAGGTAACCGAAATCCTCATTATCTCTCAGGCAGACAACATCCCTCTCATTAACGTTCCTTCCTCTCCTTCCGCTAACCTCAATCACTCGCCTTATGTGAGAGATCTGGGCGTGCTCCTGGACAACCAGCTTAACCTCAAAAAATTTGTAAACACCACCACTAAGGAATGCTTCTTCAAACTTGTCTAGAGTGTCCTGATATAATATTCACCCAGTTAATACTAGGGTAGTTTAGTTTAACACGTGTTTATTCAACAACTAACAAAGAAAGCTTGTACAGCAAGACACTGATAAACAAACAATGCCAACACTACTACTACGGTAAATATACAAAAAGGGTAAATAACTACAACTCTCTATCCACTTGTCGTAGAATTACACATAATATAGAGAGCCCAACAATAATACGTGAAATACACAAAATTTATTTAAAGATATCACACAAATATACCTGTATAGACAATAAAACTGAACTAGCACACTCACACATTCATACCCACAAATTAAAAAATATGTTGTATTGAGATACAATGTATAACTTTGTTTATATTACCAATTAAGTTTACAAATAAAATTTCAATTGAAACTCAATAAATTATTATAAACTTTAAATTGGAATTGTGTACTGTTTGTGTCCGACAAAAGCAGATGCAAGATCTCTTCGTTTCACCCCCGTCTTTTGGGGCTTCCTCAGGGACTGATGTAAATATACACTTTACAAGTGTATTACCACACTGCAAAGCACATATCAACAATTAATTACACAATTCAAAGAAACATACATTGTCTTAACTATTGCACTTCAAGAACATGTACCAACCCAAATTTTGCTAAAACCTGTAACCACTAACAAACACATATCCACAACGCCACTACCCCCTTCATTAATCACCACAAAAACTATTACCCACCACACATAAAAACAAAACACTTTTCTGTATATCTTGTCTCACTTTATTTTTCTTTTATTTAAATCCTAAAATCTTCTCCCGCTTTTAATGACAACAAAAATATATCATTATTTCCTATACCGAAGCCCAAATATATTTAATACAGGCTGTACCTACCTGAATCGCAACAATTTATTCAACCTCTTACGCTTCGAACTCCTTACAAAATTCCTTCAACACAGCGTTCCCCTATATTCATTAATCATGACTCTCGGCCATCTGAATTTAGCGGCGTTTCTTTTAACCCTTATGGTTTTCTATACTTCCTTCCTTCTTACAAGTCGATCAAATAGAAAACGCCAACCTATGATCTCAAGCCAAACATATTCTGCAACAATATAACCAAAATTTGTTATAAGAAATAGAACAGTAAATCCTCCACCCCAAACTTCCAGGTTTACAGATCTAAAGACTTTCAACACTCACATCTGATCGGAAGTGACGTAACACGACGTCACCCGCTGAGAAGTAAACTACTAAGCTTCCCACGAAGCTTATATAAGCAGAACAATAAGCCGTCGAGTAATTGATTAAATTATTAAACCTTAACCAACATCATTCCAATCCCCATGTATCTCAAAAAATACTTTATAGAATTTACCCCTAAGGCTTACCACGGACCTTACTTAATAAACCTTGAATAAAATCCAAAGGATATCATATCCATATGCTAATAAAATGCGTTCCACTCGATTGGTCCATTCAACCCCAAGGGGGCAATCGTGCGCCAACTATAAATGAATTGCTGTTCAATTTTCCTTAACCTTAGGGACAAATCTCCCCCATGTTGAAGCGTAACTTGTTTGATCACAAAAAACCTGATCTCTGCCACAGTGTGCTTATTCTCAACCCAATGTTTTACTAAGGGCGCGTTTTCACGCAAAGCATTAATACGACTCCTATGCTCAATAATCCTACATCGAATAGGGCGAATTGTTTGCCCTATATAAATTAAATTGCAAGGACATACAATGGCGTATACAACACCACTAGTACTACAATCAAACAAGCTAGGAATTGAATAAGGATATCACCCCAATTTAAGATATCCTTATTCAATTCCTAGCTTGTTTGATTGTAGTACTAGTGGTGTTGTATACGCCATTGTATGTCCTTGCAATTTAATTTATATAGGGCAAACAATTCGCCCTATTCGATGTAGGATTATTGAGCATAGGAGTCGTATTAATGCTTTGCGTGAAAACGCGCCCTTAGTAAAACATTGGGTTGAGAATAAGCACACTGTGGCAGAGATCAGGTTTTTTGTGATCAAACAAGTTACGCTTCAACATGGGGGAGATTTGTCCCTAAGGTTAAGGAAAATTGAACAGCAATTCATTTATAGTTGGCGCACGATTGCCCCCTTGGGGTTGAATGGACCAATCGAGTGGAACGCATTTTATTAGCATATGGATATGATATCCTTTGGATTTTATTCAAGGTTTATTAAGTAAGGTCCGTGGTAAGCCTTAGGGGTAAATTCTATAAAGTATTTTTGAGATACATGGGGATTGGAATGATGTTGGTTAAGGTTTAATAATTTAATCAATTACTCGACGGCTTATTGTTCTGCTTATATAAGCTTCGTGGGAAGCTTAGTAGTTTACTTCTCAGCGGGTGACGTCGTGTTACGTCACTTCCGATCAGATGTGAGTGTTGAAAGTCTTTAGATCTGTAAACCTGGAAGTTTGGGGTGGAGGATTTACTGTTCTATTTCTTATAACAAATTTTTGGTTATATTGTTGCAGAATATGTTTGGCTTGAGATCATAGGTTGGCGTTTTCTATTTGATCGACTTGTAAGAAGGAAGGAAGTATAGAAAACCATAAGGGTTAAAAGAAACGCCGCTAAATTCAGATGGCCGAGAGTCATGATTAATGAATATAGGGGAACGCTGTGTTGAAGGAATTTTGTAAGGAGTTCGAAGCGTAAGAGGTTGAATAAATTGTTGCGATTCAGGTAGGTACAGCCTGTATTAAATATATTTGGGCTTCGGTATAGGAAATAATGATATATTTTTGTTGTCATTAAAAGCGGAGAAGATTTTAGGATTTAAATAAAAGAAAAATAAAGTGAGACAAGATATACAGAAAAGTGTTTTGTTTTTATGTGTGGTGGGTAATAGTTTTTGTGGTGATTAATGAAGGGGGTAGTGGCGTTGTGGATATGTGTTTGTTAGTGGTTACAGGTTTTAGCAAAATTTGGGTTGGTACATGTTCTTGAAGTGCAATAGTTAAGACAATGTATGTTTCTTTGAATTGTGTAATTAATTGTTGATATGTGCTTTGCAGTGTGGTAATACACTTGTAAAGTGTATATTTACATCAGTCCCTGAGGAAGCCCCAAAAGACGGGGGTGAAACGAAGAGATCTTGCATCTGCTTTTGTCGGACACAAACAGTACACAATTCCAATTTAAAGTTTATAATAATTTATTGAGTTTCAATTGAAATTTTATTTGTAAACTTAATTGGTAATATAAACAAAGTTATACATTGTATCTCAATACAACATATTTTTTAATTTGTGGGTATGAATGTGTGAGTGTGCTAGTTCAGTTTTATTGTCTATACAGGTATATTTGTGTGATATCTTTAAATAAATTTTGTGTATTTCACGTATTATTGTTGGGCTCTCTATATTATGTGTAACACTACTACTACAGCAGCCCGCCTCAATGGAATGCCCTCCCATCGGATCTCCGACAAGACCCCTGCCCGATATCTTTAAAAAAAAACCTCAAAACATGGCTTTTTAGAGTAGCGTTTTCAGACTGAGGACACAGTTCATAATCGCTCGTTAGCCTGACTAATTCACGCTAGCATGCCTTTACCTCGTGACCATCTATGCTCCTACCTAGGATCTACTTTCAAACGTTTCTACCTAATGTCTTATGTCACTGTTTCCTACCTATCGTCTAATTTCAATCGAACCTCAAATATGAGTGTAATGCTCCATTGTACGTCAAGTTCCCCTAGTGCGGGACCTCAGTCCCTGTCCTAAGTCTCAGATCACCTTCAGATACGCACTTCTATTTATGATCCTTGGCCGATCCTTGGAAGTTTTTTCTACACCCTTCTGCTAGAATGATATTTTATCCTCCAGTTCATCAACTTGCTTTATCGTGTTAAGTATTTCAAGTTTTCAAGTATCCATTAACCATTTTGAGTAAAATCTCATAGCTCTATAGATTACTTCTAGCCCACATCCTATCTAGTTACTTGTTTTTCCCTTGTTTTATTTCAACATCTCCCTCTTATTTTCAATGTTACGCACATTTGCGATGTTTTTTGTTCAAAGTTCACGCATTGTTATTTATTTATTTGTTCCATGTAACGCTCTCATGCAATGTTATTGTTTTATTGTAAACCGGTGTGATTTGTATGCTATATAGGAATGTCGGTATATAAAAGTAAAAAATAAATAAATGTTGGAGCCATTTGGCAATAATGATCACAAAATTATCAAATTTGACTTAACTGGAAGGAGTGCAAAAAGGAAATCTACTATGACAGCATTTAACTTTCAAAAAGGTGACTGATAAATGAGGAGAATGATTAGGAAAAACTGAAAGGAGCAACTGAAAAGGTTGAGAGTTGAGTTCAGGCATGGATGTTGTTTGAAAATACCATCTTGGAAGCCAGACGTATTCCATGCATTAGAAAAGATGGAAGGAAGGCTAAACGACTACCGGCACAGTTAAAAGGTGAGGTGAGAGAGGCTATAATATCTAAAAACGTCTTTCAAGAAATGGAAAAGGGATCCAAATGAAGAAAACAGGAAACAGCTTAAGCACCGGCAAGTAAGATTCAAAGCATTGATAAGGAAGGCAAAGAGAGAATTTGAAAAACTCATAATAAAAGCTTTTTCAGGTACATTCGAGGTAAAAAGCCAGCGATAGTATCAGTTGAACCATTAGATGATCAAGGGGTTAATGGGGCACATAGGGATGATAAAGCCATAGCAGAGAGATTAAATGAATACTTTGCTTCGGTATTCACTGAGGAAGATGTAAAATATACTCATGCCGGAAATGATATTCAAAGATAATGATTCAGAAGATCTGAAACAAATTTCAGTGAGCCTGGAAGAAGAGCTAGGGCAAATTGACAAACTAAAGAGTAGTAAATCACCTGGACCAGATGGTTTACATCCCAGAGTGCTGCAAGAGCTGAGAAATGAAATTGTGGACCAGCTATTGGTAATTTGTAAACTATCAGTAACATAATCTATGGTACCTGAAGACTGGAGGGTTGCCAAAGTAATGCCAATTTAAAAAGGGATCAAAAGGTGATCCAGGAAACTACAGACCAGTGAATCAGTCTGTGCAAGGCAAAATGATAGTTTCTATCTTAAAGAACAAGATTGCTGAACATATAGAAACATAGAAATGACGGCAGAAGAAGACCAATCGGCCCATCCAGTCTGCCCAGCAAGCTTCACACTTCTTTTTTCTCATACTTATCTGTTTCTCTTGGCTCTTAGTAACCTTTGGTTCTATTTCCCTTTCACCCCCACCATTAATGTAGAGAGCAGTGATGGAGCTGCATCCAAGTGAAATATCAAGCTTGATTAGTTAGGGGTAGTAACCGCTGCAATAAGCAAGCTACACCCATACTTATTTGTTTACCCAGACTACGTTATTCAGCCCTTATTGGTTGTTTTTCTTCTCCCCTGCCGTTGAAGCAGAGAGCTATGCTGGATATGCGTGAAGTATTAGTTTTACTTCTCCCCTGCCGTTGAAGCAGAGAGCTATGCTGGGTATGCATTGAAAGCCACATTAACTATCAACAAATATTGAATAAGCCTAATAATTGGTAATACCTATAGCCTTTGAACTCTCCGTTAATTTCACATACTCTTACCCACCCCTGGGTTTTTTTTGTTTTTTTAATTTGGAGATGGCAGCCCTCCATCCTTCCGCTCCGTGAAGGTGGAACACCAACCACTGGCCACTGGCATCCCGCTCCGTGAATGCCTCTGTGGCTACTGCCGCTCCGTGCAGTGTTTTGCTGCCTCCTCTTTATACACGGCCTCTAGACCTGATGGACCTTATCTGTTACTCTTGGCTCTTAGTAACCTTTTGATTCTATTTCCCTTCTACCCCCACCATTAATGTAGAGAGCAGTGTTGGAACTGCCTCTAAGTGAAATATCTAGCTTAATTAGTTAGGGGTAGTAACCACCGCAATAAGCAAGCTATACCCATGTTTATTTGTTTACCAAGACTAAATAATTCAGACCTTGTTGGTTTTTTTCTGTATATAGATCTACTTTTCTTCATTCCCCCTGCCGTTGAAGCACAGAGTTATGCTGAATTTGCATTGAAAGTTAACTGTGAGACTTTCTCCCCTGCCGTTGAAGCAGAGAGCTATGCTGGATATGCGTGATGTATCAGTCTTTCTCCCATGCCGTTGAAGCAGAGAGCTATGCTGGATATGCATTGAACGTGAAGTACCAGGCTTATTTGGTTTGGGGTAGTAACCACCGTAACAAGCAAGCTACTCCCCGCTTTTTTTGTGAATGCAAATCTTTTTCCATGTTTCCTCTTGCCGTTGAAGCTTAGAGCAATGTTGGAGTCGCATTAACCGTGTGTATGTTTATTGAATAAGGGTATTAACTCTAGGCAGTAGCCGTCATTCCCGCGAGCCACCCACCAGATGTATTCCACACATTAAGAAAGGTGGAAAGAAGGCAAAACGATTACCGGCATGGTTAAAAGGGGAGGTGAAAGAAGCTATTTTAGCCAAAAGATCTTCATTCAAAAATTGGAAGAAGGATCCAACAGAAGAAAATAGGATAAAGCATAAACATTGGCAAGTTAAATGTAAGACATTGATAAGACAGGCTAAGAGAGAATTTGAAAAGAAGTTGGCTGTAGAGGCAAAAACTCACAGTAAAAACTTTTTTAAATATATCCGAAGCAGAAAGCCTGTGAGGGGGAGTCAGTTGGACCGTTAGATGATCGAAGGGTTAAAGGGGCACTTAGAGAAGATAAGGCCATCGCGGAAAGATTAAATGATTTCTTTACTTCGGTGTTTACTGAAGAGGATGTTGGGGAGGTACCCGTAATGGAGAAGGTTTTCATGGGTAATGATTCAGATGGACTGAATCAAATCACGGTGAACCTAGAAGATGTGGTAGGCCTGATTGACAAACTGAAGAGTAGTAAATCACCTGGACCGGATGGTATACACCCCAGAGTTCTGAAGGAACTAAAAAATGAAATTTCAGACCTATTAGTAAAAATTTGTAACTTATCATTAAAATCATCCATTGTACCTGAAGACTGGAGGATAGCAAATGTAACCCCAATATTTAAAAAGGGCTCCAGGGGCGATCCGGGAAACTACGACCGGTTAGCCTGATTTCAGTGCCAGGAAAAATAGTGGAAAGTGTTCTAAACATCAAAATCACAGAACATATAGAAAGACATGGTTTAATGGAACAAAGTCAGCATGGCTTTACCCAGGGCAAGTCTTGCCTCACAAATCTGCTTCACTTTTTTGATGGAGTTAATAAACATGTGGATAAAGGTGAACCGGTAGATATAGTATACTTGGATTTTCAGAAGGCGTTTGACAAAGTTCCTCATGAGAGGCTTCTAGGAAAAGTAAAAAGTCATGGGATAGGTGGCGATGTCCTTTCGTGGATTGCAAACTGGCTAAAAGACAGGAAACAGAGAGTAGGATTAAATGGGCAATTTTCTCAGTGGAAGGGAGTGGACAGTGGAGTGCCTCAGGGATCTGTATTGGGACCCTTACTGTTCAATATATTTATAAATGATCTGGAAAGAAATACGACGAGTGAGATAATCAAATTTGCAAATGACACAAAATTGTTCAGAGTAGTTAAATCACAAGCAGATTGTGATAAATTGCAGGAAGACCTTGTGAGACTAGAAAATTGGGCATCCAAATGGCAGATGAAATTTAATGTGGATTAAGTGCAAGGTGATGCATATAGGGAAAAATAACCCATGCTATAATTACACGATGTTGGGTTCCATATTAGGTGCTACAACCCAAGAAAGAGATCTAGGTGTCATAGTGGATAACACATTGAAATCGTCGGTTCAGTGTGCTGCGGCAGTCAAAAAAGCAAACAGAATGTTGGGAATTATTAGAAAAGGAATGATGAATAAAACGGAAAATGTCATAATGCCTCTGTATCGCTCCATGGTGAGACCGCACCTTGAATACTGTGTACAATTCTGGTCGCCGCATCTCAAAAAAGATATAATTGCGATGGAGAAGGTACAGAGAAGGGCTACCAAAATGATAAGGGGAATGGAACAACTCCCCTATGAGGAAAGACTAAAGAGGTTAGGACTTTTCAGCTTGGAGAAGAGACGACTGAGGGGGGATATGATAGAGGTGTTTAAAATCATGAGAGGTCTAGAACGGGTAGATGTGAATCGGTTATTTACTCTTTCGGATAGTAGAAAGACTAGGGGACACTCCATGAAGTTAGCATGGGGCACATTTAAAACTAATCGGAGAAAGTTCTTTTTTACTCAACGCACAATTAAACTCTGGAATTTGTTGCCAGAGAATGTGGTTCGTGCAGTTAGTATAGCTGTGTTTAAAAAAGGATTGGATAAGTTCTTGGAGGAGAAGTCCATTACCTGCTATTAAGTTCACTTAGAGAATAGCCACTGCCATTAGCAATGGTTACATGGAATAGACTTAGTTTTTGGGTACTTGCCAGGTTCTTATGGCCTGGATTGGCCACTGTTGGAAACAGGATGCTGGGCTTGATGGACCCTTGGTCTGACCCAGTATGGCATTTTCTTATGTTCTTCATTCACGTCCTCTAGACTTTATGGATCCACAGTGTTTATCCCACGCCCCTTTGAAGTCCTTCACAGATCTGGTCTTCACCACTTCTTCCGGAAGGGCATTCCAGGCATCCACCACCTTCTCCGTGAAGAAATTCTTCCTTACATTGGTTCTGAGTCTTCCTCCCTGGAGCTTCAAATCGTGACCCCTGGTTCTGCTGATTTTTTTCCGACTGAAAAGATTTGTCACTGTCTTTGGATCATTAAAACCTTTCAAGTATCTGAAAGTCTGTATCATGTCACCTCTGCTCCTCCTTTCCTCCAGGGTGTACATATTCAGATTCTTCAATCTCTCCTCATAAGTCATTCAATGAAGACCATTCACCCTTTTGGTCGCCTTTCTCTGGACCGCCTCCATCTTGTCTCTGTCTCTTCGGAGATACGGTCTCCAGAACTGAACACAGTACTCCAGGTGAGGCCTCACCAAGGACCTGTACAAGGGGATAATCACTTCCCTTTTCTTACTCGATATCCCTCTCTCTATGCAGCCCAGCATTCTTCTGGCTTTAGCTATCGCCTTGTCACATTGTTTCGCCGACTTCAGATCATTAGACACTATCACCCCAAGGTCTCTCTCCTGCTCCGTGCACATCAGCCTTTCTCCCCCCATCGAATACAGTTCATTCGGATATGCATGACTCTGCACTTCTTGGCATTGAATCTCAGCTGCCATATCTTCGACCACTCTTCCAGCTTCCTTAAATCCCGTCTCATTCTCTCCACTCCTTCCGGCGTGTCCACTCTGTTGCAGATCTTAGTGTCATCCGCAAAAAGACAAACCTTACCTTCTATCCCGTCCGTAATATCGCTCACAAAGATATTGAACAGGACCGGTCCCAACACGGATCCTTGCGGTACACCACTTAAAACCGCTCTCTCTTCAGAGAGAGTTCCATTTACCATCACACATTGTCTTCTGTCCGTCAACCAGTTTGCAATCCAGGCCACCACCTTGGCACTCATTCCTAAGCTTCTCATTTTATTCACCAGTCACCTGTGCGGGACCGTATCAAAAGCTTTGCTGAAATCCAAGAAAATGATATCAAGTGCTCTTCCTTGATCCAATTCCTTGGTTACCCAGTCAAAAAAGTCGATCAGATTTGTCTGACAGGATCTTCCCCTGGTAAATCCATGCTGCCTCTGGTCCATCAATTCTCCCGACTGTAGATCGTTCACTATTCTCTCTTTCAACATTGACTCCATTACTTTTCCCACCACCGAAGTGAGGCTAACTGGTCTGTAGTTACCAGCCTCTTCTCTGCTCCCACTCTTGTGAAGCGGGACCACCAACGCTCTTCTTCAATCACTCGGCACCACTCCCGTTTCTAGTGATCTATTGAACAGGTCGTACAGCGGACCCGCCAGCACATCTCTGAGCTCCCTCAGTATCCTGGGATGAATTTCATCAAGCCCCATGGCTTTGTCCACTTTCAGTTTCTCCAGCTCTTCCCATACATTCTCTTCTGTAAATGAAGTTACATCTACTCCACCCCCCTCCAGTTTCTTGTTAACTAGCGATGGTCCTTCTCCAGGGTCCTCTTTAGTGAACACAGAACTGAAGTATTCATGTAATATTTCTGCCATTTCTTCGTCTCTCTCCACACATTGATCCTTTCCATCTTTCAATTTCGCTATACCACTTTGAACTTTTCTCTTTTCACTGATGTATCTGAAAAATGTTTTGTCACCTCTCTTTACCTCCTTGGCAATCCTCTCTTCCGCTTGACTTTTTGCCGTCTTGATTAATTTCTTCGTCTCCCTCAGTTCTACCAGATATTCTTCTTTGTGCTCCTCCCTTTGGGATCTTTTATATTTCTTGAACGCTGTTCTTTTAGCCTTTATTTTGTCAGCCACCTCCTTTGAGAACCAGATAGGTTTCTTTTTTCTTTTGCTTTTCTTTACTTTTCTAACATATAGATTAGTTGCCTTGGTAATTGCTCCTTTTAGATTGGTCCATTGTTGATCCACATCTCTCTCATTCTCCCAGCCTTTTAATTCTTCCTCCAGGTACTTCCCCATTTCATCAAAGTCCGTGTTTTTGAACTGCAAAACTCGGGTCTTTGTGCTTCTTTTCCGTATCCTTTTTGTGATATTAAACCATACCGTTTGATGATCACTGGTGCTGAGGTGGGCGCCCACCTGGACATCAGAGACATTATCTCCATTAGTGAGCACTAAGTCGAGTATAGCTCCTTCTCTCGTGGGTTCCATTACCATTTGTTTGAACAAAGCTACTTGCAGGGCATCCACTATTTCTCTACTATTATTAGATTCTGCATATGGGATTCTCCAGTCTACATCTGGCATATTAAAGTCACCAACGATCACCACTTCTCCTTTCTTTCCTATCCTGTGGATGTCTTCAACCAGATCTCTGTCCAGCTCTTCCTTTTGGTTTGGAGGCCTGTAAACCACTCCGATAAAAATGGATGTCCCATCTTTTTTTAGGTTAAACCTTGGCCAGGGCTGTTCCCTGGACACACTATCTGCTGCTTTTGAACAGAACTTCCCCCAGGTAAGGCTAGCTAATGTAAGCTTTTCCTCTGGTTATCCCTAAGGAGAGGGACTTCTGTCTGTCTCCTTCAATGTCCAAGCAGACTGAAGAGGAGTTAAATTCCCTCCTGCTATGCACTATGTCTGTTACCAATAGCTGTTAACCACTCCCCTTTCTGTGTAGTTTTCTCTTTTGATTAGATAATCATAGTTTAATGGGACAAAGCCAACATGGATTTAGCCAAGGGAAGTCTTGCCTCACAAATTTGCTACATTTTTTTTGAGGGTGTAAATAAACATGTGGATAAAAGTGAGCCAATTGATATAGTGTATCTGGATTTCCAGAAAGCATTTGACAAAGTCCCTCACAAGAGGACATTAAAAAGTCATGGGATAGGGGGCAGTGTCCTATTGTGCAAAAGAGAAAACGGTGAGTAAGGCTAAATTGTAAATTTTCCCAGTGGAGTGCCCCAGGGATCTGTTCTGGGACCACTGCTATTTAGCATATTTATAAAGGACCTGAAAATGAGAGCAATGAGTGAAGTGATCAAATTTGCCGATGAGACAAAATTATTCAAAGATTTTAATCACAAGAGGATTGTGAGGAATTGCAAGAGGGCGCTGCAAAATTCTGAGACTGGGCATGCAAATAGTAAAGGAAATTTGATGTGGATAAGTACAAACTGATGCACGTAGGGAAGAGTAACCCAAATTATAGCTGCATAATGCAAGGTTCCACATTAGAAGTGACCACTCAGGAAAAGCATCTAGGTATCATTGTTGAAAATATGTTGAAATCTTCTGCTCAGTGTGCAGCAGCAGCCAAGAAAGTAAATACAATGCTAGAGATTATTAGGAAAGTAATGGAGAATAAAACAGAAAATATCAAAATGGCTCTGTATCGCTCCATGGTGCAACCTCATCTTGAGTATTGTGTGCAGTTCTGGTCACCACATCTCAAAAAAATATATAGCAGAATTAGAAGAGGTGCAGAGAGAGGTGAGCAAAATAACGGGGATGGCACAATTCTCCTATGAAAAAAAGGCTAAAGAGATTATAACTTTTCAGCTTGGAGAAGAGAGGGCTGAGGGGAGATAGAGGTCTATAAAATGAGTGGAATGGAACGAGTAAACAATCAGTTGTTTATTCTTTCGAAAAGTACAAAGTCCAGGGAACCACAATGAAGTTACTAGGTAATACATTTAAAACTAATAAGAGAATTTTTTTTTTACTCAACACATAATTAAGCTGTGGAATTTGTTGCCAGAGGATGTGGTAAAATGTATTAGTGTTGCTGCATTTAAAAAAAGGTTTGGACAAGTTCCATAGGAAAAGTCCATTAACCATTATTATGGTAGAGTTGCAGAAATCCTTCTGCTTCTTGGGATAAGCAGCTTGGAATCTCTCTACTCCTTGGGATCCTGTTAGGTACTTGTGACCTGACTTGGCCACTGTTGGAAACAGGATACTGGGTTTGTTGGACCTTTGGTCTGAACCAGTATGGCAAGTGTTATATTCTTATGTTCTCGCTTCCAGATTGACGTGAGTTGAGCATTAATAGGTAACAGTATTATAGAGAGAAAACAACAATATATAAGGTAATGATCTGTCGATAGTACTTTTTGCTTACGAGATCCTTTGAATTTTGTGAAAAAGAGGAGGCATTGACAAACATGAGATCAAGAATGTGACCAGCATGATGAGTAGGTGGAGTATTCAACTATTGCCAGCCACAGGCAGACATTTCCAAAAAGGAGTCAGCAGAAGGATGCAGTGGAACCTGGTCAAAATGCAAATTGAAATTGCCACGGATGATATTAGCGAGCTTGATGTTGGCGTTCACCAATATTTCAATAATCAGAGAGAAGTCATGATAAAGAATACCAGGAGGGCAATACATTTATACAGATGATATAAGATTTCCTAGCTACTAGGAGGAACCTCAAATGGGGGAGGGATTGAGATGTGAATCTTTGAAAAATTAGATCTTTTGAAAAAGAGCATGACACCACCACCCCTTTGAGATTCCTTTGGTGGGCAACATTGATTAAATTCGGAGTATCCTGATTAGAAAGCCATGTTTCAGTAACAGTAAACAGTTTGGTTTGTAAGTGGAGAGAATGTCAAAGATAATGGTAGATTTCTTGTTCAGAGACTGAGGGGTAGATTTTTTTAAAAAGCGCGATCGCGTACTTTTGTTTGCGCAGCAGGCGCAAACAAAAGTACATTGGATTTTATAAGATACGCGCATAGCCGCGCGTATCCTCTAAAATCCTGGATCGGCGCGCGCAAGGCTGCCGATTTTGGGCAGCCTGTGCGCGCCGAGCCGCGCAGCCTGCCTCCGTTCCCTCCGAGGCCGCTCTGAAATCGGAGTGGCCTCGGAGGGAACTTCCTTTCGCCCTCCCCTCGCCTTCCCCTCCCTTCCTCTACCTAACCAACCCCCCCCCTTACCTTTGTCCCTAGATTTATGCCTGCGAGAAGCAGACATAAATCTACGCGCGCCAACGGACTGCTGGTGTGCCGTCTTCCGACTCGGGGGCTGGTCCGGAGGCCTAGACCACGCCCCCGGGCCGGCACCACGCCCACCGTACCGCCCCGAAACGCCGCACCCCGCCCCCGAAACGCCGCGTCATCCGGTCCCGCCCCCGACACGCCCCCTTCGAAAAACCCCGGGACCTATGCGCGTCCCGGGGCTCTACGCGCGCCGGTGGCCTATGGAAAATAGGCGCGCAAGGCCCTGCTCACGTAAATCCGGGCGGATTTACGCGAGCAGGGCTTTTAAAATCTGCCCGTGAGCGTTTATGAGCAAGATAGAGAAAAAAGCAGCAGTACATAATACTTTGTAGGCATTAGCTAAATAGCTAACAAAACAGAGCCCAACTCTCTGATAACATGGCGTTGAGGAAGAGCGGCAGAGCCATAGCGACCCTGTCCGGTAATTGTTGTAATAGATGCCATAGCAAAAGCAAAGTCCAGGATGCAGCAAATCCAAGCAAAATGGAGAAGAGAAAGCATGGAGGAATGACAAAGGCATTCAGGGCGCATAATAAAGGGTGCAAAATGGGCAGGCTCCTTTGTCGTGTTCTTTCGTGTATATGATAGAGGAGCATGCCCCACCGTGCAAATTCCTCCAGCATCGGCGTCCGGCCTAAATAGTCAATCCCCATGATGATGTCACAAGGAAGTGGAATCAGCCCTGGTTGGAAGCAGGAATCAGGTTTGGGTGCAATAGATGATGGAAACTGGCAGTCACAATCTACAGTCCATTATCTAACAGTGGGTCTCTAGAGATGGCAGGTGAGAACCCAGTAATAGCAGGCAGCAAGGGAGATCTTTCTCCGGCATCGCGTCTAGCTTAAGTACTCTGTGACCCATGATGAAATCATAGGGAAGCAGAATCAGTATTTGTGCTCTGAATGGTTTCAGATTGGCAGAAGTGGCCTTGGTATTTAGATCTGATAAGCTGCAGATAGACTATCTTCATCTCCTGGATGCCTGAGAGCTCTTGCTTCAAGGTCTGATCACCATGGAAGATCAATCTTCATTTTAGCTTGGCTCTTGAGAAGTCACACTTGAGGAAGAAAGGTTATTCTTCATTAGTAATCTTCACTCTATTGAAAACCCATAAGACCTTCTCTGGCTTATGTTTTGGTTTGGCCCCTCTTTGAAGCATGCTATAAGGAATGATTGGTTTCTCCATAGTGTTTGGATATCCCTTATATTTTAACCTTCCTTCAGGTTCAGATAGCTATCTCCTGTTACAGAACTGTAGAGTTTAGGGTGTCTTGGTTACTTCCCATCTGGATATGTCCCATTTTCTTTGAGAGGTGAAGAGACTATGACCTCTTTTTAGGCCAATAATTTCTCAGTGGGATCTCAACTTGATTTTGAAGGTGCTAGTATCTCCTCCCTTTGACCCTCTGAAACATGCTTTGGTTAAAGATCCATCCTTAAAGACGGTTCTTTTAGTAGTAATCTGTTTAGCTCCAGCTATTTCCAAGCTTCAGACTTTCTTCTGTAAGGACCCTTTTTTTGGTATTTGCATAAAATTCAGCATCTCTTTGCCTTGTTGATGTTTAATCTCAATCTATTTCTTTGCCAGCCTTCTCTTAAAAAAAAAAAAAAAAGGTCAGGGTGACAATAAGTCTTTGAGATTTTTGGATGTCTGTAGAGTTCTCATTATGTACTTGTAAGTTGCCAGTATTTTCCATATGGTGGATATATTATTCATTGTGGGGCAGATTTTCAAAGGAGTACGCCCGAACCCACCGAAAACCTTCCCCAAGTTCCCCCTGCGCGCACCAAGCCTATGTTGAATAGGCTCGGCGGCACACACAAGCCCCGGGATGTGCGTCGGGGGCGTGTCGCGGCGGTGCGTCATCCGGGGCGGAGCCATGGGCGTGGTTCCCGCCCGAGGGCGTTTCGGGGGTGTGGCCGAGGCCTCTGAAACTGCTCCTGGGCCGGGGAATCGCGCGACTGGCGAGCGCAAGTTACGCCTGCCTTGGTCAGGCGTAACTTTTAAAACAAAGGTAGGGGGGGTTAGATAGGGCTGGGGGGGGGTGGGTAAGGGAGGGGAAGGTGTAGGGGGTGGAAGGAAAGTTCCCTCCAAGGCCTCTCCGATTTCGGAGGGGCCTCGAATGGAATGGAGGCAGGCTGTGCGGCTCGGCACGCGCAGGCTGCTGATTTTACGCAGCCTTGCGCGCGCCGACCCCGGATTTTAAAAGATACACACGGCTACACGCGTATCTATTAAGGTCCAGCGTACTCTTGCTTGCGCCTGGTGCGAGAACAAAAGTACGCGCTGGCGTATTTTTCTTAAATCTGCCCCTTTGTTTGGAGGATCGCGTAAGTGTAAAGCAGTCTCTAAAGCAACTCTGAGGTGGATGAAGGCTGTCAGGCCCCTGAGACTATTTCAGCTCAGTCTTTATCCTGGGGAGACCCTTTTAAGGCGGCTGCTTGGTGGTGCATTAGTTTAGTAAGCACTACAGATTAGTTGTGGGGATGCAGCATTTGGATCTGGTATTCTCAGAAATCCTCTCAAAATAGATGGACCTTGGGTACTTCCCACTTATCTGGACTTGTGTATCATTATGAAATGGAAGGAGAAATTGTATTACCTTTTCATTTTCTTTCCATGAATCCTGCTGCACTAGTCCAGGACCCTGACAGGAAGATGGGCTGTATTAAGAGAGGAATTATCAGGAGAATGTCTTTGTACATGTTTATTACAGAGGAATAGTTTCTCCCTCCTCTCAGCCTTTATCTACTTCCTCCTTTCCACCCTTCAAGTAAATAAATAAAATGAAAAATACACGTTTTGATCCTTCTTTCCATAGATTGTAGACCGGCAGCCAAATGTGCATCTATGTTCACTGTAAACCGAGGTGATGTATCTTTTTACGTGCCGCGGTATATAAAAATCACTAAATAAATAAATAAACTATTTTTCAAGATGATAAGAAGATAAGTGCCCTGCTGGGTCAGACCAAAGGCCTATCAAGCCCAGCAGCCTATGTCCGACAATAACCAGGCTGGGTTGCTGAAAGTACCCAGCAAATCACAATATGAAAGTCTGTTTCGTATTTCTTTCCCCAGAATTAAGGGGTGGAAAAAGCTAATAATTATTTATGGACCTGTCTTCCAGAAAGTTGTCCAAACCTTTTTAAAACTCGTTTATACTACAGGCTTCAACCACATTTTCTGGCAATAATTTCCATAGCTTAAAATTGTGCATTGACTGGAAAAGAAATTTCTTTTAAATGTGCTACCTGTTAATTTCAGGAAGTGTCCTATAGTCTTAGCAGTGTCTGACAGTGTAAATAGCTGTTCCCATACCACATTTATTTATTTATTTATTTATTTATTTATTTATTTTTAATTTTTATATACCGAGGTTCTTATAGAGACTATAAATCACTCCGGTTTACATATAACGATAAACTGCCCAACAGAGATAAGGGGGCTTTACATAGAACAGTGGTACATATGGAACATTATAACTGGATGACAATTTAACATAATGATAATAAATAATATAGAATAGTTTTACTTGTAATTAATAAAATTATGTAATATAAACTGTATAATTTAAATATTTAACTTGGATATAGTGACATATTAACCATGCCAAATATAAATAATAAGATAAAATGAATTTTGAACTTAGAAATTGTAGTCCAGTTGCAGAGGAAAATATAAATAAGATTAATTTTTAGAACTCAAAGATTGTTGTCCAGTTGCAGAGACCTGAAGGTAGGACTTGGTATGGTGACCATAATTAGGGGATACTTCTTATTTGGAAGACTTATTTGGAAGACATGTTGTTTTATAAATTTCTATCATCTTTTCTCCCATCTGTGTGGCTTTTCTTCACAAGGGAGCTATTCCATCCCTGTAATTGCCCTTCTCTGTACCTTTTCTACTTCTATATCTTTTTTGAGATGGGGTGACCAGAATTTCCCAGAAAACAAGCTGTGGCATCTCCGTGGAACTTTTATGTTGAGCACACTTATTACAGGGCACATTCGGATCCTGTGAGCTGAATTGGCCGATCAACATTTGCCAGTATCTGGCAAACCCATCTAAAACAGTTTAATTAAGGTGAAATGTTACCTTAAAACACTTTGGTACTATATATATATCCATGAGTCATGCACAGCTGGACACCTTAGAAATGATTAATCATATATTCAGCTGAAACACATTGGATATTTCAGTTCCCAATTCTGTCCACTTTACGCATAATCCTGTTTCTCATTATAGTTTTGGAAATTCCCTTTTGTGGGTGAAAATATTTCATACTTTCTAGGGGTCTGCATGCAACTTGCTTGAGAGATGCTCACATAAGAGTGGATTTTCAGCAAGATCTAGTCAGCTAGCTATTTAGCTAGCTAGACCACCTGCAGACTGGCAAAATCTAACGGCCTAGTTTCAGCTGCAAACCAGCTGGCTAGGTTCAGCAGAAAATGAACTTAGCCAGCTAAATCTGATCGGTTAAATCAGGTATTCTGAACTGTTGAAAATGCACCCCATGGTGAGCAAGCAGTCCATGTTCAAAGCATGAAGTCTCTGCTAACTCATAACATGAGGTGATATTCTTGACAATAGCACACTTTGTGAGCTTTTCTTTTTATCTCTTGGCATTCTTAGGGGTCGCATCAGCAACTTCTCTGGGACCTCGTCAAACTCGTCAGCAAATGGCTTCATCCCTCATGGCTCTGCCACCATCAGTTCTAGAGCAGGGCAAAGAGCTGGCAGGAAACCAGGATTTATGGCACCGCCAGTGCCCCAAAATAACAGACACTTCCTTAAACCATCCTATGCTTTCCTGTAAGCATTTGTGCACTATAACTGTAAGAAAGTTTTCTGAATTATCTGCAGTTCTTGTATCTATGTATTCTTTGTTTAACTTGTTAATTCTGTAAATGCTGTAATTGTTTCTGTTAATATACCTCTTCAATTTTCATAATGTACCACTTGGTTGAAATAAATGTTTTTAGTGTTAACATTTTTTTATTGACATAAAAGAAAACAGGAGTGACAAACATCTGGCAGACCTTTTTCTTTGTGTACACCAAATAACCAAGTATAAACAGTTGTATACAAATTACCAATTTTAACCCCAGAGAATTCTAAATGTAAGATGCAAACACACAAAACACAGTTCTCTCCTCTCCCACCTCGTCCCACCCTTATCCTCATGGTGCCACATAAAAGTAAAGCAGGCTATTCAGAGACGTCATGTATACAAGGATCTCATTTTAAAAATGCACAGGAACAAAATTTTCAAAAATCTATATAATGTAGCTCAGAATTACATATCTAAAATAGATCTGTATTATAGATAAGTAACTACAACACTCCTGGCTTCAAGTGAAAGTAAATATGAACTTCCCAAATTGCTAAAACTGTTTTTTGTTTAGGTAATGGAGTAGATTCCAGATTCTCCGTTTGCACCAAGCTGTGGAGTCCATCCCTTCATTGCTAGTAGTCTAAGAAGGATCTCGCTTCCCTACCTCTTACTGTTCAGAGAAGCAAATCATCCAAAACACTCCCTCATGGGAAAAATTATTAATCTTCTGTGCAATCAGATGCTCTAAATACTTTGCAATCTTAACACAAAATTCTTGTATGGGATAACATACCCAAAAGAAATGAGTAAAAATCCTCTAGAAACCTACACTTCATACACAAGTTATTAGCTCTAAAAGCCTGGACTAATACCATATAAGCTCTTCTTAAAGATTTGTATTGGGTCTCCCTAAAAATAGAACTAATGACCAATTTTGGTAAATATGAATCAGTTATTTACTCTTTCAAAAAATACAAAGACTAAGGGAAATCCCATGAAGTTAGTGAAGAGTACATTCCATTTCATCCTGCTACACCAGCCCAGTCCCTGACGAGCTGCTTGTTCCTCCCTACCTGCAGATGTTGGAAGACACTGATTCATACTCTGATATCACTGCCACTACATAGCCCAGTCCCTGACGAGCTGCTTGTTCCTCCCTACCAGCAGATGTAGGCAGACACTGATTCATACTCTGATATCTCTGCCACTACATAGCCCAGTCCCTGGCGAGCCGCTTGTTTCTCCCTACCAGCAGATGTAGGCAGACACTGATTCATACTCTGATATCACTGCCACTACATAGCCCAGTCCCTGGCGAGCTGCTTGTTTCTCCCTACCAGCAGATGTAGGCAGACACTGATTCATACTCTGATATCACTGCCACTACATAGCCCAGTCCCTGACGAGCTGCTTGTTCCTCCCTACCAGCAGATGTAGGCAGACACTGATTCATACTCTGATATCACTGCCACTACATAGCCCAGTCCCTGACGAGCCGCTTGTTTCTCCCTACCAGGAGATGTAGGCAGACACTGATTCATATTCTGATATCACTGCCACTACATAGCCCAGTCCCTGACGAGCTGCTTGTTTCTCCCTACCAGCAGATGTAGGCAGACACTGATTCATACTCTGATATCACTGCCACTACATAGCCCAGTCCCTGACGAGCCGCTTGTTTCTCCCTACCAGCAGATGTAGGCAGACACTGATTAATATTCTGATATCACTGCCACTACATAGCCCAGTCCCTGACGAGCTGCTTGTTTCTCCCTACCAGCAGATGTAGGCAGACACTGATTCATACTCTGATATCACTGCCACTACATAGCCCAGTCCCTGACGAGCTGCTTGTTCCTCCCTACCAGCAGATGTAGGCAGACACTGATTCATACTCTGATATCACTGCCACTACATAGCCCAGTCCCTGACGAGCCGCTTGTTTCTCCCTACCAGGAGATGTAGGCAGACACTGATTCATACTCTGATATCACTGCCACTACATAGCCCAGTCCCTGACGAGCCGCTTGTTCCTCCCTACCAGCAGATGTAGGCAGACACTGATTCATACTCTGATATCACTGCCACTACATAGCCCAGTCCCTGACGAGCCGCTTGTTCCTCCCTACCAGCAGATGTAGGCAGACACTGATTCATATTCTGATATCACTGCCACTACATAGCCCAGTCCTTGACGAGCTGCTTGTTCCTCCCTACCAGCAGATGTAGGCAGACACTGATTCATACTCTGATATCACTGCCACTACATAGCCCAGTCCCTGACGAGCTGCTTGTTCCTCCCTACCAGCAGATGTAGGCAGACACTGATTCATACTCTGATATCACTGCCACTACATAGCCCAGTCCCTGACGAGCTGCTTGTTCCTCCCTACCAGCAGATGTAGGCAGACACTGATTCATACTCTGATATCACTGCCACTACATAGCCCAGTCCCTGACGAGCTGCTTGTTTCTCCCTACCAGGAGATGTAGGCAGACACTGATTCATACTCTGATATCACTGCCACTACATAGCCCAGTCCCTGACGAGCTGCTTGTTCCTCCCTACCTGCAGATGTAGGCAGACACTGATTCATACTCTGATATCTCTGCCACTACATAGCCCAGTCCCTGACGAGCCGCTTGTTCCTCCCTACCAGCAGATGTAGGCAGACACTGATTCATACTCTGATATCACTGCCACTACATAGCCCAGTCCCTGACGAGCCGCTTGTTCCTCCCTACCAGCAGATGTAGGCAGACACTGATTCATACTCTGATATCACTGCCACTACATAGCCCAGTCCCTGACGAGCCGCTTGTTCCTCCCTACCAGCAGATGTAGGCAGACACTGATTCATACTCTGATATCACTGCCACTACATAGCCCAGTCCCTGACGAGCCGCTTGTTTCTCCCTACCAGCAGATGTAGGCATACACTGATTCATACTCTGATATCACTGCCACTACATAGCCCAGTCCTTGACGAGCTGCTTGTTCCTCCCTACCAGCAGATGTAGGCAGACACTGATTCATATTCTGATATCACTGCCACTACATAGCCCAGTCCCTGACGAGCTGCTTGTTCCTCCCTACCAGCAGATGTAGGCAGACACTGATTCATACTCTGATATCACTGCCACTACATAGCCCAGTCCCTGACGAGCTGCTTGTTCCTCCCTACCTGCAGATGTAGGCAGACACTGATTCATACTCTGATATCACTGCCACTACATAGCCCAGTCCCTGACGAGCTGCTTGTTTCTCCCTACCAGCAGATGTAGGCAGACACTGATTCATACTCTGATATCACTGCCACTACATAGCCCAGTCCCTGGCGAGCTGCTTGTTTCTCCCTACCAGGAGATGTAGGCAGACACTGATTCATACTCTGATATCACTGCCACTACATAGCCCAGTCCCTGACGAGCTGCTTGTTTCTCCCTACCAGCAGATGTAGGCAGACACTGATTCATATTCTGATATCACTGCCACTACATAGCCCAGTCCCTGACGAGCTGCTTGTTTCTCCCTACCAGCAGATGTAGGCAGACACTGATTCATACTCTGATATCACTGCCACTACATAGCCCAGTCCCTGACGAGCTGCTTGTTCCTCCCTACCAGCAGATGTAGGCAGACACTGATTCATACTCTGATATCACTGCCACTACATAGCCCAGTCCCTGGCGAGCTGCTTGTTTCTCCCTACCAGGAGATGTAGGCAGACACTGATTCATACTCTGATATCACTGCCACTACATAGCCCAGTCCCTGGCGAGCTGCTTGTTTCTCCCTACCAGCAGATGTACGCAGACACTGATTCATACTCTGATATCACTGCCACTACATAGCCCAGTCCCTGACGAGCTGCTTGTTCCTCCCTACCAGCAGATGTAGGCAGACAACACTGATTCATACTCTATCACTGCCACTACATAGCCCAGTCCCTGACGAGCTGCTTGTTTCTCCCTACCAGCAGATGTAGGCAGACACTGATTCATACTCTGATATCACTGCCACTACATAGCCCAGTCCCTGGCGAGCTGCTTGTTTCTCCCTACCAGCAGATGTAGGCAGACACTGATTCATACTCTGATATCACTGCCACTACATAGCCCAGTCCCTGACGAGCTGCTTGTTCCTCCCTACCAGCAGATGTAGGCAGACACTGATTCATACTCTGATATCACTGCCACTACATAGCCCAGTCCCTGACGAGCTGCTTGTTTCTCCCTACCAGCAGATGTACGCAGACACTGATTCATACTCTGATATCACTGCCACTACATAGCCCAGTCCCTGACGAGCTGCTTGTTTCTCCCTACCAGCAGATGTACGCAGACACTGATTCATACTCTGATATCACTGCCAGTACATAGCCCAGTCCCTGACGAGCTGCTTGTTTCTCCCTACCAGCAGATGTAGGCAGACACTGATTCATACTCTATCACTGCCACTACATAGCCCAGTCCCTGGCGAGCTGCTTGTTTCTCCCTACCAGCAGATGTAGGCAGACACTGATTCATACTCTGATATCACTGCCACTACATAGCCCAGTCCCTGGCGAGCTGCTTGTTTCTCCCTACCAGCAGATGTAGGCAGACACTGATTCATACTCTGATATCACTGCCACTACATAGGGTCGGTGCCAAGCAACAGGAATTCAGTATTTTCTGCCTCCAGCAGATGGTTGGACTGGGTTGGTACCTCGGCATTTCATTGGATCCTGAATCGGGCCACTGGCTAAAGCCAGCAGTGCGAGCCCAAGTAGCCACTCCCATTCTCAGAAGGAGCTTTGGTTGAGTTTGGCTTGGGGAGCCACCAATTCAGGAAAAAAGAAAGGAAAGGGGAAATAATATTTTCCCTTTGTTCTCCTTGAGGAAGCTTCCTGCTTTCCTCCCTCCCCCTCCCAGTTCCTTCCCACTCCTCCATAGTCTCCTGCCTTTGTTTGCCGTCTTTCATTTAAAGCTAAAAGCAAACAAAAAAAGAGGACAGATGAGGAGAGGTCTGCAGTGGGAACCTAAAGAGACAGCCAACTTGGTGAGTCTGTTGCTGGCTAATCGCTGTGGGGGCGGGGAGGGGGGAAGAGTGCGTCCCCTGGCTGTTTGTAGGGCTGAGTGGGGCTGAGTTGCTGAGCTGCTGAGCGCTCCAAGGGACATGAAGCAGTTGCTGAGCGTGGGTGGTATTTGGAGCAGTAGTTGGAAGATGGACAGGCCCACCTGAGGCACGCACCAGTGTGAGGTCTGCGGGATGCTTCAGGCCACCACTGAAAAAGGGCCCATGTGTTTAACTTGCATGTGGACGGGTGAGTGGCTGGCTTGGCCCCCACTTTTCCGCACAGTTTTCTGATGTTGCTCAGCTCCAAAGACCCTGACATGCATGCCTCTGAGCAGGCGGCCATTTTGTATGAATTTCCCATGCACGCAGGCCCCGGGGATTTAGAAGCAGTGGAGGCCTGATGTCTCCTACCCTGATGCCAGCTATTGTTTTTTGGGGTTCCCAATGGGGGCCCTTGTTTTATTTAATTCTATTTATTTAACAATTTTTATATACCGATGTTCAATCAGATATCACATCAGTTTACAATAAACAGAACTACTCTGGATTAGCGCTTCACAGGGAACGTGAAAAGAACAATAGCAAACATCAATAATGAAATGTAATACAAATAGGCTGTAAATATGAACAATAATGAGATGTAATACAAAATAGGCTGTATATACAATTTACAAGATGACTAGAGCTAAGTTACCTATTAGTTACATGACTAAGACTAAGTTACATGGAATAGGTTACGGTTAATGGGTTAGAGAGGGCAGTAATGAAGGGAAGGGGGATGAGGATATTGTACAAATGGTGGGAGGAAAGATATGGGCAGATTCAGACGGGAGACTGAGTGGTTGAGAGGCAATAGTGAGGACGAGGGAGCTTGGGTGTAAGCCTGAGTGAACAGCCACATCTTTAATTTTTGCTTGAAGGTTCCAGACGTAGATTAACAGGCATTGAGTTCCATAGGGCTGGGCCGGCAATGGAGAGCGCGCGTGCTTTTAGATGTTACAAGATTGGTGAGTTTGGGGGAGGATGTACGTATCATGGCAAGGTATTGGTTTCTGGTCGGCCTAGAGGGGGAATGGAAAAGCAGAGAATCATTGAACCATCTCATGTTGATGTTGTGAAGCGCTTTATGTATAATGCAGAGGGTTTTGTACTGAATACGGGAGGCGATAGGGAGCCAGTGTAAATCCTTTAAGATAGGGGAAATGTGCTCATTACATTGTTGTTGGTCCAGGGGCCCTGTGGGGCTTTGTCTCCATAGTTTTTGCAGTTTCTGCACAGACATTTTGGTGCCTTTTCATGGCCTGTGGAGGAAGTCCCTTAGGGAATCGGTGGGAAGGCTTCAGAAGTCTCTCCACTGCTCTTGTCCCCACAGGCTCTGGATAAAAAAGCATGCGGAACCATTGAAGTGCCTGGGCTTTCATGGGAGGACCCTGAGCGTGCAGAGGATCCCAGAGATGTGCAGAGCCCAGCCACTCCAGAGGACGACTTGGTGATCCAGTTGTTTCAACGGGATGAGATCAGGTTTTTAATAGAACAGGTGTTAATGTTGTCTCCATTTGGAAGAGTAGAAGCCTCCAGAGGCTCCAGTATGGGATCCCATCATTAAAGGAAAGCGGAGGTCCGCTACCGCCTTTCCCCTACACCCTGAGGTGGAGGAGATGATGTTAGCAGAGTGTATGTCTCCTGCCTCAGTGCTTAGGGGAGTTAAGTTCCTGCAGACTGTATCCTCTCCTGCCACATACACTCCAGACGTTTTTCAGATCCTGGAGATAGATGCTTTGGTTACAGCCATGATGACTCACTCCACGATTCCTGTGGAAGGTGGCACATTGTTGAAGGATCCACAGGATAGGAAGATGGAGCTTCCTTTTGAAGAGTTTTTTCGTCTCTTCAGCGATGGCAGTTCAGATTTCTATTCGGCATTGGTGGTCTTGGCCCTCCTTCGTTCGATCCAGCAGCTTCTGGAGAGCAAGGATGTGGCCAGGATAGAATCTGTCACCACTTTTTTGGGGGATGCTCTTTATGACTTGATTTGGAGTTCCACTTGATCAGTGGCCCCCTCAGTGGTGGTGCAGCGATTCCTGTGGCTGCGCAATTGGGCAGCTGATTCTTTGTCCAAAACCTACTAGAGCAACTACCGTTCAAGAACTGTTTGGTGAGGACCTGGATCAACTGGTAAAGAACCTAGGGGGACCAAAAGCCGCACAGACTCCTGGAGGACCTTTTACAGGGCCAGTAGGGGTTGGGGGTCCAGGTGCAAGCAGATCATCCTTTACATCTCCTGAGTTTGTGGGGACTCTTGAGCCAGGGGCTGGTGGTGAAGGATGATCTGGCTCTTGAGTGGCAGCACCTACTCGAGAGGATATTTTCTTCCATGATTTCAGCGTTGTTGAAGTTGTGGAAATGGTCCACTTTGTTAGCTTATATTCGTCTGGCAACTCTGAAGTTTTCTTTGAGCCCAGATCGCAATCCCCTTGGCACGGGCTGTTACTCATGTAATTTGGCCTTTCTTCAGGGAGGTGTAGACAAGGGGCTCATCTTGAAATCCATAAAGGTGCAGGTAGTGGCCATTTCGTGCTACTGAGGTCAGCTGGGTGGTGTATCCATAGCAGCTCAGTGGATGTGGTGGTTTTCTGTTCAGTTCCTTCTTTTTTCCCCAAAGGTGATCATCTGATTGATATGAAACACAGATTTCCTTCCTGGCCTTTTCCCGGGAGGAATGTGGAGGTGGGTATCGTTCTGTTGAGTGCTTGGATGTCCATAGGCACTTTCTATGAATAATCACCTAAATGCCGTAACACAAACCTCATTTTCCAAGCTTAGATTATTACAGCATCTGAAGCCATTACTTGATTTCAATTAATTTCATACTATCTTTCAAAACCTTCTTTTTCTGGCATTGATTACTGTAACTCTTTTCTCATAAGTCTCCCTGCAGATGCCATTTAAATTATCCAAAATGCTGCTGCAAGACCCCTATTTCCATGTTCACATCACTCCAACTCGGTCCCCAGAGGTCTCACAATCTAAGCTTGTAGCCAAGGTCACAAGGAGCGGCAATGGGATTTGAACCCTGGTCTCCTGATTCAAAGCCTGCTGCTCTAACCACTAGGCTTCTCCTCCACTCAGTACCCACCATGGTTCATAGCAACTATGAAAATTCAAACCCCCTCTAGAGGTCTTTGATTCTCTAGCCAAACTTTACTAGATATCCCTTCTCTTAAAGCAGCACACCTTGAAGAAACCAGGGAACGTATCTGCTCGTTAGCATGTCCCTTCCTCTGGAACTCACTCCAGAAGGAAATAAGAAATACGAAAGAGCCCAATTCTTTAAAAAAGCCTTAAAGACCTATTTGTTTAAGAAGGCATATGAATGTTGAAACAGAGGCATGTCCTACCCCTTGAGATAAGATATGAAATCCATATTTTTATTGTTTTTATATTGTTATGTGGATGCAGATTTTCCATTATGTAGACAGGTCAGGGTTCAGGCGCTTTCATGGGCGGAGCGTTGGTTGTTGTCTTGTTGAATTTTTAGGCAGCGACAGGGTCCTCTCTTTCTCCAGGCATTACCGCTTGAATTTAGGGCTCAAGAGGACGCGTCTTTCATGCATGTGGTATTGACAGGCCTGTGCGTAGCCTCCCACCCTTTTCGGGAGCAAGCTTTGGTATATTGTACTGGTGTGGATTGGCCTGCCTAAATGCAGAGGAAGGAGAAATTACTACTTACCTGATCATTTTTAGTCACAACCCACCCTGGGTTTCATTTCTTCCTTTGTTTGCAGATGATGAAGTGTTACTTCTGTTCTTCCTTTTGAAGGACTGGTAAGTGACATAACCAGCCTCTAAGATTAGTTGATGTGACCCTTTTTTTGCTGAGCTCAGTATTTCCCAGTTGGGTGGAAGCATGAGTGGTTGTCTAAGAGTCTTGTTCCAGTATAATCAGTTTGTCCAGAGTTTGGTTTTTCTAGACAGATAGTGGTAGGCTAATGTTGGGGCAGGGCTATATGTTAGTGACATAAGTGAGTCAGCTTTACTCCGTCTCCATTTCCTGGTAAGAGTGCATAACCTACGGGTGTGGACTGGCCTGCTTTCTGTAGAGAAAATTCAGGTAAGAAGTAATTTCTCTATTGCGAGTATGCGGCAATCTTGTGCTGGAAACTGCAGGAACCCTTATCAATTCTTGACCATTGGATCATAAAGAGTGCTATGGTTGATATCTGAAAAATTTGCTGTTTTTATAACTGGGGCCATTACTGTCAATAATTGGGTGCACTAAAGTCAAAAACTGAAATTTTATTTTTTGTGCAATAGGCAACCAATGGAAATCGCAAAATACTGGTATAATATGATTGTGGAAAGTGGGCTGAGCGACCAGTTGGACAGCTGCATTTTGCAAAAGTAGTAGCAACCTCCTCCAACTAGACCTCCAAATGCTGGGCCACCTCCCCAGGCATAATCTCTACATTATCTTATTTTAGGAGGGTAAACAGGTAACACTGCAGTCTTGTGACTATTTAAAACTAAATTATTTTGCTTGGCAGCAGTTTGCTACAATCCTAAAGAAAGTAATCACCTTACTCGTTTCTTCCACTGTTGAGCATAGTAGACATAACAATTGCAGAAGTGGTGAGAAGGAAGCTTGCTGTGGTATCCTTGTCCTAATTCTTTCCTACCCATACTTGTAAATGACCAGTTACAAATGCTGTAAACCAGTCTGATCTTTCCTCCAATTCCAAAATTGTGAAGTTATTGTAATAAAGTATGTGGAATAGTAACAAGGGCCACCAGTTAATTGATAATAGTACTTCCCTGATTCAATTCCTTCACCCCACAAGCGGTGATGGAGATTAGGACAACCTCAGTATTATATTGCTGCTGAAAGCTACTCTGCCATCACTTAGAATGGCATTTACCGTGCAAAATATCTGTCAACTGAGTGCACTAATCTTTCTAAGGGTTTACCTAGCGATGGCAATATTGAACCTAGCCAATAGTTGGCTCTTTTAAAAGGAGAGAACTATTTTCCAATACTGTTCAAACAATTGCTTTCCTAAATCTGGGAAACATCCTTCTCCCTATAATAAATTCAATTTACTAAGCAACCACAAAAATTTATCCTGTACAACTCCTATAACCCAAAATGGGCAGGCATGTAATAAAGATTAGGATAACATTAAAATAAGACATAGCTGCCCATCCCTCATCTGCCCAGAGGAGTAGCCTAATGTTTAGAGCAAGAGGATGTGAAGCAGGGCAGCCAGGTATAAAATACCGCTGCCCCAGTTTGGCCAAGTCCCATACCCTTTCATGGCCTTAGGTATACGAGTGTAAGCCTGGCTATAGTGGATAGGGAAATATCGATGCTACCTGAATGCAGCCTGTTTTGAAGTGCCAACAGGTGGCATACAAATACATATTTACAGACAGGGCGAAACATCCTCTGCAGCAAAGGAGGGCTATGCTAGAGGCATTTAAAGATTTGCAAGGTATGGATGCAGCAGAGGCGGGACTCTTGTAAGGGAAAGGAGGCTGTGGAGACTAAGGGTGAAAAGGGTTGAGGCAGGACTTAGCTTAGGCAATCTTTCTGCACGGACAGCGTGGTGAAGGGCTGGAGCCACGTGCTGGGGGCGGGCTTGGAGACGAGGACTGCACGTGCAAGCACAGGGGCAGCTCTGAGGGGAGGGGAGGGAGTATAGAAACCACATCAGAAGGGGCGGGCGCCTCGCTCCCTCCAGTCCCTGCAGTGGCTGCAGCGCGCACGAGGAGGCGGGGGCGGGGCACGCGATTGGCGCGCGGATGTGGAGCGCGGGAGCCGAGGACTGCACGTGCAAACAGGGGCCGCTCTGAGGGGAGGGGAGGGAGTGTAGAAACCACATCAGAAGGGGCGGGCGCCTCGCTCCCTCCAGTGCGCACGAGGAGGCGGGGGCGGGGCACGCGATTGGCGCGCGGGAGCTTCTCCGCCGCTGACGGGAAGGGGCGCGAGCGAGGGAGCGAGCGAGCAAGCATGAGCGGCGCCTGTGGCTTTTCTCTTCCCGCCACGGAGGAGCTGCGCTCGGAAGGAAGGAAGCGTCGGTTGCAGCAGCTTCCCGGGAATGTTGTCGGGGTCGGGAGGCTCTCCGAGGGGCCCGAGGGAGCGCCGGGCCTTGGCGGTGTGCGGCTGGCACCTCTGAAACTTGCAAGAAACTGGACCTCAGCAAAGAAAGGCACTGGAGCGGCTGCCCCGAGCGAGAGTGAGGACAGCGCTGCAGAGCAGGTATGAGGCTCAGAAACGGAAGAGACAGGAAAAGGGGGGTTTGGGTGCCTTAAACCTTTGCATGAAGTGGGAAAGTTCAGAGTCTTGTTTTGTTGCCACCTTTCCCTCTCTCTTTGCTGGCTAGGATGAGCAAGAGAATTGCAGACTCATTGCTCACTGCTCAGCTTTCAAAGGCCTGGTAAGAGAGGTAGGAAAGCAGTTTAAAGAACACGTCCTGAGGCACCGTGCAAATGTGTTTATCATAGTGTGGGGCAGTCCGACTTCCAGGGCAGCCTCTGTAAATACGCAGGAGAGAGAATTCATGCACTGCCTACATTGTATGCAAATCCGTCTCATGCATATTCATTGTAGCATTCCTGAAAACCACACTACCTGCTAACTTCATGGAGTGCCCCCTAGTCCTCCTATTATTCAAAAGAGTAAATAACCGATTCACATCTACCCGTTCTAGACCTCTCATGATCTTAAACACCTCTATCATATCCCCCCTCAGCCGTCTCTTCTCCAAGCTGAACAGCCCTAACCTCTTCAGCCTTTCCTCATGGGGGAGCTGTTCCATCCCCTTTCATTTTAGCCTTTCTTCTCCGCGCTAATCCCGTTATGGAATAAGGGGCTGTGGATGTGCATTCAGCTGCAGGTTAAACAGCTTGGCTGGGCGCACTGTGCTGGATTGGCCTGCCTGCCGCCATCTGATACGTCAAACTCCCTCATCCTTCCCCCCTATCCTTGCCTTGATTCACTTATGGCAGCCGCACTACTTTACAGACTTACAGGCCAATACAGTAAAACCTGCGGGAGAGCCGGCGCTCCCAGGCCAGCACCCGCTCTCCCAACGCGCGCGATTTACTATGCAAATGAGGGCCCGCGGTAAAAAGAGGCGCCAGGGACACCAGCGCATCCCTAGCGCCTCTTTTTTGACAGGAGCGGCGGCTGTCAGCGGGTTTGACAGCCGACGCTCAATTTTGTCAGCGTCTGTTCTCAAACCTGCTGACAGCCGTGGGTTCGGAAACCGGACGCTGGCAAAATTGAGCATCAGTCTTCCAGGCCGCGGGCCGATTTAAAATTTAAAAAAAAAAATTTTTTTTTAAAGTTTGGGGCTTCTGACTTAAATATCGCTATGATATTAAGTCGGCAGAAATTAACGCCAGCCTTTGGGTAGGCGTTAATTTATGAAAGTAAAATGTGCGGCTTTGCTGCACATTTTACTTTCTGTATCGCGCAGGAATAACTAATAGGGCCATCAACGTGCATTTGCATGTTGCGGGCGCTATTAGTTTTGGAGGGGTTGGCAGCGCATTTTCGACCCCTTACTCTATAAGGGATAAAGCTAGCGCATCGAAAACTCGCAGCCAGACCCGGGCGAACAGTGCGCCCCACCTGTTTGTAGACAAAAAGAAAGTGGAACTGTGGAGGGGGGAGGGCAGGAATAAGGCTGGGTGTGATTCCCCCGCCCCCCCTTGGCTGTTTTAGTCATTTTACATACCATCGTGCCAAATAAAAGATCACAACGGCATACAACATGATGTACATTGACTGGAAAAGGTCAGAATTAAATGACTTTGTCCTTGAGGGTGCTTGCTCTGACTTCAGATTGTAATTTACAGCCCATGTTGAAATAACCATGTTTTCAGGTCACGTTTGGAGTCCACTTGTTGTGTCTCGGGGAGAGAGTTCATTAGTACTGGGCCTGCCATTGAGATCTCTTACTTTAGTTAGGTGAGTGCTCTATGATGATGGCGCAGCTGGTAATCCTTTGTTTTCAGATCTTAATGATCTCTGTGGCTTGTACGATTGTAGAGCTACAGCTACCCAAGCCAGATTTGTTAGAGTGAATGGTGAACTATATGAATGTTAGGACGTGGTATGAGATTGAACAGGAAGCCAGTGAAGAGTGTGAGATATGTGATCCTGTTAAGAGTCTAGCAGCGGCACAGTCCCTGCTAACCTCCTAAACTGTGCTGGGAAATTGCACAGAAATCAGAGCGACGTGGTTGCCTTTGCTCCCTCGCTCTGTTCTTTCTCCGAGGCCGGCGTGCTATAAAGGATCTATACAACTACTGGCTCTCTTCTGTTTCCTCAGGGGAGCCAGAACTGATACACACTGCCGGCTCTCATCTGCTTTCTTGGGTCCCAGATAAAAAGTGGCAGAACGCCATTCTGAGTTCTGCCAGGAATTAAGCCCTCGGCAATGGATGCAAAAAGGGGTTGAAGCAGCAGACGTTTGAGGGTTGTAAGCAGTAGCGCCATTCATCAAAGCCAGGGTTGAAGCCTTGACAATTCACACTACTGCATGCAGATTTCAAACTTGTGCTAATTCAAACCCTTTGTGTGTCTGCTCTTTGATCTGCAGTGTCTGCTTCAGGATATCATCACCCCCCCCCCACTCCTCTTCCCTGCCTTACAGAGGCGAGTGGCTGCTCTCTTCTCTGTCTGCTTCAGGCTCACTCTTCCTTTTCTCTTCCCTGCAGGCTGCCTGGAGGGGAGGGGCTGGATTAGGGAGTGAGTGGCTGCTCTCTTCTCTGTGTGCTTCAGGCTCATCCCTGCACTCTGCCTGGAGGCGAGTGGCTGCTCTCTTCTCTGTCTGCTTCAGGCTCATCCCTGCACTCTGCCTGGAGGCGAGTGGCTGCTCTCTTCTCTGTGAGCTTCAGGCTCACTCCTCCTTTTCTGTTCCTTGCAGGCTGCCTGGAGAGGAAGGGCTGGATTAGGGAGTGAGTGGCTGCTCTCTTCTCTGTGAGCTTCAGGCTCACTCCTCCTTTTCTGTTCCTTGCAGGCTGCCTGGAGAGGAAGGGCGGATTAGGGAGTGAGTGGCTGCTCTCTTCTCTGTGAGCTTCAGGCTCACTCCTCCTCCTCTTCTCTTCCTTGCAGGCTGCCTGGAGGGGAGGGGCTGGATTAGGGAGTGAGTGGCTGCTCTCTTCTCTGTCTGCTTCAGGCTCGCTCCTCCTTTTCTGTTCCTTGCAGGCTGCCTGGAGAGGAGGGGCTGGATTAGGGAGTGAGTGGCTGCTCTCTTCTCTGTGAGCTTCAGGCTCACTCCTCCTCCTCTTCTCTTCCTTGCAGGCTGCCTGGAGGGGAGGGGCTGGAGCAGAACACCCCTGCTGCTCTGCCTCTTAAACCTGAACATAACCGCCTTCCACCCCATTCCCCCACCTGCTGCTTTATATTTGCTGATAGTGTTATCTGAGGGGGGATATGATAGAGATGTTTAAAATCATAAGAGGTCTAGAACGGGTAGATGTGAATCGGTTATTTACTCTTTCGGATAATAGAAAGACTAGGGGGCACTCCATGAAGTTAGCATGGGGCACATTTAAAACTAATCGGAGAAAGTTCTTTTTCACTCAACGCACAATTAAACTCTGGAATTTGTTGCCAGAGGATGTGGTTAGTGCAGTTAGTGTAGCTGGGTTTAAAAAAGGATTGGATAAGTTCTTGGAGGAGAAGTCCATTACCTGCTATTAAGTTCACTTAGAGCAGAGCTTTCCAAACTTTTCATGTTGGTGACACACTTTTTAGACAAACATAATTTCACGACACGGTAATTCAGTCTACTAGTAAACCAGAGGTTAAAGGTTAAACGAACGAAACATATTTCGACAATTTATATATGTTTCCTTAAATATATACATAAATAAAATGTTTCACGACACAACCTATCTCATGAAAACCTTAAATTTATATTAAAAATATATATTCCAAGATTCATGTTATTGTTATAATTTATGAGAAACAATAATAAAACAAATTGTCTGTCCCCCACACCCTCATCTCTCTCCTCCCCCCAGCACATGTCTGGCCCCCACACACTCATATCTCTCCCCCTCAAGCACATGTCTGTCCCCCCAGCACGTTTGCCCCCCACTCACTCATCTCTCTCCCCCCAGCACATGTCTGGCCCCCACACTCATGTACCTCATCTTTTTGATTGTTGCCAGTTAAGTGCTTCACTCCCTTCCATGATCACCAGACACTGCTGCTTGCAGTCAGTACTCCTCATGGCCAGGCCTCATCGGCAGCAGCAGCAGCCAATGCAAGGATGGCTGGGCTCGTTCCACCCACCAAGCCCCCCAAAAAAACGCGATTGACAGCAAAAATCACCCAATAATAAGCAACCCATAAACTGAAAAAAAAAAGTGAATCTCTAGGAAAAAAAAAAGCCCAAACTCGCATCAGAGTTGACCGGGCTTGCGCGACACACCTGCACACTGCAGGCGACACACTAACGTGTCCCGACACACAGTTTGGAAAGCTCTGACTTAGAGAATAGCCACTGCCATTAGCAATGGTTACATGGAATAGACTTAGTTTTTGGGTACTTGCCAGGTTCTTATGGCCTGGATTAGCCACTGTTGGAAACAGGATGCTGGGCTTGATGGACCCTTGGTCTGACCCAGTATGGCATGTTCTTATGTTTGAACTTTGACCTGAAGAAGAGTACTAGTACTTGAAACCTAGTCAAAAAATTGTATTTAGTCCAATAAAAAGGCATCGCCTTTTATATATTTTTTTTATTTTATTTAACCTTTTTCTGTGTATTCAAGTGGACTAACACAGCAGTCAAACTACTTAATCCGATTCCAGTGAAGTGGTCTTAAGCCATCTGGTTGAAATAAGTTTGGCGTCTTAATACAAGTGGATTTTTAAAATGTATTTATTCTTCTTATACCTTCAGTTCCTTCAGATCATTGATGATGCTAATGGAGACACCCAATTCAAACTGTTGGAAATTTATTTTAACTATCTTAGACCATAGGTTGACTGAGGCATTTGTGATTCATCCATTTTCTCCTCCGCAGGATGGACTTCCTCATTTGTGTGCATATGAGAGGAAAAGATTAAAGAACATAGAGGAAAATGCACAGTTTTTTGCGGCTTTGAAGTTGCATGAGGTATGTATGCATTGCCCTTAAACATGTCCTATCCCTTTTAGGTCATGCTACGAAGGTAAAGTTTCCAGGTGCCATAAAGGAGTGCGTTAACGAGGAGAGGGAGCACTACTTTACATTTGCAATGGACCAGGTGTAATGAGTAGTGGTGACAGTGCAACATGGCTATCGTCATCCTAATGTAATTACGTTTGATATAATTGCTGCAGTAGCATTTAGCCTTAAAAAGCTGACTATAAATAAATGAGGAAACTGAAAGGACCGGATGTGACTGCTGAAAATCTGCAGTGCGACATTGGTCAGAAGAAATTTCTGTGCAGGCGCAGCAGAGCAAAGCTCTAATTACTTGGAGAGATTTGGTGCACAGTCGGATGATGTCACACAGACAGCGTGGCTCATTCATCCTGCTATCTATGGAAAACACTGTTCCCTGTACGTCCCAGGATCAGTCCGGACCGTGGGTTGTCTCCCCCTTCCAGCAGATGGAGTCAGAGCAAAAGCTGAGAAGGCGGTCCCTTAACAGTAAGAGCGCCCTCTGTGTCCCCTCAGTATTCCTCTGACTCCAGCAGGTGCGGGTCTCACCTATGCTTCCCCACTCAGCTTAGAAGGGATAGTTTTTAATTTATAGCTTTCTCTTCTATTTTGTTGGATGGATCTGGTTTAAAAAAAAAAAAAAAGATAAAAAGAAGTTTAGGAGAGTTTGCCTCTGGCACTTGGGTCTGAGCTTGCAGGCAGGACTCTTGTCAGGGCCTGGCCTCTCTCTGTATCTTTCTCTGTCTCCGTTTGGGGTAAGTGTAGTTTTAATTTTTCAGCTCCTTCTCTTCTGCTGCCCGGGGTATAAGCTGGTGGTCCAGCCTCTCCCCATTTTTGCCGACCCGCTGCCCGAGAGGCCGTTCTTTTTTTATTATTTATTAAGGCTTTTATATACCGAATTTCTTGATACAAATCAAATCAATTCGGTTTACAATGAACTAAGTAGAATATACAATTAACCAATCAACAAGAGATACAGAGCATACAGTTACATTATAACAAGGAAGCCTTAACTTGGAGTAGGAAAATAAAGAAGGGGTGAACGGAGCAATAAATATATAAAGTGCAATAAAATAGAATAAATACTATATACAGTGGAGGGGGCTAGGAGCCAACCTCTCTTTAATGGATATTAGGCATGAGAAATTTGGAAAAGTTTTGTTTACAGAGATGTGTGGTGAACAATTCTAGATCAGGCAATGGAGTTTGTGGTGGGGAAGGCTTGGCTGAACAGCCATGTCTTTAGTTTCTTTTTAAAAGTTGTTAGACAAGTCTCCAGTCTGAGGTCCGGAGGCATGGCGTTCCACATGGAAGGGCCTGCTGTAGAGAATGACCGGTCTCTGATGTTTGCGTGGTGCACTAATTTGATTGTAGGAACGTGTAAAGATCCCTTGTAAGCATCCCTTAAAGGCCTGGCTGTCGAGTTCTTCCTCAGCAGCAGCCTTCGTTGGTTAGAGACGCAACATTCCTCTGACAGAGTTAAAAAAATAAAATAAAATAAATGAAGGGGAGCTTTTTCGTCCAGGTCGCGTACCTGCTCTCCGGGGTCGAGCGTTGGTTTGAGAAGCAGTGGTTTCTCAGCTGCAGGCAGCCTTCGGAGGTGTTCCCTGCTCTTGCCTCCATGCCGCACGCTGCGCGATGCTCCGCAAGCGGAGAGCTGGCCTCCCGGATGTCTCGGGAGGGTCTTTGTGCTGGGTGCCTCCCCGATGGGAAGGGCACCTCGAGGCCAGAGGGGTGCACTGTTTCGTGCGCTAAATCGTGCCGAGGAGTTGAAGGGCCGGCCCCGTTCCCATCCGATGTGGGAATGGTGGCCATCTTGGATTTCTCCGATGATGCCTCCGTGCATTCTAGTGCTGATCCAGCCCTTGCGTAGGCTCCCTCCCCCCAGTTCTTACCCCAGTGGACTTGCCGGATGTAGACCTGCCTCGAGGGGATCCTCCTTCTCTGCCCCTCCCTCCCCCGCGCCATTTTCTACGGACTTCATTTTGTTGATGCACAGTGCCTATCTGGCTCGGCTGAGCCAGCAGCAGCAGGATCCGGCTTTGCCCTCTCCCCCACCGAAAGTCCCTCAGGTTGAGGAGTCTCAGCGGGTGCTGAGTGTCTCTCACGGGTCGGCTGTGGCCCCCTCAAGCCCTCTGGGCGGGTGGTCTCGCAGCCCCCTCTACCAGCTCCCCCTCCTCCTCAGGACCCCTTTGTGGACCCGGATCTGGATGATACAGCTCCGCAGGTAGAGGGCGATGATCCCAGGGTTCTTCGGCTTTTTCAATGAAATGAATTGGACCATCTTATTTCACACGTCCTGGAGGAATTGGATGTCGACCCTCCACAGGAGTCTCCAGAACCCACTACCTCTTCCAAGAAGGGGGACCCGGTTCTGGCAGGGCTCCGTCCGCCTGCTAAGACATTTCCATTCCACCCTAGCCTCCTACAATTATTAACTAAAGAATGGAAACCCCCAAGGCATCCCTGAGAGTTGGCAGGGCCATGGACAAGCTGTACCCACTCCTGGAGCAGTACCTGGAGCATCTCAAGGTTTCTCGAGTGGACTCCGCAGTGACGGCTGACACGAAAAGGACTACCATCCCGGTCACGGGAGGTGCCGCCTTGCGAGATTTGCAAGACCGCAAACTCGAGGTTTATTTAAAGCGGGTTTTTGAAGTATCCGCTTTGGGTGTCAGAGCGTCGGTCTGTAGCTCTTTCATGCAACGGGCAGGGTTAAGGTGGGTCCAGCAACTGCTTAGTACCCATGACCTTCCCTTGGCAGAGGCACAGCAAGCGGAGCGCCTGGAGGCGGTTATCTCATATGGGGCGGATGCCTTGTATGATCTTCTCCGGGTGTTAGCACAGTCCATGGTGTCCGTGGTCTCGGCGAGGCATCTCCTTTGGCTCCGTAACTGGTCCGCGGATTCTTCATCTAAGGCTCAGCTGGGTTCTCTTCCTTTCAAAGGGAAATTACTGTTTGGGGATGAACTGGACCAGCTGATTAAGTCACTGGAAGAAAATAAGGTGCATAAGCTGCCGGAGGACCGTCCTCGCAGTTCAAGGGTCTTCAGTTCCTCGCGCACCCGTTTCTGGGGACAGCGACGTTTCCAACAGTCTAGACCTCTGGCTCACAAGTCTCCTTCTTCAAGATCGCAGTCTTGGTCTCAGTCCTTTCGCGGGCGGCCCCGCTCGTGATACCTTTGCCCAAGGAGCAGTCTCTAAATCCTCCCAATGAAGTGTTGCCGGTCCACTCTTCGACTCCAGAATAGGGGGAAACCGCTCCCTGTTCCTCGGGGAGTGGGCCGAGATCACCTCGGACCGTTGGGTCTTGGATATTCTACAACATGGTTACACTTTAGAATTTGCTCGGCCTCTTCGGGACCGGTTTGTCTTTTCCCCATGCGTTCCATCCAGAAAGCAGTAGGCTGTCCGCCAGACCCTCGATCGCCTCAGTACACTCGGGGCCATCATTCCAGTGCCTCTAGTGGAATATGGGCTCGGCCACTATTCTGTCTACTTTGTGGTGCCCAAAAAGGAGGGGTCCTTCCGGCCAATCTTGAACCTCAAGATGGTCAACAAGGCTCTCCGGATTCCTCACTTTCGGATGGAGTCCCTGCGGTTGGTGATAACGGCGGTACACCGCGGCGAGTTCCTTGCCTCGTTGGACTTGACGGAGGCTTACCTTCATAGTCCCATCCAGAAAGACCATCAGCGCTTTCTCGGTTCAAGATCTTGAGGCAGCATTACCAATTCCAGGCCCTGCCCTTCGGCCTTGCGAAAGCGCCTCGAACCTTCACCAAGATTATGGTGGTTGTAGCGGCGGCTCTGCGGAAGGAAGGAATCTTGGTCCACCCTTATATCGACGACTGGCTCATCCGGATGAAGTCCAGCGGTTTATGACAGCAAGCGATCAACCGGGTTCTGCATCTCCTTCAGTCGCTGGGCTGGGTGGTAAATTTTGCTAAGTCAGCTCACCCCGTCGCAGTCTCTCGACTTCTTGGGGGCACACTTCGATACCGCTGTGGGCAAGGTCTCTCTCCGAGTGGAGAGAGGGCTGGCTCTTCAGTCGCAGGTGCGACGTTTTCGGATCCTTCTGCCCCCCTCCGCCTGAGATTATCTGCAGCTTCTGGGTACCATGGCCTCCACGATAGATGTGGTACCGTGGGCTCTGGCACATATGCAGCCTGTACAAAGAGCCTTGCTCTCCCTCTGGAAGCCGATCTCCCGGGAATTTCAGGCTCCGCTATCGATTCCTCCGGTAGTCAGCACCAGTCTCTCGTGGTGGCTCAGTCTGGATCACCTGCTGCAGGGAATGGACTTGGAAATCCCTCAATGGATAGTCATCACTACGGATGCCAGTCTCGCCGGCTGGGGAGCAATGTGTGGACCGCTCTCGGCACAGGGCCAATGGATGTCTGATCAAACAGCCTGGCCTATCAACCGTCTGGAGACGAGAGCTGTCCGTCTTAGCACTCAAGCGGTTTCTCCCACAGATCCAGGGCCGAGTGGTTCGCATACTCTTGGACAATGCCACAACGGTGGCTTATATCAACCATCAGGGAGGGACCAGAAGTCGTCATATGTCGCAGGAAACTGACAAGCTCCTTCCTTGGGTGGAACTCCATCTCTCCCATCTAGCGGCCTCGCACATTGCGGGAGTGAACAATGTCCAAGCGGACTTCTTGAGTCGACAGCACATCGATCCCAGAGAATGGGAGCTGTCCGAGCTGTCAACTTCCCTTCTCTTCAAGAGGTGGGGGCGTCCCCATCTGGACCTGATGGCCACTCAAAGAAATGCGAAGGCTCGTGCTTTTTCAGCCGACGAAGGGAACACGGGGCAGAAGGCATGGATGCCCTAGTTTTGCTGTGGCCTCAGCACTTCCTTCTCTACGTATTTCCACCCTGGCCTCTGGTAGGTAAGATACTCAGGAAGATTGAGTTGCACCCGGGGCCCGTCATCCTGGTGGCTCCGGGGTGGCCGCGTCGACCGTGGTTTGCGGACTTGATCAACCTAGCAGTGGACGGTCCTTTGCGCCTGGGACATCTGCCGAACCTTCTGCGACAGGGTCCCGTATTTTTCGACCAGGTAGAACGCTTTTGTCTTGCAGCCTGGCTTTTGAGAGGTGCAGACTGAGAAAAGCGGGGGTATCATGAAGCGATTATCTCTACCCTTCTGAAGGCTCAGAAGACTTCAACCTCGGCGGCCTATATCTGGGTCTGGAAGGTCTTTGAAGCCTGGTGTGTATCTTCAAATATCTCGCTGCGCCAGGCGTCGATAGCCCAGGTCCTGGCTTTCCTACAACGGGGGCTCAACATGGGACTGGCTTTCAATTCACTAAGGGTTCAGGTGGCAGCTCTCGGGGCTCTCTTGCGTCTGGCAGGAGCTCTGCTGTCTTCACATCCAGATGTTGTTCGGTTCCTTAGAGGAGCGAAGCATGTCAAGCTTCCTGTTCGCAGGTTATGTCCCTCCTGGAGCTTAAACTTGATACTCCGGATCCTGGGAGGTCCGCCTTTTGAACCCTTAAAGAGGGCCACTCTCAAAGACCTCACTTTGAAGACGGAGTTTCTAGTGGCTATCTGTTCTGCCCGTTGAATCTCGAAGCTACAAGCCCTGTCGTGCAGGGAACCCTTTCTCATATTACAGATTCGGGTGTAATGTTCTCCACGGTGCCTTCCTTTTTGCCGAAGGTGGTTTCTGCTTTTAATTTGAATCAATCGGTGGAGCTTCCATCTTTTTCTGATGAGGATTCCCTGCAACTGCGGCGGCTCGATGTTAAGCATGTGCTCTTGCGTTATCTGGAAGTTACTAATGAGTTTCGCCTGTCGGACCATCTATTTGTCCTCTGGAGTGGTCCCAAGAAGGGCCACAAGGCTTCGAAGACCTCCATTGCCCACTGGCTGAAGGAAGCTATATCGGTCGCATACCTTGGTGTGGGCCAACAGCTTCCGGTGGGCATTAAGGCGCATTCTCTTAGAGCCCCAGCAGCTTCCTGGGCAGAGATCCAGGCAGTGTCGCCGCAGAAGATTTGCAGAGCGGAGACCTGGAAGTCACTGTATGCCTTTGCTCGGCACTATCGTTTGCATCTTCAACCTCCGGATTTTGGTTCTTTTGGGGCTCAGGTCATCTGAGCTGGGCTTTCAGGGACCCACCCTACTTAGGGAAGCTTTGGTACATCCCACGGTCTGGACTGATCCTGGTACGCACAGGGAAAAGAAAATTATTCCTTACCTGCTAATTTTCGTTCCTGTAGTACCACGGTTCAGTCCAGACGCCCTCCCTTGGAATTTTGGGGTTTTTTTGGATATTGCATATTGCAGCTCGTCTGTCTACTGTTTTTTCCTAGTCATACCCTGTGAGTTTGTCTGTCTAGGAGTTCATTCTGCAAGTTCCTTTCGTTAGTTGGCTGTGAAAGTTAATATGCGTTTGGTGATTTGTTCCATTCGCAGTTCAGGTTTATTCTTAGATCCATCCAAACTGTTTTTTGCTTCTTGCTTGGATATACTTAATACTGAGGGGACACAGAGGGCGCTCTTACTATTAAGGGACCGCCTTTTCAGCTTTTGCTCTGACTCCATCTGCTGGAAGGAGGAGACAACCCACAGTCTGGACTGATCCGTGGTCCTACAGGAATGAAAATTAGCAGGTAAGGAATAATTTTCTTTTTTATGGTGAGCAAACTCCGGAATTACGTGTGTAACCTTTTTAAAATCCAGCCCATATATTGCATATATATGCTGCTTTTTTAGTATATTGTAAACTATAAAATAAAAACAGTGTTCTTAAGTTGCTCTTACAGCTCTGTAATGAGCTTTATGCCATTCCCATGCAGTCGTCCTTGTACATTAAAACTACTTTGGATCATTTAAGTGACTGATTCATTCTCTATCAAACATTTTGTGAACCATAACCTGGTATCAGAAACCTGCAGCTGTATTTGGGTCTTTTCTGCTCTGTCCTGCTTGTGAGGCACTCCTCTTATACCATAAGAGGTGCTCTGCACTGCTTTTAATCTATATTCTGATTCTTCATGTAGCCTCTGCTTTAGGATTCTGGCTGAAATGTGCATGGGTTACGCTCAGTCCTGGGGCTAGGTCCCTGTACACAATCACAAAAAAATGTATTTGGCCCTGGAGTGTGGATTCTTTGATTTTAGGGGGAGGCTGAACCTCCGTCTCTGAGCCAATAACCACGCTGGACACTCAGGGTGTTCCGAAAAACAAACTTTACTGTACCAAATCTTCAGGGGCTATAATATGGCCTCTGTTATGCCCATAAATTGTCCATAGTCTTAATCCTGTTTTCTCTGGGTAAGTGTCCCTCAGCATGGCTGCTCCCAGGCTTTGCAGATAAAGTGCTTAGTAGGGCAGGGGTCTCCTGTCTCTCTAAAGAATTTCCTCTTCCAGAATGGGAAAAGAAAAACAAAATACTACTTCTGCAGTAGGCTCCAGTGAGGATCTCCAGACAATCAGTCTCCTTCTGAAGTCAGGACAGGAATAATCAATAATCCAAAATTATTCAGGCAAACTGAGACAAACCTGTCCATGCTGGTTGGGGACTCCCCGTCTGCGAGATATTGGACTGAGGGGCCTAGCCTGGGGGAGAGAGGATCCAGATTGCAAGAATGGCTGCTCCCTGACATTTACATTCTGCCAAGCTGGAGTTTGTGCTTTTAACTAGAATTGTTTGTTTTGTCCTTCTCCTTCCCTTGAGTGCTGGGAGATGGGGAATGAGTATAGAGCAAGGCAGTGTGGGAGATGTAGTGTGCTTGGGTGCATGCTGGCAGCATTGATCTGTGTTAATCTTTCCAGCACTTCTCTTCTGCATTTAGACATGTACGCTTTACAAACCCCATAATCAATGCCTTTATTTTTCACCCCAGACAGCTGCAAATCTTCACCGGATCACCACTGGCCAATCTCGCAGAATCGCAAGGTACTGATAAACGTGCATGCACGCTGTTTGCAAGGACTCTTTACCTGTACATTTCACCCAGTTGAATGCAAGGTATACTCATCTTAGTGTGGTTTTATCCTGGTGACAAATATATAAATAGTGGGGGCACTAAGAGGAGAGGATCACCTTGCTGGTGGCTGAAAGGAATCAGTAAGTTTTTGCCTGGGAAATTTTCTTTTTTAAAAGTATTGGGGCGAAGTTAACTATTTGGGAATATTATTTAGTGCGTGTGCTTTTAATAGTCAGTAAGGCAGTGAATAAACAGAAGTTCCCTGTACGTACCAGGATCAGTCCAGGACACCTGGGTTGTGACTCCGCACCAGTAGATGGAGACAGACTAAAACTTGTGGGCGGAGCCATATATGCCCCTGTGCCAGTCACAGCCCCTCAGTCTTACTCTGTCTCCAGTAGATGGTGCAGGTCCGGTCACAGCTCCTCCCTGCCCTGATTCTGGTACTCCGTCAGGGTTGGTTTTTCTTTCCTTTGGGTTAGGCCAGGTTAGGCTTTTGGTGTTGTAATTGGAATTTTTTGCCAAATTGTCACTGACGTCCGTTTGCCCTGCCTCCCAGGGGGGTTGAGAGGTCCTGAGGGGACTACCCCCCCCCGGTTGAGGCCACTGCTAGGGTCGAGGACCCGGTTTGCCATTTAGCAGTGTCAGGGGTGACACCGGGGAGCCCGGTTCACTCACCCCTGCTGGACTAGGGCTCCAGGACCGCGGACAGCGACAGGCCTTGTTTTTTGTAAAAAAAAAAAAAAAAAAGTTTGTCTGTTTTTTTCCGGCTCTCTGTTCCTTGTGTCGCCGCTCTCGGGGGGGGCGCCGCTGACAGGGGGGAAGCTGCTCCTTGCGTCGCCGCTCTCGGGGGGGGGCGCCGCTGACAGGGGGGAGGCCGTTCGCGCGACTTTGCTTTCTTCAATTTGATTTCTGTTGCGGCCCTCTTCGCGCCGTTTTCGCCGGCATGCCTCGTGGCTCCGCTTGCCGAGCCTGCGGCTCGGCGCGCGCGCGTCTCTCTCGCGACGGTCTTTGCGCTTCCTGCATCCCGGGCGATGAAGGGTCGTCCGGGACGTCTCGGGGGGCTCGTGTGCGGCGCGCGCGACCACCGCCGAGCGGGGGGGGAGCGTTGGAGAAGCCCCAGGATTTGTTCCCGCTCAGCGCGGGAGTGGCGGCCATTTTAGCCACGGGCCGCGAAATGGCGCGGGAAGCGGCAGGGCCTGCGGCCTTGCCTCCGGCGCTGTCTCCTCAGCGGAACCCGGCCGGGGGGGGTCCCTCGGGGGACCCGGGGTCCCCGGGGAGCCCAGCGGAGGCTGATTCGGGTTCCAGCTCTTTTTCAGAGGACTTTGCGCTTTTGCTGCGCAAAGTCCTGAAATGCAGGAAAAGTAAGGGCAAGCGCGGCCGGAGGGAGTCCCGCAGGGCTCCGCCGCTGAAGAAGTCCAACAGTGGGGCCCCGAGTGCTTCCAGGGGAAAACGTCCTCCGCGTGGCGTCCCACAGGAGGCGGACCTGGATTCCTCCACGGGGGCAGACACTGATGCCTCTGAAGAGCCACAAAAAGGGACCGATGACGTGGCAGGGGACGGATCCGCTCCAGCTGCAGCAGGAAAGGCGTCACAGGCAGCGGAGGGCGACGATCCCAAGGTGGTACGACTATTCCGTAGGGAAGAATTGCCACCTCTAATTCCAGCCATTCTCCAGGAACTGGGAATAGACCCCCCTCCGCCGGCGGTGGTTCGGCAAGAAGCGAACATGGATCCGGTCCTGTTGGGCCTCACGGGTCCGGCAGTGGCTTTTCCGTTCCATTTTTCTTCGACGGACATCATGTTCCGGGAATGGGACACTCCGGAGTTAGGTTTGAAGGTCAGCAAGGCCATGGACAAGCTTTACCCTCTCCCGGAGGATGCGCTGGACCTTCTCAAGTTCCCCAAGGTGGATTCAGCGGTTTCGGCGGTAACCAAGAGATCTACTATTCCAGTTACGGGAGCGACAGCCCTTCGGGATCTTCAGGACAGGAAGCTGGAAGTACAGCTCAAGAAGATTTTTGAGGTTTCAGCGCTAGGAATTCGGGCCGCCATGTGTACGAATTTCGCTTTGAGAGCTAGCTTGCGCTGGGCTCAAGTCCTCCAAGCCAATGCGGATCTTTCGGCAGAGGAGGCAGCACAAGCGGATAAGTTGGAAGCGGCAATAGCATATGGTGCAGATGCACTCCACGATCTACTGCGCACTTCGTCTAGATCCCTGGTGGCGGCTTGTCTCGGCGCGCCGCCTCCTGTGGCTCCGCAACTGGGCGGCGGATGGCTCTTCTAAGGCTCACCTCGGGGCGCTGCCTTTCAAGGGTAAGTTACTGTTTGGCAAGGAATTAGATGATTTAATGGCTTCCCTGGGGGGAAAATAGGGCTTTCAGGTTGCCTGAAGATAGATCCAGGTCGCGGTCTTCCTTTGCATCCAGGTCCCGTTTTCGTGGGCCCAGGAAGGCGCGCCCCTCAAAGGTCGTCGGGGCAATCGTACAGGTCTTCCTCCTCTCGTACCCCACAGTGGCGGCGCAGCAGCAGCAGTCTTTTCACCAGCAGTCCTTTCGTGGGAGGCGCTATGGTAGACCAGGGGGTGCCCCTGGCCATCATGGCGCCCAAATCTTCACAATGAAAGGAGGTCGGCCCTTCTCCCGCCGCAGCCTCAGCACGCCGTTCCCAACGTCGGGGCGCGGTTTGCTGTCGTTCTACGAGAGATGGGCCGGAATAAAGTCGGACCAGTGGGTCCTCACCGTGATAAGACACGGCTACGCGTTAGATTTTGCTCGCACTCCAGTGGACAAGTTCCTTGTGTCACCCTGCAAGGCTCCCGAGAAGAAGGCGGCGGTGCTAGACACCATCCGCCGCCTAGAGGACTTGGGAGCCATCTCCCCCGTTCCGGTCGGCCAGCACGGCGAAGGCCGTTACTCCATTTACTTCATCGTACCAAAGAAGGACGGCACGTTCCGACCAATTCTGGATCTCAAAGGGGTGAACCGATGCCTTCGCGTTCCTCGCTTCAAAATGGAGACGATCCGGTCAGTCATCCCCGCGGTCCGGCCAGGCGAGTTCCTGGCCTCCCTGGACCTCACGGAGGCGTATCTTCACATAGGCATTCAGCCGTCGTTCCAACGCTTCCTCAGATTCTGCATTCTGGGCCGGCATTACCAGTTTCGGGCGCTCCCGTTTGGGCTCGCAACGGCCCCTCGTACATTCACGAAGGTGATGGTCGTGGTGGCGGCGCAACTGCGCCGAGAAGGTCTTTTGGTCCATCCTTATCTGGACGATTGGTTGATTCGGGCGAAGTCCGAGGATCAGTGTCGGATGGCGGTGGCCAGGGTCCTCCATCTGTTGCAGTCCCTGGGATGGGTGGTCAACTTCAGCAAGAGTCATCTGACACCCACACAGTCCTTGGAATATCTGGGAGCTCTTTTCGACACGAAGCAGGGCAAGGTGTTTCTGTCGCTCGAAAGGAGGGGCAAACTGCTAACTCAGGTGCACCGCTTGTTGTCTCTTCGCAATATTATTTAGTGCGTGTGCTTTTAATAGTCAGTAAGGCAGTGAATAAACAGAAGTTAGTGTTTGTATATTAAAAACAAAAAAAAGGTAGCCAGAAGCTGAAATAAGCTAGGAGCAGTGATACCTAAGTAAAAAGGTTGAAAAGTTCAGTAACTCACCTTGGAAAGATATTAAGGTAGTGTGATTTGGTTTGATTAGCTACCAACACTTGTTAATCAAGATCGGAGAGCATGAACCTGGTGCAGCAGGAAAGGATCCTGTAGCAAGGACCTGCTCTCCAGGTGGTGCATTGTCCTTTCGCACCGAGGTTCCCTGTACGTACCAGGATCAGTCCATTTTCGCTGACAACGTTCAAATACTTCTCCCTATAGAAGGGTCCATTGAGAAAACCTTGAAGCTCTGGAACATATATTTTACATCTTTACAACAATTACTCACCCAGATGTTCCTTTCTTTAAATCATACTAAAACAGAAATTTTATTGATTTGCAATAAAGTCACTGAAAAATAAACAAAATTAAATTGACACCAACAACTCCTTCCCATCCTTCATGAAGTAAGAGACTTAGGCTGCACACTAGACAGTGAATTCAACTTGAAGACATCAATAAAAGCCATAGTAAAGGATGGATTTTATAAATTGCAGGTTCTAAAAAAAACTAAAACCCCTGTTGCACAGTAATGATTTCAGGCCCGTTCTGCAAGCACTACTACTATCAAAACTAGATTACTGCAATGCTCTTTCACGAGGCCTTCCCACTTCCACCATTCGTCCCCTGCAGCTTTTGCAAAATGCTGCCGCTAGGCTCCTAACCAACTGTAAAAAAAAAATATGACTACATTACTCCCGTTCTGAAAGAGCTTCACTGGCCTCAGATTCATCATAGAATTCAGTTCAAATGTTTGTCACTAATACACAAAACCATTTATGGAAATAAGATCGAATGGTTAAATGCGGCATTACGTATTCACACGCCGCAGCGTAATCTTAGGTCCTCAGGCAAAGCACTCCTTTCTATACCATCACCAAAAACAGAACACTTAATGCCCTCTCTTGGACAGTATTTATCACTGGCAGGCCCCAAAATATGGAATTCATTACCATTAGACATCAGGCTGGAGGCAAACTTATATTCATTAAAAAAAAAAAAAAACCAAACAAAACTAAAGACATGGTTATATGAACAAGCTTTCATACAGCCGGGATGATCCCCTGAACAGGCTTTCTCAATATATTCATAAATGATCTGGAAAGAAATATGATGAGGGAGGTTATCAAATTTGCAGATGATACAAAATAATTCAGAGTAGTTAAATCACAAGCAGACTGTGATACATTACAGGAGGACCTTGTGAGACTGGAAGATTGGGCATCCAAATGGCAGATGAAATTTAATGTGGATAAGTGCAAGGTGTTGCATATAGGGAAAAATAACCCTTGCTGTAGTTACACGATGTTATGTTCCATATTAGGTGCTACAACCCAAGAAAGAGATCTAGGTGTCATAGTGGATAACACATTGAAATCGTCGGCTCAGTGTGCTGCGGCAGTCAAAAAAGCAAATAAAATGTTAGGAATTATTAGAAAAGGAAATGGTTAATAAAATGGAAAATGTCATAATGCCTCTGTATCGCTCCATGGTGAGACCACACCTTGAATACTGTGTACAATTCTGGTCGCCGCATCTCAAAAAAGATATAATTGCGATGGAGAAGGTTCAGAGAAGGGCTACCAAAATGATAAAGGGGATGGAACAGCTCCCCTATGAGGAAAGACTAAAGAGGTTAGGACTTTTCAGCTTGGAGAAGAGACGGCTGAGGGGGGATATGATAGAGGTGTTTAAAATCATGAGAGGTCTAGAACGGGTAGATGTGAATCGGATATTTACTCTTTCGGATAGTAGAAAGACTAGGGGGCACTCCATGAAGTTAGCATGGGGCACATTTAAAACTAATCGGAGAAAGTTCTTTTTCACTCAGCGCACAATTAAACTCTGGAATTTGTTGCCAGAGGATGTGGTTAGTGCAGTTAGTATAGCTGTGTTTAAAAAAGGATTAGATAAGTTCTTGGAGGAGAAGTCCATTACCTGCTATTAAGTTCACTTAGAGAATAGCCACTGCCATTAGCAATGGTTACATGGAATAGACTTAGTTTTTGGGTACTTGCCAGGTTCTTATGGCCTGGATTAGCCACTGTTGGAAACAGGATGCTGGGCTTGATGGACCCTTGATCTGACCCAGTATGGCAGGTTCTTATGTTCTTATGGCAGATTTTGTAAGATGGGTAACCAGAAACTGATTCTCTGAGTGTGGTTGCCCCCCTCTTGCTAGTGGTCACATTCAGACTTTTTCCTAAAATTCTTCCTCCTTTTGCTCCCTGCTCCTCATTCCACCCTTTACCCCCCTCGCCCTGCATGGGAGCTTAGTTTGCTTTCTTCCGAGCCCTGCACAGGCCTGAGTGCTGCCGCTGCTTTCTCACCCTGCTTGAAAGGTGGCACTTTTTTTTTTTTCTTTTTTTAGCCTGGCGCAGGAGCTGCTGTGCACTGCTGCCTTCTGGCTCACTGAATTGAAACACTGTACAGAAACACTGGAGCAGTGTGGGGCGGCAGTAGCTTGGAATGAAGAAACATACAACAAGAATTTTCTTGCAAGATAAGTAATTTTCGTTTGCAAACGAAAAAAAACAAAACTTGTACTAAATTGATGGCCTGTGATTCTCCCTCATAGATGTGGTCCAATACTAACTAGACCATATACAGTGTCTCTTTTTATATGATGGTCATCCACCTTTATCATTCAGTCTTCCAGACTGATGTGGTGAATTGTTTGTCTTGGACTCTGGCTCACTGAGGCAGCTGGCGTGCTTTCTTCCGGCCTTTTGTGCAACCACTGCTTCTCAGAGTGGGAAGCCAGCTCTTGCTAGTGGTGACCACAAAACATTCTGGTAGTGGCTACATTTGTAAACATTGCTTTCAACAAATCATAACAAACAATTGTGTGTGGCTGAAAAAGGTGATTGCAATAAGCCGAGCAGCTCCAGCCTGGCCAGCCCTGTCTTCTGCCAGCAGTGAGTGAAAAAGGCTTCGTATCTGCACTCTCACTCTCCTCTTGGGAAGCAGCAGCCATCATCCGCCATGGGTACCAATTAAATCTATTGGATATCCTGCAAAATTGCTCTCCATGCCCATTTTGGAGGCCTATAGCACATCAGCAGGTACTATGATCCGAGGTCCCTGCCTCTTAACAGCCGGAGTGGTCGAGCCCGTATCACTAGGGTAAAGAGAGTGGGGATTCTACTCCAGGTACTTCCTAGTTCCAAAGAGAACAGAAGGAAGACCGTTCCATCGTAGACCTGAGGGCCTTGAACAAGTTTCTAAAAAAGAAACGTTCAAGATGGTTTCCCTGGGCATCTTGATCCTCCTTTTACAAAAAGGGCACTGAATATGCTCCCTTGACCTAAAGGACGCATATCTAGATCTTCCCGGTTACAGGAAGTATCTCAGATTTGAGCTGGAAAAACAGCACTTCCCATACAGAGTGTTGCTGTTCGGGTTTGTGTCCTCCTCCCGGGTCTTCACAAAATGCCTGGTTATGGTGGCAGTGCACTTCCGCAGACTTGGGAGTGCATGTATTCCCGTATCTGGACGATTGGCTGGTCAAGAACATGTCTCAGGCAAGGGCCACCAGATCCATGTGCTTGACCATTCAGGTGTTGGAGTCACTAGGAGTGGGGAGCTCATGTATATGAGCTCAGCACCCAGGGACTGTGGTACGCTCAAACATTATCAGATCAGTTTCCTGGAGCTTTGGCGATCAGGTATGCACTATTGGCTTTCAGTTCGGCTGTCCAACAATGTTGTCCTGATCCAGACCAACAAACATCCATGTGGTATGTCAGCAAGCAGGAAGGCATGGGATCGTACCTCCTGTGTCAGGAAGTGGTCCAGATCTGGTTGTGGGCCCTGTCCCACAGGATGGTGCTCGGGGCCATGTACCTGGCCGGAATGGAGAATGTAATAGCGGGCAGGCTGAGTCGACCTTCAGACTCCAGTAGTGGTCCCTGGACCAGGGGTAGTAAATCGTATTTTCCGCCTCTGGGGGAGCCCAGACGTAGATCTGTTCACGTCCCTCTGCAACAGGAAGGTGCCTCTGTTCTGCTCCCTGTACATGGTAGATGCCAAACTAGCCTCAGACGCCCTTGCCCATCATTGGGGCAAGGGTCTTCTGTATGTGTATCCTCTGATTCTCTTAGTGGCGAAGACTCTCTGAAGCTTCACGCGGACAGAGGGATTAAGATCCTCACTGGCTAAGACAGGTCTGGTTTCCACTCCTCCGAGAGTTGACCATCTGGAAACTGATCAGCCTAGGGACTTATCTTGCATGATGAGATCTAGGTAAGGGCAGGCTGCAGCATCCCAACCTTCAGGCCCTGTCACTCAGCCTGGATGTTGAAAGGTTAATCCTGCAGCCGCTTGATTTTTCAAAGGATGGTCTCACGTCCTGGTGGCTTCCAGAAAGCTTTCCATTAGAAAGTGCGATGTAGTGACGTGGATGAGGTTTTTCCTTTTGGTGTGAGCAGAAGGCCTTAAATCCGTTCTCCTGCCCCACATAAAAACTGCTTGATTACCTTCCATACCTATTGGAGGCTGACTTAAAACCCAACTCCGTCTGGTTCATATTAGTGCAATTGGCGCATACCACCATGGTGAAGATGGTACGCCTACCTCTGTTCAGCCTATAGCTGTATGTTTCATGTAGGCCTGCTTCATTTGAAGCCCCCCCTAAGGTCTCCCGCTTTGTGTTGTGACCTCGACCTGATGAAAGCTCCTTTTGAGCTGCTGCACACCTGTGACTTGAACTACCTGACCTGGAAGGTAATATTTTTGGTGATGGTCACTTCAGCATGCAGTTTTGGCAAACTCCAGGCCTTAGTGACTTATCCATCTTATACTAAGTTTTATCATGACAGGGTGGTCTTGTGTACACACCCTAAGTTTCTTCCTAAGGTTGTGATGGATTTCCATCTTAACCAGTCAGTCATCCTGCTAATTTCTTTTCCCCAGGCCTCATTTGCACCAAGGTGAACGATCACTGCACAGTTTGGACTGCAAGAGAGCCTTAGCTTTCTACCTGGAGCAGACAGAAGCCCATAGTCAGTCCATCCAACTTTTTACTTATTTTGATAGGAATAAGTTGGGCATTACTATTGCCAAACAAACAATATGCAATTGGCTAGCAGACTGCCTCTCCTCCTGTTATGTCCATCTGTCAAAACTCATTCTGTTAGAGCCATGGCAGCTTCGGTGGCCCATTTGTGAGCAGTTGCCGTGGAGGAGATCTGCAAGGTTGCGACGTGGATTTCTCCCCACACATTCATATCCCACTACTGTCTGGATAGGACGGCCGACGCAACAGTAGGTTCGGCCAGCTGCTTCCGGAATCTGATTGAGGGGTAGAACTCGACTCTCCCTACCCAAGGCCTGTTTATGTTCAGGCTTTCTTCCTTCCTCTGTTACGACAGGACTGGTGTTGTGCCCGTTGGCACCTGCATAGGTGTCTGTTGGCCCCTTTTGTGCTGGGGAGCAGCCTGTAGCTAGAGATTCATCCATGTGTGAGGGCCACATCCTGCTTGTCTTTGGAGAAAGTAGAGTTGCTTACCTGTAACAGGTGTTCTCTGAGGACAGCAGGATGTTAGTCCTCTTGAAACCCGCTCACTACCCCGTGGAATTGGGTTTCTCCTATTTTTTATTTTAATCGTAATTCTGTTTGAGACTGAAGAGGGACCCCGAGTAGACACGTGGTATAGGACATTGCTGGCATGCTCAATGTGTAACTAGGCACATTCTAGAAACAGTTCTAGAAACTTTGACATACGTTTTCCACATTGGGCTCCATCTCATGATGGCACCCATGTCCTTGAACACCTGTTAAAGGTAAGCAACTCTGCTCTCTCTCACACACAGTCTCTCAGGCAGGTATCCTCGCTCTCACATGCATCGCAAGATCAGCATAAAGGCAGTGGGAACCCTGTCAGGTCCCGCACATGAGGAAGGAAGAGTGGAGGAACCTCCCGGGCTCCCTCTTCTTTTCCTCCTGGCTCAGGTTGTGTGAGGTACAAGGTGTGCCATTTGCAGTGGCGCACACAGGCGCACCTTGAAAAACCGCTGATGCTCACTAACTTAAGAGGGAAAGTCTATCCTCACTTTCTGCATGCCACAAAGATTTTTCTTGCATTGCTGCTGCTGCTGCTGCTGCTGCCACCGCTGCTGCACACCTGCCAGGTGTGTGGCCCCATGCAATTGTATGTTCTACACGCCCGGTTGCGCAGGGCCTGTATGAAAATTCATGCTGAAGTGTTAGCTAGCTCTTCCAAGAATCCTGGTAATCACTGTAAGGAGCAAAGTCTCTGCATGGGATCTATGAGAAGGCCTGGGTGGGTTTAGCCAAGCCTTAGCTTGCTTTGAGGCGAAGGAGTAGCAGTAGTTTCTTCCACAGTTTTGGGGCATAGCAGCTGAATGCTGGAAGGTTAATCTGGCAGTGGAGGGCAGGACTAGATAGTAGCTGCTGGGTTTTATGTATTGTGCTTCGTAATGTTGTCTCTTGTCAGCGTGTGCTGTGCACATCTCACATTAGTTACAGGAACACAGCAGCTGGATGTGTGTAGTGGATACCAAGAAAATGTAAGAGTACAAGAGAAACTGATGGTGTAGTGCAGGGAGCAGCCCTGTAATGACACTTCCAATACTCTCCTAAAAAGTGTGCATGTGTGGTGTAACGCAGAGTAGGGATGTTTGAGGATGGGACTACAGATCCTGGATACGGGGGCACTTTGTCACCTACACACAGGGAGCATGTGTGGCCACTTGCTATGACTGTGGCTTTGGTAGTGCGCTTTGTTACCACTCCTCAGATGTATTGATGGCTTGTCCCTGATCAAAGTTAGGGTAAATGTCGTCATTTTGCACTTGCTCCTGGAATGGCCCTGCTTTTTCTATCCATGGATTGGGGGATTTCTCCTTTCACCAGGGTAGTCAAGGTTTGACAGGTGTGCTCCTCCCTACCATCTTTCAGGCAGAATGGTTCATAGAGAGGACCCCTAATCTATGCACACAGGCAGAGACAGATATAGCAGGAAGAAGAGGAGATATCTCAGGGATGAAATGTGCCTAAAAGCAGTGACAGGTGTGCTCCTCCCTACCATCTTTCAGGCAGAATGGTTCATAGAGAGGACCCCTAATCCATGCACACAGGCAGAGACAGATATAGCAGGAAGAAGAGGAGATATCTCAGGGATGAAATGTGCCTAAAAGCAGTGACAGGTGTGCTCCTCCTACCATCTTTCAGGCAGAATGGTTCATAGAGAGGACCCCTAATCCATGCACACAGGCAGAGACAGATATAGCAAGAAGAGGAGGAGATATCTCAGGGATGAAATGTGCCTAAAAGCAGTGACAGGTGTGCTCCTCCCTACCATCTTTCAGGCAGAATGGTTCATAGAGAGGACCCCTAATCCATGCACACAGGCAGAGACAGATATAGCAAGAAGAGGAGGAGATATCTCAGGGATGAAATGTGCCTAAAAGCAGTGATAGGAGTGTGTGATGAATGCTTGTAATTGTTGCATGGACTTAGATTTCATGGTAATGACTTGGTGTCAGTCTGTTCATCAGGTAAAAGCTTTTGGCCTGTTTAAGGAAAAGTTTCAAGTAAGAACTGCTGGTTTGTTTCCTTTAGGAGAAAACCCAAGAAGGTGGAAGAAGAGACTACGCTACGCCGATCCATGCGGCTACAAAGAAAGGAGCCGTCGGGGACAGCCCTGCCTGAAGCAGTGGCCCAGCCGGAGCTGGCGGTGAATGCACTGGTGAGGAGAGGCGGACGGAGTCACTGGAAAAAAGGAATCCAGGGCTGAGGAAGATTTTTCAGAGCTGGGACAGTTAGGCCCATCGCCTCTGCCCACGTTTCCTTTCTATTGCAATATTGCAGATCCTACTCGCATTATTTTCCCTTCACTTCCCTGCAACTAAGTTGTTTTTTTTTTTGTTTTGTTTTTTTCTTTTTTTATCCCATGCTTTGTGGTTTCGTACTGGGGTTTTTTTTGTTTTTTTTCTTTTTTTATCCCATGCTTTGTCGTCTCGTGCTGGGGTTTTTTTCTTTTTTTATCCCATGCTTTGTCGTCTCATGCTGGGGTTTTTTTGTTTTTTTTTCTTTTTTTATCCCATGCTTTGTCGTCTCATGCTGGGTTTTTTTTTTGGTTTTTTTCTTTTTTTATCCCATGCTTTGTCTCCTCGTGCTGTTTTTTGCCTGCACTGGGAGATAATTCCATGCCTCCTAGGTCCTTCAGATAAAGTTGCTCACAAGGCAGATTACATTAAAGAGAGAGAGGGTACATTAGCATGTGGTAGTGACCTGAAGTTGAGGTTTATCTAGGGCGTAATAATACCTATGCCCCTTTCACACTCCTTTCATGACCCTTTGGTCTAGATTTTTTTTTTCTGCTGAAAAGATATTTGAATGCCTTTGCTATATTCGTCTCTTCTTTTTGATGCACATATTTAAGTCCTTAAGTGTCATTTTATAGGGCTTACAGTGCAGGCTCTGCACGGGCTCTGTCAGGGATTGGCAACCCAGAAGTACCACAGGTTGCTGCATGAGCACATTTCCACCTTCACTGTGCTGTGCCACCTGAAATTAACATTTTCAAACTCCTTGCAGCAGCTGGCCATTGCCTCGCCTCGCCTCACAGTTCTGAAACAATCACACCCATGTTCTCAGCTTCGTTGCACATGATTGCTTTATGCTAAAGTACTGATTTCCAGGTGCATGACTGCTGCTTTGTATTAAATTGTATTTATTTATTTATTTAAAATCTTTTCTATACCGTCGTTAAGCGGGTGCCATCACAACGGTTCACAATAAGGCACAAAAACTATGTTGAAAAAGTGTCTGGAAACAGGTGCCATCCAAAACACTGTAACATTATATCAGAGTAAGTACTATTTGGTGAGTGTTATAAGTCATGTCTAGTTTTTCTAACTCTGCTAAAAGTTTGGTGTTACTTAACTTTAGTTCTTTGTTGTTTAAGATAAAGGTGGAGATTAGAATATAGGCGAGGAGACGCACTTTAAGAAGGAAGGAGTGTGTCTGTGTGGGTGTTTGCTTGACCGTACCTAACAGTTCCCTGGGTTCTATTCTCCATTCTCTTTGTGATACGCTTGCTTAAATAGCCATGATTTTACATTTTTTCTGAATGTTTTGATGTCTCTTTCCAATCTGATTTCTACCGGCATGGTGTTCCATATTATCGGTCCTGCTAGTGATAGGGCCATGTCCCTTACTTGTGTTAATCTGGCTGCAGTGCTTTGTTTGCTGACCTCAGATTTCTGTGGGGGGTATGTAAGCGGAGGGCTGTGTTCAGCCACTCTGCTTTTTCATCATGTATTAATTTATGAATGGTGCATAAAGTTTTGTAGTGTATTCTTTGTTCAATGGGTAACCAGTGTAATTCTATTAAGGTTTCAGTGATATGTTCTCTCTTACTTTTCCCAGTTAAAATTCTTGCCGCTGAGTTTTGTAGAATCTGTAATGGTCTTATTGTGGTGTATGGCAGGCCCAGTAGGAGGGCATTACAATAGTCGGTACTGGAAAAGATTAAGGCTTAGACTGATCGGAAGTTGGTGGGCGTTAGTAGTGGTTTTAATCTTCTGAGAGTCATAAGTTTGGTGTATCCTTCTTTTACTTATTGAGATATATGTTGTTTCATACTTAGTTCTGGGTCGATTATCACTCCCAGGTTTCTTACTTTCTCAGCTAGATGTATTTTTTGGTTGTTGAGTGTAATTGGGTTCTTGATGATTGTTATGTTTTTTTGTTCTAGGTGTAAGAAATCGGTTTTATCTATATTGACACTAGTTCCATTTGGTTTAGAAGTTGTTTTATTATATCTAGGTACATGTTTGCTATGTTTAGTGTTTTTTCAATTGTGTCGTCAATTGGAAGTATTAACTGAATATCATCGGCGTAGATGTAGTGCGAAATTCCTAAACCTGCTAGTAGGTGACATAATGGTAGCATGTATATGTTGAACAATGTGGCGGATAGGGCAGATCCCTGTGGAACTCCTGTTTTGAAGGTTTATTTTCTCTGACATTACTTCTTTGATTTGTACTTGGAAATATCTGTTATTTAGGTATGATTTAAACCATTTGATTGTCAAGTTGCTTAGTCCTATTTCTTCTAATCTATTTATCAATATGTCATGGTTAACTGTGTCGAATGCCGCTGAAAGGTCAAGCATTACTAAAATGTACTGTTTACCGCTGTCAAACCCTCTCATGATGTTGTCTGTTAGTGCAAGTAGTAGTGTTTCAGTGCTGAAGTTTTTGCGGAAGCCATGTTGTGATGGGTACAGTATATTGTTCTCTAAGTGTTCTGTTAATTGTTTTTGTATGGCTTTTTCTATTAACTTTGCGATTAAGGGCAGGTTTGATACTGGTCTATAATTGCTCATGACTAGATGATTGCTGTTTTTTTTCTTTAGAATTGGTTTTACTATTGCTCCTTTTAGTGAGTCTGGCATGTTTCCTTCTTTTAGTGATAGGTTAATGATTTTTGTTAGAGTTGGAGAGACTGTTGGCTACTTTTTTCAAATCTGTGGTTGGAATTGTGTCTTGTGCATGTGGGACTGGGTTTAGTTTTTTTAGCATTGATTCAACTTCAATTTTGGATATTTCGTCGAATGCTTCCCATTGTTTAACATCTCTTTTTTTGCATGTTAATTTTTTGTTTATTCTAGGGATTTTTGCTTTTAGATTCGTGATTTTGTCATTAAAGAAGGTAGCTATTTCATTACATTTGGTTATTGGTAGTTTCTGTGAATTGTCATTTTTGTCAGTTGTGAGATTTTTTACTATGGTGAACAGGGTTCGTGGATTGTTTGCGTATTTCTCTATCTTAGTGCTATAATGTTTTTTAGCGTTGAGAATTACTTGTTTATAGTAGGCTAGCTGTTTTCTGTATTTAGTCAGGTTGTCTGTTTTATTACTTTTCCAGTCCTTCTCTTTTTTCCTAAGGTTTCTTTTGATTATCTTTATTTTTTCGTTATGCCATGGATTTGTTTCTTTGGGTTCTTTTATGTCAATCCTTTTTATTGGGTTGATCTCGTTGGCTAAGTTTTTGGTTGTTTGTGTCCACGCTGTAATGGCGGACTCACAGTCGGTGCAGTCTATTACGGTTAGTTTTTCTACTAGTTTGTCTTTTAGGGAGTCTATGTTGAATGGAGGGCGGTATTAGTTGCCAAACACTTGATCATGCCTCTTCTTGGATTTTTCTTCCCTTTTCTGCTTCATCGGCACATCTTAGAACTAGAAGAGAAACCTGTTTACTAGCCCCTCTACAATAGAACTTATGAAAATATTGAGCAGAATTGTCCCCATTACTAACCCCTGATGTGTTCCACAGATCCTCTACCACTGTCCTCAATCACTTTACTAGTTGAGGCTTGCTGCCAGTCCTCACGTCTCTCTCCACAGCGTGCGACCATAGCCCAGATCTTGTCATTCTTACAGCGAGGGCTGGAGACAGGATTAGCCTACAATTTTCTCTGAGTTCAGGTGGCAGACTTAGGTGCTCTAGTTCATCATCGGGATGGCCCTCCTCTTGCGACACACCGGTTCTTGAAGGGAGTAAAGCATGTGAAACACCGATTCGCAATTTATGCCCAACTGTGGTGCATCAGATTTTGTAATCTGCTGTATTCAAAATATTCTGCTAACCAGAGGCATAACTAGGCAGAAGCAAGGGCATGCATTTGGGCAACAAAAACTCAAGGGAGGAGTACAATACAAGGGGGTAAAGTTCCATACACAAAACAAGTGCAGAATCTGTAGGTGATCATAGATGATCTTAATGTGGAAAAGCCAGCAAGAAAGGTGATATTGCCTATCTATGGAGAACCCTGTTTATGGAAAGCAAACTTGCTATGCAACTTAAATTTTATAAATTAAAAATAAATTGAAATTTTGACATTAAGAATTACAAGATTGCCAGATTAGCTCACATGCCCAATTCAGCAATTACAATGTCATGAATAACGTATTACAAGAACTCTTAACCTTTCTTCCACCATATTATAATCCTCAGCTAATAACATTTCCAAAAAGACAGTTTTCTTATCATTTGGGGCATAAATTGAAGCCAAGGTAACCTTATGAGTACCCAACTATGCTTTTAGTAGCAAGTATCGATCCATAGCATTAATTCATCCTCAAATTGCCTTACACCTACTGTTTTGAATTTGTGTCACACCTCCCCTTCTGATTTTAAAATGAGGTACCTCCAAGAACACGTTAGTTTCTAAAACATAAGCCATCTTCAGTTAGACATTAGGCTAAGATAAACAGTTTTGGAAATGCAATAGTCCCTTCTGTCTGGGCCACTCAGTTAAAAGATGTATGCAGTCACCTTTTTCTGTTTAATATGTGATCAAATACACTGGGGTTGATCTCCCCCCCTACTCTTGCGTTTAGACTCTCTGCAACAGAAATTACTAGTTAAACTGAAGGTTAAGATGTTTTTGTACCTGAGGAAATGGTATAAAAAGGCAAGAACCTCATGACAGATCAGACTTGCTGAAAGCCAGACAATGAGAGAAAAGGTGTATGCCCAGAATCTGCCAGTCGCTATAAGAACTGGAATTGGAAAGGGATTTATTTAAAGTTTGTTTTCTTTCTTAAGCGCATGAAGCCACCAGGGCCTTTGAAAATGATACCTACAAACCACAAGGAAGAGGATGTGACTTGGGACTTCCTTCACACCTGGAGAGCAGCGAGCCAGGTAAAACTGAGCTGATATCCCTTCTATGACTCGGGGGGAGCAGCAGGTCGGGGATCACTGTGCTGATGGCGCTCCTGCGCCCCAGGGGGTTGCAGTGAGCAGGAGAAAACCGAACTGTTCTGAACATACCCAGATCAGTCCAGACAAGTAGGTTTATGCATCCCTACCAGCAGATGAGGCAGAGAACAAAACTTTGAGGCACTGCTACTTAACTGAGAGCGCCACCTGCAATTCCTCAGTATTTTTCTGTCTCCAGCAGATGGTAGAGGTGCAGACCTGCAGTTCTGGCTGAGACTACTTTTGGAGACTTAAGGAGCAGTAATTTGCTCCTCGAAGTGCTAGGTTCCTTAGTGGCCCATTCCTCGGGTCGAGCCAGGCAACCAGGTGGTTGGATACCTCTGCCTGCTGGTAATGGAGTCCTTGATAGCCAGGGGACTGGCTCCTTCTGGGACTCAAGAGGTCCCCTTCTGACAGCCGTTGCCTTCAGTTCAGGGAAGTATCCCATCTCTTACTTTGGGATTTATTTATTTTTTTTAAGTACAAAGTAAGTGGAAGAGGCAGTCGGGGTTCGGCATTCTTAGCCAGGGCAGTAGACAAGTGGGAGCTACCGCTAGGACAGGAGGGGAGTGTGAGGAAGCTGAGCTGTGCTTTTCCCTGGTGGGAACACTTGTAGTCGGAGGCGCTTTTGTTTGGCTGGCACAGGCTGGTGTGCTTTCTCGCGTGCCACTTGAGCAAGTGTGCTGTGTGGCCCCTTGAGAGTGTTTCATGTGCCACTTGTGGAAGTGCAGCGGTGCGGCACCAGAGGTAGCCACGTGGTGTGGCCTAGTCGGGTCAGCGGCTGCTTCACTCCCACGTGACGCATGGCAGCAGTACCGTGCATGGCTGTTTGCGAGGCCTGCGGGCTTTGGTCAGCCTGCCTTAAAGCCACTTCAATCTGCATGGGCTGTGCCTCGTGGGAGGAGGATTCCTCCATGGGAGGCTCCAGGACCAGGAAGGCCGCCTGTTCTCTGAAGGTTACGGTTGTGGTCAAGGGGAGGTCTGTGGTGCCCTCAAGGGGAGCGTGGCCAGGGTATGTCCAGATGGGATGGAAGTGGGACCAGGAAGGGGGAGCGGACTCGGAGGACGAACCCCTTGTGCAAAGGCCCGAGAGCCCAGGGGGATTTTCGCCAGAGTTTTGCTTATGCACAGAGCCTTCCTGGCTGGGAAGAGGGCAGATATCCAAAGATTTTGGGCCCAGCGTCCAGGTCTGTCCAAGTGGCCGAGGACAGCAGGTGGTTCTGTGGATCCCCTCATGTGCCTGGGGTAGCGGTGCAAATCAATCGACCTCAGGACTTGGATGATTCGGGCAACATGCAGGAGGTTCCGGTGTTTCCGCAGGGGGTGGACCTGTATATGGATCCTGTTGGGGGACAGGATCCTGACCCTGATGCTAGTAAAGATGATCCAGATCTGGATGAAGGACCCCCTGACAGAAGGAGATGATCCTCGTGTGGTCCGCCTGTTCAAGAAGGAGTTACGCCCTCTCATTCCCCAGGTGTTGGAAGAATTGGGGGTTAAGTTAGCTCAGGAAGAGTCTGACAGTGAGGGCGTGAATCCGGTTTTGGATGGTCTTCAGGGTCTTCCTAGCACTTTCCCCGTGCCTAAGAAGGTCCAGAAGCTGATTAGCCAGGAGTGTGACTCCCTGGAGGCAGGCTTGGTTGGCAGGACTACGGCAAAGCTTTATCCCTTGATGGAGGTCCATTTGGATCAGCTGAAAATTCCAAGGGTGGATGCGGCGGTTTTGGTGGTGACCAAAAACACCACCATCCCGGTGTTGGAATTGGCTGCCCTGATGGATGTTCAATACCGCAAGTTGGAAATCCAATTGAAGTGGATGTTCGAAGTGTCTGCTCGGAGTCTATGAGCTGCAGTGTGGGCCTGCTTATGCTGGGTTCAGAAGGTACACGATACGGCTTCTACTGGGGCCCTTAGTTCCATCCAGGCAGCGTGTTTGAAAGAATACTCTGAGGCAGTTATTACTATTTTGCTACAGGCCAGGAGAACATCCACGTCTGTAGCTTACGTCAGAGTGTGCAGAGTATTTGTCATGGTGTCTGGAGGAAAGTTTGTATCCTCTATGCATGGACGTGTCTCAGATCTTAGCCTCTTTACAGAGAGGATTGGCCAATAGGCTGGCTTACAACTCGCTTCGAGTGCAGGTAGCAGCCTTAGGATGTCTTTGAGGTAAACTTCAGGGGATGCCGTTGGCTTTATATCCGGACGTCATTTGTTTTCTGAAGGGGGCGAAGCATTTGTGTCCTCCAGTCCACAGGATGTGTCTGATGTGGAAGCTTAATTTTGGTTCTTTGGGTACTATGTGGACCTCCTCTTTGAGCCTTTGAAATAGGCATCTTTGAAGGGTCTTATCCTGAAGACAGTTTTCATGGTGGCGATTTTGTTTGGCCAGATAGATTTCTGAGCTTCAGGCGTTGTGTAGAGATTCTTTCGTGCAGATTATTTATTTATTTATTTATTTATTTATTTAACAACTTTTAATATACCGACGTTCGTATGGCACATCACGCCGGTTTACAAGTAACTCAATTAAAGGAGGAATTACAATGAACAGGGGGCGGGGGATGGGAGCAGGCCAGAAAGAGGGGAGGGCTAAGGGAGACAGGAGAGGAGAGGGAAAGATAGGTAGCGAGAAATAGAGAATAAAGAACAACCATAAAAATAAAAGGAACTTATTTACAGAAGGATCTATTTACAATAGTTGCAACTAAACTAAAATCTATTTACAATAGTTGCAACTAAAGTAAAAAAGATTATGGACAATTGGGTCTTGTTGCATATGGTACCTTCCTTTTTTACCAAAGATCTTCTCTTCCTTTCATCTTAACTAGACGATGGAGCTTCCCGCATTTCTACATTTGACGACAGAGATGCGACATGCAGGGGAACTTCAATTATTGGATGTTTGTTGGAACCTGTTGCATGTTAAGGTCACTATCTATTTGAATGATTAGATCACCTTTTTGTCTTTAGTGGAGCAAGGCAGGGAAGTAAGACCCCTAAGGCCACAATTGCGCAATGGCTGAAATAGACTCTCTTCGGCATATCTCTGTAAAGGTCTAACCATTCTGGAGGGATTGTGTGCGCACTCTACTAGGGTACAGGCAGCCTCCTGGATTGTGTGTCAGCTGGTATTTCTGCAGGAAATCTGTCGTGCAACAATATGGTCTTAGCTTACACTTTTACCAAACCTTGAATGTTTGGGCACCAGAGGAGGCTACGTTTGGAGAAAGTGTATTACGAGTGGTTCTTTCAGGTTCCCGCCCAGTGTAGGGGAGCTTGGGTACATCCCACTCGTCTGGACTGATCTGGGGTATGAACAGGAAAGGAAAATTGGTTCTTACCTGCTAATTTTCATTCCTGGAATACCCCAGATCAATCCAGAAGTCCATTCCCTTGACTTTGAAAGACTTTTATTGCTTCTGGGTGTATATAGTGGTTGTTATATATATGACAGCAATTTATGGTTGAAGGTTTTCATTTTCCTTTGTAGGTGAAGGATCCAGTTCAGAGGTTCCAACCTTTTTCCCTGCTTGCCTTGGAAGTGGAGTTAGGTTAATTTTTGCGGGTATTCATCTTGGCTTGGTTACAGGTCAATAATGAGGGACTGCAGGTGGCACACTCGCTTATATAGCAGTGTCTGAAAAGCTTTTATTCTCTGCCTCCATCTGCTGGTAGGGATACAAAACCCACTTGTCTGGAATATGTGGTAATGAAAGAGAAAATTAGCAAGTAAGAACCCATTTTCCTTTTGGGGAGTTGTTAATGTTGGTATGATTTCTTCTCTCCCACTTACGCACTCTATCTTGCTGCAGGTTTTCTGGTTTTTGTTTTTTTAATGCAGTTTTTCCTTCAGGGACTGCATGGAAACTAGTAAGGAACTGGATTTATTTCATGTGTGTTCCTCTAGACTTTCTCTACCTTCCTCATGCACAGAAAGATGCAGTCACAATATATACAGAGGGTTAACCTTCCACTCTTTCTTCTCCAATGATTCAGGCTCAGCCAAACCGTATCAAGCAGGTGCCGACTTCTGATTATCAGAGGTAATACTGCAAATCTTTAGTAGTTTTTGAGAATCCTTTTTTTTTTTGAGAATTTTCTTTGTGAATGATTGTTTCCTGTGGGTGTACAGGTATAGAGGTGATGTGAAGAAGATGCGCCTCCAGCAAGGAAGTGTTGCCAAGGTTGTGAAGAATCGTATCTTCTCTCTGACCTTCCTCCCCAGTGAGAATAGGACGTTGGTGGCAGCTGGAGACAAATGGGGCCAAGTTGGAGTCTGGGATGTGGTAACACTGTGTTTGGTTAATGTTCATGTTGCTGATGTGTGGATTGTTTGAGCGGCAGGTGGACAGGAAGAGGTGCAAGTTATGCAGAATTGAAGGAGTCATTGCAGTTTAAACTTAGCTGCTGCCTACCAAAGTAGTTTTGAGGCGTAGCCATTCAGTAATTAGCTCTATCTTTGATCCCCAAACCACTTCGGACTGGACTCCTGGCTTCAGCCTCCTGCTCTTCCTCCACTTCACTTACCTTGTATTTGGCACAGAGCTGTCTGCTTTGGCATCCTTGCCCCCTACCCTTGTACTTGCACTGGGCTGTTGCTTTCAGCCTCTCCCCTTCAGGTTTTAACAGTAAAGCCAGGTTTCTGTTCATACTTTATGCTAGTCGTCTAAGGAAATACTGCAGAATCATGGCCTGCAATGTTTTGACTTCCTCCAAACTTTGATTTTGCAGAGTCAGAGCAATGTGCTTATGTTTGAGCCCCATTGTCGACCTGTTGCTTCCCTGTTCTTTTCTCCAATGAACATGGCTCATTTGTTGTCCCTGAGCTATGACGGGAGCATTCGCTGTGGAGATGTTACACAAGCCGTTTTTGATGAGGTGAGTGAGGTTCTATCGCCTTGTATGAATGAGTGCTATTCTCTGCCTATAGTGATCAAATACCTCTGGGCTAGATTTTAAAAGGTGCGCGCGGGAGTAGATTTGTTCGCACAACCCGGCGCGAACAAATCTACTCCCGATTTTATAACATGCACGCGCTGCAAGGGTCGGCAGCCTGCGCGCGCCGAGCCGCGCAGCCATCCTCCATTCCCTCTGAGGCCGTTCCAAAATCGGAGCGGCCTCGGAGGGAACTTTCCTTCCGGCCCCCCCCCCCCCCAGCCCTAACTAATTCCCCCACCCCCTACCTTTATTTTACAAGTTATGCCTGCCCGAGGCAGGCGTAACTTGCGCACGCGGGCCGGCTGCCGGCGCGCCGTGTTCCGCTCCGGGGGCTGGTCCGGAGGCCGCGGCCACGCCCCTGGGCTGGAACCACGCCTGCAGCCCCGCCCCCGGAACACCTCCGATGACGCACCGGCCGCGACACGCCCCCCCAGGAAAGCCCCGGGACTTAACGCACGTCCCGGTGCCTGTGCGCGCTGCCGAGCCTATGCAAGATAGGCTCGGTGCGCGCAGGGGGTGGAAGGGGCAGCTTTTCGGGGGTTACGTGCATATCTTACGTGCGTAACCCTTTGAAAATCTGCCCCTCTATGTACAGGGGTCAGGCTGAGCCATAATTGATTTTATACCATTGAGTGCAATATTGGCGAGATGTTAGAAGGTAATAGATCTGATAGATTGGAAGTTCTCCATAGACAAGCAGGACTTAATTCAGCCTCACATGTGAGTGGCCCACATGGACATGCTCTCTTAAAGCTCAGAAAGATCTAGAAGCCTGAGTATGTGCAGATCTTCCTCTGCTGATGCATGGATGTCCGTTGTTTTTCTTCCCTGTAGCATAAGGACTTTGCTGTCTTTCTGTTTGCTGATATTTCCCTTAGATTTGTTTTTCCTGATTTTCCTTTCCCAGGTTTTAATTTAATTTGGCAAAATCTCCTTTTTAAAAAAATGGTTTTCCCCCCTCATGTTTATCTTATTTTTCTTCATTTTTGTAATGTCAGGACTTGAGACTTAACGAGAAGCAATAGTGTGTTGCAAATAGTCTTATGGTCTGATAACTCATATAGTGACCAAAGGTTCCTGATGATAATATCAGCAGTGTTGCAAATAGTCTTATGGTCTGATAACTCATATAGTGACCAGAAGTTCCTGATGATAATATCAGCAGTGTTGCAAATAGTCTTATGGTCTGATAACTCATATAGCGACCAGAAGTTCCTGATGATAATATCAGCAGTGTTGCAAATAGTCTTATGGTCTGATAACTCATATAGTGACCAGAAGTTCCTGATGATAATATCAGCAGTGTTGCAAATAGTCTTATGGTCTGATAACTCATATAGTGACCAGAAGTTCCTGATGATAATATCAGCAGTGTTGCAAATAGTCTTATGGTCTGATAACTCATATAGTGGTCAAAGGTTCCTGATGATAATATCAGCAGTGTTGCAAATAGTCTTATGGTCTGATAACTCATATAGTGGTCAAAGGTTCCTGATGATAATATCAGCAGTGTTGCAAATAGTCTTATGGTCTGATAACTCATATAGTGGTCAAAGGTTCCTGATGATAATATCAGCAGTGTTGCAAATAGTCTTATGGTCTGATAACTCATATAGTGACCAAAGGTTCCTGATGATGATATCAGCAGTGTTGCAAATAGTCTTATGGTCTGATAACTCATATAGTGACCAGAAGTTCCTGATGATAATATCAGCAGTGTTGCAAATAGTCTTATGGTCTGATAACTCATATAGTGACCAAAGGTTCCTGATGATAATATCAGCAGTGTTGCAAATAGTCTTATGGTCTGATAACTCATATAGTGACCAGAAGTTCCTGATGATAATATCAGCAGTGTTGCAAATAGTCTTATGGTCTGATAACTCATATAGTGACCAAAGGTTCCTGATGATAATATCAGCAGTGTTACAAATAGTCTTATGGTCTGATAACTCATATAGTGACCAGAAGTTCCTGATGATAATAGCAGTGTTGCAAATAGTCTTATGGTCTGATAACTCATATAGTGACCAGAAGTTCCTGATGATAATATCAGCAGTGTTACAAATAGTCTTATGGTCTGATAACTCATATAGTGACCAGAAGTTCCTGATGATAATATCAGCAGTGTTACAAATAGTCTTATGGTCTGATAACTCATATAGTGACCAGAAGTTCCTGATGATAATATCAGCAGTGTTACAAATAGTCTTATGGTCTGATAACTCATATAGTGACCAAAGGTTCCTGATGATAATATCAGCAGTGTTACAAATAGTCTTATGGTCTGATAACTCATATAGTGACCAGAAGTTCCTGATGATAATATCAGCAGTGTTGCAAATAGTCTTATGGTCTGATAACTCATATAGTGACCAGAAGTTCCTGATGATAATATCAGCAGTGTTACAAATAGTCTTATGGTCTGATAACTCATATAGTGACCAGAAGTTCCTAATGATAATATCAGCAGTGTAATTGCAAACCTGGTATTGAGGAGAATACAGACAGACAATGTATAAATTCTAACAATACCATATTTAGACAGATACAAACATGGCCCAGGATCAAAGCGCAAACCCAGTAATCAAGAATTTTAACTGGGCCTTCAAAACAAGCCAAACAGCCATCTTTTTTGCTATCTCTGTCCACCAAGTCTCCCCATTATTTTACCCCTTAATTACCCAGCCTTCTCCCCACCCCCCTCAGTCCCTGCTCAGAGTAACTGCAGTCATGAATTGGAATGAGTAAGTTCACTGTTCTCGGCATCGCAAAGTTAGCCCAAACTTATATATAGCATTGCCTACAAAACATATAAACATGGTTGCGAGGGAATCCAATTTGGTATAGGAACAATTTTAAATAGGTCAAAATCAGTTTCAGCAATAAAATTCAATGCTCCTCTGTTCCTATCAGTTTTGGAATGAAACTGCTGACATTAACATCAGGATTTTTTGATTGCTAACTATTGTGTTGCATATTTTACATATTCTTTGTAGGGCATAAGACTTGCCATACTGAGTCACGCTAAAGGTCCATCAAGCCCAGTATCCTGTTTCCAACAGTGGCCAATCCAGGTCACAAGTACTTGGGAGGAACCCACAAAAGGTCGATAGATTCCAAGCTGCTTATCCCAGGGATAAGAAGTGGATTTCTGCAATTTCACCTTAATGGTTTATGGACTTTTCCTCCAGGAACGTGTCCAAACCTTTTTAAATGCAGCTACAGGAAGAGCCATTCAAATCTTGCTCCAAGTGCAAACATACGATGTTAACCCTTCACTGCTTGGTCCGGGTCCGTCGTATGATGTGAGTAACTGTGAGAGATTTCAGTTACCCCAGTATTGATTGGGTCAGTGTCTCATCGGGATATGCTAGAGAGTTAATTTTTAGATGCCATAAATGACTGCTTCCTCTTCATCCAGGCAGGCCAGTCCAGTTGGGTTTACACACGCCAACCAGCAGGTGGAGATGGAGCTCAACTCATTCGCAGATGTTACACTCATATATCGCACTACACTGCCAGTATTCTCCATCTCCAGCAGATGGTGGACATGCAATCGTAGGTCTGTCAGGAGTGGGATGGGTCGGGGGGGGGGGGGGGGCCTCATGAGGTGACAGGTCTCCCTCCCTCAGTTGAGTTTACCCCTGTTGTAGTGGCCACTTACAGAGGGAGGTTGAGAGGTGAAGGCAAAGAGCCTTCTCCCTCTGAAAGGAGCTGATTCTCTTCCAGAAGAGTAAGGCAATCTTTGTCTCAGCCTCTTCCCCAGTTTGTCTACTTCCCCCTTGTTTTGCCTCCATGGGTGTCTGGCAGTTGGGAGAATGTTTGTTTTTGGCACACTGCTCCTTTAAAATAGTTTGTGTACTGGGGAGACCTGAGGAGGTGAGAAGCTGCCCTACACAGACGCTGAACTCAGGCAGGTGCAGGGAAGCTGCTGACTCCTCCTCGCCGATGTCGTCATCACTGCGTCTGGCTGCGTAAAATCAAGCTGGTTTAAGGCGCGCTGCCATCGGCACGCAGCCCAAGGAGCGAACATAAGGAGCCTGTCCCTTGTGAGCCCCTTGGGGAGCCCTGTGGGAACCCAGTGGGACCTAACAGTCTTCAGTAAGAAGATCTCATCTCCCAGATCAAACAAGTAAATATTTTGTTTTTGGCTACCATATGGGTAAGAAAAGAAAGGGAGAGAACATGTCATCTGCAGTGTTATCTACTGCTTTGGTTTCTGGGGTTACTCCCATCTACCAGCCACATCAGGGAAGCTCTTGGGAGTAGACCAAATGGACTTCCATTGGTATCTCCCCTGAGCAATGGGTGCCTTCTTACCCCTGAAGATTGTAATCCTCCTTCACAGCCCCTTAATGTTTCTGCATCCTCTGTGGCTTCTCTCCCTCAGGGCCTTGTTACTGGTAATTCAGGGATAGAAGAGAGATTGGGCTCAGGAGAGACTTCAAGTACTGGATCTTTCTTGGAGGGAACATAAGGAGTTTTGCCATCTCCCATTCTGGACAGAGATGTTTTAACTTCTGGGAGTGAGACCGTCATCTGTTTCTTCCTCTGTCTCTATCAATATCTGTGGCTTTGTCTCCTGTTGTATTTTCTGCCCCTCAGAGGTGCTAATATTTCTTCTCAAAATATTTCCTTAAATGATCTTGCCTCTTCTTGCAATAGGACCTGCAAATAAACCCAGACCTTGGGAACAAGTAACTGCAACAATCGGGAACCCGACTCTGCAGTTTCAATACTCTCTCCTCCGAAAGATACACTCTGCCGACCAAGGTGTCGAACCGAGCACCCAGATACTCCAAAGATAGTGTCAGGATCAAGTGACTCTTTGCCACGTTCACTACCCAGCCGAGGGACTGGAGAAGATCGAGACTCTTATGAACCAGTTGGCAACAAAGGGCCTCAGACTTCGCTTTGATAAGCCAGTTGTCCGGATATGGGTGCACTAGAACACCTTCTCTCCGCAGCGCCGCTGCTACCACCACCATCACCTTGGTGAAAGCGTGTGGGGCCATGGCCAGACCGAAAGGAAGGGCCTGAAACTGAAAATGCTGTTCCAGAATCATGAAGCAGAGAAAATGCTGCAAGTCCGGATGGATGGGAAAGTGGAGATAGGCCTGGATGAGATCCAGTGAAGCCAGAAACTCACCCTTGTGAACCGCTATCACTGACCGCAAGGTCTCCATCCGGAAGTGGGGCACCTTGAGCGCTGCATTTACCTTTTTCAAATCGAGAATCGGATGAAACATGCCCTCCTTCGAGACCACAAAATCGATGGAATATCTTCCCTTGAGAACTTCCGCCGAGGGAACTGAAATTACTGGCCCCAGGCATTGGAGATGATCTAGGGTCTCCCATACCACTGACTTCTTGCTCATGGGACCGCAGGGGGAAATTAGAAACAGTTGGCGAATGGGCTGAGCAAATTCTGAAGCATGGCAGTCTCTGACCACACTGAGAACCCACTGGTCCTGTGTAACTCTGGTCCACTCGTTGTAGAACTGAGTCAGGTGACCTCCTATAATAGGAACGATGGAGTGGACCAGCCTCGCCTCATTGTGAGGACTTTACCTCCAGTGGCTCCTTGGAACGGCCTCCGGGCACTCCGAAAGGACTGCCCCCAGGATGGACCCTGAGGAGAGAACTGCCTCTGAGAACAGAGTGTAGCCCTCAAGGGTTTTGATCTCCTATCGGAGCGAAACAGAGACTGCACCTGAAGAAACCTTTTGGCCTTAGGCTTATCCTCTGGTAACCGGAGGGCCTTATTCTCTCCAAGTTCGTCCTTCCAAAAAAGGCGAACCACCTTTGGGTCATCCCCCTCAGGGACTGAAGCGAGCAAACAATTCCAGTCGACCCGGATCCACCAGGTTGACCAGGACATCCTGATCAGGGTTCACTCCGGGGTCCCCAGGAACCTTGAGCTTAACATCTGACTCCTCCTGACCAGTACCTGAAGAAGGAGGAGGACCGAGCAGCCCCTGGACCTGGGAGGTTTGACTGAGCCTGGAGCCATGCTGCCTGGGGACCCCCGAAGGGATTTCGGCCTGGTGGACAGGCAGGGTCCTGGAAAACTGAGACCTGCACTCTGCTTGCTGCCTTGCCAAATAGGCATCATGCAGCAGGAGAAAATCCAGAGAGAAAGGCCTCAGCAGGTCTGCCCCCCGCGCAGGGAGCTGGGAACCAGTAACCTATGCCTTACTTCCTCCTCCCCATCTCCCTGATCGAGGCCGGAGTCGGAACAGGCATGGGGGAGCGTCCCACTCTCCCCCCACCCCTCACCCGCGGTGCGGAAACCTCCGACAAGGAAAAGAAAATGGCCGCTGTTCCTGCGTGAAAAGAGGAAAGATCAGGACCCTGGCCAGAGCCGTGCTGAGCGAACAACTCGACCGCAGAAGAGCCCCGACGCCATTCTGCCCCCTGCGGACCCTCAGCCAAGCCCACCCCACACAAAGGCCCTGCTGATTGAGCTGCACACGAGCAGAGCCACAGGTCATTGCAGCGGAGAGGGTGACTGCCTGTGCCAGAAATAAACCTACCTTGCTCCAAGATCAGACCCCACCAAAGCCTGAAAGGAGGAGGAAGCCACTCGCACAAGAAGTTTTGCCTGTGCTCAAAATTTCTGCTTCTGGGGTTTTTTTAATTAACAAAACCTTTATTATAGAGGCATCAGCCTAGACCTGCAATATAAAAGAGTAGAGTGCCTCTTTTAGAGAGAAAGAAAAGGGGGGTATCGGAGCTTGCAGCCAGCAGAGCGGCCTCGTGAATGGGAGGGATCTGGACCACCAGATCCCCACGGGCACAAAGGTCGAGCACTCAGAGGTCCCAGACCCCCTGGCTCGCCCGCCTCGACCGGTCAGGGTAGAGCCCCTTAGGATTCTGTATAAATTGCCTCTCTCTGTAAAAGGCGCTTCTCTGCAGACCCCCGGGAGGAAGGCTCATAAACAAAAACTGCCCAAACCACAGAAGTGCAGGTTTAGCACCATCCACCATCTGCTGGAGACAGAGAAATACTGAGAACTGCCGGTGGCACTGGGGTTTATCAAGCAGCGTCAGTGACACTTTCTCTGTCTCCATCTGCTGGCGGGGATGCATAAACCCAGGAGTCTGGACTGATCCGGGTACGTACAGGGAACAAAAATTAGCAGGTAAGAACCAGTTTTCCTTCTCCATGCCGGGCTTCATGTGATGTCACCCATTCCTGCTGTCCTAGAACACCTGTTACAGGTAAGCAGCTTCATTTTCTGTCAGAGCCATGGCAGCATCGGTGGCTCAGATCTTCAAGGCTGCGACGTGGAGTTCTCTCCACACATTCACATCCCACTACTGTCTGGATGGGGATGGCTGATGCGACAGTAGGTTCGGCCGGTCTGTCCTCCGGAACCTGTTTGGGATAAGAGAACCCAACTCTCTCAATCTAGGACCCATCGTTTGGGTTCAGGCTGTCTCCCCCTCTGTTACCAACAGCACCAGTGTTTTGCCTGTCATCTGGTTAGGTGAGGGTTGGTCCCCTTTTTGTGCTGGGGAGCAGCCTGGAGCTAGGGATTCATCCATGTGTGAGGACCACCATCCTGCTTGTCCTCGGAGAAGGAAGAGTTGCTTACCTGTAACAGGTGTTCTCTGAGGACAGCAGGATGTTAGTCCTCAGGAAACCCACCTGCCAGCCCGTAGAGTTGGGTTTCTCCTATTTTTTTTAGTTTTATTTGTAATTCTGTGTTAGGAGACTGAAGAGGGACCCCATGTGGATTGTGGCATTGCTGGGCAAGCTCAGTTGTGCCAGTCAAAGTTCTAGACATTTTGACACAAGTTTTCCGTGCCGGGCTCCATCTGTCACCCATGCGTGAGGACTTGTATCCTGCTGTCCTGGGAGAACACCTGTTGCAGGTAAGCAACTCTCCTCTATCCCTGGGACAGAGTAACTGGAATTAGATCTGTTTTATGGGGTCCGTTGGGTACTTGCGATCTGGACCTGCCACTGTCGGAGAGAGGATGGCAATTCTTAGGTTTTTATGTTGTAGGCAAAAGATAAACAGCCCAGAGGGAGGTTGTCTGGTGTGCACTGGTAGATGCAGCTGGACGGAGGGATTCAGAGTCGTCTTTCTCCAGCTATTTCTGTGGCTATGGGCAAGAATAAGGGGAAGATACAGAATCTGCTCTCTCTCGGGCAGGCCCTGTGGAGGTTTTCATGCTTTCAGCTAACTCGAGGACACTGTTGGCGGTAGTGATGAGCAGAACTGGCTGTGTCCTGCCCAGATGCTGAAGTTATGTCTTGATTGGGCTCTTGGCCTAGAGATTTGTTTGTGTGTTTCTGTGTCTTCAGGCACCTTTGGTGTCTTAGAGCAATGCTGGACGTGTGGGGGCAGGTCCTAAAATACCTCGCCCCCAGCTGGGGGGTTAAAAAAAAGAAAATCTGAGGAGGAGGTGCGGGGTCCTTTGGGAGAGGAGCAAGAGCAAAGATGTGGAGGGTAGGGGGGTGGGGGTCTCCGACCTGTGGACCATGCACCACTATTTATAGCCACTTGAGAAGGAGTTTGGAGGATGTGTGTGGGGGGCGGGGGTCCTGGCCTGGCTTGGCCTGGCCGGGCCGTTTTGAAGATACTTGGTTAAGTGGCAGACAAGACTGGATAACTTTAGACTTGCTGTGAGGCAGGTGGAAGGTTTCCTCAGCTTTCACTTGTATATGGCTAAGTTATCCACATAACCTAGGCCTGCCCTGGAACGCCTTCTATTTTTTTTTCTTTCTCTCTTTTTTTTTCAGTCCAGCTAGATTTTAGCTGGTAAAGGGATCCAATATTCAAGTTTTGACCCCAGGATTATGTGTGGATTTGTGAAATTTTGGGGGACAGATTGAAATAGAAAATGTAAAAAATCCAACACAAAGATAGGAATAGAAAATGTTGGTGGCAAGAAATGGGCAAATGTGATGAATACTGAAAAGCAGAGAAATAAGTGCTGAAAGCCGGAGAAGGGGGTGGCACAGAATGGATGGAAAGAGCCCGGTGAGGGGGAGAAAAGTGGATTTACCCCTCTGGCAACTCCGTGTCTCTGGCCATTATCTGTCCCCCTGCGGCAGCCCGGAGTAGCAGGAGCATCGCTTTCTGGTTTACCCTGGGCCCTTGCTTACTCCCCTGCGTAGCAATAATAATGCACAGCCACGATCTGAGATATCTCAGCCAAGATTTGTAAAAGGACTAGAAAGTAGTAGTGGAACGGCGAGGCCTGAGGCTTGGAATTAGTGCACTGCTTGTTGCAAAGCTTTTAGAAAAAATGCAAAGAAGAGAATATGGAGCGGAGGAGAGTGCATAACTAGTTTTATAGTAACAGTCAATTTTGTCTTTCTGCCTAGGTGTACCGAACCCAAGGAGCCAGTTTGTCTTCCTTTGATTTCCTCTCTGAGGACGGTTCCACTCTGATTGTGGGACACTGGGATGCAGATGTGGTGGTGGTGGACAGGAGGACTCCCGGGACCTCTCATGAGCTCTGGGGACAGATTGCTTCTAAGATTGTCCGCACTGTGCATGTGCACCCTGCCCGTCGGCACTACATCTTGACAGCTGGAGCAGAGTGAGTGCACAGTGCCCCTGCTGAAGCCTCTTTCCATTTCTCTTCAGTCGGCTTGTGCAAGTGCCTCGACTAATTTATTAATCACTTACACAAAGCCTTAGCGACGTACAAAATAATGTGCATAATACAAACATGTAGGACGATCGCCAGAAAACAAAGAGAGGACAATAGTCCTGGATCATGAAGTGTGCCAAACCCATTGCATAGCCACGGCCTGTTTAAACCAAAATGTTTTCAACGTAGATTTAAATGTCTATTAGTTGTGTTTCTGGAAAAGAGTTCCAAATAGTAGGAGCTGCACAGCGACTAAGGCCCAGCATGTGGCTGGCAGTCAGAGGAAAGAAAAAAAAATAAAACTACTGTAAGGAAAAGGGAAGAAAAAAGCTGCAGCTCTAGAAAAAAAATAACTTACAAAAACTGAGGAGAGAGCAAAGCTGAACACCATGAGAAATGGCTCCCACAGCCACACGGCTCTGCGGAAAAACGACTGAGGGGACTCTGACTACAGCTGCCTATGCTCAGTCTATTTCTATCCCGTATTGGGGAAAAAAAAAAAGTACTGCACCTTCAGTTTAGCATCGGTGGCCTCTGCTTGCTCTGTCTGTTTTTGTACCTTTGTCAGGTGCTGGCAGGACTGACAGAATGCAGTCCATGGGTGATCTGTGTAGGCCGCTGAGCCTGGGGACTTGCCTGAGTTCTACCCAGGCAGGAGTTCCATGTCATTTCACCGATCGGTCGGCATCGGTGGAGGTTCAGACAGTGCAGAGATCGAGGACCACACTGTTCTTGTAAGGGGAGAGCTCATCCTCCCCACATTAAAAGGAACTTGTCTCCACGGGCAGGAGCCTGGACCATGTAGCCTCCCCTCCTGCTGGCTGGCGATGGCAGTTCAATCTCCTTGTAAGAGAGGGTGAGCAGCAGCCTAGGCAAGCAGATTGCTGCTGCACCTTCGGTGCCACGATGAGTAATGGTTGCCCGTGCACATTGCACCATTGATCTGACGCACTGATGTCAGTTCTATGTCGGGGACCAGAACTGCCATTGAATACCATGGTCAGCCTTGATGCTGTCGAGGTGCCAGGATGCCCTAAATGCTATCGGGGTGCATGACTGCCCTCGATGCCGTAAGGGACTTCACGCCCACAGATGCCTATGGCACAGGAGTCATTGTGCACCTTGTGACAGCAACCTCCAGTGTCCGGGACCAGGTCTGCTATCAAGCACCATGGTCCCCCTCGCTGCCATTGAGACTGTGTCAGAGTTCAGAAAAGGCGTCACTTTATATCCAGAGTTGACTGAAGGCACGACTAGTTGCAGGTCCTTATGCTGATGAAATCTGGCACTAACATCAGTTTGGTTTATAATTTACATTCATCTGAATCCTGGAAAATGTAGCACTCTGTGCTCCCTGAAATGTTAGCAGAACCCTGATATTCTTGTGTTGTATGGTTCCCTTGAAATGGAAAGCAATGCAGAATAGCGAATGTATGTTTATATTGCAGGAGCGTTTCCCTTTATGACGTCAGACACTTGAAACCAAAAGACAGTAAGCCAGTGTGGTCTCTGTCAGACCATACGAAGAGTGTTGCATCTGCCTTTTTCTCTCCTGCTACTGGGAACAGAGTTGTCACCACCTGTGCAGACGACCAGCTTAGGTGAGGCTGCAGGCACAGTCTCTACCCGGCTGGAAAGGGAGGAATCTTTCACACAGCTGCTTCCATAGCCAGAAGCATTCAACACAATGGGGCGGATTTTAAAAGCCCTGCGCGCCTATTTTGCATAGGCCGCTGGCGCGCGTAAAGCCCGGGGACGCGCGTAAGTCCCGGGGCTTTCGAAAAGGGGCGGGAGGGGGCGTGTCAGGGGCGTTCCCAAAACAACGCTGCATTTCGGGGGCGGGCCGGGGGGCGTGGTCGAGGCCTCTGGACCAGCCCCCGGGACCGGAACACGAGCGGGGCTGCCGGCCGGCGTACACAAAGGTAGGGGGGGGGGGGGGGTTATGTAGGGGAAGGGAGGGGAAGGTGGGGGGAGGGCGAAGGAAAGTTCCCTCCGAGGCCGCTCCGAAATCGGAGCGGCCTCGGAGGGAACAGGCAGCGCCGCTGGGCGCGCAGGTTGCACAAATGTGCACCCCCTTGCGCGCGCCAACCCCCGGATTTTATAAGATACGCGCGTATTTTTTTAAGATCTACCCCAATATATGTTTCTCATCTGCATTTTCTCTCATTATTTATAGGGTGTATGACACCAGCTGCCTCTCCATCGCTTCTCTTCTTACTACTTTGCAGTAAGTTTGTTTATTTGTTTGTTTATTTATTTATGTTTTATGTGAACCAGCATGATGTGACTGCGGTCTCGAATGCCGGTATATAAAAATCCGAAATAAATAAATAAATTTAAAGATTTTTTTATATACCGCGGCACGTGTGGCACATCACCTTGGTTTACAGAAAACGTTAATTCTGCAATGCGCTTTACAATAAAACATATTAACTGGTAAAATAAACAAGTGGCATGTTTAAGCAATAGCTAGGAGAATAAATGTCATAGTTATGAGTTTAAACAATTCCACACGCATCCTGTGCACCTTCCAGTTCGTTTCGTAGAAAATGTGTATGAAGTGGTTTTTCTTACGAGTGCCAATCAATTACTTTGCTGTTTTGTCTCAGCCTCACAACCCTTGTTTAGATGCTGAGGTTTTGACTCATCCGGCAAGTTCAGATGTTCGCTGTTTTCAAAGTTTTAGATTTGAACAGAGAACATCTTTCAGAATGTAATGGTTGCATCTGGGGAGTGATGGCCGTGCAAGTCCCGTGTAACCCTGGCTTCCTCACAAGCGTTTCTGGGTAGCCCCTGAAAGCTGTCGCATAACCTGCAACATGGTTTTAGCCGATGGTCCAAGGGTCAGAACACAGGATTGTTATCTGATGACTTAGGCTGCATTAGCACAAAGAGGTCCTTTTGCTGTGAAATTTGTGGTGGATTTAAAGTGCCCACGTACATTTTCACTATCTTTTCATGGAAATACAGATTTAAACTGTGATCTAGAAGTGTCGTTTTCTCCCGAGCAAGCTCCCAAGAATACTGCCTCCTGATGTGGCTAAAATTGGCACCTTGTGAAACTCAGAGAGTGCTTTTCAGACATTTTACTGCTATAAATGGCTTTCAGAATTGACCTAATAAAGAGGACAAAGCATCAGTTTTATTTCTTGGCTTAGCTAGAATCTGCCCTTGCGGTTCCCAGGAGGGAGGTGCATGGCTGTAGCAGTGACTCCCAGGTGGGGCGGGTTGCACGAGTTGGTGGCTGTGGGCATTGCTCGTGTAACCAGATAATTATAAATATTTAAAGCTCCGTAGCTGGTGAGGGGGTAAGTTATGTAGATGTTCACAGGAACTGATTTAACTTTCCCAGGATATTCACAGGGGAAATTACCTTGCAGCTTTCCTCCTGCTATTTGTGTGTACCAGGGTCTGCACGCATGCTGCTACCACCCTCCTCATACTACCAGTCTCACTCCTTTTGTAGGGGTGACTTTGCACAAATATATTGGTATATTTTTAAAGGCCAGATTTATGCAAATAAATTCCAATTTGAATATGGACCTCTAAAGATTTAAACTGAATACTACAGCAAAAGCAACTAGACATAACCTCTGCCACAGTGTGAGTTGTTGCTGGATTCCTACTTAGGCTGAAAGGGACACAGAGTGAGAAATTCCCAAGCAGGTAGGGATCTTCTTGTCTGAAGAAACCTTCCTTGTTAAACCTGTTCTGTATTTTATTTGCTGTTTGAGTGATCAGTAAAAGTTTTTGTCTTTTACTTCTCTACTACCAGGAGAGCCAATGTATTAAAACCCCTGCTAAAATTGGCTTTAAATTTTAGTGAGTTGCTCTTTGAGCGGGCGTTAAAACACTGGGTCCCCATGGGGTGCAGAAAACTAATGGCACGCAAATGAATCATGCATAAAAAATAGTAGTAGCATAGAGTGCTTTTATTTTACTTAGGAAGCTGACGTGCCAGCCCTTATTCTGGAAGCCAAATTTAGGCTCTTAGGTAGAAAGCTTAAATCCAGAGCCTCCAGGGTGGCTTTCTCTGAAATGCTCCCTGTTCCACGCGCAGGTCCCCAGAGGCAGGCAGAGCTCCAGAGTCTCAATGCGTGGATGAGACGATGGTGCAAGGAAGAGGGATTCAGTTTTGTTAGGAACTGGAGAACCTTTTGGGGAAGGGGGAGTCTCTTCCGAAGGGATGGGCTCCACCTTAACCAGGGTGGAACCAGACTGCTGGCGCTAACCTTTAAAAAGGAGATAGAGCAGCTTTTAAACTAGAACAAAGGGGAAAGCCGACAGTCGCTCAGCAGCGCATGGTTCAGAGAGAGGTTTCTTCAAAGGATACTAATGATGCATTAGAATTAGGGAATCCCGACAGTGAGGTTCCAATAATTAGAAAAGTAGTCCAAGTGCCTGTAACTAAAAACTCACCTGAGCTAAAAAATTCTAACTTATCCCTATCAATTAAAAAGCAGAATGAAAATACAAACAAAAAACAAGGAGTGAGCCAGAATCATCACCGAGCAGTGGATCTGAAGTAGGATTAGACAGCTCTGGGTTAGAATGAGTGTGTTCAATAGGAGATGCTTACATCACGACCCCTTGCGATCCTTATGCCAAGCGGGTAGCTGTGTAAGGGACGGGGTAGCTGTGTAAGGGACGGGGTAGCTGTGTAAGGGACGGGGTAGCTGTGTAAGGGACGGGGTAGCTGTGTAAGGGACGGGGTAGCTGTGTAAGGGGCTTGCAGTGTTAGGGGGGGCTATAGTGCCACTTCCTTGAGAGGAGCAAAGAACATGAGGGCAGGCTGGAGGAACCACTAGGCGAGCTAGGCCTGTGCCTAGGGCGCTGAGACTTAGGGGGTGCAGCAGGCAGGCAGCCCCTGACTCTCCCTGACTCTCCCCCAGGGCCACCCTCCCGATGCCCCCCTGGTGGTCCAGCAGAGGCCCCGAGAGTGATCTGCCGCTCCCGGGGCCTTGGCTGCCACTAAGCAAAATGGCGCCGGTGATCTTAGCCCCTACCATGTGACGGGGGCCAACCAAAGGCACCGGTAGCCCCTGTCACATGGTAGGGGCTGAAGGCCACCTGCGCCATTTTGGTTAGTGGCAGCCGAGGCCCCGGGAGCGGCAGATCGCTCCCGGGCCCTCTGCTGGACCACCAGAGGGGCATCGGGAGGGTGGCACTGGGGGTTAGGCAGGGCGAGTGGGGGGCTGGCTGCCTGCTGCAGCGTCCCCTAAGTCTCGGCGGCTGGTCTCCGGCTGCGCCGATCTTCCTTTCTTCGGCCACGTGATCAGCTAGACCGGCTGCGCAGATCTTCTTTCTGTGTGTGTGTGTGTGTGATGTGTATGTGAGAAAGGAATGGTGCTTCTGTGTGTGTGTGTGTGTGTGTGTGTGTGTGAGAAAGGAATGGTGCTTCTGTGTGTGTGTGTGTGTGTGTGAGAAAGGAATGGTGCTTCTGTGTGTGTGTGTGTGTGTGTGTGTGAGAAAGGAATGGTGCTTCTGTGTGTGTGTGTGTGTGTGTGTGAGAAAGGAATGGTGCTTCTGTGTGTGTGTGTGTGTGTGTGAGAAAGGAATGGTGCTTCTGTGTGTGTGTGTGTGTGTGAGAAAGGAATGGTGCTTCTGTGTGTGTGTGTGTGTGTGAGAAAGGAATGGTGCTTCTGTGTGTGTGTGTGATGTGTATGTGAGAAAGGAATGGTGCTTCTGTGTGTGTGTGTGATGTGTATGTGAGAAAGGAATGGTGCTTCTGTGTGTGTGTGTGATGTGTATGTGAGAAAGGAATGGTGCTTCTGTGTGTGTGTGTGATGTGTATGTGAGAAAGGAATGGAGCTTGTGTGTGTGTATGTGAGATAGGAATGGTGCTTCTGTGTATATGTGATGTATGTGTGAGGAAGGAATGGTGCTTCTGTGTGTGTGTGAGAATGGAATGGAGCTTCTGTGTGTATGTGAGAAAGGAATGGTGCTTCTGTGTATATGTGATGTGTATGTGAGAATGGAATGGTGCTTCTGTGTGTGTGTGATGTGTATGTGAGATAGGAATGGAGCTTCTGTGTATGTGTGATGTGTATGTGAGAAAGGAATGGTGCTTCTGTGTATGTGTGTGTATGTGAGAGAGGAATGGTGCTTCTGTGTATATGTGATGTGTATGTGAGAAAGGAATGGTGCTTCTGTGTGTGTGTGATGTATATGTGAGAAAGGAATGGTGCTTCTGTGTGTGTGTGATGTGTATGTGAGAGAGGAATGGTGCTTCTGTGGGTGTGTGATGTGTATGTGAGAGAGGAATGGTGCTTCTGTGTGTGTGTGATGTGTATGTGAGAGAGGAATGGTGCTTCTGTGTGTGTGTGATGTGTATGTGAGAAAGGAATGGTGCTTCTGTGTGTGTGTGATGTGTATGTGAGAGAGGAATGGTGCTTCTGTGTGTGTGATGTGTATGTGAGAGAGGAATGGTGCTTCTGTGTGTGTGATGTGTATGTGAGAGAGGAATGGTGCTTCTGTGTGTGTGTGATGTGTATGTGAGAGAGGAATGGTGCTTCTGTGTGTGTGTGATGTGTATGTGAGAGAGGAATGGTGCTTCTGTGTGTGTGTGATGTGTATGTGAGAGAGGAATGGTGCTTCTGTGTGTGTGTGATGTGTATGTGAGAGAGGAATGGTGCTTCTGTGTGTGTGTGATGTGTATGTGAGAGAGGAATGGTGCTTCTGTGTGTGTGTGATGTGTATGTGAGAGAGGAATGGTGCTTCTGTGTGTGTGTGATGTGTATGTGAGAGAGGAATGGTGCTTCTGTGTGTGTGTGATGTGTATGTGAGAGAGGAATGGTGCTTCTGTGTGTGTGTGATGTGTATGTGAGAGAGGAATGGTGCTTCTGTGTGTGTGTGATGTGTATGTGAGGAAGGAATGGTGCTTCTGTGTGTATGTGAGAAAGGAATGGAGCTTCTGTGTATATGTGATGTGTATGTGAGATAGGAATGGTGCTTCTGTGTATATGTGATGTGTATGTGAGATAGGAATGGTGCTTCTGTGTATATGTGATGTATGTGTGAGGAAGGAATGGTGCTTCTGTGTATATGTGATGTATGTGTGAGGAAGGAATGGTGCTTCTGTGTGTATGTGAGGAAGGAATGGAGCTTCTGTGTGTATGTGAGAAAGGAATGGAGCTTCTGTGTATATGTGATGTGTATGTGAGATAGGAATGGTGTGTGTGATGTTTATGCTTCCAATCCTACCTGCAAGACGGACAGTACAGTGTACAAATAGGCAACTGCACCTCCAAAACTATCCCCCTGCCACAAGGTGTTCCCCAAGGCTCCTTCCTTTCTTCCACTCTGTTCAACATCTGCCTCCTTCCTCTCTGCAACCTTCTATCCAATCTAGGCCTCCCGCACTTCATTTACGCTGATGATGTGCAAATCCTTATACCTGTAAATGACCCGCTCCAAAGAGCTACTGAGACCTGGAATTCCACATTATCGGTTATTAACACTCCCGACTGTGGCACTCAACACAGCCAAAACTGAGCTATTGTACATCACACCCCCCCTCCCTACAGCTAGGCTGCATCCCCCAATCCACCAGTGCCTACAACCAACGGGTTTGCAGTCTTGGCATCACTATTCATAACCACATCAGCAACACCCTCAGAGCCTCTTATTTCAAACTTCACTCCCTCAAAAAAATTAAACCCCTACTGCACCGCGGTGACTTTCGCACCATCTTACAAGCATTTATTCTATCCAAAATTAACTACTGCAACGCCTTGCTACTAGGTTTACCCAGAAGTACACTATTGCCTCTACAATTACTCCAAAATGCTGCTGCACTCATCCTCACTAATGCACACACAAAAGTGACCACATCACCCCTGCATTGGTTACCTGAAAGGATAACACAAAACTCTCTCCCTCATCCACAAAGCTCTCCACAACCAAAACCTGCACTGGTTCACGGAGCACCGAAGAGACCAGAGCTGCTCTTAGCATCCCCTCGCCTAGAGAATCTGAATTTGAATCCACTAAAGCTCGGGCAATATCTTTAGCTGGAGCCGTCCTATGGAACAAACTCCCTCCCTTCCTGCGGCAGGAACTTTGCCCAAAAAAATTTAAGCAGAATCTGAAACCCTGCCTCGTCAGACGAGCATTCTCCCTCAGTCCTCTTACTTATTCTACCTGTATTTAATTAGCTATGCAATTAGACATTCTACCTGTATATCGTTATTCTTTGACTCCACATAGCTTGTAAATTGCTCACCACTCCTTTACGCTTTATTAGGTGACATTTGCTTGCCGTTTATCAGTATTATCTGCTTTCTTCCTTCTTTCTCTGTAAAGCTCGTTTAGCTACATTTTTGTTTAATGTGAACCGATGCGATGTTCCCAACGTTCATCGGTATATAAAAGCTTTTAAATAAATAAATAAACTGCAAGGAACATTATTCAATAATTTAAATAGTGAGTTGTTGGCCAGAGCTCTACGATGTAGACATCTAAGCTTCCACCGCTGCTCGGACAGCTTGTGAGGCATTGGGGCAACTCCATGCAAAATAGTTGTTCCTTCAAGGACAGTAAGAAAGTATCCTTGATAGGTTGAGAGTAAGACAAATGGAGCTGAAGCTTGATTTGCTTGTGAGCTATCTGGCCTGTGTTACTCAGCAGCTCTAAACTGAATTATGGTACTACCACCCCCTCAATCTTACTCCTTGTTTCTCTAATCTTTTCTATACAGCCATAACAACAACACAGGCCGCTGGCTCACCCGCTTTCAGGCCATGTGGGACCCCAAGCAGGAAGATTGTTTTGTGGTGGGCAGCATGGCCCATCCCCGCCGGATCGAAGTTTTCCATGAGAGTGGGCAGCTCATTCATGCCTTCTACGATGCGGAGTACCTGTGTTCTGTCTGCTCCATTAATGCTATGCATCCCACCAGGAACCTGTTGGCTGGTGCTAACTCCAGTGGGCGGGTCCACCTGTTTATGAATTAGCAGAATCAAGTACATACGGACTCCCAGTGCTAGCAAAGCTTTGCTGCTGAAGCTTCTGTTTGTATCTGGGAATGTGTCTAGTAAGATGAGCTCCTTCCTGGTGGAGCTGTCACAGCAATGAAGCAAAAATGCTGCAGCGTTTTCTCATTTTACAAACGCTGTCCATAATGACCACAGTAGTGTGCCACACACAGCACTCATGTCTGAAGTTCATGGCCGAAGCTTAGAGAGTGAAGCTGGCTCTAGTAATGTTTAACAGCAGTTTGGCAAGCTGGGGGAAGGTATGGCCACCTTCCATAGTAGTCTTGGGGCTTTTGCCGCTTCTTATCTAACTGCTGGTCAGTGGTGGAGGCAAAGAGCCGAGTTTGAGGCTGCTGATTTCTATATTTGGGGATCAGGAAACACATGAAAACTGCTTTAGGGTGTCTCAGTGGGAGCACCCCTTGTGAGGTTTGTAGAGTCTAGGAATGAAAATGTTCATTTTTCTTCCAGTGTGCCTGGTTTAGTTTTACACAGGAAACTGACTTGTGAATCCCTGCTTTTATTCTAGTTTGAAATGCATTTCTGAGACGTGTGAACCTGTTTCTAGTAGAGGTGGCGTGTGGGTGTAGCAACTTGCCTACTTTCCTACTGTGACTTGGAAAATGATCTTGACATAAGGGAGGGGGGTTGGAGACATTTGCAGGAGTGTTCCCTATACTGGGGGTGGGCAGGTCTGGTCCTCGAAGGCTGAAAATCAGGTTTTCAGGATATCAGTAATGATTATGCATGAAGTTGATTTGCATACAATGGAGGCAGAGTGGATATTTCATTGGAAGCAGCTTGTGCAGTCTGCGCTGTCTTGAACTTCTGTCATTTTCGGAAGGAATCTTAGTTGCATTCATTCTCTTGTAACTATGACTTATGAAAGGCCTCCTAGGCTCTATTTCCAAGAGCAGAGGACAGAGCTTTCGTAATCTATTAAAAGAGGCTGAAAGCCAGGGAAGAGGTAACCTGGTATGGAGGAGAGGATTCGTAGTCCTCACATGATGATGTTTGACAGAAGGGTTTCACTCTAGGGCAGCCTTGGGTCATGTAGCCTCCCCAACCTACCTATTGGCAGTAGCTCCAGTACACTGCTCCCTTCTTTGGAAATATTGGCTCTCCTCCGCTGGGCCTCATGCTGGTGGGATTGTGGTGCTGTAGGTGAGTGCCTAGTGCCCCTGCCCTCTTCCCTTTCTGTGTAATGGTGTTTGTGGGAAGGAAGGCTGGCATGGTCCCCGCAGCGAGGGTGATTGCTGTTAGGGTACAGTCCATATTTGTTTAGTAAGTGTAGCATACAAGATCATCCTAGTCTACCCTAGTGATTCCCAAACTTGTCCTGAGGGACCCTGAGCCAGATGGGTTTGCAGGATCTCCATAATGAATATGCATGAGGTACATTTGCATATACTGCTGCAACTGCATGCAGATTTCTCATGTATCTTTAGTGAGGCTATCCTGAAAACCCACCTGGTGGGGGGGAGGGGGGGGTGACCCCAGTGTGGAAAAGAACCTTCCTTAGTTCTCCCCTGGAAAATTCTCAACACAAGTGCCACTTGCCTTCAAACCGATTTGTTAGGAAGTGCCTGCTGCTTGTGTTGGGTATTTTGTGCAATACAGCACCTGTGCCTCTGGCAGCTCTTACCTTCCCAATGCTCATGACAGCTGCTGCCAGCCCCCTACCTACCCTCTTAGAAGAAAGATGCAGACCCCAGTGCTGCCCCTAATAAAGGTAACTTTCTCCCAGCTCCTTGTTGGTTTTCCTTCTTCAGTCCAGTTTGCTAATTTTGTTCATGTTCCTGGAAATAAAGATTAACAAAACACAGGTATGATGTCTCACTCCATTGTGTAGGTAACGTTTGAGAGCTCTTACCCCTTTTGTCAGCACTGATCCCATCGCAGCTGCTGGGCCATGAGTGCTTTGGTTCTGGCTGTGCTTGTTTTTCAGTTTCTACCTATTATAAAGAGCTCAGATTTGCAAATGATGACAGTGCCTCCAGTTTTGTTATGATAGTTAAATATTTATTGAAATCTAAAAATACTTTTCATGGTAGCGAGGTTGTTTTTTTTTTACCAAGTACATAGTTGTAATGTAGAAAATGGGACATTGTTTTTGTAAAGCAAAAGGAGTTGATGCATTTGGCACATGAATAATTTGTCGAGTTTTATGAAAACTAAGAAATTCACATTTGAGGGGTTCTTGCCCTGTGCTGCAACTTTAGTAGAGGTCTCTGTGATTATTTCAGTGCCATAAGTCTTTAAAAAGCTCTCATAAAAAGACGAATTGACTAAGGAAGGAAGTTGACATGTAAAAGTATAATTCTCTTGCTTACTAACTTGGACCTTTATTTTGCTAATCCTATGAAATTTGAAAATGTGTACAGCTAGTCTGAGGCTACAAGAACATCCAACAATGTGTGAGCACAAGTGGAGACTGAGGAGAAATGTTTACGTCTACAATAAAAAGCAAGGCCAGCTTGTCCAGGGTGCAGTGCCTCAAGTTAACTGTCTATACTGTTTCTCAACTTATAAAGGGTAGGAAATTAATCTAAACAGGACCCAACTGTGCTTTGCAATTACAGGCTACCAGTGATGCAGTCAGCGTGGAGGCTGGACCAGCCGTATCCCTGCCCCAGAACCTGTGGTAGCAAAAGATCGGTCACCTTTAGAAAAGCCTGATAACCAGGGTCCCCCACCTCATGCGGTAGATCAGATCTTTCAGGTTCTGTTTCTGCCCTGGGGTAAAGATCAGCACAAACAGCGAACAGCTGATGCTTCAACCACACCAGTGCCTAGAGGAAGACTACAGCAGGAGCCTGCTGCTGGCACAGTGTTATCAGTCAGGAAAGAGGATGGGCATTGATTTGCAGGTTTGAGCAGTATTCTTCAGGGTTTACATTATTTGCTTATGAGAGGAGATGCTATGGTCAGAAGCTGTTCTAAGAGATGGTTTTCACTTTTTATCTATTTAATAGGGTGCTTATAAATCATTCCAAGGGCACTAACAGCTAGAACTAGACTGCTCTCATCATAGCAGGCACAAGGCATCATACACAGGACCCATGGCAGGCTCATGGCTCCATGCAGAAGAGCCACAGTGAAGCTGCGGCAGGATTTCCAGAGCTCTAATAGCACTGACAGCCAAACTCCCATTATGACATTATACCATCACATTATTTGTAAGTAGATACCATTTGCAAACTCTACCAGCTGCAGCAAGTGAAGGTAGCAGTCACCACCGCTGCATTCATTACTAAATCCAAAAGTAGCACGTTAAAGAATTTCAAAACGATTTGCAAACTGGGTTGAAGCAGAGCTATTTCTTAAATACTGCAGAACACAGTAACTGACAGCAGATGAAGACCCACGTGGTGCATCCAGCGAGTTTGCTGGGTGGTAACTGCCGCTCTGTACCGGTTACCACCGTGCAGGAAGGTTAGATCTAAAGGTAGCAATAGGCTACCTCTTCTTCAGTTCCATCCTCTCACCCTTAGCGAGGGAGGAAGAGTTTACTTTGAAAAGTCTGTTGCTGAGTCTTTGAATCATGCACTCTCACCTTGCAAAGGCTGACAGCAGCTCCATCCTACCATAACTTTTCTCTCTCCCTCTTTTATTCTAAAAAGAATTTGCAGCAATTTACATCAAACTATGCCCAGTGTTAAAAAAAAAAAGAAAAAAAAGTCTTCATAAGTATTAATAACAAAATAGCATTTTTTTTTTGTTAAAATATACATTGAAACAGTCTCTTGTACAAAATTAAGTAAAGAAAAATTCTGAGGCAAAATGTTTGCAAGCACTCTTGCACATTTCTGCAAGCAGCGTGGGGTGGAGAGGACCCACACGCTATTCCTGTCCTTCCAGGGGTTGCTGACCTCTGTCCCATCCCTATCTCAAAGATACAAAGGACAGACACTGTTTGGCCTGTTAGTTTTTATCAACTAATTTATAAACAGAAGTGCACAAACGTCCTGTTCTGTAACCTTCTGCTCCAGTGTTAACAGCCAAACAATCTCCAGCAACGACCTAGTGCTGCTGTTTAGTATCTGCATAGCACAACTACCTCCCCTAACTAAATGTAGTGCCCAATGCAGAGATGCGCATACCCAGAGATGCGCATACCCAGAGATGCGCATACCCAGAGATGCGCATACCCAGAGATGCGCATACCCAGAGATGCGCATATCCAGAGATGCGCATACCCAGAGATGCGCATACCCAGAGATGCGCATACCCAGAGATGCGCATATCAAGAAAAAGAAGTCACTTGTGAAAGGTGGGCATGAGAAAGCTAATATTCCCGTCAAGGTTTGACAGCAAGCGGCTTCTGAAGCTGGTGGGCACAGGCTGGGAACAGCAGTATGTGCAACCTCAGCCATTTATCCTTTCCAAGTGACAGACCCTGAACCGGTGACGACACACGAATGCATGGTTAGCACGTGACATTGCTAGTATGGCGTTAGTTCCAGAGGTTCATAGACTGCAGAGAGCACAGCAGCACCATGAGGAGAGCCCCTTCTACACCCTCAATCTACATCAGTAACCCCACCACTCTATCTAGCACTCAAACTACTGCCACCTTTCCTCTGAGATCTTAGGAAAGAAAGCACTAGCAAGATTCAATGAGTCTGGGACCCAAAGCAAGATGAAAAAGAGAAACATGTTGCATTTCTTTTCCCTATTCCTTCACTCCCTTGCCTGCTTTGAAGCCTTTCCCCTTCTCCTCCCAAGGCAGAAGAGTTCATAAAGTTTTTGCATGGACTACACAGCAGGGGGAAAAGGGAGCAAGGCGCTCGCTTTCAGGAATCGATGACCAGGCCCAGCAGGAAGCGAAGCTTACAGGCAAACCAGCGTCTGAGAGGACAAAAGTACTGATAATGGAACTGTTCAAACTCGGGCGTCTGCCGGATATCTCGCAGAAATGCCACATCCAGATCTGACTCGGTGAGGATAATGAGGAGCAGAAGCAGGACTAAGAGGAGCCCCAGGGTGACGAGCAGCAGACGAGCAACACTCAAAACAAACTTGTTCACCTGTTGTGTTTCTGTGGTAGTGCATAGGCACAGAGCACGGGGCTCAACCCCCACATCCCCTGCTGCTGCTGCTATTGGGGTGCTGGCTTCCAACTCGTTCTCCTCCTCAATGCTGCAGGGGTGGCCATTGATCTGTCTCCCTAGGAGCAGCTCTGGGCTCTGCTCTGCTACTGGTGTGGGAAGCACACTTTCTGAAGGACTGTATATTTCATCTGCAATGGGACAGTCTTCCACACTGCCCTCCGTCATTCCAGCACATGCACGGGGCAGAAAGGCATCGTTGTGAGAAGTAGAGCGGACAGGGGTGGAGTGAGCGCTGTCCCGCAAGGACTCCAGACCTAGGGTAGAAAGAAGAGAAACAGCTATAGTTCAAACCCAGAAGTGAATCACCAGAGCAGGTAAAAAAAAAAAAAAAAAAAGCTGCTTGCAAAATCTAAACCAAATCTCCCTGGACATTACTACTGTAGGATTATTCAAAACATTATAAAGTCTGCATGATCCATGAGTGCTGGCACACTCTCCTAATTGGTCAAATATTTGGAAGTTGCGGAAACACAAATAAATAAAATAATTGTCTTCACTCCTGTGTCCTGTTTCTCTGCCTCTGCTCCTATTCCTCACTGCAAGGTGGGTTTCTGGCCACCATTCTCGGGAGCCTTGAGGTCACTGTTCAGGTGGCTCTATCTAACTCTCCATTACTAACTATAACATTCATAACATCTCCCCTTCATACGGCCTTTCTTTTCCGTCTCGGCTCTTGTAAAAGCCTCTTCGTTTTGCCCTCTATGGTACCTTCACAATTCTGCTGCCAGCTCAGCTATTCATGTGTCGCTGTTCCTGATCTCCCTGTCAGGTTCCAGTCTATATTTAAACCTGCGCTCTCGCCTTGCAAAAGCAGAACAAATATTTCTGTTCAGTAAGGAAAGGGCTGGAGAGCCAGCAGGAATTCATATAATAAAAGGGTAGCTTTACCAAGGTGGGCTTCTGTTCTATGGATAGAAGATCATAAGAAGCAAATACAAAACATAGAGTCAAAACACAGAAATGATATATAAGCAATTACTGTGCATTGTGTGTTCATACAAAACTAAAATAATATAATATGAAACAAAACACTCAAAATACACTAAATATAATCAATCTACCTCTTTTAAACACATCCCAAAAATATTTTTGAAGAATTTACTGGGTGAATGAAGGAAAATTTTTTTCTTTTTCGGTAGGTTAAGGGTACAGCGATTAGGGGCCTTGCTTTATGTCTTGATTTTTTATTCGGTCTTTGTATACACTTCTTTGTTTTGGCCTCTGGTTACATTATATTGACATACAATATAAAGAATGTGAGGCTAAACATGAATCACTAGTCAACACATCTCCAAAAATTTGTTGTTTATATATAACAAACCCACACAAACAACTAATACAGAACACTTGTAATTCAAAAGAAATTGACAACATTTTTCTAGTGTGCTGTGGTACAATAAATATGTTCTTACAGTGTGATGTCAATTTACGATTTTCATATCTGGCACACCCCTCTTGGGTTGTTGCCTTCCTGGACATATGGATATTTTGTTCAGGAAATGGTTTTGAGACTACGATACATAGAAAGGCAACTGATTGTAAATAATTACTGCACTTTGATAGTTGTCATCCTCACAGGATGAAAGAATATCCCCATAAGCCAGTTTTTGGGGTTTTTTTCATGACTGGTTCTACTATTGAGGAATTTAAACAGGCAAGAGCGATGTGGCAATCATTGAAGAACATGGTTATCCTGAGCCTATAAAAGGGGATATTTTTGTAACCGCAAGCTACTTTTTAAAGAAGCCTACAACACCATCTGATAGAATGTACGTGTGCTTCCACATACCCTGTTTACGCAGCATGTTGTTCCGATAGTCAAACAATGGCCATTGTTGCAGGAGTATGCAGTATTTGAAAAACCTTTGTTTGTGTATAAATGTGCCAGGAATTTGCACAAATGGTTGGTATCCTCTTTTTTGCCAATGGATGATAGGGTATTGTTCAGGCCTGGAAGCTGGCCATCCATGTGAAAGTTGTTCTGTTTGTTCGTCATCTCATTCATTATGTGAGTTCATTCACCCCATAACTTCTAAGAAGTAGGTGTTGTGGTCCTCAATCACATGTCAGTCAAGGAATGATGTTTATGTTGTATCATGTCCTTGCAAGCTACTAAATGTTGGCCAGATTAGTCATCTTCGTTCTATGTTCCTTGTAATTGCCCCCCGCGACAGTTCTGTTACACTGTAAACCGGTATGATCTGTATACTTTACAGGAATGTCGGTATATAAGAATTCAAAATAAATAAATCTTTTCAAGACACAGATGACTGAGCACGAAAGTATCCCTAATAATGCACGAGTGGAGGCACCTTGTGACATTTAGTGTAGGATCTTTGGGGTTTTTTTTTTTTGCATAACAGTTGTCATTACGTCCTTGCATTGGTAATTTATGGCGCTAATACAGAAATGGGTTTTTCATTTAGATTGTGTGTTTCTGAGGGGTTTGAATAAGAATGAGTGAATAATTTTCCTGTGATTTAGGAGTGGAGGCTTCTATTATGGGCTTCTTGTTCTCCAGTGTGTTGTACCGCCTTATGTTTGGTCAGTTCCCTAGAGGTTTTGGACTTCTGATTAGTTGAGTCTCATTCTGGAGATGCGTTTAAAGGATGCCGGGATGTTAACTAGTTGGCTTGCAGCATTTGTTTGTGATCTTGTGAGTACAGCTGTTGATTTGGGTTTGGGAAAAAAAACAAATTTTGATAAGTTTTTTTATGTGAAAGGATTGCTTTTTTGATGGTATTCTGGATTTGGCATTTTTTTATTTAATAGTTTTCTGTCTCTTTATTTAGGTTTTGAAGATTGGTTTTAAAGGTTTGGGGTACTGTGAGTGAGGGTTTGTAGTTTAGGGCTTGTTTATTTATTAGTTTGGTGGGTTAATGTTCTGATCTTTTATCTTTATTTAAAATTTATAAATTGCTTTTACACATAAGTACTATGCAATGTATAGGTAAAACAATCATAGAAGCATAGCTATCACAACAAACTTGAAACAAACAAAACATCTTATACACTCTGTTAATCTTCCTCCATCAAACAATATAAGCTTTCAGAAGATATTAATAAGCCTGTCTAAACAGAAAAGGTTTGCACGAGGTCTTAAATGTCTTCGTGCTATCTGCCAGATGCAGTGCCTCCAGAAGAGAGTTCCAAAATATAGGAGCCGCAATCAAAAAAACACAATCTCTTATGGTAACAAGGCGAGCATACTGCATAGATGGTACATCCAAAAGTCTTCTCTGTGATGACCTTAACCGGCATGGACAGTAGACACTTAGCAGTGCATTGCATCATGGAGAGTCCGATGATGAAATTAACCTAAAAACTATTGTACCAACCCTGAACACGACATGTTCAGTAATAGATAACCAATGGAGATCAATCAGGACTGATGAAATATAATAGTTACATTTACTTCCTGAAATTAATCGAGCGGCTGAGTTAAGCAATAGTCGCAGTGGCTTTAGTGTCATTGCTGGAAGGCCAACATAGATGGAGTTACGGTAGTCAACTAAAGGCAGAATAGAAGCTTGTACAACAGTCCAAAAGTCATAAGAACATAAGAAATTGCCATACTGGGTCAATCAAGCCCAGCATCCTGTTTCCAACAGTGGCCAATCTAGGCTACAAGTAAGTACCTGGCAAGTACCCAAAAACTAAGTATATCCCACGCTACTGATGCTAGTAATAGCAGTGGCCATTCCCTAAATCAGCTTGATTAATATCAGGTAATGGACTTCTCCAAGAACTTATCCAAACCTTTTTTAAACCCAGGTACACTAACAGCAACACTAACCCCATCCCCTGGCAACAAATTCCAAAGTTTAATTGCGTTGAGTGAGAGAGAATTTTCTCTGGTTAGTTTTAAATGTGCCACATGCTAACTTCATGGAGTGCCCCCTAGTCTTTCTATTATCTGAAAGAGTAAATAACCGATTCACATCTACCCGTTCTAGACCTCTCATGATTTTAAACACCTCTATGATATCTCCCCCTCAGCCGTCTCTTCTCCAAGCTGAACAGCCCTAACCTCTTTAGTCTTTCCTCATAGGGGAGTTGTTCCATTCCCTTTATCATTTTGGTTGCCCTTCTCAGAACCTTCTCCATCGCAGTTATATCCTTTTTGAGATGCGGCGACCAGAAGTGTACACAGTATTCAAGGTGCGATCTCACCATGGAGCGATACAGAGGCATTATGACATCCTCTGTTTTAGTCTGTTTTGTCAAGGAGGTTTTTCAGAACACACACAATTCGCAGTTTGTTAAAGCCAGATTTAATAACCGCTTTCACATGAAGATGGAATGAAAGAAAAGGATCTATTAACACACCTAGGATTTTTAAGCTGGAACATAACAGAAATGTATTGCCCTCAACTGTGATAGATATATGTTAGATTTGGTAGGCGGTCTCTGTATTAATACAAAGGGAGGAGGAATAGCCTAGTGGTTAGAGCAGTGCCTATGAACCAGGAGACCAGAGTCCTGCTGTCGCTCCTTGTGACCTTGGGCAAGTCACTTTACCCTCCATTGCCTCAGGTACAAACTTAGATTCTAAGCCCTCTGGGGATAGAGAAATACCTACAGTACCTGAATGTAAACCGATGTGATATCTCAATTGAGATGAATGTTGGTATATAAAAGTAATAAATAAATTGAGTTTTTGCAAAGTTCAAGGCCAATTTATTGAAAAATAATCATTTCTGAATAGTTGATAAACAGATTTTCACTGATTCAACTGTTTCTGGCCACGATAGAAGAAATGGCAGAGACTAGCAAGAATTTTACATAATGGGGCTAGGTAGAGGTTGAAAAGCATTGCCAACAGGGTGGAGCCCTGTGGAACACCTGAACTGATGTCATCTCATTTGAACATTTATGTTCAAATATTTTATTAAGCCAAAACAAAATAGCACACTTCAAAAGCACTATTTCCAATACAAAGGCAACATATTTCCAAGCAATATTCCCCTTCTTCCACTAACCAATTTCTCTCCCACTATTCTCACTCGCTACAGATTAACCAATGCTAGTTTATACCTTCATGTTACCATACATGTTATACCTCACAACACTGATTCTAGACCATAAAAATAAGAACCAGTATTTAGAACTAAACTCCTCGCCTCGGAGACAAAGTTGTATATACTTCTCCCAGATGTCCAGGAATAACTTGCACCACTTGAAGGAAACATTAGAAGTCATATTTTGCATCTGCATCATATTGTGGAGCATATTCCTCCATTGCCAAAAGAAGGGTGAATCACCTTTTCCCCCATAACACAAAGCTTTCGAGTGAATAGTCCATCACTCAGATTTGAATAACAGAGGAGACTGTTCAAAACCTCTGAGGAGTTTGCTAGGATATATCCCCAATATATCCCCATGATAAATAATCTGTCACTCGCTACCAAAAGGCTTTAATCTGTGAACAAAACCAAAAGCGGTATGAAAGTTCCCACTTCCAAGTTGCATTTCACACATATCTATCAGAAATGCCAGCCCAGAAAGCATGCGATTCAGAGAGATATGCTTTCCTCAAAAGTGTAATCTGTAGTTCTCTGATCTCCATATTACTGGTAACTGCTTAAGGCCATTAAAACATATCTTATACGCCCAGTCCAGCAAGCCAAAGGAATCCCCAAGTCAGAATGATTATTAAATTTGTACAAACCCTTGCGTATGATGGAGAAAAAGAGCTTTGATCTGTCTTCATTTTTCATAACTACTTCCAAGGAAGCCAAGTAAAAGGAATCTAAATCAGCAAGGGCAGGGAAGTCACATAATGCCATAGTTGAACATAGGAGAAATAGCTGCCATAAGATAAATCATATCGACTTTAAAACGCCTGAAAATTGAAAATCTTGCCCTCGTCGTCCAGGACATGAGGCAGATGAGTCCCTCCGAACTCCCCAGGCCGGCCAAGAGGAGAAGGTGCCTGCCTCGTTCTTCCCTGATTTTGTCGGGCCCAGCAGCGACCGCGAGGCGTCCCGCGAGGGAAACTGCGGGAATGGCAGCCATTTTGAGTCCCTCAGGGCTCACATCTCCAGCACCTCAGACACCGTGGGATTCCCCCCCAGTGCTTTTACCGGTACTCCCAACTCCTGTAGAGGGACAGGGAGTCCCCCCGGCTCCCTTTTTGCCAGAGTTTGTACTGTTAATGCACAAAGCTTTTTTGGCACAATATGAGGGGTGGGGGGGGGGGGTGTCTGGCTTGGGAGGTCAGCTATCCCCACCCTTGCAGGGGTCCTCGCAGGCAGGAGCTGTGCCTGCTCGAGGGCTGCAGGTTCCCACGGAGGCGCCACAGGACAACCCCGATGGTTCGGGGAGGCCGGACATGGTGGGGGGTAACGACCCGGAAGGCATGGATTCCTGACCGGCAGAGGGGGATGACCCCAAGATTCTACGACTATTCCATAAGGATGAGTTTGCGCTGCTTCTTCCTCAGGTTCTGGAGGAACTGGTTCTCCAGTCTCCAGCGGCGGATGCGCGTAAGGATTCTGCAGATTCAGTTTTACAAAGCACCAGGCGTCCTTCCACGGGTTAGACTTTAGTCGAACAAGAATGGAATTCGCCGGATGCGGATCTGCGGGTAGGCAGGGCGATGGCTAAGTTGTTTACGATGCCAGAACAGACCCTGGAGTTATTTTCCCTACCCAAGGTAGACTCCACGGACTCCACCATCATGAAACAGACCACTATCCTGGTTACAGGAGCGACTGCGCTGAAGGATGTTCAGGATCGCAAACTCAAGATCCAACTCAAACAGATGTTTGAGGTCTCGGCCCTCAGTCTTCACGTGGCTATTTGTTCCAGCCTCATGCAGAGGGCATGCTTACGCCGGGTACAGCGCACTCAAGAAGAGCAGATGGACAAGCAAGCGGCTCGCACAGATCGATTAGAATCGGCAATAGCCGTTGTAGCCGATGCACTGTATGACGTAGTCAGGACGTCCTCCCAGGTGATGGGCTCGGCAGTAGCGGCTTGGCGCATGCTGTGGCTTCGTAACTGGTCGGCAGATATTTCTTCTAAGTCCAGGTTGTCCTCCTTGCCTTTTAAAGATCAGCTGCTGTTTGGGGAGGAATTGGATCAAATTGTGCAACAGTTGGCGGATGCTAAGGCGCCTTGTTTGCCAGAAGACAGGCTCCGGGCTAGACGCACATGACAATCGCAGGTTTCGCCAACAGCGCCCCACTGGGGCGCCAGCGCAGAGTGGTTCCTCGGCAAGAGGACATTCCTGGGGACAGCCCTTTCGAGGGGGCCGCAGACCCTTCAGGAATCCCGGGAATACAGCTACCTCCGGTCCCAAGTCTCCCCAATGAAAAAAGACCGGTCCACTCCGCCATTCCTTTTGTAGGAGGTCGGCTAGCATTGTTTTACGGGGAGTGGGCCAAGATCACGCAGGACAAGTGGGTTCTAGGGGTGATAAAAGAAGGCTACGCCTTAGATTTTGCAGGGCCCGTCTGCGACTTGTTCCTAGTCTCACTGCAGAAGCGCAGAGTGGTGCGGGAGACTCTGCACAGGTTGCAGCAGTTGGGAGCCGTTATACCGGTGCCTCTGGAGGAGATTCGAACCGGGAGGTATTCAATCTACCTTGTGGTCCCGAAGAAAGAGGGAACCTTTGTCCCATCCTCGATTTGAAAGGAGTGAATGCAGCTTTGCAAGTTCCTCGTTTCAGGATGGAGACCTTGCGCTCGGTGATAGCGGTACACTCCCAGGAGTTCCGGACATCGTTGGATCTGACGGAAGCATATTTTCATATCCCTATTTTTCAGGCACATCAGCGCTATCTGCGGTTCATGATCCTGGGACAGCACTTCCAATTTCAGGCACTCCCCTTCGGCTTGGCTACAGCACCTCGCATCTTCACCAAGATCATGGTGGTCGTGGTGGCGGCCTTACGTCGGCAGAGAGTTCTAGTCCATCCCTATCTGGACGATTGGCTCATTTGGGCGAAGTCGGAAGCCAGTTGGCAGGCAGCGGTACAGACTGTGCTTCGAACCTTGCAATCATTAGGCTGGGTAGTGAATTTGGCAAAGAGCCATCTGGTACCCTCGCAGACTGGAGTATTTGGAAGTGCTCTTCGACACCACCAAAGGCAGAGTTTTTCTAACGAACGAGAGGGCTTGCAAGCTTCAATGCCAGATTCAGCGGTTGATAAGGTTGTCGATTATCACTACTTGGGACGTGTTGCAGGTGCTCGGGTCCATGGCTTCCACCTTGGAGCTGGTTCCATGGGCTTTTGCTCATCCTCGTGCCCTCCAGCGCACACTCTTGGCTCAGTGGAGTCCGGTGTCTGGTGGATTCAGTTGACAGCCAACACTGGGCCCTGACTTTTATGGTCCAGAGTACTGATACGCAGACATTAGAGAAAAAGCACAGGCTTTTATGGCCAAGTCCAAAAGCAAAGCCCGTTAGCAGCAGCAGCAATGTATGCATTATCAAGAAGGCTGCTCACCCTGTTAGCAGTAATTTTTTGTATGGGTTTGACAGTTGCTTGGCTTTGATTGTAAATATTACTATCCTTACAGAAGGCATGGAGGTAACCCTGCATGGAGCGGCAGTTACTACCCTTAACAGAAGGGCATAGGGTGGGCAACCTGCATGGAGCGGCAGTTACTACCCTTAACAGAAGGGATGGGTAACCTGCACGGAGTGGCAGTTACAACCATAGGCAGCGAGCTAGGCAGACTGGATGGACCATTTGCACTTTCTCTGCCATCATCTTTGTTACTATGAGTTTCTGTCCACCTCTGATATTTGCTGAGCAGAAGCTTTTCCAGTTGTGGGTGCAGATTAATTTTTTAAGCAAAATGGGAACGATTTTCAATGAAAAATTGACTTTTTTTATGCATACCGAGTAGTTAAAGTGCTAAAGCAGGCAAGTTTGCTGCAGAATTACTGAACAATTTATTATCTTTTCCTGCAAAATTTACCTATAAACTGCTGCATGAAACCAAGGGTCTATTTCATAATGGCCAGCCAGCCAGCTTCTAATGATTAAATAGTAAAAGGCAATTAGATCAAAAAAAATAAGCAGTTCAATCTTGTCTGCTAAAATGCACCAAATCCTTTTCTACAACTCTCTGTGCTTTACACAAAATTTACAACTTTTTCCACTGGAAAAACCTTGTAATTCCACTAAATGAATTAATGAACAATGATACAAATGCCATAGAAATTGAGAACAAGGGAACACAGTTATACGTACACATGGATATTATTTACAGACATCTACAAGAATGCAGAGATATGCACGTATGCAAGTTCATGATTACACTCCTATGTTGAAGGACAGATATACACATAGTCACATGGTCATACACAAGCACACACATGCCTGTAATTACCTGGGGTTAGTACTTTTCTACTGTCCTGATTGCTGTGACTGTATCCAGTTAGTGCTGGAAACAGTGGTATGGCCCCAAGTGCCTTCCCCAGAAGCCGGGGCCCCAGGCTCAGCACCCGAACTTTCACATCCCGGTAACAGTGGTTGATCATTCGTAGGTGCACATTCACCTTGGTTTTTATCTTTATCAGACATTTTACCATGTTGAGCCTGTCCTGTTCGCAGGAGAACGGCACCTCCAACACTGCTGACTTTCTGTACAAGGCAGCTTTGGGAACCCCCTTCTCCACCAAACCCTGCTCCTGCCCTACTCTCTGATCTACCCCTGCACTCAGCACATATACAGAAATGTGGTATACAAAGTCTCTGCCAGCTGAAAGCAATCTCTAAAGAACACAAGACATACATGGCTATGGTGTCTTAGACTGTGGATTCCCAGCTATTTTGGGATGTGATATTTTTACTACTGATGTCAGCTCTGCCTGAGAATCCCTGCTGGGTTGGGATCATTACAGGATGATGATTTGATTTTCAGCTTACTCTACACTCTGTCTACATAAGGAACAATGAAAGTGTGAGTAGACATATTGTTTGGGGGACAGCTAAACACCTCACTAGAGTCTTCAAATCCTACTAAAGACAAAACCCTGCACCTGAAAAGTACAGACACATTGCCTTGGTCTCTAATCTTGCAAGATCTCAGAAATGGTGCAGGCCTATGTGTGCCTTGCAATATATCCTGTGCAGTTACAGCATCACATCCACTACTCCACATATAATGACACTCGTGCTAGGGTGGAGAGGGTGAAGGACTGTGAGACATAGGAGCAGGAGAACAAGCATGGAGATGATTACAGAGTCCATGGCCTGAGCAGATCTGAAACTCGACTGAAAGGTATCAGTGGGCAGGAGAAAGTTATTCAAGATCCTTGGAAAGGAAGAGAAAAAGGCTCATGGGACAGATAACAGAACAAATGGAGGAACATCAGCTGAGGAGAGCAGGAGATAGAGAATGTTCCATTATGCTCTTTGTCCTGTACACAAACTTATTATAAATAATTTACAATTGCTTTTAATTAATATTTGCAATATTTATTTATATTTTGTATACTGATATTCTGTACTCAATCATACTGGTTCACAAATATCAAAAATACAATACAAAAACTCATAAAACTCATATACAATATACAAAAAATCTCTATATGTTTTATAGGAAAATTAGTTCTTACCTGTTAATTTTCGTTCCTGTAGTACCACGGATCAGTCCAGACCATGAGTTGAGCCTCTTGTCCAGCAGATAGAGACAGACCAAAACTGAAAGGGTATCCTCTATCAGGACAGAGCCTACCCTGCAGCATAACCATTGTCAAAGCAGATAAGAACAAAGATAACCAAGAAAAAGATCAAACAAGTAACCAAAAAACTCGAGTGAGTAACCAACTAAGCAGTTACAACATTGAATAAATTCTGTAGGAGAACGCTCTTGCATATCCTTGATCATCAAACACAGATACTTCCAGTGTCCGTAAGATAATGATAGGTAGCCTTCATCCAGATACCTGTAGAAAGAGCTTCGAGTAGACGGCAGAAAAAGGAAAAAACAGGGAAGGGTGTCTGGACTGAATCCGTGGTACTACAGGAACGAAAATTAATAGGTAAGAACTAATTTTCCTTTCCCTGTACATACCCGGATCAGTCCAGACCATGGGATGTACCAAAGCATCCCTAAAACGGGTGGGACCGAGACAGTCCTGCTCTAAGCACTTGCCGACCGAAAGAAACAAAAACCGGTGCTTGCACACCAAGACGGTAATGGCGAGCAAAGGTATGCAGGGTTTTCCATTAAGGGCCCTGCATATTTCCTGCGGAGAGATCGATTGACTCTCTGCCCGCGAAGTAGCCTGAGAACACAAAGAATGAGCTGTTAAGCCCTCAGGAACTGCCCGACCTTGGCAGATATAGGCCGATGAAATTGCCTCCTTCAACCACCAGGCAATAGTAGTCTTAGAAGCCTGTTTGCCCCTATTTGGACCACTCCAGAGAACAAAAAGATGATCAGAAACCCGAAACTCATTGGTGACCTGGAGGTAGCGCAGTAACATGCGTTTCACATCAAGCCGGCGAAGATCGCCCCCAACTGGACTCGGGATGTCCTCCGGAGAGAACACGGGAAGCTCCACCGACTGGTTGACATGAAAAGGAGAAACAACCTTTGGCAAGAAGGAAGGAACACTTTTGAGAGAAACCCCCGAATCAGAAAACCACAGGAAGGGCTCCCGACAGGACAACGCTTGGATCTCCGATACCCGTCGAGAGGAACAAATATACACCAGAAAGACTGTAAGATCCTTGAGAGTAGCTAGACGGAGAGGTTTGAACGGAGCCAAATAGAGGGCCCGAAGGACCAAATTGAGACTCCAGGATAGACAGGTGGACCGGACGGGTGGCCTCAAATGCTTGGCACCCCTCAGGAACCGAACAACGTCCGGGTGAGATGCCATAGCGTGACCTTCCACTCGACATAAAAGAGAGCCGAGAGCAGACACTTGGACGCGCAACGAGCTGAAGGAAAGCCCTTTGGAAAGACCCTACTAAAGGAAGGAAAGAACCACCGAGACCGGGGTTGAGCACGCCGAAACACCCAATTCAGCACATACATTCTCAAAAACTTTCCAGACGCGTACATAAGCCAATGAAGTAGATGGCTTTATGAGCCCGAAGGAGGAAGGAGATAACTTCCTCCTTATATCCTTTCTGTCTCAGTCTTCTCCGTTCAAAAGCCAGGCCGCTAGACAAAAGTGATCCGCCTGGTTGAAAAATATGGGACGCTGCCGTAGCAGGCGCGGGAGATGACTGAGACGAAGGGGCCTGTCTGTCACCAGGTTTACCAGATCCACGGTCTGCGGGGCTATTCGGGAGCCACCAGGATGATCGGCCCTTTGTGAAGTTCTATTCTTCGGAGAACTTTGCCCACAAGAGGCCAGGGAGGAAACACGTACAGGAGAACGTCGTGGGGCCAGGGGAGAGCCAGAGCATCTACTCCCTCCAAACAGTGCTCTCTCCAGCGGCTGAAGAATCTGTTGGCTTTGGCATTGCTCAAGGTTGCCATGAGGTCCAGGTGAAGGGGACCCCACCTGTTGATGATCAGATCCATCACTCCGTCCGAGAGCTCCCACTCGCCTGGATTGAGACGCTGGCGACTCAGGAAATCGGCTTGTACATTCTCCCTGCCCACTATGTGGGAGGCTGCAAGGCACTCCAGATGACGCTCTGCCCAGGCAAGGTCTGGCTGGCTTCCAGGGCCACCAGGCGATTCCGGGTGCCCCCTTGTCAATTGATATAAGCTACCGTGGTGGAGTTGTTGGAAAGAACTCTTACCACCCTGCCGTGGAGTAGAGGGAAAAAAACTTGAAGAGCCAGATGGACCACCCGGGCCTCCAGGCGATTGATGTGCCAGCGGGACTGGACTGGTGACCAGTATCCCTGCGTGGTCTGTGACTGTTAGACCGTTCCCCAGCCGGACAGACTGGCATCCGTCGTGACTATAATCCACTGTGGAGTCTGAAGGGGCATCCCCCTCAGAAGGTGCAGCAGCGATAGCCACCACTGTATGTCGGCGACGGTAGAGTCAGAAAGCAGGAGAATCGTCTGAAACTGTTCCGACACTGGCTGCCAGCGGAATAGCAAAGCTCTCTGTAATGGTCGCATATGCGCAAAAGCCCACGGAACCAGGTCGATGGTGGAAGCCATTGTCCCCAGGACCTGAAGATAGTCCCACGCCGTAGGAAGCGGGAGCGAGAGAAGGTTGCACACTTGATCCATAAGCTTGAATGCTCGAGCGTGTGGCAGAAACACCTTGCCGACGCAGGTATCGAAGTGTGCCCCCAGAAATTCCAACGCCTGGGACGGCTGTAAGTTGCTCTTGGGGAAATTGACTATCTACCCGAGAGAGGTAAGGAGAGCAAGGATCCGGTTGACTGCCTGTCGACAGAGAATCTCTGACTTGGCCCGCACAAGCCAATCGTCCAGGTAAGGATGGACCAGGACTCCCTTCTCGCCGGAGGGCGGCTGCCACCATAACTTTGGTGAAAGTGCGCGGCACAGTGGCTAGGCCGAATGGCAGCGCCCGGAACTGAAAATGCTGGTCCAGAATGTGGAAGCGAAGGTACCTCTGATGCTCGTGGTGAATCGGGATGTGTAAGGAAGCCTCCGTCAAGTCGAGAGAGGCCAGATATTCACCGGAGTGAACAGCCGCTATGACCGCCCTCAGGGTCTCCATCCGAAAACGTGGTACCTTGAGGGCCCGGTTGACTCTCTTGAGGTCCAAAATTGGACAAAAGGAACTGTCCTTTTTCGGCACTACAAAGTAGATGGAATACTGGCCAGCGCCAAGTTTATCCGCTGGGACTGGGACAATAGCCTCCAGTCCCTGGAGCGAGTTTGATCCACGGCAGCCCACTTCAGAGGTCCGCAAGGAGAGACTACGTGCAGATCTCGAGCAAATTCTAAAGCGTAACAGTTTCTTATTATCTCGAGGACCCACTGGTCTGACGTAATTTTGGCCCATTCCTTGTAAAACAGGGAGAGACGACCACCGAGGTTGGGAACAGAGGAATGGGCCGGCTGAATCTCATTGGGAAGCTGGCTTGGGCGTGGAGCGCTGAGGAGCCCCATCTCGGAAGGACCGGCGGCCTTGAAAGGACTGAGACCAAGATTGTGATCTGGAGGGATAACCTCTAGCAGAGGTACCTCGAGCCCAAACATATCTACGCTGGCCCCTGAAGCGGGAATGAGAAGGAACAAAAGCTCTTGACTATTTAGGACAGTCCTCAGGCAGCTTATGAACCTTGTTCTCACCCAAGGAATTAATAAGCTGCTCAAGATCCTTGCCGAAGAGCAACTTACCCTTAAAAGGCAAAGTGCCCAACCTAGACTTGGACGACGGGTCCGCCGATCAAGTGCGTAACCAGAGTCGTCTGGCCGAGGCTGCCGAAGTCATCGCCTTTGCCTGGACACGGATGAGATCATACAAGGCATCCGCCCCATACGTAATGGCGCCTTCCAATTGTTCAGCCTGCTCCGCCTCTGCAGACAGGAGGTCCTGGGTGCCGAGTAATTGTTGGACCCACCTAAGGCTTACCCGCTGCATGAGACTGCTACAGATCGTCGCCCGAACTCCCGGGGCCAGAACTTCAAAGATACATTTGAGATGGAATTCAAGCTTGCGATCCTGCACATCCTTCAAGGCCGTGGCTCCCACCACTGGGATGGTGGTGTGCTTGGTAACAGCGGAGACTGAAGAATCCACCGTGGGAATTTTCAGCATGTCTAAGCAGTCCTCAGGGAGAGGATAGAGCTTGTCCATAGCTCTCCCTAGGCGAAGCCCCATTTCGGGAGCTTCCCATTCCCGGAGGAGCAGCAACTTGTGCATAAGATGGAAGGGAAAAGTGGAGGTGGGAGCCCCAAGTCCCGCCAGGACCGGGTCCATATGCACAGGCAGTGCAGCCGTAAGAGTATCCGCCGGGGGCCCCTCGATCCCCAACTCCTGAAGAACAAAGGGAATGAGGGGCTCCAGTTCTTCCCTCCGAAATAAGCGTAGCACCCGGGGGTCATCCCCTTCTGGGGGGGTGGGTGTCTCTGCCAAATCCGCATCCGGGCAATTACCCCAAAACTAAGTCTATTCCATGTTACCATTGCTAATGGCAGTGGCTATTCTCTAAGAGAACTTAATAGCAGGTAATGGACTTCTCCTCCAAGAACTATTCCAATCTTTTTTTAAACACAGCTATACTAACTGCACTAACCACATCCTCTGGCAACAAATTCCAGAGTTTAATTGTGCGTTGAGTAAAAAAGAACTTTCTCCGATTAGTTTTAAATGTACCCCATGCTAACTTCATGGAGTGACCCCTAGTCTTTCTACTATCCAAAAGAGTAAATAACAGATTCACATCTACCCGTTCTAGACCTCTCATGATTTTAAACATCTCTATCATGTCCCCCCTCAGTCGTCTCTTCTCCAAGCTGAAAAGTCCTAACCTCTTTAGTCTTTCCTCATAGGGGAGCTGTTCCATTCCCCTTATCATTTTGGTAGCCCTTCTCTGTACCTTCTCCATTGCAATTATATCTTTTTTGAGATGCGGCGACCAGAATTGTACACAGTATTCGAGGTGCGGTCTCACCATGGAGCGATACAGAGGCATTATGACATTTTCCGTTTTATTCACCATTGCCTTTCTAATAATTCCCAACGTTTTGTTTGCTTTTTTGACTGCCGCAGCACACTACCAACGATTTCAATGTGTTATCCACTATGACACCTAGATCTCTTTCTTGGGTTGTAGCACCTAATATGGAACCCAACATTGTGTAATTATAGCATGGGTTATTTTTCCCTATATGCATCACCTTGCACTTATCCACATTAAATTTAATCTGCCATTTGGATGCCCCATTTTCCAGTCTCACAAGGTCTTCCTGCAATTTATCACAATCTGCTTGTGATTTAACTACTCTGAACAATTTTGTGTCATCTGCAAATTTGATTATCTCACTCGTCGTATTTCTTTCCAGATCATTTATAAATATATTGAAAAGTAAGGGTCCCAATACAGATCCCTGAGGCACTCCACTGTCCACTCCCTTCCACTGAGAAAATTGCCCATTTAATCCTACTCTCTGTTTCCTGTCTTTTAGCCAGTTTGCAATCCATGAAAGGACATCGCCACCTATCCCATGAATTTTTACTTTTCCTAGAAGCCTCTCATGAGGAACTTTGTCAAACGCCTTCTGAAAATCCAAGTATACTATATCTACCGGTTCACCTTTATCCACATGTTTATTAACTCCTTCAAAAAAGTGAAGCAGATTTGTGAGGCCATTAAACCATGTCTTTCTATATGTTCTGTGATTTTGATGTTTAGAACACTTTCCACTATTTTTCCTGGCACTGAAGTCAGGCTAACCGGTCTGTAGTTTCCCGGATCGCCCCTGGAGCCCTTTTTAAATATTGGGGTTACATTTGCTATCCTCCAGTCTTCAGGTACAATGGATGATTTTAATGATAAGTTACAAATTTTTACTAATAGGTCTGAAATTTCATTTTTGAGTTGCTTCAGAACTCTGGGGTTGTATACCATCCGGTCCAGGTGATTTACTACTCTTCAGTTTGTCAATCAGGCCTACCACATCTTCTGGGTTCACCATGATTTGATTCAGTCCATCTGAATCATTGCCCATGAAAACCTTCTCCATTACGGGTACCTCCCCAACATCCTCTTCAGTAAACACCGAAGCAAAGAAATCATTTAATCTTTCCACGATGGCCTTATCTTCTCTAAGTGCCCCTTTAACCCCTCGATCATCTAACGGTCCAACTGACTCCCTCACAGGCTTTCTGCTTCGGATATATTTAAAAAAGTTTTTACTGTGAGTTTTTGCCTCTACAGCCAACTTCTTTTCAAATTCTCTCTTAGCCTATCTTATCAATGTCTTACATTTAACTTGCCAATGTTTATGCTTTATCCTATTTTCTTCTGTTGGATCCTTCTTCCAATTTTTGAATGAAGATCTTTTGGCTAAAATAGCTTCTGTCACCTCCCCTTTTAACCATGCCAGTAATCGTTTTGCCTTCTTTCCACCTTTCTTAATGTGTGGAATACATCTGGACTGTGCTTCTAGAATGGTATTTTTTTAACAATGACCACGCCTCTTGGACATTTTTTACTTTTGTAGCTGCTCCTTTCAGTTTTTTTCTAACAATTTTTCTCATTTTCTCAAAGTTTCCCTTTTGAAAGTTTAGCACGATAGCCTTGGATTTGCACACTGTTCCTTTTCCAGTCATTAAATCCAATTTGACCCGATACATTTACCCAGTCTATATTGGGGTAATTGAAGTCTCCCATTATTACTGCACTACCAATTTGGTTAGCTTCCCTAATTTCTCTTAGCATTTCACTGTCCGTCTCACCATCTTGACCAGGTGGATGTTAGTATACCCCTATCACTATAGTCTTCCCTGACACACAAGGCATTTCTACCCATAAAGATTCAATTTTGTATTTAGTCTCATGCAGGATGTTTATCCTGTTGGACTCTATGCCATCCCGGACATAAAGCGCCACACCTCCTCCCGAGTGCTCCTCTCTGTCATTGCGATATAATTTGTACCCCGGTATAGCAGTGTCCCATTGGTTATCCTCTTTCCACCATGTCTCTGAGATGCCAATTAAGTCTGTCATCATTTACTGCTATACATTCTAATTCTCCCATCTTACTTCTTAGACTTCTGGCATCCGCATACAAACATTTCAAAGTTTGTTTTTTGTTTGTATTTTCATTCTTCTTTTTAATTGATAGGGATAAGTTAGAATTTTTTTAGCTCAGGTGAGTTTTTAGTTACAGGCACTTGGACTACTTTTCTAATTATTGGAACCTCACTGTCGGGATGCTCTAATTCTAATGCATCATTAGTATCCTTTAAAGATACCTCTCTCCGAACCATGTGCTGCTGAGCGACTGTCGGCTTTCCCCTTTGTTCTAGTTTAAAAGCTGCTCTATCTCCTTTTTAAAGGTTAGCGCCAGCAGTCTGGTTCCACCCTGGTTAAGGTGCAGCCCTTCCCCAAAAGGTTCCCCAGTTCCTAACAAAACTGAATCCCTCTTCCTTGCACCATCTTCTCATCCACGCATTGAGACTCCGGAGCTCTGCCTGTCTCTGGTGACCTGTGCGTGGAACAGGGAGCATTTCAGAGAATGCTCCCCTGGAGGTTCTGGATTTAAGCTTTCTACCTAACCCATCAAGAAACTTGGCAACGTAGAAGGCAAGAGCTGCTGGGAGACGTTAAGTTGCGGAGAGTGCCCAGGAGCCAGGCTGCTGGACAGAGGCTCTGGACTAATGACCCCTTGTGGAGGCGAAGGTGGTCTGCCCTGGGGGGGGAATCTTTGTGTGGAATAGGGAAGGAGTTGCTGCTTCCCTGATCCTCCACGGAGTAGAGGAACTGGGTCAAGATCTTGGAAATTTGAGACATCGCCTGCGAGGCCAAGGCACCATGCCTCGGAAGAGATGATGAATCCTCTGCCGGGAGATTCCTTGGTTGCAGTGCCGCAAGTAGGATGTCCGAGTCAGGGCCTCTGGGCCAGACCTTCGTCCGTTCTGTTGAGGAAGTCCTCTTGTGCCGCTTTCGGAGGGGCTCCTGCAACTGCCCTGCCGACCTCTTCTGTCTGGAAACTGAAGACAAATCAAAGTAGACATGCTCCAAGAAGTGAGAGTAGCCCATGGATTCATCTTCAGATGCCAGCTCATCATAAAAGACAAAGTCCAGTAAGTCAGGGATGAAGGCCTCTTGCAGTTCCACAGCCGATGGTTTCTGGGAGAACTTCCCAGACGAGGGGCTGAAGGCAGGTGGATACCAGCAACTTTGGGATTTTTTTTGTGTCAAAACGTGCGACATGGCATGGGCTTGCATCAGCATCCGCATCAATGGGCTGTCCTGTGTTCATCCTGATGACTTTCGGCGATTGTGTGTCGATGCATCGAGCAGGGACTCTTCCTTGTGCTTCAACTGCGACACATGCATTGACTGCGCTTCACCTGGTTGCGTCGGGTCTTCGACTCAGGACGCCAGTAACCTCAGTGGTTGAGTCGACGCATCCCCTGAAGCTCCGCGCGCCTGAATGGGTTGCAGGCACTGAGGGATAGAGGCGGGCTGGCCCACCTGATCCTTATGTTTGTCCGGCGGTCCCAAGGAGGAGACCCTATTTGATTTTTTAGGGTGATCCAGACGCGGCCCCGGGGATGAATGGGCTGACAGGCACTCCAAGCTGGTGGTATAGGATCTTGAGTTTCCCTCTTGCAGCCAGGCGATCTTGGCTGCTCGCTGATGCTGGGCCAGGGGGGACATGCGACTGCAGTCCCTGCATGCCGACTGGTTGTGGTCCTGACCGAGGCATAAATAACAGTAATTATGCCTGTCTGTGGCAGACAATCTTACCGCACTTGCAGAATTTGAAGCCAGGCAGACTTGGAGACATTTATTTTTTTTAAACTGAACGGTGCTCTCTGAGGAGAGAAAGAAAGCTCCATGTGCAGCCTGCAGCGTGGAAAGAACAGACTGAGGAGAAAATGGAGCCGCGCGGGAAAGGACGTAGCCACACACACAGAGCAAAGGTCTGTCATCTTTGAGAAGCTCCACCTAGCCACCCCAGACAGCATGGCTAATTGAGCCTGCTTATCTGTGGGGAAAAAAAATTATATATATGTTCATGCCTTTTTATTGGACTAACAATACCCTTCTTGATGAGCTTTTGGGAGCTCCTTTCCTCAGGTCAGAAAAGAATGAAATGTCCCAAATCCCCATTGGCAGACTCCAACACATTGTCCTTACACTAATAATGGACTCCTACCTTCCATGATGGAAATATGGACAGCTCTTCGTCGTGTCCTTGGAACACTGCTTAGTCTCGGGCCATGTGTGATAGATGGGCAGCTGCGGCTGGGCACAAGACCAGATCTGCAACAGAAAGCCATAAAAGTCACATTAGACTGAAATATCCTGTAAAAGAGATCATATTAGTAATGAATAGACACATCTAAATGGAGAGAAACAAAGAAAGGGGGAAGGAGGAGGAGACAGACTGTATCTACATTGGGATGCCAGCTGATGCCTTGAGAGCACTGAAAATTTAAACAGAATTCTGATGTTCAGGTCCTGCTAAGTCATGGACTAAGGGTCCACATTACACAGATATTGAATGATCTTTAGTGGCTACCTGTGGAAGGGCAAATGAAATATAAGATAGCTATGATGATTCATAAGCTTTTGGGTAATGCCGCCATTCCACGTATTAATGCCATGTTTTGCATTTACAATCCTACCAGACACTTAGATCCTCTCAAGGTGGTTTGCTAGACGTTCCATTTTTTAATTTGGCCCAGCCTGCAGAAACTCAAGAGAGGGTGTTTCCAAAAGTGGGTCTCATCTTCTGGAATTCATTGCTAGAACATCTTCATCTGGAAGCCTTCATGCAGACCTTTCGAAAGAAGCTTAAAACATTTTTGTTTCAACAGGCCTTTGCTTAGAATGATAAGGTGATCCTCTTGAAGCAGGATATAAATACAAACTAGGCAGCTTATGATTTATTGTATAAGAACACAAGACTTGCCATCAACAGTGGTCAGTCCAGGTCACAAATAACTGGCAGGATGCCAAAAAGTCAACAGATTCCAGGCTGCCTAAACCAGGAATAAGCAATGGATTTCCCTAAGTTCACCTTAATAATGGTTTATGGACTTTTCTTCTAGGAACGTCCAAACCTTTTTTAAACCCAGCAATATTAAAATCTTTCACACATACTCCAGCAAGAATTCCAGAGTTTAATTGCTGAGTAAAAAAATATTTTCTCCTATTTGTCTTAAAAGTATTATCTAGTAATTTCATTAAATGTCCCCTAGTCTGTACTTTTTTAAAGAGTAAATAACTGATTAACATTTAATTGCTTGATTCCACTTATTATTTTATAGAGCTCTATCATATCTTCAATCAACCATCTCTTCTCCAAGCTGAAGAGTCCTAACCTCTTTAGTCTTTCATACGGGAATTGTTCCATTCCCTTTATCATTTTGGTCACCCTTTCTAATTCTGCTATCTCTTTTTTGAAACGCGGTGACCAGAATTGCAAACAATACTCAAGGTGAGGTTGCACCATGGAGCGAGACAGAGGCATTGTGATATTCTCTGTTTTATTCTCCACTCCTTTTCTAATAATTCCAATCATTCTATTTTCTTTCTTGGCTACTAGCGTACACCGAGCATAGGATTTCAACATATTATCCACAACGACGTCTAGATCCTTTTCCTGTGTGTTGCATCCATCGGTCGCAGATGGCTGCGACCGCTCTACCTCACCTCTCTTCTACCCTTTTCCTCCACCATTGGAAGAATGGCTGCCTCCGCTGCCGTTTGCCGAAACCCTCAGCATCTCCAAGCCAGCATGGGTGTCCCCGTCCGCCATGCTTCTTCCTGAGGCCTCCTAGGGCACGTGTGCGCATGCTGCCTATGTTTTTGAATACATCACGGCGGGAACCTCAGGAGCAGCCCCACCGCATGATGTCAGTTCCTCCAGGTATTTAAACCTCCGCTCCAATTGAACGAGTTAGCAAGGACTTCGGTTTTGCTATTCTGACCGCTTCTATGCTGCTTGCTTGGATTTCTCTCTGCTCTCCAGGGTATCTCACTACTACGGAAGCTCTGGGTACCTGCTCCTTGGGGGGCCTCTCGCTTCTTCTCGCCCTCCAGGGTTAATCTACCTAACCTTAAGGTCACGCGTTCCTCGGGGGTCCTGTGCTTTCTTTCAGTAACCCTTGGTGCTCCTAGGTACTCGCTCCTCGAGGGCCTATCCTGCACCTCAGACCTCGGGTCCCTCTCTTCAACTACCAAAGGAAGTTATCAGCACTGCTACTCTGTGAGTATCACTATGCTCCAGCTCTCCTCATTCCACCCTTCAGGTTCACGGCCTATCCCGCACTGCGGAACACTACCGGACCTTTGCTACATCTGGGTGAGTCAATCATCTACAAAGACTGTCTGAGCACTGTGATATCTCTGGACTACAGCACTGTCTGTTCCTTGGGCAAGATTCTACTTTTCAACTGCAGTATAATAAAGCTTTCTCTCCTCAGTGTCTGCTTACTAGAGTCTAGCCAGTAGTTGTGGTTCCCCATGGAGCCCCTCCCCGTGGGAGGAGTCATCACCACTTCGACCAAGAGTCCACAATATGCCACAAACCCAACACTGTGTGGTGACTTCCAAAGTGGAACCTTGCATTGTGTAGCTATAATTTGGGTTACTCTTCCCTCAGTGCATCACTTTTCACTTGTCCACATTAAATATCATCTTCAGTTTGGATACTCAGTCTCCCAGTGTCGCAAAGTCCTCTTGCAATTTATCACACTCCTCTTGTGATTTAACAACTTTGAATAACTTTGTATCAGCAAATTTGATCACTTTACTCATTGTTCCCATCTCTAGGTAATTTATAAATATGTTAAAAAGCAGCGGACCTAGTACAGATTCCTGGGCCTCCACTATTCACCTTTCTCCATTGAGAAAATTTACCACTTAGCCCTACTCTCTGATTTCTATCTCTGCTCCTGATGTACAGCCTATGCAGAGGGAGCAGGAAGTAAGACGAGCCGACCAGAGCCCAAAGGCCCTTTAAGCCACCAACGCAGCCATGTGGCTGCCACATTGCTCTGGTGAAAATGCGCGAAATGTGTCAGTTCAGGCTGCGTGCATGGCAGTGGCCAAAGCGACGCGCGCCCTGGACTGACTGCTCCACAAGCTTTCCCTGCCGGGGAAAAAAGGAAACAGCCGCAGACTCCTTCAGCTCTCTCTCCTGCAGGCCCGAAGAGCTCCCACAGACAGACACTGGCCTCAGACAATCTCCCAGCCTCGCAGGAACAAACAACCATGCTCTAGTTTCCCCTTCTAAAAATCTTTTTTTTTTTAAACTTAAAAAAAAAAAGGGTACTTCCTTGAGCAGCAGCTGGCAGGAGGAGACATCAAGGTAAGAAGGAGCTAGTCCCCTGGCTATCAAAACCTCTGGAAGCAACGGACTACAACAGACAGGAGTTTCTAACCCTGTCTTGGTGTTTGGGTAATTGCCAGGTTCTTATGGCCTGGATTGGCCACTGTTGGAAACAGGATGCTGGGCTTGATGGACCCTTGGTCTGACCCAGCACAGCAATTTCTTATGTTCTAACCCCCCCCCCGGACACCCAGCTCAACCCAAGGGATTGCCCACAAAGAAACCTAGCACCTCGGGGAGCTACCCCAACTTCCTGTCACTATCTCCACACTTTCAGTCAGAACACGGGACTGCAGGTTTGGATGTCTACCATCTGCTGGAGATAGAGAAATACTGAGGGGACTGCAGGTAGCGCTCTGTTATGTAGCAGTGCCTCAAAGTTTTGTTCTCTGCCTCCATCTGCTGGTGGGGATGCATAAACCCACTCGTCTGGACTGATCTGAGGTGTGAACAGAAAAAAGGATTTAACTCTGCACAGATTTGAAAGCTGTAAGCAGTAATATCAATTGTTAAGGCGTCAACCCTGGTCTTGATGAATGGCACTACTGCTCATAATTTTCAAACGTATGCTAATTTAATCTTTTTTTATGTCCATTACAGAGGCTTAATTTCTGGCAGAACAACCCCAAACGGCAATCTGCCACCTTTCTTCTGGGACCCGAGAAAGCAAAATAGAGAAGAGCTGACAGTGTATATCAATTCTGTCGTCCCCCGTCCCCCCCCCCGAAGAAATAAAACAGACTCAGTAGTTGCATGGATCATTTATGGTCACTCAGCCCTTGAAGAAGCTCTGAGACAAGGTCAGCCATATTTATTTATTTATTTATTTATTGTTTTTTTTTATACTGAAGTATTAGTGTTGGCCTTCACTCTGGTTTACAATTAAAGACAACTCGATATATTAAAACAGAGGTCAATACATTAACAACATTAAACAGGGTGCAGATTTAACAGGGAATAACGTACGAACTTTAGGATAACTATATGATATGATATAGTGTATTAGTAGTATAACAGTTGAAGTGGGAAGCTCCTGCGACAAGTGTTCCGTTGTTTGTATGAGGGTACTTGGATGAGGAATGTTTGGAGGGTGAGGCTAGGAGAGATTAGATAGAGTTAAAAGTTGGGAAGGTTGGGGGGGGGGGAAGGTGGGATGTGGGTAGGAGGGAGTGTGCGAAAGGGGTGCTGTCTTTTTATTGATTTGGTTTAGCCTATTCCATCCTTATAGACTTGTTTGAAGAGCCAGGTTTTGAGGAGTTTTTTGAACACTTTGGCATTGCTTTGAAGTATTAGACTGGAGGGTAGAGGGTTCCATAGAAGCGGACCAGCTACTGCAAATGCTCTTTTTCTGGTGGAGTTCAGTTTGGCTGTAGCGATTGGTGGGATATCTAGTCGTGCTTTGTTAGATTTATTTATTTAAAAAGATTTCTATACCGTCTTTACAAACAAAAATTTGACCAAAATGGTTTACAATGTATTCAAAATAAAATAAGAATATAATAAAATCAAACTAAAAGAAAAACATCTAAAATTACATAAAAGTATATAAAAATAACATCAAAAACATAAACAAAAGAAAGCAAAGTTAAGGAAAAAAAGTACAATATACTCTTTAAGCCCTAGTTCTACCTATAATATACTTTAAATAAATTCACTACACTAAAACAGAAGAAAGCCAGAAGAAAATAAAAATAGAAATAAATTCTGAAAACACAATACCAGATGATCTGGTATTGCATTGAGGGAGGTGTATTTGAAGTAGGGTGGTGAGGCAGTCGTAGTCAATGTTGTGTATTGAATTGCATATGATTGACAGTGTTTTGTATTCAATCCTTTTTTCTATTGGGAGCCAGTGTAGCTCTTTTAGGATTGGAGAGATGTGATCTGTTCTTTTGTGACCAGTGAGTATTCTTGCAGCGGTGTTCTGTAGTATTTGTAGGGGGTGTAGTGTTGATTTGGGGAGACCCATCAGGAGGGAGTTGCAGTAGTCCGTGCTTGAGAAGATCAGTGATTGGGGAATGGTTCTGAAGTCTGTTTTAGGGGTTTGAGGTGCTTGAGAATTGATAGTTTGTGGAAGCCTTCTTTTATTTTCATGGAGATGTGTTTTTTCAGGTTGAGCTGCGGGTCGATCCAGATTCCCAGGTCTTTGATGCATTCTTTTAGTTTGATAGGGTTGTTGTCAATGACCAGGGCATGGTTCAAGTGGTCACCAGAGTTGTTTCTTTCCTTCAACATACATTCAGTTTTGTCGGTGTTGATACATAGTTTCAGTTGGTTTAGTAAGCGTTTGATTTTGTTGATGGTCGTTGCTGCGGTTTCTAGAGTGGTCTCGATGGAGCTTGTTACTGGGATGATGAGCTGTATGTCGTCGGCGTACAGGAAGTGGGTGATGCATAGGCTTGAGAGAAGTTGGCAGAGTGGTAGAAGGTAGATGTTGAATAGTATGGCCGAAGGTGATGATCCTTGGGGTACACCGGTTTCGAGTGTGATGGCTTCAGAGGTGTGGTTGTTTAAGTTTACTTTGTAGGATCTATTTTGGAGGAAAGAGGTGAACCAGTCTAGGGTTTTTTCTGTGAGGCCTATTTCTGCTAGTCTGTTAATTAGGATGTTGTGATCGACAGTGTCGAAGGCAGCCGATAGATCAAGGAGGATGAGGATGAATCGTTGTCCGTTTTCGAGTCCTCTTAGGATGGTATTTGATAGATTGGTGAGTAGAGTTTCAGTGCTGTGATTCTTTCTGAAGCCGTGTTGGGAGAGGTATAGGATTTTGTTTGTGTCTAGGTGATCATTTAGTTGTTTGAGTACAGCTTTTTCTGTTAGCTTGGCGAGGAAGGAAAGGTTTGAGATAGGTTGGTAGTTGGGGTCGAGGTTCTTTTTTTTTTAAGGTGCGTTTTATGGTGGTGATTTTTAGGTTGTCAGGAAGCTTTCCTTCTTCGAGCGATTTGTTTATAATTGCGGTGATGATTGGCGTGATGGTTTTGGAGATTTCTTTTAGTGAGTGAGTTGGTATGGTATTGACTTTGTGTTGGGCTGGGTTCAATGATTTAATTAGTTTCTCAGTTTCTGTGGTTGAAATAGGTTCAAAATTAGCCCAAGATGTGATGTCCTGGCGATTTAGAAGAGAGTTGGCGCTTGCAGTTTGGATTATTTTTTCAGTTATTTTGCAGATTTTGTTTTTGAAGAAGATTGTGAGATCTTGGCTTAGGTTCTTGCTTGGGGGTGTAGTATTGTTGTTCGCCGTTATTAGGTTGTTAACTATGTTGAAGAGGGATTTTGATTATTTGTGGAATTTTGGATTTATTTACTGTAATATTCTTTTTTTGCCTTGTTTATTAGACTTTTATAGTAGGCGAGGTGTGTGCGGTATCTTTCGAGTGTTAGTTGACATTTGTTTTTCCTTCATTCTTTTTCTCTTTGTCTTAATGTAGCTTTGGTCTCCTTTAGTTGTGGATTGAACCACAACTAAAGGATTTGATTTGATTATTTTTGTTTTCTCCGGGTTTATGGTGTTTGCAGTTGTTATTTGGTGCCAAGATTGGGTGGCGTTGGTTATGTTGGAGAGATCTATGTTTGACAGCTGATTTCCTAGTTCGTGTTGGAGGAGATCTGGTGAGAAGGGTGGTCTGATTTGAAGGAGCATGTTTTATTGGTTTCAGTCTTGCTGATGGAGTTGGCATGTGTCTTGCACTTTAGTAGAAAGTGGTCTGACCAAGGGACTTGATTGTAAGTTACATACACCCATACGCCCTATGGCTTTGATTTGGGTGTATGTATGTGAGAGAGTGTGTTCCCACCTGGTTCTGGTCCCACCTGGCCCTCGCCCTGCCCATCTAACCCCCTCCGCGTTAAATTCTTTTCTGGCTACAGATTAAGCCCTACCTCACCTTATGGGAAACCAGACAGATCCCTACACAGATACTACAAACTATCAGAATACCCCTCCTTGGTCACACATGAAGAACACAAAGAGAGCCCCCTCACCAAGGGACCGCAAATTATTGGCAGAAAATGAACTGAAAATCCCAAGAAGCCGGACTCTGCATGCAGTGCAACACTAGAGAAACAGAAATACATTTACTCCTGTGCTATACAAAACAAAGATGTCAGAGATTGACAGAAAAAGTTCCCATAAAAAATTAGCAATCCTGCGGGAAAGAGAAGAAAGACTATAGCAGCACAATACCAGAAATATGATCTGAGGAGGAATATGGATTAGTACTATCCTGTGTAATTATTTCCTTTTAGCCTGCAGAGCGTATCAGCCCTTTGGCAATGCCTGCACACATTAGTTTGCATTTGAGAAGCAGAAAGCAAAAGAATATTCACCCAGAGGAGAAGAAAAATGGGGAAGCTGAACCCAGCAATTAGCCAAGACTGCCCCTCAGATCTTCTTCTCACCTTACCTGTGGATTTCAGGCGGCTCGCGCTTGATCTTGGCACTTGATTCCATCACTTCTTTTGCAACACGACCACTAAATATAGTTCAACAAAAAAAGCAACAATAAGAACATGAGATTCCCACCCTGACCAAACTCAGTGCATCTGACAGTGACCCAAGCAGGCAAAGATAGACAAAAAGCAAAATATTCTCTAACCTGAAATCGAGAGAGCTCCTTGGACAAGGCTCATGCAATACCTACATTTGTAATCTGAGGGAGTACAAGACATCTGAAATCAAGGTGGCCATAGATGGGATGTGTACAAGACACACATCAAATCTGATTTAGCAATAAAGATGTCATGTGTGATGCAAACCTGCTGGAAAGCGTAATCAAGGACTACCAAACACCATTCTGTCTCCCTGTAACTATAAGGAAGGCTGCCTTATACCAAGAATTTATCCAATCCTTTTTTAAACCAAGCTACACTAACCAAATTCCAGAGTTGAATCCATTTTAGAATAAGACCGACATCACAAAATATGGAAAAAGTGAAGGTGTCTGAATACTTTCTGAATGGACTGTAGCTAACAGTGGTTGATTGTCATTTTGTCCAGAAACTTGGCCAAACCCTTTTTAAACCCGATTACACTAACTACTTGCATCACATGCTCTGGCAACAAATTCCACAGTTTAATTATATGGTAAGTGAAAAATGCTCTCTCCAATTAGTTTTAAATATGCATCCCATTAGCTGCATGGAGTCTCACCTAGTCCTAGTACTACTGGAAAGAATTAATAACTGCTCTCTATTTGTTCCACCCCACTCAGGATTTTGTAAACCTCTATCATATCTCCTCTCAACAGTCTTTTTTCCAGGCTTGTTTAGTCTTTCTTCATAGGGGAGCCATTCTATCACTGTATCATTTAGGTCACCCATCTTTGCACTTTTTCTAATCCTGCTCTATCTTTTTTGAGAAGGGGGCAAGCAGAACTGCACACAATACTCAAGGTGTGGTTGCCATAGACTAATACAGAGGCATTATGATATCCTCTGTTTTAGTCTCCATTCTGTTCCTAATATCTAACATTCTATTTGCTTTTTTGATTGTCGCTGCACACTGAGCCAAGGATTTTAAAGTATTGTCTTCCTGTTTTCTTTGAAGTAAGAAAATACTTGCAGTAAAATCCCTGCCCTCTTTCTCTTGGTGGAAAAGGCTCAATTGAATTGATCTTCAAGAGGGAGGAGAACTCCTTTCGTTGCAATTCCTAATGCTGAGATATTTCCCAAGCAGGTTCTGGCAGACAACTTGGAGGTACAGTTGTGCTCACAAGTTTACATAGCCCTGGAAGAATTTGTAAGATGTGTAGCATTTTAAGAAAACATGAGTGATCAGACAAAATACATGTCTTATTTTTAATGTGCTTCAAATTAAACTATTATGCATCACAGAATAGCAAAATCATTAAACAAACCATCGCATCAAGAGAAATAATAAAATGGCCTTGTTTAAACGTTTGCACACCCTTAGTTCTTAATATCGTGTATTGCCTCCTTTTGCATCAAAGACGGCTTGCAGTCTTTTGGGATAGCTGTGAATGAGGCCTTTTATTTTCTCATGTGGAAAATCTGCCCATTCCTCTTGGCAAAAAGCCTCCAGATCCAGTAAATTCTTTGATTGTCTAGCATGAGCTGCATGTTTAAGTTCTCCCCAAAGTGCCTCAATGATGTTGAGATCAGAAATCTGTGATGGCCACTCCAGAACCTTCACTTTCTTCTGCTGCAGCCACAGTAGGTCCGACTTTGCCTTATGTTTAGCGCAGTTGCTTACCTGTAACAGGTGTTCTCCTAGAACTGCAGGATATTAGTCCTCACAGATGGGTGACATCATCAGATGGAGCCCAGCATGGAAAAACCTTTGTCAAAATTTCTAGAAGCTTTGACTGGCACACTGAGCATGCCACCATCCGCGTGCCCACACGAGGTCCCCTTTCAGGCTCGTAACATAGAAAAAATAAAATAAGAAAAACAAAGGAGAAACCAACTCCACGGAGTGGCGGGCAGGTTTCCTGAGGACTAACATCCTGCTGTCCTAGGAGAACACCTGTTAAAAGTAAGAAACTCTTTCTCCTAGGACATGCCAGATGGTAGTCCTCACAGATAGGTGACTACCAAGCTCCAGGCTGTTCCCAGCAATATCTAAGACCAACCAGACCGAACAAGGTGGCAACCGGCACAACAACTGAGGTACTGTTGGGCGATAGGGAAACAGATTGGTTTCAACTTCCAGGGGGCTTTTGGTTGGGAAGAGTTGAGTTTAAGTCTGGAAGAGACTGCAGGACAGACTGGCCTAAACTAAACTACTGTCTTGTCAACCATACTTGTTCAAGCAGTAATGGGCGGTGAACATGTGTAGGGAGGTCCACATCACAGCCCTGAAGATTTCGACGAAGGGGACCACCCATAAGTGGGCCACTGCCCCCATAGCGCTCACAGAGTGAGCCTTAACTCTGCCGTCTAGTTGAAGACCTGATTGTGCATAGCAGAATGAGATGCAGCCTTCTAGCCAGTTGGAAAATACCTATTTGCCCACCGCAACCACCATTCTGTTCTTGTCAAAAGATATGAACAGTTGGTTGGACTGCCTATGGCCCGATGAGCATTCTAAGTAGAAGGCCAGAGTGCTTTTGAAATCCAACATTTGTAGAGCCCATTCCCCTTGGTGGGAATGGGTCCTCAGAAAAAAGGTGGGCAACACAATGGATTGATTGATGTGAAAATCAGTGTCAACCTTCGGCAGGAACTTGGGATGCGTATGCAGGACCACACAATAGAAAGAATTTCACGTAGGACGGATACGTAACCAAGGCCTGAAGCTCCTTGCCCTATGAACCGAAGTAACCACCACCAGGAAAAAGACTTTCCAGGTGAGAAATTTCAGCTCACAGGAGCGCATAAGCTCAAAAGGAGGACACATGAGCTGCATCAAAATGATGTTGAGATCACAGGACATAGCAGGGGGCCGCAGAGAGGGCATTAGCTGAAGCAGGCCCTGCATAAAGCGTCCTACTGTGGGCAGAACAGAAATGGGTGCGCCAGCAACCTCACTATGGAAAGCACTGATCGCACGCAAATGGAGCCTAACCAAGGTGGTTTTGAGACCAGTCTTGGAAAGATGCCACAAGTAGTTCAGAAATCTCGGCACTGGGCAAGTGAACGGATCTGAGTACTGTTCCCCACACCAGGCTGAGAACCTCTTCCACTTCAACTTATAAAACTTCCTGGTGGAAGGCTTCCTGGAGGTCACCAGCACCTGGGACACATTATCAGACAGGTTCAGGGAAGGTCAAGGTGCTCAACATCCAAGCCGTCAAGGCCAACGCCTGGAGGTTTGGATAGTGCAGCTCAGGTCAGGCACAGTCCCCAGGCTGATGGGAGTCCTTATCGACAGATCTTGGAGGCGAGGGAACCAAGTTTGCCTGGGCCAGTATGGCGCCAGTAGAATCATGGTTCCCTGGTCCCGTTGGAGCTTCACGAGAGTCCTCATGAGAAGTGGAAGAGACAGGAGAAAAAATGCTTTAAAGCTTGAAAAGAAAGCACAAATGAGAGAGCTCCAAAAATGGCAAGGCAACTAGCATCACAGAAAAAAAGACTGAAGGGGGACCTTGCGTGGATAGTGGCATGCTCAGTGTGCCAGTCAAAGCTTCTAGAAACTTTAACAAAGATTTTTCCATGCCAGGCTCCATCTGATGATGTCACCCAACTGTGAGGACTACCATCCTGCTTGTCCTAGGACAGGGATGGCAAACTCCAGTCCTCGAGTGCCACAAACAGGCCAGGTTTTCAGGATATCCACAATGAATATGCATACAATGGAGGCAGTGCATGCAAATCTTTCTCATGCATATTCATTGTGGATATCCTGAAAACCTGGCCTGTTTGTGGCACTCGAGGACTGGAGTTTGCCATCCCTGTCCTAGGAGAACGGATCATTGTCATACTGGAAAGTCCAAGTGCGTCCCATGCGCAGCTTCTTTGCTGATGGATACAAATTCTCCTCCAATATCTTCTGATAAGATGATGCATTCATCTTGCCATCAATTTTGACAAAATTCCCAGTGCCGCAGCAGCTCACAACTCCTTAAACAATAGAGATCCACCTCCATGCTTCATGGTAGGGATGCTGTGCTTCTCTTCATAGCGTTTACAGTTACGACCATAAAATTCAATTTTGGTCTCATCACTCCAAATTATTTGGTTGCAGAGGTTATGAGGCTTCTTTAGGTGCTGTTTGGCGTATTGTAAGCAAACTTTTGTGGTGTTGCGGCAGCAATGGCTATATTTCTGGCAACTGTACCATGCAGCCCATTTTTGTTCAAGTGCCTCTTTATCGTGCCTGCTGAAACCCCCACACCACATTGTTTCAGAGAAGCTTCAATTTCAGTAGAAGTAGCTAGTGGATTTTTCTTTGCATCTTGACAAATTTTCCTTGTAGTTGTGTCTGAAATCTTTCCTGGTCTACCTGACCGTGGCTTGGTATTAACAGAACCCATAATTTTCCACTTCTTGATCAGAGTTTGAATACTGATTGGCATTTTCAAATCTTTGAATATCTTTTTATAACCTTTTCCTGATTTATAAAGTTGAACTACTTTAGCTTGCAGATCCTTTGACAGTTCTTTTGCTTTCCCATGCTACAGTAACCACCAAGGTCAGTGCAGCCCTGGATGAAATGCACAAGGGTTTTTCAAAAGTTAAGAAACTCATTGGTTTTTTTATATACAGTCACTAATTCCAATCAAAGAAATCACAGGTGTGGATACCTACCCTTCATTGCTACCTCAACCTGTGTATGTCAATTTGAGTGTTTATTATTAGCCCAATCAAGTTTTACTTAGGGAATAGCCACTACTATTAATTGCATCAGTAGCATGGGATCTTCTTAGTGTTTGGGTAATTGCCAGGTTCTTGTGGCCTGGTTTGGCCTCTGTTGGAAACAGGATGCTGGGCTTGATGGACCCTTGGTCTGACCCAGCATGGCAATTTCTTATGTTCAAACATTCAAGGGTATGCAAACTTTTGAACAGGATCATTTTATTATTTCCCTTATGTCTATGGTTTGTTTAATGCTATTCTGTGATGCATAATAGTTTAATTTGAAACACACTAAAAATAACAGACGTGTTTTGTGTGATCACTCATGTTTTCTTAAAATGCTATACATCTTACAAATTCTGCCAGAGGTATGTAAACCTATGAGCACAACTGTATATTCAATAGGTGTCACCTATACCCATATTATGCTGACGACCCAAGTTACATTGGGCCAATGCTTTATGTAAAAGCTCAGCCTGCTTCTGACAGGAAGGTACCAGGAGCTGGGATATGCTTTCTAGGATCCAGTTAAAACCCCTTGGCCTGCAGTCCTTAGAATGTGCACCCAGCTTTTTATTTCTTTTGACACCAAGAAACCTGGGATTTCCATGGCCACACAAACTGGCTAGCAGGCTGCATCTTTTTCTGCTGGGCCATGGCAGCAGCAGTAGCCCACCTCCGATTAATCTCCGTGGGGGAGATCTGCAAAGTTGCAACAAGGAGTTTCCCACATCGTGTCATCCCATTTCTGTTTGGACAGGGACTCTAATGTGACAGGAAGTTCAGCTCAGTCTTTCCTCACAAATCTCTGACTTGAGAACCCAATTCAATCCCTCCTAGGGTCTGTTATTTTGATCCCAGGCCAGGCTGTCCCTATTAAAAAAAAACAAAAACAATCCAAAAAAGTCTTGCTGCCAACAAAAAAACAGTTTTTACTTGTTAGCACTAGGGATGGATTTCGGTTTTTGCCACCCATATGCACTTTGGTGGTTTCTCTCCCCCATCTGATACAAGGATGATCTTTGCTGAAAGAAATTCAGCAAATCTTAACCAGCCTGCAGCCCCTAAATGCTTTCCTAACTAGGCAGAAATATAATGGGTGCTGGATGACACTGTTTCAAGGGTTCTCACTTTGTGTGTGCAGCAGTCTGTACGTAGGGAGGGCTACAATCCTGATTGTCTTTGGAGTAAGCATAGGTGCTTACCTGTATCAGGTGTTCTGAGGATAGCAGGATTTCAGTCCATAGATAACCCGCCCCAATTTAGATTAGAGTCTGAAGGGCCCCTCTGCACGGCTGCATAGCATGCTCAACGTTTCTAGAAACTTTGAAGTAAATGTTCCATGCCAGGCTCTATCTGATGATGTCACCCATGTGCGAGGACAGGCATTCTGCTGTCCTCGGCAAACACCTGTTACAGGTAAGCAACTCTGCTTTCATCCCAAGCACTTGAAGCAGAGATGATGATAATGTGTGATAGGCATTATCTGCTTACAGAAGGCAAAAATCCTAAAGCTGCTGCCCTCTTTTCAAACATGAACATAAGAACCTGCCATACTGGGTCAGACCAAGGGTCCATCAAGCCCAGCATCCTGTTTCCAACAGTGGCTAATCCAGGCCATAAGAACCTGGCAAGTACCCAAAAACTAAGTCTATTCCATGTAACCATTGCTAATGGCAGTGGCTATTCTCTAAGTGAACTTAATAGCAGGTAATGGACTTCTCCTCCAAGAACTTATCCAATCCTTTTTTAAACACAGCTATACTAACTGCACTAACCACATCCTCTGGCAACAAATTCCAGAGTTTAATTGTGCGTTGAGTAAAAAAGAACTTTCTCCGATTAGTTTTAAATGTGCCCTATGCTAACTTCATGGAGTGCCCCCTAGTCTTTCTATTATCTGCTTCATAAAACAGTTAAGGTGAAATCAAAAAGAAGAAATTCTCATTCAGAAAAATTGCCTGGGAAAAAAAAAACCCAGAGGGAGATCTGACGGGGGCTGTAGCCTAAGCGGGTCCATAGACAGGATTTGATTAATAAAAAAATTGAAAATGCTAAAAAATAACCTGACTAGGAAACTAGTAGGGGTTATGAAAAAAATATATTTTAGAGGCACACTGGGTCAAATAAATAATCAAAAGCTGAAAGTGTGCTGAAAAAAAGCTGAAAGTTTGAGGGAAAAAGCTACCACAAGGAAGCATAAAAAAAAATTAACTAAAGTGGAATTTGTGCAGATGGCCAGAAGTGTTTCTAATATTTCCCAGGAAGCAAGCAACAATGACATCACGCCGATTTTACTAGCCCAAATAATAAGAGGGTGTGCAGGAGTGAGCTAGGGGTTAGAGCAGTAGGAAAGTAAGGTTCAAATCCTACCATACCCCATTTATCTATTTACGGCAGGGAGCTACCAATTGATCCTGATTATGGGTTCAGAAAGGTGAGTACTGGGTCAACAGGAGCATTAGCTAACTGTTCTGTAGTCTCCCAATTCCTAATAAATTGCAAAAGCTCGCAACACTGAACAAGTGAAAAAAAATTTCCTCAGAGAAAATATGCTCATGCTCTGCTGACTTTAGAAAAGCTTTTCATTTTACCTGGCACCCTGGCCTCAACCTTAAACTACTGCAAACTGGGATCAGGAGAGAATCTGGGATAAAAATAAATCCATACATTAATCAGCTGTAAGTTAGATTAAAAAAAACCCTGCAGACAGGGAGGAGGAGTGAGACAAGAATGTAACCTGAGCCCCACTCTGTCAACATCTACATCAAAGCCCTTCCAGTATGCAGACAATCTGCTCATTTTATCTCTCAGCCCAGAGACCTCCTGCAAACCGCAGGTCCTAGAGCTGAAATCTGGAAAAGAGAAAGATTAGGATTTTCCAAAAAAAGATGCCTTGCTGATGTTATGCCACATGGTATAAGAATGTGAAAACAAAGTAAAGCTTTCTAAGGAATCTTCTGCACCTCCGGAAAATGAGATGAAACTCCTGTCTGTTATGGCTCAATACTTTATATCGAGATGAGATATACTGAGGACTGAAAATAAAGATAAGCAGCAGGAAAAGCGACCACTGCATGCAAGTCACAGTGCAAATTCCAGACACGCATGAGCTGTATCCAGTAATGGTTACTTACTGTCAGTATTTACCTGTATCGGAACCGACTCCCTTTAAAGAATACATTACTGCTCGAAACAGTGCGCACCTGGCTGGACTTCTCTAACCTGCAAAACAGAAATCATCAACATCAGCCGGATAGCCAACATAGGCATAGCCACCAAAACAAGAAACCGATGCATCAGCAGAATGTCCACAAATACTGGATCAAGAACCATGCACATGGGCTGGCCCAATGGTTCACTGGAAGTGCTCTGCAGTACCATATAAAAGACATAATTTAAATTCCCAGGCCCAACTTCTGCCCCTCGCTCAGCAAGGAATGTTGTAGAGGCAGATTTCGCATCCCCTGAGTTGTCGGGAGTCTCAGCCATCATACAACAGTGACACCTAGTGGCCAGATTGAAGGTGTGTATGTATTGGGTTCTGAATGTAACCAAGATTTGTAGTGCCTAGTCAAGCACGGTCATTGAAAAGGGGGCAGGGGAATTATAAATTATAGGAATATCCCACGCATAGTTGCAATGCAGCCAGACAAAAGGAGCAGGAAGAAAATGCAAAACCATCCCCACTTAACCCCCACCAAAAAAAGAGGAACATCCATTTTAGTAGGATGTGCACCAGAGCCACAAAAACAAGAAATTTCACATCAGTAGCACATCCATCACACACACACAAAACCAAACGATATCCTTGTGACATGGGTTTCCACCAGAATAGGAAACCCACCATAGAAACAAGCACAGCACCATGCATCATTCACCTGAGTCACTCCACCATTGCCATAGCCACCAACATTAACAAGGTGTGCAGCACAGCAACAGCTACCAACGCGACAGGACTCAAGATGGCTGCCAGGTAAAGACGCGGGGAGAAACCTCTTAAGGCGTTTTTCTTGAAACTTTTGAATTTCTAGCAAATCATGCCCCATATGAAACGCAAAGCTGAGAGGGGTAATGATGAGTTCACCCCCTGGTGACCACCTACAGCCACGTATTGAAGGCTTCTTCGTAGCGGACACAACCCCAACTCATCTGTGAGGACTACCATCCTGCTTGTCCTAGGAGAACTTCCTGTTCTCTGCTCCCCTGCAGGAACGGGAACAATGACCCCCAGGTGCTACGAACAGCTTACGGTCCCCTGCACTACCACCCTTTTGGCGAGTGGAGTGCAAGGAGAGACCATGAATGTGTCACTGATTGGACAAGCAAATTCTAACACATAGCCTTCTCTTATCACACTTAGGACCCACTGATCCATCATCATTTTGGCCTACTTCTTGTAAAAGAGAGCCAGACAACTTCTGACTGATAGAACAGAGACTGGACTAGCCTTGTCTTCCTTTCCCCATGAAAGGACTGGCCTCAGGATTGTGGTCTACCGGACTCTTGTCTCTGAGTACTCATAGGGGCCCAATTTTGCCAAAATCTCCTATTATCCAGAAAACAGGAACGCACAGGAAAAAAAAAACCTCTTTCCTCTCTTTGGTTTGTCCTCTGGCAATCTATGCCCTTTGATTTCTCCCAGATGCTTTACCAGCTCTTCCAAGTCCTCTCCAAACAGAAGTAGCCCATGAAAGGCAAAGACCCCAACTATGACTTGGACCAGACATCCGACAACCAGTTCCTTTACCAAAGGAGACGTTTGGCCAACACAGCAGATATCATAATTCCTGAAGAAGCTCTGATAAGATCATATAAAGCATCTGCAACATACACCACCGCAGCCTCCAGACATTCCACCTGTTTTACCGCAGATACAGACACAAGCTCTTTAGCCTACAATTGTTGGATCCAGTGTAGGCAAGATCTCTGCAAAAAGCTACTGCAAATTGCAGACTATTCAAAAATCTTGAGATGAACCTCCAATTTCCGATCTTGCGCATCCTTCAGTGCAGCTGAACCAGCCACTAAAATGGTGGTGTGGTCTTAGTCACCCACATGGAAGCGTTCCCCTTTGGAAGCATTAAGAATTCAAATTTATCTTCTGACAACAAGTACAACCCTGGCCATTGTCCTGCCAACCTTCAGGCCAGTCTCTGGAGTGCCCCACTTCCTGAATATCAAGTTCTTCACTGATTTGTGAAAAGGAAAAGCCTTCGCCAGACCCCTCAAGCCGTCCATGACTGGGTTCATGCCTTCCTGGTTAGATTCCTCCTTCACAACCTTGATCCCCAGCTCCTTCAGAACATGGGGAATCAAGTGCCACAGTTCTTCTCTGTGGAAGACACACACACTTTAGGATTGTCCCCTTCAGGTGTCAGGCATTTCAGGGACCTCATTCGGATTGGAAAAGTCGGGAACAGAATCTGCGCCAGGAGAGTCGTCTGCCAGCCGAACTGAATCCTCAAAGTCCTCCGAGTCCTCTCTAGGGATATTTGGGCAAGTTCTCAGCCCCAGAGCCTCTGAATATGTGCAGATCCCTTGCTCTGCGAAACCTTGGGTCTCTGTGGCTGGCAAGCCAAGAAGCCCTTTGGATCTTTTCAGCCCCTGCTTTCCTAGCCACATCAACTTTGTGCATGAACAGCACAAACTCTGAAGAGAAAGTGGAGGAATCGTCACAATCCTCTCTCAGGAGGTCCTCCTCACCCTCAGAAACAGCTTCCTACCCTCCTTCAGGGCCCTGAATGGCAGGAGTCAAAGGCAGAGGGGAATACCCAGACTCCCCAGAAGGTCTTGTTACCACTGAGGCCAAGATGACAGTCAATCCCACACTGTCGGGAAAACCATCCGTGGCCACATCGGATGCTCCTGCCCCTCGTTTGGGCTTCCACTGTCTCTTTTGCGCCGGAGGAGCCTGCCCCAAACTGCCTGCCCTGCTAGACATCCATGCAAAAGCCATGCATGCGAATTGCCACAAGACTGGCAGCTATTGTCATGAGCCATTCCCCTGCGTTCATCCCTGAAGGCCAGACCACGTGATCAGGAGCCGCGTGTCGTGGCAAACACACTCATCCTCTTACCAGAACCCCCAGATGCCACTGCTACGCTGGCACCGGTGAGCAGGATACCCATCTGCCGCTCAGACCGCTGCATTGCTGAACTCCTTTTTTTTTTTTTTTTTTTAAAGAAAATTTAAAAATATCATCAAAAGTGGCTAATGCCCCGAAAATGAAGCTGAAAGCTCTGCTGCTGAAGAATTGCAGAGAGATCCAACGGGTCCTCCTGGGGGAGAGAGAACCGGAACCCCCACAGAGAAATTACCAAGCCAACTCAAAGGGCACCAATCCCCTGCTCATCCACCTCAGACCAGGAGGGATGGCCCCTCCAGGATCTAGCAGCCTCCTGGGAGGACATCCTTTTCCTTATTTGTTTTCCTAGACTGCAGGTTTTACATCTCTATCATCTCCTCGAGACAGAGAAATACTGAAGGACTGCAGGTGGCACACTAAGTTATAGGGCAGTGTCAGTGAAACTTTTTTCTGTCTTCATCTGCTGGCAGGGATGGAAAACCCAGGAGTCTGGACTGATCTAGCTATGAACAGGAACTTACACTCCAGATTATCACATTGCTAAATGCTTTCATCCTGGCCCGCTCAACATGTCCTTCCCCAAGAGGAAGGAGTGTCTCTCGGCTACATCTCTGCTTTCTGCTTACTTATAAAAGGACTGGTTTTCTACCCCACATTTCCAGAGATGTTTGCAGGCTTCTGGGGTTGAGGCAAAGTATGTCAAAACCATCTTCCTGTCCTGAGAAAAGTCAAGAAAAAGAACAGTCAGCTACGAATATAAAGATATTAAACGGCAATATAAACACAACTTTAAACGGATTGGCCACTGTTGGAAACAGGATACTGGGCTTCATGGACCCTTGATCTGATCCAGTATGGCAGGTTCTTATGTAAATGTATGACAAATTATGGAAATGTACAAAATTGTTATGTAAATGAAAAACTATGGCATAAATATACTATAGCAACACTAAACAGAGGGCAATAATCCAAGCCATTTCCACTGGCAAAACGCTTTTTTAGGGCCTGATTTCCACAAGGATTTGCGCACAGAAACTCCATTTTCTGCATGTAAATGGCTGTTTGAAAATCAATTTGAGGTCTATGAGCACTTTTGTGCATTCTGGGGGGAGGGGGGCAAAGCTGGGGTAGAAAAAGTATTTAAGCGCATACATTCCATTATAAAGTCATAAGCACAAAGTTACACCAGATCTTCAGCAAATGTAATTTTGTATCTGCATGCTTTGAAAATTCAGGCTAAATTCTGCATGTAAAATATGCCCGCAGACTTCAGAGGGAGGTATCTTCGAAGGATAATAATGAAGCATTAAAGTTAGGGCATCCCAATAGAGAGGTTCCAATAATAAAAAAAAAAGTAATCCATGTGCCTATAAGTAAAGAATCACCTGAACTAAAAGATTCCAAATGATCCCTGACAACTGAAAAGCAGAATGAAAATACAATCAAAAAACGCACTTTGACATGTTTGCATGCCAATACCAGAAGTCTAAGAAGTAAGATGGGAGAATTAGAATGTATAGCAGTGAATGATGACATAGACTTAATTGGCATCTCAGAGACATGGTGGAAGGAGGACAACCAAAGGGACAGTGCTATACCGGGGTACAAATTATATCGCAATTTCAGAGAGGAGCACCCGGGAGGAGGTGTGGCGCTTTATGTTCGGGATGGCATAGAGTCCAACAGGATAAATATCCTGCAAGAGACTAAGGGCCGGATTTACGTGCCGGGGGGGTACGCATGCCAGGCCTATTTTATAAAAGCCTGGCAATGCGCGTAAAGCCCCGGGACGCGTCTAAGTCCCGGGGCTTTACAAAAGGGGCGGTCCGGGGCCAGAGCCCTCTGGCACAGCGGCCATTTGCCTCCAGGCAGGCGCAGAAGGTATAATAACAATTTGGGGGGGGTAGGTTAGTTTAGGAGAATGGGGGAAGTCCTCGGGCGTCGGCGCACGTAAGATGCACTAGTGTGCATCCCCTTGCATGTTTGCCGACCCCTGATTTTATAACATGTGCGCTCCTGCACATGCTATCAAATCGGGCATACATGTGTGTGCACTGGGTAGCGCGCATACATTTCAAAATCTACCCCTAAATGCACAATCAAATCTTTATGGATTGAAATCCCTTGCGTGTTGGGGAAGAGTATAGCAATAGGGGTATACTACCATCCACCGGTCAAAATGATGAGATAGACAGTGAAATGCTAAGAGAAATTAGAAAAGCTAAACAAATTGGCAGTGCAATCATAATGAGAGATTTCAATTACATTTATCCAGTCAGTATTGGGGTAACATAAAAAATGATAGAGAGATAAAGTTCCTGAATGGAATAAATGACAGTTTTATGGAGCAATTGGTTCAGGAACCGATGAGAGAGAGAGAGAGCAATTTTAGATCTAATTCTCAGTGGAGACCAGGATCTGGTGAGAGAGGTAAAGGTGGTGGGGCCACTTGGCAATAGTGATCATAACATAATCAAATCTGAATTAATGACAGGAAGGGGGACAGTAAGTAAATCCATGGCTCTAGCACTAAACTTTCAAAATGAAAACTTTGACAAAATGAGGAAAATAGTTAAAAAAAAAAACAAAAAACAAACAAACCATAATGAAAGATGCAGCTACAAAGGTAAAGAGTGTGCATCAGGCGTAGACATTGTTAAAAAATGCCATCTTAGAAGCACAGTCCTGATGTATTCCACGCATTACAAAAGGTGGAAAGAAGGCAAAACGATTACCGGCATGGTTAAAAAGTGACGTGAAAGAGGCTATTTTAGCCAAAAGATCTTCATTCAAAAATTGGATCCATCAGAGGAAAACAGGATAAAGCATAAGTATTGGCAAGTTAAATATAAGAAACTGATAAGACAGGCTAAGAGCAAATTTGAAAAGGATTTGGCTGTAAAGGCAAAAATCATAATAAAAACTTGTATAAATATATCCAAAGCAGAACGTCTGCGAGGGAGCCAGATGGACCGTTAAATGATTGAATGGTTAAAGGGGCATTTAGGGAAGATAAGGCCATTGCGGAAAGATTAAACAAATTCTTTGCTTCAGTGTTTACTGAAGAGGATGTTGGGGAGATACCCATTCCGGAGACGGTTTTCAAGGGTGATGATTCAGATGAACTGAACCAAATTATGGTGAACCTGGAAGATGTAGTAGGTCAGACAAACCGAAGAGTAGTAAATCCCCCTGAACCGGATGGTGTACACCCCAGGGTTCTAAAAGAACTCAAAAATGAAATTTCAGACCTATTAATAAAAATTTGTAACCTATCATTAGGTTACAAATTCCATTGTACCTGAAGAATGGAGGGTGGCACATGTAATCCCGATATTTAAAAAGGGCTCCAGGGGAGATTCGGGAAACTACAGACCGGTGAGCCGGACTTCAGTGCCGAGAAAAATCATGGAAACTGTTACAAAGAAAAAAATCTCAGAACATTTAGATAGACGTGGTTTAATGGGACACAGCCAGCATGGATTTACCCAAGGGAAGTCTTGCCTCAGAAGTCTCCTACATTTTTATGAAGGGGTGAATAAACATGTGGACAAAGGTGAACCAGCAGATGTGGTGTATTTGGATTTTCAGAAGGTATTCGACAAAGTCCCTCATGACAAGATTCTAAGAAAACTAAAAAGTCATGGGATATGAGGTGATATCCTTCTGTGGATTGCAAACTGGTTAAAAGACAGGAAACAGAGTAAAATTAAATGGTCTGTTTTCACAGTGGAACAAGGTAAACAGTGGAGTGTCTCAGGGATCTGTACTAGGACCAGTGTTTTTAATAAATGATCTGGAACGGGGCACAACGAGTGAGGTTATCAAATTTGTGGATGAAACAAAATTATTCAGAATAGTTAAATCACAAGCAGATTGTGATAAATTGCAGGAGGACCTTGCAATTCTGGAAGATTGGACATCCAAATTGCAGATGAGATTTAATGTGGACAAGTGCAAGGTGTTGCATATAGGGAAAAATAACCCTTGCTGAAGTTACACGATGTTAGGAACTACCACCCAGGTTAAAGATCTAGGCATCATAGTGGATAATACTCTGAAATCGTCAGCTCAGTGTGCTGCAGCAGTCAAAAAAGCAATGTTAAGAATTATTAGGAAGGGAATGATTAATAAAACGGAAAATGTCATAATGCCTCTGTATCGCTCCATGGTGAGACAGCACCTTGAATACTGTGTACAATTCTGGTCGCCACATCTCAAAAAAGATATAGTTGCAATGGAGAATGTACAGAGAAGAGCAACCAAAATGATAAAGGGGATGGAACAGCTCCTCTATGAGGAAAGGCTGAAGAGGTTAGGCCTGTTCAGCTTGGAGAAGAGATGGCTGAGGGGTGATATGATAGAGGTCTTTAAGATCATGAGAGGTCTTGAACGAGTAGATGTGAATCGGTTATACACACTCTTGGATAATAGAATGACTAGGGGGCATTCCATGAAGTTAACAAGTAGCACATTTAAGACTAAATCGGAGAAAATTATTTTTCACTCAAAGGAAAATTGGTTCTTACCTGCTAATTTTCGTTCCTTTAGTACCACGGATCAGTCAAGTGGGTTGAGCCTCCTGTCCAGCAAATGGAGACAGACCAAAACTGAAAAGGTACCCTGCAGCCCTTCAGTATAACTATTGTCAAAGCAGATAACTATAAAGATAACCAGTAAAAGATCAAGCAAGTAACAAGAGAACTAAGAAAACTGAACAATTGAAAACAGTGAATGGACTCTGTATATGATCGCTCTTGCATAGATATCCACTGTCAAAGAGATGCTTCCGGTGCCTCCAATTATAATCACCGATGAAGACAGCCAGCATCCTGTAAAGGAGAAAAGAAGCTTTGAGCAGACGGCAGGAAAGTACAGGGAAGGGTGTCTGGACTGATCCGTGGTACTACAGGAACAAAAATTAGAAGGTAAGAACCAATTTTCCTTTCCCTGTACGTACCCGGATCGGTCCAGACCGTGGGATGTACCAAAGCTTCCCTACAGAGAGTGGGACCGAGACAGTCCCGCTCGAAGCTCCTGCCGACCGAAGGAACCAAACACTGGCGCCTGTACATCAAGGCGGTAATGTCGAGCAAATGTATGCAGGGATTTCCACGAAGCTGCCCTGCATATTTCCTGCGGAGAGACAGATTGACTCTCTGCCCAAGAAGTAGCCTGAGAACGCAAGGAATGAGCCTTTAGGCCCTCCGGAACCACTCGGCCTTGCCAGATATAGGCGGACGAAATCGCCTCCTTCAACCACCAAGCGATTGTAGCCTTGGAAGCCTTGTTTGCCCCTATTTGGGCCACTCCACAGGACAAAAAGATGATCAGAGACCCAGAAGTCATTTGTAACCTGAAGATAACACGTTTTACATCAAGGCGGCGAAGATCACTCCCAACCATACTCGCTATATCTTCAGGAGAGAACGCAGGAAGCTCCACCGACTGATTGACATGAAAAGAAGAAACAACCTTTGGCAAGGAAGAAGGCACAGTTTTGAGGGAAACCCCTGAATCAGAAAATCGCAGGAAGGACTCCCTAAAGGACAACACTTGAATCTCCAACACCCTTCTGGCAGAGCAGATAGAAACCAGGAAAACGGTCTTAAGCGTCAGATCCTTAAGAGTAGAACGGCGGAGAGGTTCGAAAGGTGCCTCGCAGAGAACCCGAAGGACTAAGTTAAGACTCCACGAAGGACAAGTGGTATGGATAGGCGGATTCAAATGCTTGGTGCCCTTGAGGAAATGGACAACATCCGGGTGAGATGCTACTGCGTAACCATCAATATTGCCTAAGAGGGAGCCGAGAGCGGATACCTGCACCCGCAATGAGCTGAATGACACACCTTTGGAGAGGCCCTTCTGGAGGAAGGAAAGAACCAGAAATACCGGAGCTCAACGAGCTGAGACACTCGATTCCGCACAGACATTTTCGAAAACTTTCCAAACGTGGACATAAGCGAGCGAGGTAGACTGCTTACGGGCTCGCAGCAGAGTGGATATAACTTATTCTTTATATCCCTTTTTTCTTAGTCTCCGCCGGTCAAAAGCAAGGCCGCTAGACAGAAACGATCCGCCTGGTCAAAAAATAAGGGACCCTGACGGAGCAGGCGTTGGAGATGACATAGGCGGAGAGGACCGTCCGTTGCCAAGTTTACTAGATCCGAGAACCACGGTCTGTGGGGCCACTCGGGCGCCACGAGGATGACCGGTACCCTGTGGAATTCTATTCTTCTGAGAACTTTTCCCACTAGGGGACAAGGAGGAAACATTTACAGGAGAACGTCCTTGGGCCAGGGAAGGACCAGTGCATCCACTCCTTCCGAGCAGTGCTCCCTCCAGCGGCTGAAGAATCGGGGAGCTTTGGCATTGCTCAAGGCTGCCATCAGGTCCAGATGAGGCGGACCCCACCTGCAGACAATCAGATCCATCGCTCCATCTGATTACACTGGGCAACAATGAAAGTGTTACTACCTAAAAAGTTCCTACTCTGTAGTAGCTTGATGTGCTGAACACGAATATGACCATGAAAAGTTTTTATTGGCTCTCGTTTTGAAGATATTTAATATAGTTCACTTTCTATGTTTAGTCATTTAAATTTATCCAGAAGGACTGTAAATAAGCCTAGAATGATGTAATATTGCATCATATTGCATAATACCATTATGCACACATCATCCAGAGTTTATTACATCATTTTCTGATGCAATGCAGTTCTACTGCCATGCTGCTGCTGAGTAAGCTGACGTCAGCAGTGTACTATATGAAGCCCAGTCAGAAAGGGTGAGCATTTGAAATATTCATGCTGGCTGACTACTGCTGGACACTCCGCAGAGATGCTCCCGAAAAGGTGTACAAGAGACAAGCAAATAAATCTAAGACGTAGTCTATGACTTCATTTTTCAAACGGTATTAACCGTAGGTCTCCTACTATTGGCATACAATTCAAGATGTAATTATATTATTGCATATTACAAAAAACCTAGAGCCAATTTTGCATTTTCACATTCATGTTTAGCACATGGAAATGTATAAGAATTGACTAATTTCATTTCCGTAACATGACTTTTGTGAAAATTTGTTGCCCGGTGTAACTCCCACTCGCCGGGATAGAGACGCTGATGACTCAGGAAATCGGCTTGCACATTCTCCTTGCTCGCTATGTGGGAAGCTGCTAAGCACTATAGGTGGCGCTCCGCCCAGGCAAAGAGCTTGCTGGCTTCTAGGGCCACCAAGCGACTCCTGGTGCCCCCCTGTCGATTGATATATGCCATCGTGATGGAGTTGTCCGAGAGTACTCGCACCGCTTTGTGGCAGATCAGCAGAAGAAAAACCTTGAGAGCCACGCGAACCACTCGGGCCTCCAGGCGATTGATGTGCCAGAGTGATTGGACAGGGGACCAGTATCCCTGTGCATAGCCTGGGACTGGCAATCTGCTCCCCACCTGGAGAGGCTGGCATCTGTCGTGACTATAATCCACTGCGGAGTCTGTAAAGGACATTCCCTTCAGGAGGTGCGTTAGCGATAGCCACCATGGTATGTCGGCGATGGTGGAGTCAGAGAACAGGAGAGTCATCCAAAACTGTTCCGACACCGGCTTCCAGCGGGATAGCAAAGCTTTCTGTAAAGGTCGCATATGCGCAAAAGCCCAGGGGACCAGGTCGATAGTGGAAGCCATGGTTCCCAGGACTTGAAGGTAGTCCCAAGCCGTCAGAAGCGGAAGAGAGAAGATTTCGCACTTGGTCCATCTGTTTGAATGCCCAAGTATGGACTAGGACTCCTTTCCGACGGAGAGCGGCTGCCACCACCACCATGACCTTGGTAAATGTGCGCGGCGCAGTGGCTAGACCAAAGGGTAGAGTCCTGAACTGAAAATGCTGGCCCAGGATGTTGAAGTGGAGATACTTCTGATGCTCGCGTCGGATAGGTATGTGTAAATAAGCCTCCCTCAAGTCGAGAGAGGCAAGATATTCGCCGGAGCGAACAGCCGCTATTACCGCCCTCAGGGTTTCCATTCGAAAATGAGGTACCTTGAGGGCCCGGTTGACTCTCTTGAGGTCCAAGATTGGACAGAAGGAACTGTCCTTTTTCGGCACCATGAAGTAGATGGAATACTGGCTGGCTCCTTGTTCTTCCACCGGGACTGGTACTATGGCCCCCTAGCCCCTGGAGCCTGGCAAGTCTGGCATACGGCAGCCCGCTTCCGTTGTCCGCAAGGAGAGACTATGTACAGATCCGGCAGATCTCGAGCAAACTCTAATGCGTAACCTCTCTCTATTATCTCGAGGACCCACTGGTCTGACGTGATTTTGACACATTCCTCTAAGAACAGGGAGAGACGACCACCTAAGTTTGGAGCGGAGAAATGGGCTGGCCGGATCTCAGTGGGAGGCGGGCTTTGCGGTGGGATGTTGTGGGTTACCATCTCGGAAGGCACGACGGCCCCGAAAGGAATGAGATCAGGACTGAGATCTGGAGGAATTCCCTCTAGGGAAAGAACCTCGCGCCCTATTATACCTTTGCTGGCCCTTGAAATGGGAACTTGTAGGGAAAAAAAGACCTCAACTGTTTAGGGAGGTCCTCCGGTAGCTTATGGACCTTGTTCTCACCCAAGGATTTAATAAGCAGTTCTAGGTCCTCGCCAAATAGCAACTTACCCTTGAAAGGAAGTGTGCCCAACTGAGACTTGGAAGAAGAGTCCACCGACCAATTGTGCAGCCAGAGGAGTCGTCTGGCTGACACCGCTGAGACCATCGCTTTGGCCTGTATGCGGAGTAAGTCGTAAGCATCTGCTCCATATGCCACAGCACCATCCAACCTTCAGCCTGCTCCGCCTCTGCAGACGGAAGGTCCTGGGTGCTGAGCAATTGTTGAACCCACCTAAGACTTGCCTGCTGCATGACAATGCTGCAAATCGTCGCCCAGACTCCTAAGGCCAAAACTTCAAAGATACGCTTGAGATGGAATTCGAGCTTGCGGTCCTGGATATCTTTCAAAGCCGTGGCTCCCACCACCGGAATAGTGGTGTGCTTGGTGACCGCAGACACAGTAGAATCCACCTTGGGAATTTTAAGCATTTCCAGGCAATCCTCAGGAAGAGGATAGAGCTTGTCCATAGCTCTTCCCACTCATAGCCCCGACTCAGGAGCTTTCCATTCCCAAAGAAGCAGCACCTTGTGCATGGGATGGAACGGGAAAGTGCGTGGAGGTGCCCTGAGTCCCGCCAGGACTGGGTCCACGTGTGCCGACATCGCGGCCGTGATAGTATCCTCTGGAGGAATTTCAATTCCCAGCTCCTGAAGGATGAAAGGAATGAGTGGCTCCAGCTCTTCCCTTTAAAATAAGCGGAGCACTCGGGGGTCATCCCCCTCTAGAGGAGGAGCTTGCACCGACAGATCCTGATCTGGAGCCCCCGGCACTAGCTGAACCCTAACGGACCCCTGCACATCTGGCGTCGCAGGAGCGAGCGGGGAGGGCATCCGTGGGATTTTAGCAGGAGGGACCACCTTGGGGGGGGAGGGTTCCTCCTCCTCTTGTAGGCTAGCCAGATAAGATTTGTGCATTAATAGCACAAATTCCGATGAAAAATGTGGCCTGGATTTTCCGGGAGGGGGAGGGGAGGGAGGGTCAGGGTCCTCATCCTGAGTACGTACAGGGCTTAAATCGGGAGGAGAAATATGAGATTCAGGCTCCTCTCCCTCCTGCAGCCCCGAATCGGGAGCTGCAGTGATTCCCAAAATGGCCGCCGTTCCCGCAGATTGCCGACTCGGGAACGGCCTGGCCATGCGGTGGGAGGACCACCCCCCGGTCGCCAGCCTGATCGCTGCCATGGAGGGACCTTCCCCACCCCGTAGGCACCCAGAACAAAGCCCTTCGCGGGAGAACCGCAATGCAGGCTCCCCGCAGGCTAGACAGAGATGTGAATGCGGCATGACTAAAGTAAAAAGTGCCGCGAGGCAGGAAAAACCAGCTGAGCTGTGCTGCCCTGAGAGCGGGTGCAGGAGAACGAACCCTGCGCACTCCTTCTCTGACAGAAACAAGCTGCCAAGTAATAAATAGCCTCTTAAATATGTAATGCCTCTTAATTAATTAATTAATTAATTTTTTTTACTTTTGAAATGCAGGGGAATGAGCTTCCCTGCTAGCACAGCCAGGGAATTAAGCGTCCTGGGGCAGAGGCAGCTATATAGGGGGAGTGACTGGACCACCAGCATCACCCCAAACACAAGGTTCACCGGGAAGGGAGCCTGGGCTGAGTAACTCAAGGGGTAATCCCCCCCCTAGGCCCTCCCAAGAGCGAGGAGACAGCGCTGTCTCCTGAAAGAACAGAGCCTTTTCAAACTTTTACAGATTTTTTTTTTTTTAATTCAGAAAGAATAAAAATACTTGCTTGATCCTGACAGAGAGTGAAAAAAAACCCCCACAGGGCAAAGGCTAAGTACTAAAGCCAGGGAACCACAGGGTGAGCTGCTTGCATCTGCTGGAGACAGACAAATACTGAAGGGATGCAGGGTAGGCTCTGTCCTGATATAGGATACCCTTTCAGTTTTGGTCTGTCTCCATCTGCTGGACAGGAGGCTCAAACCACGGTCTGGACTGATCCGGGTACGTACAGGGAATACACAATTAAGCTCTGGAATTTGTTGCTAGAGGATGTGGTTAGTGCAGTTAGTATAACTGTGTTTAACAAAGGTTTGGATAAGTTCTTGGAGGAGAAGTCCATTAACTGCTATAATCAAGTTTACTTAGGGAATAGCCACTGCTGTTAATTGCATCAGTAGCACGGGATCTTCTTGGTGTTTAGGTAATGCTGGGCTTGATGGACCCTTGACCTGACCCAGCATGGCAATTTCTTATGTTCATATGTCTCTCCCAATGGAGGCATTACCTTGATGGCTCTGGATCATCAACTAACATCAAAGCAAGCACTGTGTTTCAGAATTGTATCCAGCCCCATGATCCTTCAATTGCTCTCAATATCTGCCCTAAATGGAAGTTCTCCTCAAAAGGCTGCAGATGCCCAGATCTGCTTGCGTACCAAAGTTTTTCTGCAGTTTCCAGAACAGAAAAACTTGATCACACTGGTGCACCATGTGGTCACGCTCTATGAAGCAAGAGTGGGGTATAGAAACAAATCTATTCTAGTTTTCTCCCAGTGCAAGCATCTTGGAGACAGAGCAACCATCAGTGACTGGTGGGGCCAGAGGGCAATTTTATTTTACTTATTCATTTATATTAATGGGTTGTCACTTCCAGTTTCCTCTTTGGAAGCAGAGCAACCAGTAGTGACTGGTGGGGCCAGAGATCCATAATGGGTAGAGCAGAGTTGCTTATCTGTAACAAGTGTCTTTGAGGATAGCAGGATGTTAGTCCTCCCACATGGGTGACATCATCAGATGGAGTGTCGATGCGAAAAACTCATGTCAAAGTTTATAGAACTTTGACTAGGCACACTGAGCATGCTCAGTATGCCCTATACCATGCGGCCACGTGAGTTCCTCTCCAGTCTTAACACAAAATTTTATATAAATGAAAAATGAGGAGAAATCCAACTCTGCAAGGAGGCAGATAGATTTTGTGAGGACTAACATCCTGCTATCCTTAGAGAACACCTGTTACAGGTAAGCAACTCTGCTTTCTCTGAGCACAAGCAGGATGGTAGTCCTCACACATAGGTGAATCCCTAGCTACAGGCTGCTCCCCAACACAAAAAGGGACCAACAGACACCAAACCAGGTGTCAATGGGCACAACAGCAATGCTATTGGTAATGGGGGGGGGGGAGGGAGGGACAGACAGCCTGAACCCAAACAAAGGGCCCTAGGCAGGGAAGGTTGGATGCTACACCTCAAACAGTTTCCGAAGGACAGACTGGCTGAACCTACTGTCGCATCGGCCATCCCTATCCAGACAATAGTGAAATGTGAATGTGTGGAGAGAACTCCACATCACAGTCTTACAGATCTCCTCCACGGGAATTGCTCACAAGTAGGCCACCAACGCTGCCATGGTTCTGTCAGAATGAGCCTTGACATGACCCTTGACATGAGCCTTGGCATAACAGAAGGAGATGCAATCTGCTAGCTAATTGGATAGTGTCTGACAATGGCAATGCCCATGCCCAACCTATTCCTATCAAAAGAAATAAAAGTTGGGTGTGCTGTCTATGGCCTTTTGTCTGCTTCAGACAAGGTTAAGGCTTACTTGCAGTCCAAATTGTGCAGTACTCATTTGTTTGTTGCTAATGGGGCCTGGGAAAGAAAGTTGGCAGATCAATGGACTTGTTAAGATGGAAGCCCGTCCACACCTTAGGCATGAACTTATGGTGCGTACGCAAGACCACCCTGTCATAATAAAACTTAATGGAACATGAATAAGTCACTAAAGCCTGGAGCTTGCTGACCCTGCGCACTGAGGTGGCCACTACCAAAAATATGATCTTCCATGTCAGGTACTTCAGGTCGCAGGTGCACAGTGGCTCAAAAGTAGCTTTCATCAGCTGAGCTAACATCACGTTGATGTCCTAAGACACAGTGGAAGGTCTTAGAGGAGACTTCAATTGAAGCAGATCCCGCATAAAGCGTCAACTATAGGCTGTACAGAGATGGGTGTACCATCTACACCATGGTGGTATGCGCCAACTGCAATGAGATGAACTCTAACGGAGTTGATTTGTAAGCCAGCATCCGAAAAGCGTAAGAATATTATCAAGCAGTTTTTATGTGGGGCAGGAGATGGAGCTAGTTGAAAGCTTCTAGAAGCCACCAGGACCCAAGACGCATCCTCAGAGATCGAGTGGTTGCAAAATTAAATTCTCTACATCCAGGTTGTGAGTGATAGGGCCTGGAGATTGGGACGTTGTATCCTGTCTTGATCTTGCGTGATGAGATCTGGGGAAGTCCCCAGAGTGATCAGTCTCTGGATGGACAACTCCTGTAGGAGTGGAAACCAGACCTGTCTTGGCCAATAAGGGGCTATGAGGATCATAATCCCCTTGTCCTCGCGAAGCTTCAAGAGGATTCTTTGCCACTAAGTGAATCAGAGGATACGCTTACAGAAGGCCCTTGCTCCAATGTTTTCCATGTGATGTGTAGAGGGAGCAGAACCGAGGCACTTTCCTGTTGCAAGGGGATGCAAACAGATCTATGTTCAGGCTCCCACAGAGGCAGAATATCAGATTCGCTACCCCTTGGTCCAGGGACCACTCGTGAGGTCTGAAGGCATGACTCAATCTGTCCGCTACCACGTTCTCTGTCCCAGCCAGGTATATGGCCCTGAGCACCATCCCGTGGGACAGGGTCCATGACCAGATCTGGACTGCTTCCTGACACACGAGGTATGATCTTGTGCCTCCCTGCTTGATGACATTCCACATAGCTAACTGGTTGTTGGTTTGGATCAGGACAACTTTGTTGGATAGCTGATCTCTGAAAGCCCATAGCATGTACCTGATTTCCCGAAGCTCCAGGAAGTTGATTTGACAACAGCTTTCCTGAGCAGACCAGAATCCCTGGGTGCTGAGTCCATCTGCATGAGCTCTCAAGCCCAGGGTGAATGCATCCATGTTTAGGACAATTTGGATAGGAGGGCTTTGAAAAGAGATCACCCATTCCAGATTTGAAAGTACCCACCACCAGGACAATGAGTACCTGAAAGACAATGTGACTCAGATGCAGTCCTAGAGATTCTGCGTGGCTTGATGCCATCTCAACCTAAGGGTTCTCTGGGCTCTGCACATGTGTAATCATGCCAAAGGAGTTGCAGCCATATAGCCGAACAGCTTCAACATGTGCCAGGCTGACACCTGCAGGCTCTGCTGAATATCTGCTGCAATGGTTGTCAAAGTGACGACCCTTTGACAAGGCAAGAAGGCCTTGGCCTGAGCCATGTCTAGCAAGGCTCCTATGAAGTCCAGTTAAGGTGATGGGCTAAGATGGGACTTCGGGTAGTTGATGACGAACCCTAGCAATGCCAACACAGACGGTCAAGCGCATGGACCTGATGACCCTTGCCTGAAATGTGCTCTTGACCAGGCAATTGTCCAGATAGGAGAAAACATACACTCCCAGCCTGCAGAGGTGTGCTACCACCATGTCCAGGCATTTTGTGAAGACTCGCGGAGCTGATGCTAGCCCAAGTGGCAACCCTCACTGCTGAAGTGCTGTTTTCCCACCACAAATAGGAGATATTTTCTACGACAGGAAGATCTCGATGTAAGTGTATGCATCCTTTAGATCGAGGGAGCATAGGCAGTCCCCTCTTTGCAAAATGGGGATTCAGGTGTCCAAGGAAACCATCCTGAACTTTTCTTTTTTTAGAAATTTGTTTCAAGGCCCTTAGGTCTAGGATGGGATAGAGTCCTCCTGCTCCCTTTGGAATCGGGAAGTACTTGGAGTAAATTCCCCACTCTCTTCGTCCTGGTGGGACAAGCTCGACTGCTCTGGCTATTAAGAGGGAGTAGAGTTCCACTAGCAGTACCTCCTGATGCGCTACCTACCTCCAAATGGGCTCGGGGACCAATTTGGTGGGACACCCCATAGATTCAATTGGTACCCCTGGTAATTACTGGTCTGATGCTCTACTGGGCAATTGGTTCGCGAAGAACCGCAGTCTGCCCCCAACCGGATGGTCCAACGTCATGGGTACGAGCGACTGGCCTACACTCCCTATGACACAGTCAAAACCCCATCCCTGTTGTTGACTAAGGCACCAGCTGGGGTTTGGGGGCTCTCTGCTGCCTGGGACATCCTCGATAGCCCTGATGACATTGACGGGAGCAAGGGGGCAGAGGATAAGACTTCCTGTCTCGTTCGCTCCAGCTTCCTAGAAGAGAAGAAGGGTCCAGAGTGTTGGCAGAGAGTTGTTGGAGGGTTTCATGGTGGTCCCAGAGCTGGGTCACTGTGTCCCTCATCCTATCTCCTAAGAGATTCTCCCCAGTACACAGCACTTCAGCAGTACCTCGGATCAGAGATTCAAGGCCCACAGCCATGCCATGTTGTAGGCACCATTTCCCGCTGCAGAGACCCTCGATGCAGTTTTGAAAACACTGTATGTTGCTCAGATCTCATGTTTTTCCGCACTCTAGGCCCTTATGCACCAGTGACATGAGGGTGTCCTGCTGCTGTTGAGGCAGCTGCTTGGCCACCTCCTGCACCTGCCTGCCAGATATCCCACGAGTATGGCTCATGTAGAGCTGATAGGAAGAAATGCAGGCAACGAAAATGGCCACTTGAAACACTTTCCTCCCAAGAGCATCCATCGCTCTGTGGTCCTTCCCCTGGGGCACAGAGGAATGGATCAGAGAACGCTAAACTCTCTTGAGAGCAGATTTGACTACCCACCAACTGGTGAGGAAGCTGATGCTTATCGAATCCAGCAGTCTTCTGGACGAGGTAAACCCAGTCAGCCTTCTTATTACCAGGAGGCACTGTGAGGGTGTGTTCCCATATCCTCAGTAGCAGCTCCTTAAGGATCTCATGTACCGGGATGGTCACGATCTTCGTAGGAGGCACCATGAACTGGAGAATCTCAAGCAGTTTGTGCCTGGCATTGTCCTCAGTAACGGAAATGCGATGGCTTCCATCATCACCCTCCCAAACCATGCAAAGGTTAAGTCCTCAGGCGGAGACATCCTTAGCTCTTCTGGAAGAGAAGGGTCTGAGGGGACACCATCAGAGCCCTCGGAGGACTTCAAGGTGTCATCCCCCCAGGGGTCATAGGGACTCTCATCCTCGCTGTAAGTCACAGGAGATGGGGCCCTAGGCGCTCAGCCTTCGTCCAGAGGTACAAGCACTTGCAAAGCTGGATGGGGTGCTATAGGCCTTGGCTTCTCTGCCAGCCTAGGTACAGCTTTCGCCTCAGAGGAATTGGCAACGACCACTATCGGTAGAGGGAGGCATAGGTGCCACACCAGGAACCAATGCTGTCCCAGGACCCAAAGCCAGCTGGGTCGATAATGTACCAATGAGTGCACTGAGCTTCTCCAGTAATGGTTCTAGGCCGGACAGTACTGGTTCCAGTGCAATTAGTGCCACAGGACTAACGGCATGTAGTACCAGTTCCACAGTCAGCTGGACTTGCTGCTCCAGCTCCTTCTCGAGCATTGCCAATGCCAACACTGACTGGGAAAAGGAGGAGTGGCCAGGCCTTCTTTGGACCAGTGAGGCAGATCAGTGATTGGCATCAGGACTAGTGGAGACCATCACAGACCCTCAGAACCAATGGAGGACTGGCATTCCTCGCCACAGGGTTGCTTCAGGGGCATCGCGGCATGAGCCAGTGCATCCCTATGCTCGGCACTGTGCACTGACGGGAACCGGTGCCAATGCTTCTTCAGCTTCCCTCTATGCATTGCCTGGTCCTTCCTCTGTGCCAAAGCCAAAGATGAGGAGCCAGACGTCTCAGCCTGAAGATCGACGATGGTCAGCCCTATCCGCTAATGACACCAACGGTCCCGTCAATGTTGATGGTGCAGAGTCCATTGGTGCATCTCGAAGGTCCATTAATGCCAATCCTGATGGCTCGGTCTTCTTTGGGCAAAAGAGCTGCTCCATCTTGTTGAGTCGAAGACTATGTCCTTTCAGGGTCATCTGTGCATATAAGCAGCAACCCCGGATGTCATGTGATGCCCCCAGACAGAGGACACATCTCTCATGGGAGTCTGTAAAGGACATGGTCCTTGGACACCAAGGGGCATTGTCAAAAACCAGACTTGACCACGATGGGACGAAGTAAAAAAAAAGCCACAAAATAAAATCGATGGTAGAGGGCGTCAATGGCTGGTGGGCACCGAAGCACTGCCACCATGGGGAAATCAACCGCGAAAGCAAATTTGCCAGCAGCGTCTAAAACCCTAACTAGGAACACTACAGGGAAGCATCGAATACTGCAAAGTAAAAACCTGCTGAAAGTGAGAAAAATGTTTTCCAAAAAGCCAAAGTGAGCTCACTCACACTGCAATGCTTACAGTTCCATAGAAAAATAGAGAATGGAGAGGGACCCTGCATGGACGCGTGGTATACGGCATGCTGGGCATGCTCAGTGTGCCAAGTCAAAGTTCTAGAAACTCTAGAAAGTTTTCCATGTCGGGGCTCCACCTGATGATGTCGCCCATGTATGAGGACTAACATCCTGCTTGTCCTTGGAGAATCAATTTGTTGCCTCCCAGTGCACACCCTTTGGAGGCAGAGCAAGCAGCAGTGACTGATGGGGCCAGAGGGCAATTAATAGGTGGTCGCTTCCAGTTCCCTCCCAGTGCATACCTCTTAGACACAGATAAAGTGGTAGTGGCCGGTAATATCCCTCACTCACCTCTTTCTGACTGACAGATACATAAAAGGTTTTGCCTTCAAACTTCATTTTGGCCACATCATTCCTAAAATAAAAATGGCTATTTTTAGAGTTTAGATGTTACTTTGGGAATGCTTACCCCTGACAGTTAGCTTTCCTAATACCACACCTGGTATCTACATACCCTGTGCAACTTATTCCCAGCAGAAGGGACCACAGAGTGTAGCAAAGACAAAATTAGCTCTTCTGCTCCTGGCTTTGTTGGGATGGGGAAGAGAGGATTTATTTATTAAAGCACTTATTTACCTAATTATCTACAATTCTAAGTGATTAAAATAACATTGATAAATCAGAACAAAACATGAGTAATAAACAAACATATATAAAAAAGGAAAGGATCCTGCAGTCAAGTAAAGGAGGACAGGCATTCTTCAGAGAACAAGAGAAAATAGCCTGGGCAAATGCCTTCCTAAAGGGCTTATCATGCAGCCATTTCAGTACCAAAGCACCTGCAAGGGCAAAAACCCTAATGAGGCCTACAAACTGAATTTCTAATAATCAGAACAGTGAGCAGGGAAAGCGCCGAGGAGTTTATTTAAAAGATTTTATATATCGCAAATTGGGCAGTGACCTGACTGGCTAAGCGGTTTACAAGTAAAAACATTTATAATTAAAATAACAATTCAAACAATACAATGTGCACATCATTGAGTTACATTTGCTAACGCTAAAAACAACATAGCAGTAAAGTCAGATAAAAATGCAATCGGAGTTAACAGTATAGTAGAAATCATGTTAAGTGATTTTGTATGCTAGAGTAAAAAGATGTGTTTTTAAAGCTTTTTTAAATTCTTTAGTGTTTGTCATTAAGCGAATTTCCTCTGGAAGCGTGTTCCAGAGGATTGGCCCGGCAACTGAAAAAGCCAATTCCAAGTGTGTTAGTTTTACTGACGGTATTTCCAGGATGCATTTGTCCATTGAGCGTAGTTGCCTAGTTGGTTTGTAGATTCTCAGAAGTGTGCAAAGCCATACTGAATTGGTGTTATGTAATAAATTATGTATTATTGTGAGTATTTTATATGTAATGCGGTAAGATATTGGTAACCAGTGTAAGTGTTGCAAAATTGGGTGATGTGATCTCTGCGTGGAATATTATAAAATACACAGGCAGTGGCATTTTGAACAAGTTGTAAAGAGTGAGTAGTAGAAATCGGTAAACCTAAATACAGAGCATTGCAATAGTCTAGACTTGTTAAAATTAGAGACTGGGTCATGGAACGGAAGTCTGAAGGTAATAGTGGTTTTAATTTTTTTAACATATGAAGCTTAAAAAATGATTTTTTTTTACTAAAGCCGATATATTTTTGTTATAGAAAGTCTGGCATCTATGATAGTACCTAAGTTTTTTACATGTGATTTTATTACAATTTCTTGTCCTTCAAAATTGAATATAGGAGGGGGATGAAATATAGAGTCGGGTACTACTGATAAAAATATTAATTCTGTTTTTGTAGTATTCAATTTTAATCTGTTGTGAGAGAGCCAAGTTTTTATAGCTGATAAGTATAGATAGCAGTGAAAAGGTTTTTTTTCCAAGTGTCAGTGAAAGGGACAATGAATTGAATGTCATCTGCATCTATTTTGAATGTTAAGTTCAAGCCGGTTAAAAGATGACACAACGGTAATAGGTAAATGTTGAAAAGTAACGGTGACAATGAGGACCCTTGTGGAACACCCAATTTAGTATTGTACCAATCGGATTTTGAGTTACCAACAGTGATTCTTTGTGAACGTTCTGAAATAAAACATCTGAACCATTTTAGAGCTATACCGGTGATTCCTATTTGTTCAAGATTAAACAGTAGAATGTCATGATTTAAAGTATCGAAAGCTGGTGATATATCAAGAAATACCAATATGTAGTCCGTATTTGAGTCAAAGCCTCTAATAATAGTATCAAATGAAGAAACCAGTAAGGATTTTGTGCTGTGTCCTTTTCGGAAACTGTGTTGATTGACATGAAGTTATTATATTCTATGTATTCAGAGAGTTGACGAAATACAACTGATTTGATGATTTTTGATATTGAAGGAAGGGATGCAATGGGTCTGTAATTAGAGGCATCTAATAAATCTTGATTTTTGTCCTTTTGAATTGGTAAAATAGAAGTTTTTTTGAGTGATGCAGAGAATATGCCTTGAGATAAAGATGCATTTACAATATTAGAAATAGAATGAGCAGTATGATGTTTGATATTTTTCAATAAGTATCCAGGAGAGGAATTGAAAGGACTGTTAGGCTTTGATTTTGCTAATATATTGGTTATGGTAGTGAGATCTTGGGGTAGTGAGAATGGGAAGGGTTAATCTTTGGTTAGCATGGTGGTGGGAGCTAGGGACTATCTGAAAATTGTTTCCCAGCTCCACAGCAAGGGAACTATCTCAAAATTACTTCCCAAGTCCACAACTAGAGACTATATGAAAATTACCTCTCAGCTCCACTGCTAGGGAATTATTTGAAAATTACTTCGAGGTACACAACTAGGGTTTATCTGAAAAACTATCCTCAGGGAGACCAAGATGGGCTGGAGAAGACTTTGGCTAGTAGGATGAAGGAGGCAAGATCTTTAAGATATAGAAACAACCAGGGAGTTCTGCTGGGAGCAGGTTATGTGAGAAGAGGGAACAGGAAGGGGAAGTGAAGATCTCGAGGTAATAAAAAGAGAAGGGAGCTCTGCAGATAATAGGGTCAGGAAGTGTAGGTATGTGGGTACCAGGATGAAGGAGGTGAGGTAATGAACAGAGGGTTGTAGGAAGAAAGGTTTTAGTGTTTGGGCAATAAAGGGAGAAGGGAAATTGTTTATGTAGTGGGGTGGGAAGTCTTCACAAAGCAGGGAAGGTAAAGGTTGGCAATCAGGTGACAGTTTCAGGGTGAGGAGGTTATTACAAGGGTGAGGAAAAGACTGGACAGTGGGAAACGGCAAATTCATCTTTGGGTAAGAGGTTGGGGTGCATGGAAATTGTTTCATAGTAAAGTGGGAGGGGAGAAATCTGATAATTTTACAGTAAGGAAAGACCCCTAAAGTCCATCACTTGTTTATCCACCTGTAAAACTGAAAGGTAAAAGTGTGAGACAGGCCAAAGGGACGTGTCAAGAAGTACATTCTCAAGAGCAGATAATCGGTGACATACCAGAGAGAGACGGAAGCTGATGATGCCTGTAAGAATTCTGCATTTTTCATTAATTTAAATTGTAATACAGAAAATATTTTAATTATTACTCAGAGTGATTATATTGTGGTTGAGATATCAGGGATGGGTATGATTTCAGGACAGATAATGGGTGAGATATCAAAGAGGGATATGCTCCCAGGAGTTGATAACAATGGGTGCATATTAGGGAGTGGAATGCTCTCAGGACAGATAAGAATGGGTGAGATATTAGGAAGAGGTGCACTGTCACGAGCTGATAACAATGAGTGAGATATCAGGAAGGGGTATGCTCTCAGGAGCTGAAAACTTGGGTGAAATATTAGGGAAGGGGACGCTCTCAGAAGCCGATAACTATGGGTGAGGTATCAGGGAGAGGTGTGCTCTTAGACAGATAAAGGAAAATTGGTTCTTACCTGCTAATTTTTGTTTCTAGAATACCACAATTCAGTCCAGATATATAGGTTTTGCCTCCCTGCCAGCAGATGGAGACAGAGAAGAAAAGCTTTACTGACACTGCCACTTAATCCAGTGTGCTACCTATACCTAAGCCAAGATGAGATCAAATTTAAAACATTAACTTAACTCCCTCCCCCTGAAATGAGCCGAAGGAAGGTGTAACCCCTAAACTGGAGCTGCCTCGTCAACTATAAGTATGAGAACTTCCCAACCAGCAACCAGTTCTGCTCTATTTACATACTGAAAACAAACAAGAGCAGTCTTTCTGAAAAAGGGTGGGGCTCTGGATTGATCTGTGGTATTCTAGGAACAAAATTAGCAGGTAAGAACTAATTTTCCCCTCCTGTTCATACTCCAGATCAGTCCAGACCCAAGCCCCCTAAACTGGGAGGTACTGAGAGAGACTCGCTTGCAGTACTCTCTCCAAACCCAGCCGAATCCAGTGCCCAAACATCTGAACGGTAATGTCTTGTGAAACTGTGCAGCGAAGACCAAGTGGCTGCCCAACAGATCTGCAGAGAAACGGACATTCTGCCCAAACGGACGTCTGCACCCTAGTAGAATGGGCAAGCAACTCCTCTGGACCTTTGCAAATATAAGCCGACCCAATTGCCTCTTTCAGACACCACACGATAGTAGCTTTGGAAGCCTTACACCCATTTTTCGTTCCACTCCATAGAACAAAGAGGTGGTCAGATTTTCAAAATCCATTGGTAACCTTGAGATAACACAACAAGGCCAGACAAATATCCAGGAGATGAAGCTCCCTCACATGCGGCAGCGCCAAATCCAAATTTGGAAAGGCAGAAACTACCTTTGGCAAGAAAGATGGAAAAAATCTGAAGAAAAGGAGTCCTACAAGATAAGGCTTAAAGCTCTGAAATCCGTTTGGCTGAACAAATAGCCACAAAAAAAAAAAGACTTCTTTCAGGGTGAGATCCTTTAAAGTCGTCCTTTTCAATGGCTCAAACTGAGCCCCACGGAGCACCCTCAGTACCAAATTAATGTTCCATAAGGGGACCCACCATTATCATTGGCAGGCACAAATGCTTCGTACCCATAGAAAAAGTTGCTCTTCAGGTTCACCACTCAGCCCAATGAGCGCAACCTGTCCATAACCCTCTGTACCAACTCATGACACAGAGCCTCCAACTTCGCCTTAATGACCAGTTGTCTAGATAAAGATGCACTAAGACTCCTTCCTTCCGCAGAGCTGCTACTACCACTACCATCATCTTGGTAAAGGTTCACTGCACCATCACTAACCTGAATGGAAGCTCGTGAAACTGAAAATGATTCCCCAGGACCATAAATCTTAGGAACTTCTGATGTTCTGTATGAACTGGGATGTGCAGACAAGCCTTGGTCAAATCTAACACCACCAGGAATTATCTTTTGTGGACTGCCGCAATCACAAATCGAAGCATCTCTGTCCAGAACCTCGGCATTCAGATGCATTCACCTTTTTCAAATCCAGAATCTGTCTGAAAGTTCCCTTTTTTTTTTTTTTTTGGCAGCATGAAATAAATGGAAACCTTCCTTTCCCCTGTTCCGCTATGGGAATGGGCACAATCATGTCCAGATGTCTCAAGTGCTCTAATGTGGTGGAATGCGCAAGGAGAAATCATGTAAGCTTCTCGAATGGGATGAGGAAATTCTAATGCATAGCCATCTATCAACACTTCTAGGACCTACTGGTCTGTTGTGACTTTGATCCACTATTCATAAAACAGAGCAACTGCCCCCACACCCCAACAACTTCCAAGGAACAGAGGATGAGCCTTTCATCGTGAAGCTTTACTCACTCTGGATCTTGGCCACAGCATTCTTGGACTGACTTACGCGTGCCTCAAAAAGACTGCACTCCCCCTGAGTTCTTTCTCTGCAAGGAGGCTGGCCTTCCATTCGACTGATATCTCCTGTTGTCTATAAACCGTAGATAAAAGGGAGCACTCTTCGTTTCCTTTTGGTTTATCTTCGGGCAACCTATGCCCTTTTGACTCTCCCAGGTGCTTCACCAACTGCTCCAGGTTATCCCCAAATAAGAGCTTACCCTTAAAGGGGAGAGAGCCCAGCTGAGATTTGTACCACACATCTGCCAACCAATTCCTCAACCACAGGAGTCTTCTGGTCATCACTGCCGACACCATAATCCTGGCAGACATATGAAATCAAGTCATATAAGGCATCCACCACATAGGTCTTTGCTGCCTCCAAGTGTTCCACTTGCTTAACAGAGGCTGAGGAAACCTTGTTGTTCGCTTGCGAATGCTGTACCCAGTGCAAACTGATGCCCGGATGTCTAAAGCCAAGCTTCAAATATCCTGTTGAGCTGTTTCTCCAACTTCCAGTCCTGTGTGTCATTCAGAGCTATCGAACCTGCCACCAGAATAGTGATCTTCTTGGGTACTGCCAAAACTGAAGCATCCACCTTCAGAGTTGCCAAAATCTCCAAGGCCTTCTCTGGCAAGGAGTACAGCTTCGCCATTGCTCTCCTTACCTTGAGGCTAGTATCTGGAGTGTCCCACTCCCTAGCCACCAACTTCTGATTCATATAGGGAAAAATAACCCATGTTATAGTTACTCAATGTTAGGTTCCATATTAGGAGCTATCACCCAAGAAAGAGATCTAGGCGTCAAAGTGGATAACACATTGAAATCGTCGGTTCAGTGTGTTGCGGCAGTCAAAAAAGCAAACTGAATGTTGGAAATTTTTAGAAAGGGAATGGTGAATAAAACGGAAAATGTCATAATGCCTCTGTATCGCTCCATGGTGAGACCGCACCTTGAATACTGTGTACAATTCTGGTCGCTGCATCTCAAAAAAGATATAGTTGCGATGGAGAAGGTACAGAGAAGGGCGAACAAAATGATAAAGGGAATGGAACAGCTCCCCTATGAGGAAAGACTAAAGAGGTTAGGACTTTTCAGCTTGGAGAAGAGAAGGCTGAGGGGGGATATAATAGAGGTGTTTAAAATCATGAGAGGTCTAGAACGGGTAGATGTGAATCTGTTATTTACTCTTTCGGATAATAGACTAGGGGGCACTCCATGAAGTTAGCATGGGGCACATTTAAAACTAATCGGAGAAAGTTCTTTTTCACTCAACACACAATTAAACTCTGGAATTTGTTGCCAGAGGATGTGGTTAGTGCAGTTAGTGTAGCTGAGTTTAAAAAAGGATTGGACAAGTTCTTGGAGAAGTCCATTACCTGCTATTAATTAAGTTGACTTAGAAAATAGCCACTGCTATTACTGGCAACGGTAGCATGGAATAGGCTTAGTTTGTGTACCTGCCAGGTTCTTATGGCCTGGATTGGCCACTGTTGGAAACAGGATGCTGGGCTTGATGGACCCTTGGTCTGACCCAGTATGGCATGTTCTTAAGTTCTTCTTATGTTCTTAACTTATGAAAAGGGAAAGCCTTCGCTAGCCTCCGCAAGACATCCATGACAGGCTCCACCCCTTTGTGATCAGTTTCCTCTTGAGGAACTTTAATCCTTAGTTTAATGATGGTGAACTCCAGTCCTCGAGTGCCACAAACAGGCCAGGTTTTCAGGATATCTACAATGAACATTCATGAGAAACATTTGTATACAATGTAGGCAGTGCATGCATATCTATCTCATGCACATTCATCGTGGATATCCTGAAAACCTCGCCTGTTTGTGGCACTCGAGGACTGTAGTTCACCATCACTGCCTTAGTTCCTTTAATACATGAGGGATTAGGAGCCACAATTCATCCTTCCTGAACAGATGGACTACAGTAGGCTCATCTCTCTGTCACATCTGAAGGATCTCTCGTAGACTCACCGTCCAGAGAATCCTCTCCCAGAACTTCAGTTCCGTCTGAATCCTTGGTATCCTACATGGAATTGCTACACTAGCTTCTCAGCCCCAACTCACGAAGGATACCCCCGGACCCCCTCTGCGGGTCCAATTTCCTAACCTTTGCCTCTCAGCCATACTGAGGGTGGGGTATTTCCTCCCTGCAGCCTTCCTAGTCAGGAAGGCCTTATGCAGAAGGAGAACAAGTTCAGTACAAAACATTTCTGCTCCCTCAAGGGGTCTTCAGGACCATCTGAGTCCTTCTGAGCATCATGGGGCTATGAATAACTGGGGATATTCGAAGTGGAGAATCCCCTTGCTCCCCCAGGCCCTTCATGTCATCCGCACCTGCCAATAAAATGGCTACCTTTCCCTTATATTCCACGAGGCCTGCGCAGGTTGCCCCAACTGGAATACTCTCCGTCCAGACACTGAAGAGCCAACCGTCTCAGAGCTGCCCACACCTCCAAAGACACATCATATGCAGATACCCGCTGAGCTTAACAGTGGCTGTGAATCTCTGCATGAGCAGCACTTTTTGCTGCATTTCACCGTCAACACTGTGCCAGAAGATTCAGCCGCATACGCTACTAACTTATTTTTGCCAACAGGCACACTCTGGACTCAAGAGGCTGTGGAACCGCTGAACCTCGATTTCAATGAAAAAGAAGTCGTCCCCCTGCCCACCCTGCTTTCCTAGTGCCAGCTCCTGCCACCTCAGTCAGCTACTCTCTTTTTTTTTTTTTTAACACAACTTTAATAAAGAAAAAAAAACAAATGTTCAGTACTTTCCTGAGCTAACTTGCTGCACTGAGCCACTGCTGGGGAGGAAGGGCTCTCTGGGGCAAAGAGGAAACTGGAACACCACCACCAGGTTTCTGAGTTCCCCCACCCAGATCCAGAGATGAGACTCTCAAGGCTTACCTGACTGAACTGGGGAAGATGGTCCTACCAGGTACCACACAACCACTTGGGAGTAAAGTCCTGGTGCAAAATCTCTTATTTTTTTTCCTACTCCAGACTGCAGGTTTTATACCTCTACTATCTGCTGAAGCCAGAGAAATATTGTAGCAGTGTCAGTAAAGCTTTACTTCTCTACCAGCAGATGGAGACAGAGAAGCAAAATCCATGTGTCTGGTTTGATCTGGGGTATGAACAGGAATGGGTAAGATATCAGGGAGGGGGGTGCATTCTCAGGACAGATAATGGGTAAGGTATCAGTGAGGACAGATAATATGTGAGGTATCAAGAAGGGGTGTGCTCCAAGAGCTGATTAGAATGCTCTCAGAACAAATAACAGTGGGTGAGATATCTCAGGACAGAGAAAGGTTAGGGTATCAGACAGCATGACAATAGTGGTTTGAATTCCTGGCAGGATGTGGCACTGGATTCTCAGATGGGTAAGATCCAGGTAGGTGGCAGAGATCTAGCAGAGGAGGCATTATAGAAAGGAGAATTACCCACCACTTGATGAAGTGTATCCTCTTGTTTCCTTGTAGAACGATAAAACCATAGGGCGTAAAGGCTAGAAATGCTGCATTCCCAGACACATCCTGCAAAAGAGAGGAACATAAGAACATAAGATTTGCCATACTGTGTCAGACCAAAAATCTATCAAACACACACAGTTCCTAACAGTGGTAAACAAATACTAATTTCTACAAACTCACTCACTCAAGATTCCAACTAACTGGTGACACTGAGCTCAGTTAAAAGAATTCGGATGCACTAACCTCAGGGGCTGGTTATGGCACTTACCAGTCCAGCAAATATCTCTTATTTCTACTACACTGTTAATCTTGCCTCTGTCTGTCTTACACTTTCTATTTATTGGTTGTCCCATTTCCCCATCCCCTGTTCATTGTAATTTTCCATTCCCATTACTTCATTGTTATTATGTAAACCGATATGATGTGCATTTTAATGTCGGTATAGAAAAACTGTTAAATAAATAAATGAAGTTACAGAAACAACACTCTTTGTTGTCTGATCTAAAGGACAAGTTAAAAGCAAGTACTAGCAGGCTTCACATCAAGAGTAAGCATTAAAGAAACCCAGTAGCCAGGTTGGTCTAACAAACTGTGCAGATTAGGAGGTTGAATGGATCTGTCTGGCAGGCTGGGTTTAACTAGTAGTAATGAACTTGTGCCGTAGAGCAGTGGTTCTCAACAGATGAGTTGCAAGGTCCTGTGAGGTGCGTGGCAGGGCTAGCAGATGGCTGCCTCCTTATCTGCCTGGGTGGGAGTTGGTTGACTTCTCTTACATTGGGCCTGATGGGAGGCTACTCTCACTTCCTTCTCTTCTTTCTGGCCCGGTGGGAGACTGTTTCCTCCTTCACCCAGATCAGAGCGAGACACTGCCAGCTCCTGCTGTTCTGGGCCTGATGGGAGGCTACTCTCACTTCCTTCTCTTCTTTCTGGCCCGGTGGGAGACTGTTTCCTCCTTCACCCAGATCAGAGCGAGACACTGCCAGCTCCTGCTGTTCTGGGCCTGATGGGAGGCTACTCTCACTTCCTTCTCTTCTTTCTGGCCCGGTGGGAGACTGTTTCCTCCTTCACCCAGATCAGAGCGAGACACTGCCAGCTCCTGCTGTTCTGGGCCTGATGGGAGGCTACTCTCACTTCCTTCTCTTCTTTCTGGCCCGGTGGGAGACTGTTTCCTCCTTCACCCAGATCAGAGCGAGACACTGCCAGCTCCTGCTCTTCTGGGCCTGATGGGAGGCTGCTCTCACTTCCTTCTCTTCTTTCTGGCCCGTTGGGAGTCTGTTTCCTCCTTCACCCAGATCAGAGCGAGACACTGCCAGCTCCTGCTGTTCTGGGCCTGATGGGAGGCTACTCTCACTTCCTTCTCTTCTTTCTGGCCCGGTGGGAGACTGTTTCCTCCTTCACCCAGATCAGAGCGAGACACTGCCAGCTCCTGCTGTTCTGGGCCTGATGGGAGGCTGCTCTCACTTCCTTCTCTTCTTTCTGGCCCGGTGGGAGACTGTTTCCTCCTTCACCCAGATCAGAGCGAGACACTGCCAGCTCCTGCTCTTCTGGGCCTGATGGGAGGCAGACTTTATCTTCCCCTGCTGAATCTGGCTGTGATGCTGCTAATGATCTCTGCACCCTGTGGATGGTGAAGAAAGGAGGTTGGGGATGCTGGGAAGATGAAGTGGAACAGAGAGGGAGTCTGGGGGCTGCTGAGCAGCAAGGGGTGAGAAACAGGGGGTCGGGAGAGTCAAGCAGGGGAGAGAGGGAGCGCAGGGAAGGGGATGAGGGGGTCAGGAATGCTGGGCCAGGGGTGTGAGTGTGAGCAGATGATAATATTTCTGTTTCTAGCTCTCCACTTTTGTACTGCATGCAGAGTGGCCTTTTCAGGCTTCCATTCCAGTTTTTGTCTCTACATTTGTAATTTGTGGTCTTTTATTCTGTATTTGGTGAAAGTCAGATCTGTATATGTGACTGAGGTGAGGTATTTTACTAGTAGGTAGAGAGATGTATCCGTCGTATTTGTTGCTCTCTTATATTCTCAATAAGATAATGCACTGGTTGTGCACTGCTGCCTTTTCATAGGGAGGGCTATTGCTGTTTGAGTTCTTGGAGTTAGTGTTGCGATGGTATGCTATACATGTGCTGAGTATTTTTTAAGGTTTTGTATCTTAGAATGTGCCTGGTAATAAGGGAGTTTGGCTTTCTGATACTGAGGTAGCGCCAGAATCAGAATATCTTTTTTATATGGTGAGTTTTATTTGAAATATCCCAGTTCTGCTCTGCATTCATGGTTTGAGGAAGGGGGTAGGTTCCTGTGGATGCAGAGTATATGTACATTTAGCCCCATGATGGACAAATGTTGAATGTATCATGCATGTAAGCAATATCTGCCAGGTGTGTCTCAGTAGAAAAAAGGACAAACTCGTGGGAAACAGAAAGCAAACTGAGGCAAACCCACAAACAATCTCAGCCTTGGAAAACGAGCCAACAGAGAGCAGCCCAAGGATAAATGAAGGTGGAAAGGAAAGAGATTCTGCATTCACATTGCAAGCAGTGTTGCTTTCCTCTGCACTTGGGATGCTTTTCCCCAGAGGAATCTCAAATGATTACTCTTAAGACTTGATTCTCTAATTGCCGTTTTATTTTATTTGGTACGAGTTTACCGTATATACTGTGATGAGTTGAGCCAGAGCGGAGTCTCTGTGCTGTAGAGCTCTGGGTGTTTCCAGGGTTACTTTGCAGGAAGGAAACTACATTTCCCAGGTGCCCTGGTAGTCAGCCTCAGGAAGGGTTGGGGGCAGGGAAACACAAGGGCGGTTTCTTCCTAGGGAGGGGCACTCTATCTGACATAAAGAGAGTAGCCCTCCAAAGAGAAGGAGAGAGGAGAGCTGGAGGGAAGGCAAGTAAGATCCAAAGCCTGAGGCATGGTGCCCAGGCAGACCTTTTCCAGTAAAAGCTAAGTCAGCTCTAACAGGGTTCCTTCACTTTTAATGTCTGTGTAACAAGTGGTATGCATAAGTGTCCTCAGCAGCGCCTTGAGGGTTAATTAGAGGGATTAGCTCCGGTGGCGTTGAAGAAGCTGAGGCAGGAAGGCTTATGTAAATGTGGGGAATGCTTATTGTGGGGTTTGGAACCAAGTATGAGTTAAAAAGGATGAATATAAAATGGTTTTAGGACTGTAGCAGGGAAAAGAGTTGTTTTACTTAATTAAGGCAGCTGGAGGAAAAGGGGTAATTAGGGCCTGGCCGCTGGCCTGAGGAGACGTCCTGCAGTGGGGGAGGTTTCAGTGCTAGGTTATGCTTGGGAGAAGGAGAATGTACTGGGGGAAAAACCTACTTTGCCCACAGGTTGTGCAGGGGGAGAAGCTGGGTTGGTAATGCTGGTTAAGTTGAGTGTTTTGCCTTTCTGTGGAGTTTGGTTTAATGAATACATTTCAGTGCATAAGAAGCTTCTGCCTGGATGTAATATGTTATGTTAAAGGGCTGCCCGGGAGGGGACCCTTACTCTAGGGAGAATGGGGGAAGTTTGGTCTCAGGGGCCTTCCCTTACCAGTGGTGCTGACCCATAGCCTCCTTGCCTTGTGGTTCTCCTCCACTCCTGTCTCGTGGGAGAAACTTCAGGAAGGGATCAGCTATAAAGGACTTTGTGGAAGCGGTCCCTGATAATTAGTCCCGAGCCCGGTCACCACGGCTGAGGACCTGCCACCAGGGGCGCCATCATGGCCACAATACTCATGTATAGGTCGAGAAATGTACTCCAGACAATAAGCACAAAAAAGCTGGCTCGACTTGTACACACTTAGTATACAGCATTGTGCACAGCCCCCGAAACTCACCCTAAGCCCCTGGTAGTCCGGGGGGGGGGGGGGGGCAGGAGCGATCTCCCGCTCCTGGGCTGTTGGCTGGCGGCCCCTTTGCCCCTACCATGTAACAGGGGCCAGCAGGCTTTGGGTGAGTCTTGGGGGGGGGGTTGGGGTTTGTTTGTTTTTACGAAATTCTGACATGGGGGAGGGAGGGAAGGACTGACAGAGCAGGGACATTTTCTTGAGACACTTTATTCCGCTTTTAAAAAATAACTTAAAAATATAATTTTTATTTATCGGTTTGTTTCTTGATGTGATTTCATAAGCCCCCTAGGTTTTACCCTCGACTTAACCATGGGTGACAGATAAATCCATGAGATTGACTTATTAATGAGTATATACGGAGGTTGTTGAGGGTGGTGGTGATGTGCTCGTTCGTTTGGCATATAATATGTCTTGTATTAGTATTCCATCATACCTGCTTTCAGGTCCAAGGGAATTGCAGGGTATCAAGAGCCAATACATAAATAAATCTGTTTTTCAGACACACAGCAGAGATGCTTCAGCTTGTTGCTCACCTTGCATGGATGCGGATCCACACCGTACGTCTCCAGGCTCTGCGCTTTTCTTAGGAAGCTCAGCTCAGCAGCAGCGGGAGTCAGGCCACTAGAAAATAAATGCCACAAGATTCTCTGTGAGGTCAGATTAGTGCCTTTACCACTGTGCCACCCTCACCCCGACCTCAGCACATTACCTGAGCTCTGCTTTGTGCATTTCTGCTATTTTCCTTTCCAGTTTTTCTGAATGCTTTGGGAAAAACTGGAACTTGGAGCTGTAACCTTCTGGGTGCTTACCCACGTCATAATCACCAATTTCAGCTGAAAAAAATATTGTAATATATTGCACATTGTTAAAAGTACAGAGGTAATCAAAACCAAACCATGATGTTAGGTGTCAAAACCCCAAAAGCTGACACTAAATGCTTGATACATGTCCATCAACCATAACACCAAACTGGCAATACCCCTCTCCCCTAACACCAGGCTGGCAACACCTCTCACTCCTGTCTCCAGGATGGCAGTAGCCCTCTCCCCTAACACCAGGCTGGCAACACCTCTCACTACTGTCTCCAGGATGGCAGTAGCCCTCTCCCCTAACACCAGGCTGGTAAAACCTCTCACTCCTGTCTCCAGGATGGCAGTAGCCCTCTCCCCTAACACCAGGCTGGCAACACCTCTCACTACTGTCTCTAGGATGGCAGTAGCCCTCTCCCCTAACACCAGGCTGGCAACACCTCTCACTCCTGTCTCTAGGATGGCGGTACCCCTCTCCCCTAACACCAGGCTGGCAACACCTCTCACTCCTGTCTCCAGGATGGCGGTACCCCTATCCCCTAACACCAGGCTGGCAACACCTCTCACGCCTATCTCCAGGATGGCAGTAGCCCTCTCCCCTAACACCAGGCTGAGAACACCTCTCACGCCTGTCTCTAGGATGGCAGTAGCCCTCTCCCCTAACACCAGGCTGGCAACACCTCTCACTCCTGTCTCTAGGATGGCAGTAGCCCTCTCCCCTAACACCAGGCTGGCAATACATAAGAACATAAGAAATTGCCATGCTGGGTCAGACCAAGGGTCCATCAAGCCCAGCATCCTGTTTCCAACAGAGGCCAAACCAGTAAAAAGTGTGCAAGAGGCGTAGTCATTGTTAAAAAATACCATTCTAGAAGCACAGTCCAGATGTATTCTACAAATTAAGAAAGGTAGAAAGAAGACAAAACGATTACCGGCATGATTAAAAGGGGAGGTGAAACAAGCTATTTTAACCAAAAGATCTTCATTCAAAATTGGAAGAAGGATCCAACAGAAGAAAATAGGATAATGCATAAACATTAGCAAGTTAAATGTAAGACATTGATAAGACAGGCTAAGAGAGAATTTGAAAAGAAGTTGGCCGTAGAGGCAAAAACTCACAGTAAAAACTTTTTTAAATATATCCGAAGCAGAAAGCCTGTGAGGGAGTCAGTTGGACGGTTAGCTGATCAAGGGGTTAAAGGGGCACTTAGAGAAGATAAGGCCATCGCGGAAAGAATAAATGATTTCTTTGCTTCGGTGTTTACTGACGAGGATGTTGGGGAGGTACCCATACTGGAGAAGGTTTTCATGGGTAATGATTCAGATGGACTGAATCAAATCATGGTGAACCTAGAAGATGTGGTAGACCTGATTGACAAACTGAAGAGTAGTAAATCACCTGGACCGGATGGTATACAACCCCAGAGTTCTGAAGGAACTAAAAAATGAAATTTCAGACCTATTGGTAAAAATTTGTAACCTATCATTAAAATCATCCATTGTACCTGAAGACTGGAGGATAGCAAATGTAACCCCAATATTTAAAAAGGGCTCAAGGGGTGATCTGGGAAACTACAGACCGGTTAGCCTGACTTCAGTGCCAGGAAAAATAGTGGAAAGTGTTCTAAACATGAAAATCACAGAACATATAGAAAGACATGGTTTAATGGAACAAAGTCAGCATGGCTTTACCAAAGGCAAGTCTTGCCTCACAAATCTGCTTCACTTTTTTGAAGGAGTTAATAAACATGTGGATAAAGGTGAACTGGTAGATGTAGTGTACTTGGATTTTCAGAAGGCATTTGACAAAGTTCCTCATGAGAGGCTTCTAGGAAAAGTAAAAAGTCATGGGATAGGTGGCGATGTCCTTTCGTGGATTGCAAACTGGCTAAAAGACAGGAAACAGAGTAGGATTAAATGGACAATTTTCTCAGTGGAAGGGAGTGGGCAGTGGAGTGCCTCAGGGATCTGTATTGGGACCCTTATTTTTCAATATATTTATAAATGATCTGGAAAGAAATATGAGTGAGATAATCAAATTTGCAGATGATACAAAATTGTTCAGAGTAGTTAAATCACAAGCAGATTGTGATAAATTTCAGGAAGACCTTGTAAGACTGGAAAATTGGGCATCAAAATGGCAGATGAAATTTAATGTGGATAAGTGCAAGGTGATGCATATAGGGAAAAATAACCCATGCTATAGTTACACAATGTTAGGTTCCATATTAGGTGCTACAACCCAAGAAATAGATCTAGGCGTCTTAGTGGGCAACACATTGAAATCGTCGGTTCAGTGTGCTGCGGCAGTCAAAAAAGCAAACAGAATGTTGGGAATTATTAGAAAGGGAATGGTGAATAAAACGGAAAATGTCATAATGCCTCTATATCGCTCCATGGTGAGACCGCACTTTGAATACTGTGTACAATTCTGGTCGCCGCATCTCAAAAAGATATAATTGAGATGGAGAAGATACAGAGAAGGGCTACCAAAATAAGGGGAATGGAACAGCTCCCCTATGAGGAAAGACTAAAGAGGTTAGGACTTTTCAGCTTGGAGAAGAGACGACTGAGGGGGGATATGATAGAGGTGTTTAAAATCATGAGAGGTCTAGAACGGGTAGATGTGAATCAGTTATTTAGTCTTTCACATAATAGAAGGACTAGGGGGCACTCCATGAAGTTAGTATGGGGCACATTTAAAACTAATCGGAGAAAGTTCATTTTACTCAACCCACAATTAAACTCTGGAATTTGTTGCCAGAGGATGTGGTTAGTGCAGTTAGTATAGCGGTGTTTAAAAAAGGATTGGATACGTTCTTGGAGGAGAAGTCCATTTACCTGCTATTAATTAAGTTGACTTAGAGAATAGCCACTGCCATTAGCAATGGTAACATGGAATAGACTTAGTGTTTGGGTAATTGCCAGGTTCTTATGGCCTGGATTGGCCACTGTTGGAAACAGGATGCTGGGCTTGATGGACCCTTGGTCTGACCCAGTAGGGCATGTTCTTATGTTCTTTGTTCTTATGGATGTTTCTGTTCTATTGTTACAGGATGTGGCTTCTTGTGGGTTCCAGTTCAGTTTTTATCTACATGTTTCTGTTTTTACTTTACTGCCTCTTTATTATGAGGGTCTGTGTGTTCTGCATGTGTGACTGCGGTGCAGTATTCTGCTAGCGTGCAGCTCCTATGTAGGGATCTATAGCAGCTTGACTTGTTCTGTTTTCCTAATAGGAGGTAGATTGGTGTTTAGGCAGTGTTGCCTTTTCATAGGTAGGGTTGTTACTGTTTGAATGCTTGCAGTTAGTGCTGTTTTGGTATGGAAGATTTACTATATTACAATTCAGTTTATTCCTGGCTTTCTGAGGGCCAACCACACACCTAACATTCATTACAATTGGCCTAATATCACATGGGTTGCAAGTGTCTTTTTTTGCAGGGCTTTTTGGTTGGCACCACACTACACAAATACAATATGCATGTTGTTGTGAATTTTACATCAGAAGACTTACTTTGAATGTCCTTTTTAATGCAAAATCTGTTGTTAAAAAGGTATAATCTTTAATTGGAGTGGCTGTAAAGTTTACCCTTGCGTCATCCTTGGTCACTCACTTAGACCCCCCAAAGCCATCATTATGCCATCTGAAGGTACACGTTTTGGAATTAGTCACTGTTGGGATACAGGATGCTGGGCTCCATGGACCCTTAGACTGACCCAGCATGGCCATGTAGCCAGCAGCGTTTTGTTGTAAAGAGTTAATTTTGTACAACAAAATGGCCCAGCAACATGGCTTACTGGCATTATTTTTAAATACCAGCAGGCATGGGAAGAGCATCTGGAGATCGCTCCTGTCCCATTTAGGGATTTTGAACCCACGGCAAATAAGATAGGTCTGGGAGGTATGAACTGTTAAAGACTGGTTCATTGGATGGAGCTAGTCTTTTTACATTGGGTAAGTGGGCCCAGTATAAAGACCAAGTGTGTGAAAAAGACTGTTTCTATTCTGTACTGGTTATTGGAAAAACAAAAATTAGGCTAAAAAGAAAAACAACAAAAAAAACCAGAAGAAGATTTTTAAAAAAAGGGACGTCTTCCTTACCATTCATGCTGTCTCTTTCCCATTAACAGGAGAGTGGATGCTGGGGACAGGGGAAACAGAAGGTTGTTTGTGGCAAGGATTAGACATGGAAATGGAGGCATTATATGAACGATGGATGGTGTGGACATGGAGGACTGGGGAAGGAGCTGGAAGGGATGGGAAACTAAGAGAAAGGAAAATGGAATGAGATGAAAGCTGAAAGAGATGAGAAAAGCTTGGAAGGAGTGAGAAGAAGAGATGAAAGCTGAGAATGAAGGAGAAAGAGACAGAATTTGGGTCCTAGGTGGTGGGCTAGTGGCAGTGGTAAGCAGTTGCACTATCACATAAACAGCTTCTTGACGCAGGCCACCCCCACACACACACTCATAGGACACATGCAAGGGAACATTGGTGGGGATTATAAAGCTGAATAGTTGACGTGGATGAGCAGATTAGACAGGCTAAAATGGTCTTTTTCTATGGAATATTTTAATCTGTTCAGTGTGGAGACCACGGAGACCTGTGGCCTAGCTAATCTTCATGTTTTTGAAGGCTGTTCCATTTCTGGCATTGTGAATGGGTCACTGAGTGCAGTTGCTGTTTGCCATATTTTAGCTCTTACTCTGTAGTGTTGTGTTCAGTTTCTCAATGGTGGAGCAAGCTCTCAGACTATTTCCAATCAGTTCCTGCCATGATTTGCATGACATGACCTCTAACCTACGCTGCTGCTACTACTACTTATTTTTATAGCACTATTAGATATATGCAGTGCTGTATTCTTATGCAACAAATGTAATTTGAAGCAGACCCCTTGGATGCCCCACAATACCTCTTTTCCAATCAAAGCTTCCCCTTGCAAGTAATGACTGACTCTCACCCCCGCACTGTCAGGAATTCAGTATTACCCTGCAGGATATAAGCAGCTAATAAGGCAGCGTCAGAAGTTTTGCAGAGCAGGCGTCCATGGTAAAGATCCCTCTTAATCTGAAGAAAGAGAAGGTACCTGTGAAATAAAGCAAAGGACAGGTGCTAAACCTTGAATCTATCACTATTAAAAAGACAAAGAATTTACTGCCGTCATAGGGAAGATGACGGATGTAGCTATGCAATCCACAGCAAAGACAGAGCTCAGTGAGACACACCACAGACAAGCCATGACAACATAGGACAGAGCTCAGTGAGACACATCATAGACAAGATGTCACACATTGTGTGGATATGGAGCTCAGCAACACATGATTCAGCTCAGCATGGAGATAAGCGCTCAGCGACATACACACATAGTGTGGAGATAGAGCTAAACGGAACATACACCCCAGCGTGGAGATGGAGCTCAGTGGCACATGATGGAGCTCAGTGATATATACACACAGCATGGAGATAAGTTCAGTGACACACCTGTAGCATGGAGATGGAGCTCAGCGGCACATACACACACGTGGAGATGGAGCTCAGCACACAAACACACACACACACACACACACACAACGTGGAGATGGAGCTAAACACACACACACAACGTGGAGATGGAGCTCAGCACACACACACACACACACAACGTGGAGATGGAGCTCAGCACACACACACGCACACAACGTGGAGATGGAGCTCAGCACACACACACGCACACAACGTGGAGATGGAGCTCAGCACACACACACGCACACAACGTGGAGATGGAGCTCAGCACACACACACGCACACAACGTGGAGATGGAGCTCAGCACACACACACGCACACAACGTGGAGATGGAGCTCAGCACACACACACGCACACAACGTGGAGATGGAGCTCAGCACACACACACGCACACAACGTGGAGATGGAGCTCAGCACACACACACGCACACAACGTGGAGATGGAGCTCAGCACACATACACGCACACAACGTGGAGATGGAGCTCAGCACACACACACACACAATGTGGAGATGGAGCTCAACACACACACACACACAATGTGGAGATGGAGCTCAGCACACACACACACACACACACACAACGTGGAGATGGAGCTTAGCACACACACACACACAATGTGGAGATGGAGCTCAACACACACACACACACAATGTGGAGATGGAGCTCAGCACACACACACACACACACACACACAACGTGGAGATGGAGCTTAGCACACACACACACACAACGTGGAGATGGAGCTCAGCACACACACACACACACACACACACACACACAACGTGGAGATGGAGCTCAGCACACACACACACACAACGTGGAGATGGAGCTCAGCACACACACACACACACACACAACGTGGAGATGGAGCTCAGCACACACACACACACACACACACACAACGTGGAGATGGAGCTCAGCACACACACACACAACGTGGAGATGGAGCTCAGCACACACACACAACGTGGAGATGGAGCTCAGCACATACACACACACAACGTGGAGATGGAGCTCAGCACACACACACACACACACACACACAACGTGGAGATGGAGCTCAGCACACACACACACACACAACGTGGAGATGGAGCTCAGCACACACACACACAACGTGGAGATGGAGCTCAGCACACACACACACACACACACACACACACAACGTGGAGATGGAGCTCAGCACACACACACACACACACACACACAACGTGGAGATGGAGCTCAGCACACACACACACACACACAACGTGGAGATGGAGCTCAGCACACACACACACACACACAACGTGGAGATGGAGCTCAGCACACACACACACACACACACACAACGTGGAGATGGAGCTCAGCACACACACACACACACACACACAACGTGGAGATGGAGCTCAGCACACACACACACACACACAACGTGGAGATGGAGCTCAGCACACACACACACACACACACACACAACGTGGAGATGGAGCTCAGCACACACACACACACACAACGTGGAGATGGAGCTCAGCACACACACACACACACAACGTGGAGATGGAGCTCAGCACACACACACACACACACACACAACGTGGAGATGGAGCTCAGCACACACACACACACACACACACAAGGTGGAGATGGAGCTCAGCACACACACACACACACACACACATAGCGTGGAGATGGAGCTCAGCACACACACACACACATAGCGTGGAGATGGAGCACAGCACACGCACACACACATAGCGTGGAGATGGAGCTCAGCACAGCACACGCACACATAGCGTGGAGATGGAGCTCAGCACAGCAAACGCACACATAGCGTGGAGATGGAGCTCAGCACAGCAAACGCACACACAGAGCATGGAAATGGAGCTCAGCACAGCACACACAGGTTTCAGACACAGGTGTTTCTGAGAGTACTATTTTGTTGATATTTGTGTATGGAAACAGGGATTTATTTATTTATTTAAAAACTCTTCTATACCGTCGTTAAGTTAATTCACCATCACAACGGTTTACAGAAAGGCACAATAAGGAGAAACTATAATTGGTATTGATTACAAATTATACATGTGCCAACAAAGAACGGTAACATTTTAATAAGAGACTTATATGTCGGTTGAAAAACTGTCAAGCGGTTCAAATCTAGCGTTAATATGCAATTGGAGATATTAGAGGAAAAAAAATGATTACTTGGTGTATCCTTATCTTTCATCTGTTTTCCTCCTTCTCTTTGTCTTTATAAAAAGCTTGTTTAAAAAGCCAGGTTTTCAGATTAGTTTTAAATAGTTTCAAATTTCTCTGCAGCCTTATTTCGAGTGGCATGGAGTTCCATAGAACAGGTCCAGCCAGCGACAGTGCTCTCTCCCTTACCTGAGTGAGATGTGCTGATGTAACAGAAGGAACAGTTAGTAGAGCTTTATTAGCAGATCTCAGGTTTCTGTGTGGTACATGTACGCGCAGTGCTCTCTCCCTTACCTGAGTGAGATGTGCTGATGTAACAGAAGGAATAGTTAGTAGAGCTTTATTAGCAGTACTCAGGTTTCTGTGTGGTACATGTACGCGCAGTGCTCTCTCCCTTACCTGAGTGAGATGTGCTGATGTAACAGAAGGAACAGTTAGTAGAGCTTTATTAGCAGTACTCAGGTTTCTGTGTGGTACATGTACGCGCAGTGCTCTCTCCCTTACCTGAGTGAGATGTGCTGATGTAACAGAAGGAAAGGTTAGTAGAGCTTTATTAGCAGTACTCAGGTTTCTGTGTGGTACATGTACACGCAGTGCTCTCTCCCTTACCTGAGTGAGATGTGCTGATGTAACAGAAGGAACAGTTAGTAGAGCTTTATTAGCAGATCTCAGGTTTCTGTGTGGTACATGTACGCGCAGTGCTCTCTCCCTTACCTGAGTGAGATGTGCTGATGTAACAGAAGGAACAGTTAGTAGAGCTTTATTAGCAGATCTCAGGTTTCTGTGTGGTACATGTACGCGCAGTGCGCTCTCCCTTACCTGAGTGAGATGTGCTGATGTAACAGAAGGAACAGTTAGTAGAGCTTTATTAGCAGATCTCAGGTTTCTGTGTGGTACATGTACGCGCAGTGCTCTCTCCCTTACCTGAGTGAGATGTGCTGATGTAACAGAAGGAACAGTTAGTAGAGCTTTATTAGCAGTACTCAGGTTTCTGTGTGGTACATGAACGCGCAGTGCTCTCTCCCTTACCTGAGTGAGATGTGCTGATGTAACAGAAGGAACAGTTAGTAGAGCTTTATTAGCAGATCTCAGGTTTCTGTGTGGTACATGTACGCGCAGTGCTCTCTCCCTTACCTGAGTGAGAAGTGCTGATGTAACAGAAGGAACAGTTAGTAGAGCTTTATTAGCAGTACTCAGGTTTCTGTGTGGTACATGTACGCGCAGTGCTCTCTCCCTTACCTGAGTGAGATGTGCTGATGTAACAGAAGGAACAGTTAGTAGAGCTTTATTAGCAGATCTCAGGTTTCTGTGTGGTACATGTACGCGCAGTGCTCTCTCCCTTACCTGAGTGAGATGTGCTGATGTAACAGAAGGAACAGTTAGTAGAGCTTTATTAGCAGATCTCAGGTTTCTGTGTGGTATATGTACGCGCAGTGCTCTCTCCCTTACCTGAGTAAGATGTGCTGATGTAACAGAAGGAACAGTTAGTAGAGCTTTGTTGGCTGATCTCAGGTTTCTGTGTGGTACGTGTACGCGCAGTGCTGTGTTGAGCCAGTCGGCCTTTTCATCGTGGATTAGTTTATGAATTATACACAGTGCTTTGTATTGTATTCTTTGTTCAACTGGTAGCCAGTGTAGTTCAGCAAGCGTCCCTGTAATGTGATCTCTTTTCTTTTTGCCAGTCAATATTCTAGCAGCGGAATTTTGCAATATTTGAAGTAGTCTAATGGTAACTTGAGGTAGCCCTAATAGCAGAGAGTTACAGTAATCTGTGCTTGTGAATATCATTGCTTGTAGGACTGTGCGAAAATTATTCAGTGTTAGCAGGGGTTTCAGTCTTCTAAGGACCATTAATTTGGCGTAACCTTCTTTTAATTTCTGTGAAATGTGTTGTTTCATGTTAAGCTCAGGGTCAATTATAACCCCTAGATTCTGTACTTTTATTGCTAACTCTACGGTTTGATTATTTTTGATTGCGATTGTAGGTTGTGTAAGGTGTATATTTTTTCGTTCTAGGTGTAAGAATTCAGATTTATCAATGTTTATTACCAGTTCCATTTGGTTTAGGAGGAGTTTGATTATTTCAAGATACATATTAAGCCAGTTTCATAGTTTCTTTGATTGTGTTTACGATGGGTAACAGTAGTGTATGTCGTCCGCGTATATGTAGTGTATTATTCCAAGTCCAGCGAGTAGGTGACATACTGGGAGGAGGTAAATGTTAAGAGTGTTGCAGACAGGGCTGAACCCTGTGGGACTCCTGTTTGTAGTTTAACTTTGTCTGATAGTGTGTTTTTGATTTGTACTTGGAAAAATCTGTTTTAAGTATGACTCAAACCAATTTGTTGTTTTGTTATTGAGTCCTATTTCCTTTAGTCTAGGGATGCCATCTCTATAACGGCTTGTCCACCTGGTTCAGGCCAGGTTTTATCTCACTGTATGCATGGCCACATGTGACTGGTTTCTCTAAGAAAAACTAGACTATCTCTATGCATGCAAAAGGGTAACAGCTGGTAGCTCAATATGTACACAGAACTTCAATTTAATATTTAAGGTGTGTCTGGCTGTTTTTCAAATCCAGGTCATCTGAAACAGGTTAAGCCTTCTTCTGTTCCATTGCTTTTAAGAATTTTTAACATAGTAACACAAAAAACCCTTAACGTCCATCCAGTCTACCCAGGATTCACCCCAGCTGCCAGCCACTAAATACTTGTAAGATCTCTCTCCTTTATCCAGGCCATTTTTTGTTCCTCTTCGGTTCTCTATAAGGACATAAGAATTGCAATGCTGGATCACACCAAGATCCATCAAATCCAACATCCTCTCTCCAACAGTAGCCGGTCCAGATCACAAGTACCTGGCAGATCCCATAAAGTTGATCTAATTCTTCTTACTCACTCCCAGGGATTGCAATAGCTTTCTTTAGTACATCTGGCTAATAATGTGTTATGGACTTTTCCTCCAGGAACTGGTCCAAAACTCTTTTAAACCACGCTATAAGTTAATAAAATATTTGTTTTACTGAATGTGGGTATATAAAGTGCTTTGTCAGTAAATAAACTATTCTAAGTGCATCCATAAAATTCCACTCACCAAACTGAAATCTCCGTTCAGCTAACAAAGGTCTACTAAAAATTCCACCTGCTCGCCACAAACAACTCACCTCAACTCGGAAGAGAGCCATTTCCCTAGGAAGCCCCGAACTCTGGAGCACCCTCCCAACCTAACTGAGAACACAGCAAAACTTAAAAACCTTCAAAAAAGAACTAAAAACTTGGATGTTCACCAAAGCCTACCAAAACGCCCAATGACTCTGTTATAATTTCCCTCCCTGCCAGCCCATATAAACATACAGAACCAATACAAAGCACGAAATTTAACCTGTACAGTTTAACAACTACCTATGCTTATAACGACTACAATAACAATGTTAACAAGCACGTGAATTTATTTATTTTTATTTATTTTATTTAACATTTTTATATACCGAAATTCATGTAGCAATGTTACATATCACTTCGGTTTACATTATAACATTAACAAGCATGTAAGAATGCGATTACATCGAACAGGGAGATAAACTTGGATCAACTTCTGAAAACTGCTCTTAAACATCAATACTTTGTAAACCGTTGTGATGGCGAAACCGAACGATGGTATATAAAACTCGATAAATATACTCATGTCCTCTGGCAAAAGATTCCACAGGTTGATAGTACACTGAATGAAAAAGTACTTTCTACTATTACTATTTATCATTTCCTTTTTTTTTTTATATTGACAATTTTTATTTTATCAAATACTGTAAAACTACAGAGCGAAAATACAATTGAAACATTTATTATAACATCAAGTTTCAGATAAGTTCTAGAATTTCGCTAATATAAAGAATTACTGGCAAAGGGTGTATCAGGATCTGAAACCCACCTCCCCTAAAGCTCTGGCTTTCCCCGATGTTATTGTGCCCCTCCCCATACCCTCCCCCCCTCCCATTTTCCCCCAAGTCTAGCACTCTATCCCACTGAGCACCTTTCGATAATTAAGGTGATGATATATAATAACTATACCTTATCAGAACTGTGTATGATTGGCTTCATTAAAGACCAGATTCTATAAAACTTTGGTAAGGAGTCTCTCCTTATTGCTGTCAATTTTTCCATCAGATATATATGTCGTATCTTTGTGAGCAATTGCGTACGATTCGGTATACCATTGGACTTCCATTGGGCAGCCACCAACAATCTGGCTGCGGTCACCACATACGTGAACAGTGCCTGCTGCGTATCTGAGAGTACCGCATACGAGAACCCCAGCAGCCAGATTTCAGCCAGAAGCGGAACCTGAACCCGTAGGACACCAGCCAACAACCGCTGGCAATCCCGCCAAAAGATTCGTATACGCGGGCAATGCCACCACATATGGATAAAGGAGCCCAACTGGGAGCATTGTTGTCAACACAAAGCAGAGCTACCAGGGAACCAATGTGCTATTCTGGCCGGGGAGTAATGCCAAAGATACAAAAGCTTGTACCGATTCTCCATCATAGCCACAGACATTGAGGTCTGTCCTAAGTATCGAAAACATTCTTCCCATTTACCCCAGTCCCAGGTAAATCCCAAGCCTGTCTTCCAGGCTGTCAAATGAGTGGCTGCTTGAGAGTTCCCTCCCACCAACAACTGACAGACCTTAGAGATAGCTTTCTGCAATTTGCCTGCCAAAATGCAGTAACCCTCGAAGAGAGCGCATCCCTGTTGCAAATCGGAAGTAAACCCCCTGGTGGAGAGAAAATGCCGTAGCTGGGCATAGGCTAAAAAATCTATAGGTGGTAAGCCAAAAGTATGTTGTAACTGCACAAAGGGTACCATCCCCGCCCACCACACCTGTCCCAAGCAGGTGAGGCCTCTCTCTTCCCAACACTGAAAGACCTTGTTGATTTGACCAGTGGCAAATTCCTGCATATACCGTATTGGGGAGCGGGCCGAATATATCTTATTACCTACAAGCTGCTGTCTCCGCGTTTCGAGATAATATGGGTGCTCTGTATAGTCGGTGGGAAGTTTAAAATATTGCTATGTGAAGGCCCGCTCTTCCAAAACAGAGAGTATTTTGGAAGATCACCCACCCAGACCTTCTCGATCTCCACCCATTGCTTGGTGGAACCTAATTCATGATAATCACATGCTTAAGTTGAGACATGACATAATAGTGCATTAAGGAGGGCAGGCCCACCCCACATTCCTTCCTGGTCCTGCAAAGCACCGCCTTAGCGACCCGAGGGGGGTCTCTGGCTCCAGAAGAAAAAGAACAAATTTCCACTGCAGCGGTTTCAGTTCATGGGTCGGTAGCAGGCATGGAAGGGCCTGAAAGAGGTATCCCATTCTGGGCAAAATATTCATTTTGATGGCATTAATCCTTCCAACACGACTCAAAAAAGAACAAAAATAATTTCCACCACAACCAAATCAACAATAGAAAAGGAAATATCAATCTACATGCCGTTTCCCAGTTAAGCTGGTTGTCAATTTTTGATTTTCAATTTTTCTGTTTTTTATTTTTTATTTTTTATCTTTTATCTTTAATCTTTAGCCGCATCAGCAAGCCTGTCGGCGTGCTTTCTTATGATATTTCAAACGAAAGCCGCCCGGACTTCTAATCATTTGCGGCAGTCTTTGGTAGTCTTGTTGTTGTATTCTTATATTATTATAACTGTTCATTAAATCTTCACTGGTTTTACAAGAGTAAAATGTGCTAATGCAACAGAGCTCGATCCTCGTCGGGCGTATTTTGACAAAGTCAGATGTTACTTCAATGTTAGCTCAACAACCGGCCGAAGTTTCGCAGCTTATGCTGCTTCATCAGGAGCTTGGAATATAACGTTCTTTGTCAAAAGGCAAATGTCTCTATTGAAAAATAATACATACATAGTGATTTAAATGTTTAAAAATAAGATAAATCAACCACTTATCTGGTATCGGCAACAACTCAGACCTTCAAACAGGACGACTTCGTCTCATGACATCTTGGAATGAACAGAGACCATTTTGGCCTCAGACGCAGATATTTAAGTCACCACTAACCAATCAGGACTACATACGTCAGCACCATGAGTGACATCACTATCAAGTTTGTTCTAAACGAGAACTGAGGTAATGTGACGTCAGTATCAAGGTAGCGTTCACAAAAAAACATTGAGTTCTGTTTCAGAATTCAGACCATTCGGATGTAGGGTGTCCAAATAATGGATCCATCGTTGTTCGGCTCGCAAAAGCTGTTTGTTGAGATCACCGCCGCGCCAGTGAGGGAATATCTGCTCTAAGACACAGACCTGTAAATCTTCAAAGCTATGTTTTTTGTTAAGACAATGTGATACAATTGGTGCCGTTTCACGTTGTGTAACCAAACTTGAGCGATGCTCAATAATGCGGGTCCGGAGTTGTCTAATCGTTTTGCCAATGTATGTCATCTTGCAGGGGCATTGTATTGTATAAATCACACCTGCAGATCTACATGTGGTATTGTATTTTAATGGAACTGACAATGGTGGATTCTGAAATTCAATAGCAGTAGTCACCAGCATGTTTGCACAGACAGAGCAAGTTCCACAAGTGGTATGTGAACCAGTAGTAGATCGTTGTAAAGGGATAGTCGAATCTGAGTGTACAAGTTGATCCTTAAGATTGGAACCACGTGTGTATGTAAATCTTGGTCGAGACTGGAGTTCACCATGATGTTGCAAAATTTGCCAGTTTTGATGAATCAGGTTCTTGAAAATCGGTGCCATTGGTGAAAAAGGTACCACACATGTGAGTACATCATCTTCAATTTGTCTGTCTTTGGGAAGAAACAACCAGTCTCTGTTGGTATATTTAGCTCTGAGAAAGGCCCGCCACACACACCTCTTAGGGTAACCCCTCTGTATAAACCGATCACTCAAGATTTTGGCTTGTTTAATAAAATCTTCTTGAGAAGAGCATAGACGACGAATTCTGAAAAATTGTCCAACTGGTAAATTTTCTTTAAGCCGTCTCGGATGGGCACTACTAAAGTGTAGGAACGTGTTGCTACTAACTGGTTTCCTATATACTGAAGTGTTAAAACCACTCGATGTCTTCACAATAGTGATATCCAAAAATGTAATGCTCTCTTCTTGAAAACAAGCTGTAAAATGTAAACAGTGATTACATGAATTTAACCAAATCACAAAATCTGCAAATAATTCTCTTGTCCCCCGCCATAGAATAAAGATGTCGTCTATATATCGACGCCATGTGAAAATATTTTGAAAGAATGGTTGATTTTCAGAGATCCATTTACGTTCAAAGACACCCATGTATAGGTTAGCTAAATCCGGGGCCATGGTGGCACCCATCGCGGTTCCACACACCTGTTGAAAAAAATTTTTTTCATAGGCAAAGTAGTTTTTAGTTAAGGCAATTGTTAGCAGAGATTTCAAAAAATGAGACGGTATACGCTGAGGGCGAATTCTAGATTCAAAATGCAACATTGCAATCTCAATCATCTCATCCTGTGGTATAGATGTGTAAAGGGACTCGACGTCTAAAGTGACCAAATAAAGGTCACTAGTGTCACACTGAAGATTTTCCAAGAAAGTAATCATGTGTTGGGAGTCTCGAACGAAGGAAGGTAGATTTGGTACATGGGGGGCTAGAAATGCATCTATAAACTGGGATAGAGGTTCCAGGAGCGAATTCCTACTGGACACAATTGGTCTCCCTGGAGGGTTGTCCACATTTTTGTGGATCTTGGGTAAAAGATAGAACAATGGAACCATCGAGTGTTTTTTTATCAGAAAGTTTTTTTCTTTCGCAGTAAGGAAACCAGCATTTTCACCTTCTAATACTAGCTCCTCAATTTCTTGTAAAAGAGCCTGAGTCGGATGGTGCTGACGTATGTAGTCCTGATTGGTTAGTGGTGACTTAAATATCTGCGTCTGAGGCCAAAATGGTCTCTGTTCATTCCAAGATGTCATGAGACGAAGTCGTCCTGTTTGAAGGTCTGAGTTGTTGCCGATACCAGATAAGTGGTTGATTTATCTTATTTTTAAACATTTAAATCACTATGTATGTATTATTTTTCAATAGAGACATTTGCCTTTTGACAAAGAACGTTATATTCCAAGCTCCTGATGAAGCAGCATAAGCTGCGAAACTTCGGCCGGTTGTTGAGCTAACATTGAAGTAACATCTGACTTTGTCAAAATACGCCCGACGAGGATCGAGCTCTGTTGCATTAGCACATTTTACTCTTGTAAAACCAGTGAAGATTTAATGAACAGTTATAATAATATAAGAATACAACAACAAGACTACCAAAGACTGCCGCAAATGATTAGAAGTCCGGGCGGCTTTCGTTTGAAATATCATAAGAAAGCACGCCGACAGGCTTGCTGATGCGGCTAAAGATTAAAGATAAAAGATAAAAAATAAAAAATAAAAAACAGAAAAATTGAAAATCAAAAATTGACAACCAGCTTAACTGGGAAACGGCATGTAGATTGATATTTCCTTTTCTATTATTAATCCTTCCAAACCATGATAGCGGTAAACGCTGCCATTTGTCCAATTCGCCAATCAGACTACGCACCAGGGGTTGATAATTTTGCTGCACTAAAGCATTCAAGGTTCAAGCCTAAATTGATGCCCAGATACCGAATAGGGCCCTTCATCCAGCAGAAAGGAAATTTCCGTTTCCCTTCCCTCTCTAAGGCAATGGGGAGATTTACCGGTAAAATCTCTGACTTATCTAGGTTTATCCGAAACCCAGAAAGGTGCCCATACTTTTTCAATTGGGTCTCAATCGCTGTCAGAGACATAAATGGTTGAGTTAAAGAAAAAATAATATAGTCTGCATAGAGCGATATTTTATACTGTTTAGAGCAGGGGTGGGCAATTCCGGTCCTCGAGGTCTGCAAACCAGTCGGGTTTTCAGGATATCCTTAATGAATATGCATGAGAGAGACCTGCATACACACTGCCTCAGTTGTATGCAAATCTATTTCATGCATATTCATTAGGGGTATCCTGAAAACCTGACTGGTTTGCAGCCCTCGGACCGGACTTGCCCACCCCTGGTTTAGAGCCTATCGGGATCCCATACACCTCTGGGGCCTGACATATCGCCGCCGCCAGGGGTTCCAGGCTGAGGGCAAACAGCAGTGACAATGGACACCCCTGCTGTGTCCCACGCTGAATCGGGAAGTGCTTAGTATAGCTAGTATTAATTTTTAAGCATGCTAGTGGTTCCAGATACAGTTTCTTGACCCATGTTGAAAAAGATCCCCCCCACCCCCAAGCCTCCCTTTTCCAGGAACGCAAACAAAAAAGGCCACTAGACCCTGTCAAAGGCCTTTTCAGCATCGATAGTCAAAAATACTGCCACATTGATCAATTTGATTTATAGTTCTAAATTAGAGGGCAATTTCCGAATATTATCTGCCATCGTCCAGCCCGGCAAAAAGCCAGCTTGATCCGCATGGATAAGCCCGTCTATTCTCCCACACAAGCGAAAGGCCAAAACTTTGGCCAATAGTTTCAAATCAAAATTAATTAACAAAATAGGCTTATAACAGGCACAATTCATAGGGTCCTTCCCCAGCTTAGGGATAATTGTAATACCCGCCACATTCCCATAAGGTAACAAAATACCCCCTCCCAAATTTGGTTGAACATTCGTGCCAAAGGGCCTCGTAAAATGGACCTATACTTTTTATAAAAAAGGGGACTGAAACAGTCTAATCCCGGGGATTTTCCGGATTTTAAATCTTCTATTGCCCAGTTTACCTCTAACTCAAGAGATTGGTTTTCCCATTAAAACCTGATCCTGGTCAGATAAAGTAGGCAAATCAATCTCTGCCAAATAGGAGGAAATTTCCGTGTTTGCCAGCCTTTCCTCCAGGGTATATAATTCCTCATAAAAGGTTTGAAACTGGGTACGAATGGCCTCTGAGTCCAGTAGCATAACACCCGAACTATCTTTTATGTGAGATATCAACGCCTTAAGCTGCTTAGCGTGGAGCCATCATGCCAGAAGTCTGCTATTTTTGTCCCCGAATTCATAATATTGTTGTTTCATAATATCCAATCTGTGAGCTATTTCCACCATATCCAATGCAGCTATCTCCTCTCTTTTCCTAATCAGGAGCCCCACCCGTACAGACCCTGGATTCTGTTTATGGCGGCGTTCCAGGCCAGCCAACTCTATAAGTAAACCTGCTCGTTTCTTATTTAGTTGTTTTTTTTATGATAGGTACCCAGACCTATCAGTTGACCCCGCAGGACCACTTTCATACCTTCCCACACGGAAATGAGTGATAACTCTACTTTCCCATTCAGCCTAAAGTAATCCTCCAGTACATCGCCCATGCATTCTTGATAGACCTTAATTTTTAAAAGATAATCTCCAAACGTTTGGTCCAAATCCCCAGATAACCAGTCTCCCGTCCATATAATTGGAGCATGATCTGACCAAGTTATATACTCAATATCAGTAAGTACCCATTCTAGCAATCAAATCCTTGGAGATTAAGAAAAAATCAATGCGCGTAAATGAATTGTGAGGATGGGAATAGAAAGTATAATTTCTACTATGTGGATAGTGTAGGTGCCATATATCCACTAAGTGCCTAGCTTTCATCAATTGTTTTAATGCTTTCCTGGCACTTCCTTTACCATGAAGGGATTGTGACGAGGTATCCAGTCTACGGTTAGGAGCTACATTAAAATCCTCTCCAATGACCACGCTGGCCTCCGGATAGTCCTCTATCCGTTGCCTCACCTCCCTGAGTATTTCCACCTGCATAGACGGGCACAATAGACATTCACTAACACCAGCTGCAAATTCTGTAGGGCTATGTGCAATATCAAAATCTAACCTGGGGGATCCAAGATGGCCACACATAGAGTGTAGGAGTGGAGTTCTTGTTATGATAACATGTGTTTTGTGGATCCTTGGGTGCTGTGGAGATGACCATGGGGAGGAGCCTCGTGAGGAGTCACAGCACTGGGCTAGACTCGTACACACAAAACACAGGATAGTTCTTTATTGTACAGCTTGAAGATCTCCACCAGAGGTGGCAGTAGTGAGGCAGTCTGTGGTTGTATTCTCAGGGACCTCGGCAGAGGGAGCCCTTCTTGATGACGTCAGGAGGTTCCGCAGCAGGTCTCCCAGCGAGGAGATACTGTGTATGAGAGAGACTGAGAGAGGACTCACTAGATATAGCTGTTGGTATGCGATTCCACCAGGTATGTTGTAGAATATACAGGCACCAAGGCAGGGAGAGCAGGCCCTCGAGGAGTGAGTACCTGTTCCCTATAAGGCACCTGAAATAAAGCAAGAGGACCCCCGAGGAGCAGGTACCCAGGTTAGTGATTACCCAGAAGGGCAGAGAGAGAGAGCTTCCTGCGGCAGCACGAAAGCGGCAGAGTACCATAGACTCCTTGCTAACTCAGGGAGCTAGCAAATGAGTAAAGGTAATATACCTGGATGGCGTGACATCAGCATGAGGGAATGCCCTCGAGGTTCGTGCCAAGGGTGGTACAAAGACGTGGGTTGCGTGCGCGCACCCTAGTAGGGACCTGGGAGGAGCAATGGCGGGAGGCTGCACCATAGCCGTTCTGGGGACGCCAGAGAGGTCAGCTTGACGACCCTGCGGTAGCCATCTTTCCCAGGTAAGCGGGAGGAGCCATGAATAAGGTGAGGCAAACGGGGCGAAGCCATCGAGGAGTGACTGACACAACAGTTCTCTCCTCTGCAAGTTTGAAATATACTTTTTTCCTTCAACTTTATGCCTTTGAAAAGGAAAGGGAAGATCAGAGTTTATCCCTCAATTCCCCCACCATCAATAACTATGCAGCAGGAAATTACCCGTTTTCTTGCCTCACCAGTTTTACATCCAGGAGTCGAGGAGCCCTTGGTGCAGGGGACTGAGAGAGAAGTTCCGGCACCGAAGGAGACTACACTGAGTCCAGATCAGAGAGTAGCCGCTGTTCCAACCCGACTCGCTGAGTAAGGGGACTTCTTCCGGGTTGCCTGCAGCGAATTCAACTACGATCGCAGCATTCCAGGCACTGACATCTTTGGCGGCCGCCCCGGGAGTACAGCTCGGCATTCAGGCAGCAGAAGTCGGTTTGGGAGAAGGGGCAATTGGGGTAAGTCATATTGGAAGCGACCGGCAGCTATTATAAGAGACTATCCCAGAATTTAAACCCCAGAATTTAATCCCTGAGCGGCTGAGGTAGTCACAAATGCTGCGTTATGGGACTTAATGGTGGGGGTTGCAACTACAGTGAATAATTTGAGCAAGAGAGTGGAACTTTTAGCTTCACAAAATAATCAAACTTCATTTGATTTACAAAAGAAAGTTGAAACAATATCCACTAAAGTTTCTACATTGGAAGGGAAGCAACAGGAAAATTAAAAATTTAAAGTTGCCGTTGTTAAAGATAAGGAATTTCTGGCCAGATGAATAGAGACTCTCAAACGCCTCCCATTCTTTAAACATCAGAATTCAAAATTTCACAAGAATATTAGGAGAAACTCCTTATGCCTCTCTGAAAAGATTCTTGAGCGAGGTTCTGGGCTTTGAAGAAGAAAATTTACCAACGATAAACTAATGTTATTTCTTGTCTAGAACTGCTACTATATCAAACAGAACTAACCTTCAGGAAAATTTTACTGAAATACTAGGAAGTTCAAATTTAGAAGTTTTGGACAGAGCAACTCCCCTATGAGGAAAGGCTAAAGAGGTTAGGACTTTTCAGCTTGGAGAAGAGACGACTGAGGGGGGATATGATAGAGGTGTTTAAAATCATGAGAGGTCTAGAACGGGTAGATGTGAATCTGTTATTTACTCTTTCGGATAGTAGAAAGACTAGGGGGCACTCCATGAAGTTAGCATGGGGCACATTTAAAACTAATCGGAGAAAGTTCTTTTTTACTCAACGCACAATTAAACCCTGGAATTTGTTGCCAGAGGATGTGGTTAGTGCAGTTAGTATAGCTGTGTTTAAAAAAGGATTGGATAAGTTCTTCGAGGAGAAGTCCATTACCTGCTATTAATTAAGTTGACTTAGAAAATAGCCACCGCTATTACTAGCAACGGTAACATGGAATAGACTTAGTTTTTGGTACTTGCCAGGTTCTTATGGCCTGGATTGGCCACTGTTGGAAACAGGATGCTGGGCTTGATGGACCCTTGGTCTGACCCAGTATGGCAGGTTCTTATGTTCTAACTCTTCTGGTCTCATTAATATCTCAATTAGATGTTAAAATTATCATGAAAAACTACTTTAGGAAATTTCCAATTTTCTTTTGGAATGAAAATGTAAAAATCTTTCCAAATCTCTCCTCAACCCAAGAAAGACATAGAGCTTTTTTAGCTCTACACCAAGAAACTATTTCTTTAGGTTTTACCTTCATGTTAAAATTTCCATGTAAATGTAGGTTAAAGAGGGGGGCAGAGGTATATATATATTTTTACTGCTGAACAATTAAGACCCTTTATTCAATCAAAAACCCCTACCACTTCATCTCCCATAAATATATAAAAGATGAAACTGGTTAGGCGTGCATATTACTTTGTTAAATATAATTGCTTAATATGAATATTTCTCTCTAAATTTACGGATCGTTCCAAGATTTGCTATATCGATTTACGGACATATAAATGGAAGTAGTTGATGTATTAATTGCTTTAAAATGTTACAAATGAATGTTTATTTGCGTGACTTCCATTTGAATTCTGTACTTGCAAAATTTGTTTTTTGTAATGTGAAAATCTGATTAAAAAAAAAAAATTCTACCCTGGGGATCTAGGTAGTGGGTGTATACTTGCATTACTAGGTGTTTGAAAAAAGTATCCCCACCCCGTGATAACTGTTATGGGTAGAAAAGGGCGGCTGTCGCCTTCGGAGGCACACTGAGTCATCTCCATCGCAATCGTTGGAGAACCAGGGCTGAAAAGTGGGCAATGGAAGAGAGACTGGACTGTCTGTGAAATCAGGCGAAGTTCTGGTAACATTTTCAGCCAAGCGGCTGCTGGGTCAAACACTCGGCAAAGACCACTGTTCATATAGGAGCATAAGTTTCCAGTTACACTTTTACAAGTTAGCACCACAATAGGAGTTCAGGGGGAGAGCTTGGAGGGTGATCAACCAGCAGCCAGGGGGCTTGCCTGGGGGGGGGGGCGTCATTCGAACCCGGTCACTCACCGACCAATCCTGCTATGCAGGAATGCCATAGACATATGGCGATGGAAATAGGGAGGGGAGGAGAAGATGAGAGAGAAAGGTGTGTGGACTGGGGAAGGAGGGGGTGGTTCATAATACTAGAGCTGGACTGATATTTTAGGACGTTTACACTTGCTTCCACAAATGGGAATGAAGAATGAGAGGCAAAATTTGGTTGGGAAACACATGAAGGGATGTTGTATACCTACTAGGTGGATGGTAACATGTAAAGGGGGGAGCTGCACCTTAAAATAGATCAAACTCATGGTATTACAACTGTTATCCTTGAATGTTAAAGGTATTAACATCCCATCTTCTCAAACAAGACATACATTCTCATTCTGTAAGATTATTTGTTTACAAGAGACATTTAAGACGTCGCTACGAGCATTTATTGGCGTGGCCATGCTTTGCATATAAATTCTTCTCTGCTGCCAACAAAGCCAATAAATATTCTGGCGTAAGCATACTATTTAAACAGGGTCTAGATTATAAAATATGCAAACATATAGCAGATGAGCATGGCAGATATATACTGGTTAAATTTGAACTGTGGGGAGAATTGTATACCTTAGTAAACCTGTATGCACCAAATACTGATCAGCAGAACTTCTTTAGTAAGCTCGATCAATTACTACAAAAGGAAGGGGAGGGGAATTTGCTAAAAACCGGAGATTATAATTTGACCATTAATCCTGATCTAGATAATTCGGGAGGCAGCGGAAAAGGGTCCAGCCTGGCTAGAAGGAGACTGAAATCTCTCATGAAAAAATGGCATCCATCGAACATATGGCACCAAAGAAACCCAGCCAATAAAAATTACACTTTTTATTCCATCCCCCACCATTCATATACCAGGATTGATTATTTTCTAGTAGATAAATTACTGGCAGATAGAATTACCCTGACGTGCATAGACGCCATTACGTGGACTGATCATGCACCTATTAGCATGTCGGTAGGGCTCTCCAGAGCGGAACTGGGATTCCGCCCATGGAAACTGAATGATACCCTCCTCCTTGACGAAGAGTTTTACACCTCTTTGCAAAAAGAAATAACTGAATATTTGAAAATTAACGGTGGTAATCCTGCAGTGATATGAGAGTGTCTGAAGGCAGTACTGAGGGGCCACCTCATATCCCAGGGCACATATTGCAAGAAACTTAGCCAAAGGGAGAAACAAAAAGTGATAGAGAACATAGCAGCCTTATAGGAGTCCCACAAAACATGCTATCCAAATCTACCTATGCAAAATTGCAAAAGGAGAGAGATAAGCTCCAAAGTATGGCCAATACCGAGTTAGCTGCTAGTCTCACTGGTCACGCAGGAAAAGTGAGTGGGGGAGTAGATCAGGAAGATACCTCGCCAGATATCTGAAACAAAAGGTATTACAAAATCAAATCTCAGAAATTGAGGACCCTGATGGTCAAAAAAATCACTTCCCCTCCAGACGTCCGGCAGAGATTTCAACAGTTTTATGGGGAGCTATATTCAGAAGCTGCTGGTATATCAAAGGACTTAATTGATCAGTATCTAGATGATATTCACCTCCCCTCCCTCACAGTCGAGGAATGAGACTTCTTGGATAGAGAGATCTCTCTACTGGAAATTCAACATGCTATTAGAGACCTGAAGGCTAATAAGGCACCAGGACTCGACGGCTTCACGCCCCAATTTTATAAGAAACTGGTAACCTCAGTGGCGCCCCCATTAAATCGCCTATTTAATTCCCTGCGTGAGGGTCACCATCTGGGAGTGGAGGCATTACTATTTTGGGCAAGCTGGGACGAGATTTAAGGAAATGCGGTTCTTACCGACCTATTTCCCTCATAAATGTAGATCTCAAGTTATTAGCCAAAATTATGGCGACACGCCTGAATAGGATCATAGCCCGATTGATCCATACAGATCAGGCCGGCTTTATTCCGGGAAGAATGGCTGCTGATAATATTCGGAAAATAGTCAACCTGGTTGAAAGTGCTAACAAAAATGGAACACCAGCAGTATTAATGTCCATCCGATACCGAAAAAGCCTTCGACATGGTGCATTGGCAGTTACTTTTCCGCACTATGAAGGCAATGACTTTTGGCCCTTTCTTCCTTAATTGGTTGAAACAGTTGTATAATGACCCACAGGCAAGGGTAAAAGTTAACGGGATATACACTGAGCCATTCTCGATCAAAAGGGGCACGAGGTAGGGATGCCCTCTTTCCCCACTACTCTTCGTGCTCTTTTTAGAACCATTAGCGATCCAAGTTCACAGGAGTGGCCGGATCAAGGGGGTATCCATAGGGGAGACAGAATACAAAATGTCTATGTTCGCTGATGACATACTTTTCACACGAACAAACCCAGCCCAGTCCCTTAAATCCGCCCTGGATGCCTTGTTGGCATTCGGGTCAGTATCGGGATTTAAGCTCAACGTAGAGAAATCAGGAATTTTAAACGTGACCATTCCAGAGAGAGATCTCTTGCAGTTGAAGTCCTTCTTCCCATTCACATGGGCTACTAAGAAACTCAAATACTTGGGAGTCTATATCAGTAATAACATTAATGATTTATTCCATCTGAATTATCCCCCGCTCATTCAAAAAATATTTAAGGATCTGGATCGCTGGGATGAATTATACCTCTCCTGGTTTGGGAGGATCTCCTCCATAAAAATGAATATCCTGCCTCGGTTAGGATATTTGTCTCAGTCACTACCGATACACATCCCCTCTGTCATCTCAAGAAGTGGCAACGTCGGATCTTCTCGTACATTTGGAAAAGACGACCCCCCCCCCCCCCGAGTATCTCAAGCTGTTATGTATAGGCTAAAACTCCGGGGTGGTTTGGGAGTCCCTAACCTGAGTTGGTACCTGTTGGCCGCCCAAATGAGAGCTATTTTTGACTGGCATAGAAAAGGAAAACAAAAACAGTGGGTTGACATAGAACAGTGCTTGATTGGACAAACACCGCTAAGGTCATTAATATGGCAGCCCAAAGACACTTGGCATCTGTTGACTTATATGCCGTCTGCGACTAGCAATACCATAAGAATGTGGGGAAAAATGGAAGGAGGTGTTGATAGGCAATCAGAGATATTTTTACAGCTCTGATGTCTCCACCAATATCAGATTTCCTGCAGGGAGTCAATCGGTCACTTTTAAACAGTAGGCAGACAAAGGATTAAGATATATAGGGAATTTGTGGGCAGGAGGGACAATGCTCACATTCTCAGTCCTACAAGAAAAATTTCAGTTACCAGGGAGCGATGTCTTCTCCTAGCTACAAGTCCGACATTTTATCCAGGGGGAAAATATGGGGCAAGACTTAGCAGTAGGCAAGACTGAAATTGAAAATTGGTGCGATCAGGCTGATAGTATTAAAAGGGCAATATCACAGGTTTACAGTTTCTTGAACACAGATCCCAAGGATAAACCAGCATTTATGAAGGCTAGGGAGACAGACTTGGGCACTTTGTTATCTGAGGCCACATGGGACTCTATCTTTTTAAGTACTAAAAAGAGCTCCCCTTTTTCTTCTCTAAGTGAGAATAGCTACAAAGTGCTACTCAGGTGGTATCTGACCCCTACACACCTTTATAAATTAAACACTTCCAGTAACCCTAGTTGCTGGAAAGGATGTGGTCAAGTGAGAACGTTTTACCACATGTGGTGGTCCTGCCCCCGACTAGAGACCTATTGACAGTCAATCACTACTATCATGTAATGCATGTATCATGCCTACATGTAAACCGTTGCGATGGTATATAACTTAGCGACGGTATAGAAAAGATTTTAAATAAATCATACAACAAATTACTGGGATTGCTGTCTCTTTAACTCCAGAAAATGCCCTTTTGAACTTGCCCTTGGACGTAGCTCCTGAACAGGGGAAACTTATAACTCTCATAACTCTTGCAGCACAATGTGAGTTGGCGAGAGTCTGGAGATCTAACACATTGCCACATTATATGATCTTAAGACCAGAATCTCAAAGCTTTGTTCCTTCATGTTAAAGCTGTCTCCAAGAGGAAACACCAGGCACTGTGGCAGCCCATACAAGCGTGGTTAGAACTAAATACAGAGACTCAAGGAATATCCTCAACACCACCATAGATTACCGGGCTCTTGTCGCTATTATAAAAAACTACTACGAAGCATTGTAATGTATATCCTTCTTTATTACATCCCAGCATTGAATGATAGGGAATGATCCAGAAGGGTTTTACAGTGCTAAAGTTTGAACTATACATGCCGTTTAACCAATGTAGGTATTTCCCAATGTCAGTTTCTGGACACTATGTATATGTGTTTACTTTACAATGTTTATTGTGCTGTGTTTAGTATCTGTACAACAGGCATTAATGACAACAAATATGTTGTAATGCGAACTGTGTTAAAATTTAAAATTTAATAAAATATAAATAAAAAAAAAGAAATATGCTGAAGGGTAACTGCTACTTTAAGTGCAATTTAATAATACTAAACGTCTATAGACATGGGTGCTTATCTAAAAAGGATATTTTTTTCCATTCTGTATTTATGGAATTAGGTCCCTATAGGGACAAAAGAGAGCAGAACTTCAGACTCTCACAATAAAAATTATCTAAAGCCCATTAATGCCACTTTAATCCATTTGATAACTCTTCCTGTCCCCAGACTCCAGGAACAGCTGCTGCCTTGAGACATTCTTAGGTAAAGGCCTGGCAGGCAGCTGCTTGAGAACAGGCCCTACCTGGTAATTTCTTCTTTCAGAGCAGAAGGGTCCGTTGGGTAAAACTTCACTCGAAAGCACATGGTGTATGGAGGCTGTGCTGGAGGACAAAGTGGCAGTGTTACTATCTCAGAGTATAAGGTTCCAAAAAGAAAACAGCCATTAACATTCCCAGAAACGACATTTAAATGTTTCATGGGGTCCAGGCTCACTGCTCAATGACTGAAGTACTCACTCCAGAGCCCACATAACTCAGACAAAGCCATGGGGGTCCCCTTGCTCCGATTGCTCTGCAGGCGCAGACTCTCCACTCAGGGGTCCTGATCTCTAAACTTGGGGGGGGGGAGCCTGTGCTCCGAATGCTCCACAGGCACAAACTACCTACTCGAAGCTCTGCAGATGCAGACTCCATGGGGAGAGGGGAGGAGGCCTGTTCTCTGATTGCTCCACAGGCACAGCCTCTAACAGCTAGGGCCTCGTGCTCTAAGTCACTCTGCAGATGCAGACGCCATACTAGGGGGTGAGGTGTGGGAGAAGGGGTCTGTGTTCCGATACTTCCGCAGGAGCACATTCCATACTCATGGAGTGCCTTCTGCTCCGATTGCTCCACAGGCGCAAACTCTATACTCAGGATATCATGCTCCGATCGCCCTGCAGATGCAGACTCCATACTAAGGGGTGGGGGAGAGGGGATTGCGCTCCAATAACTCCGCAGCATAGACTCCATCCTCGGGGGGGGGGGGAGGGAATCTCATGCTCTGATTGCTTTGCAGGCGCAGATACTACACTCAAGGGGGTCCTGCATGATATTCACAAAGAGACAGTGACTATTTGATACTCACATCTCATTTGTTTCACAACAGTCTTTGTAAATTCCAGCCAGTGCTAAAGTAAAGGAAAAGAGATCATGATCAGATGATTAACAAATCCTCTCATTTTTACAATAAGTAAACAGATGACAGTCAGGAGATCCTCGGTTTTGCAATGTGCGCACAAAGGAAAAAGAAAGATTGAAGAACATAAAAATGCCATGCTGGATCAGACCAAGATCCATCAAGCCCTGCATCCTCTCTCCAACATCAGTCAGATCCCATAAAGTACATCTAATTCTTGTTATTCACTCCCAGGGACAGCAATAGCTTTCTTTAGTTCATCTTATGGACTTTTACTCCAGGAACTTGTCCAAACCTCTTTTAAACCCCGCTATGCTCGTTGCCTTGTTCATATCCTCTGGCAACAGATTCCACAGCTTGGTAGTGCGCTGAGTGAAAGTACTTTCTACAATTTGATTTAAATCTGCTGGTTGCTCATTTCATGGAGGGTCCCCTTGTTTTAGTATTTTTTGAAACGGTAAATAACCTTCCTTTATTAGCGTGTTCCATCCCATTCATGATTTTATAAACTTCTACTCTGTCCCCTCTCAGCCGTCTCTTTTTCCAAATTGAAGAGCCCTCACCTGCATAGCCTCTCATCATAGGAGAGCAGTTACATTCCCTTTATTTTTGTCACCCTGCTCTGCATGTTTTAATAAGCCTGATACTTCCCTTTCAATACATATCCAGTGTAGCTCTCTGCTTCAATGGCAGGGGGATGAAGAAAAGATGATTTATATTCAGACAACAACAACAAAGACTGAATTACATAGTCTGGGTAAACAAATAAGCATGGGAGTAGCTTGCTTATTGCGGCGATTACTACCCCTAACCAATTAAGCTAGATATTTCACTTAGATGCAGTTCCAACACTGCTCTCTACATTAATGGTGGGGGTGGAAGGGAAATAGAACCAAAAGTTTACTAAGGGCCAAGAGTAACAGATAAGTATGAGAAAAAAAAAAGTGTGAAAGCTTGCTGGGCAGACTTGATGGGCCGTTTGGTCGTCTTCTGCCATCATTTCTATGTTTCTATGTTTTCTAGTTCTGCTATACCTTTTTTGAGATGGAGCAACCAGAAATGCACAAAATATTCAATGTGCAGTCACACTACGGCTCAACACAGAGGCAATATGATATTTTCTCTTTTCTTCTTCATCCCTAACACTCTTGTTTGTTTATTTTTTTTTATTAGTGTCACACACTGAGCCAAGACTTTCAATGTATTGTCCACCAGGATTCCAAGGTCCTTTCCTGAGTGGTGACTCCCAATAGAGAACCCAGCATCATGTACCTAGAGTTGGGATTATTTTTCCCTCTGTCAGGAATCTTGTGGCATCTTATAGACTCACCGATTTATTGAAGCATGAGCTTTCTAGGACAGTGTCCACTTTGTCAAATGCAACTCTCAAAAGCTCATGCTTCAATAAATTTAATCTATAAGGTGCCACCAGACTACTGTCATTTTTTGCTACACCAGACTAACACAGCTATCCCTCTGAAGAGTTTTCCCTATGTGCATCTCTTTGCACTTTTCCACATTAAATGACATCTGCATTCAATTGCGTAGTCCCCTACTCTTACGTAGTTTCTCACAATCTGTTTTTTGTTTGTTTTTTTAAACAACTTTGAATAATTTTGTCTTATGTGCTTATTTGATAACCTCACTAGTGATGGCCTTTTCCAGATCACTTATGAATATGTTAACAGTATTGGGCCCAGTATCAATTCCTGTAGTACTCCAATAATAAAACAAAACATTAATAAACTTTGAACTATTTTAAAAAGTTCTATCCAAAAAGTGGAAGTTGTGAAATTTTTCTGGTTTGTTTCACAAGCATTCCACTAATGACCTTTCTGCATTTGGAAAACTGATCAGTTAGTCCTACCTTCTATTTATTTATTTAAAAAAAGTATATCTTGCCATATGTACAAATCTAAGCTGGTAACAATACATCCATAAATTAAAAAACAGATTACGTAAAAACCAAACAAAAGCAAAGTCTAGCAAAGAACTCACTCATGCAGTAACATTTATTGACCCAGACTCAAGAAAATGTCATACAATACCATATCAGCCTGAAGAGTTAAGTGAATTTATCTTCTTTAGAAACTAGCTCAGTTCTTTCAAATGCCTGCATGATTAAATACACTGTAAGTAACTTCCGAAATCGAGAAGATGTTTCAACTTTTTCAAATTTTTGTTCAGAGAATTCCATAAAAAAGGCCAACCATTTCAAATAGTCTATCGTGATTCGGCAAAATGTACCTGTCTTATACAGAATACCTGCAACATATTTTAAGATAATGACCTCAATACTGACTTATAAATCTTCAAGACAGAATTGAAACATGTTGGTTCTACTCTATTAAAAGCTTTATTAAATACAAGCATTATATAAGGGGAGTGGACCCTTGTGCTGTGGTATGGTTGATGCAGCCTAGTAGGGGGACCAAGTAGGCCCATACCGTCAGCTAGCAAATGCGCCCTGGGCTGGGACAGAACCCGTTTCCCCCACAGATTGAGTCCTTCAGTTCCGGAGGTCAGCAGGACTTAGAAAACAGCCCCAGAGGGCAATGAAGATAAGAGAGTCCAAGGCCAAGCTGAGGTCAGAGCAAGCAGCAGTCAGGCAATCACCAGGCATAGGCAGAGAGTCAGGGCAGGCAGTGAGCAAAGTGCAATCCAGGTCCAAAACAATGGTCGGCGGCAGGCAAGAGAATAGCCAGATCCAAAGCAAGGATCAAATTTGACTGGTCAAGCCGAGGTGGGGTGGGCTGGAGCAGGCTGGGTAGATAAGAGCAGGATGAGATGAAGCAGAGAACAGGAACACCGCTGGGAAGGAATCACAGCAACATGCACTGCAGGAAACACAGGAGGATCTGTTGTGCCAGCAGTGCTTAAAAGCAGAACAATGTGTGAGGTTATCACAGGGTACCATGAGAGCTTTCTTGCCACGGGCTCTAAGACTAGCTGTGCACAACTACAGGGATCCTAGGAGGAGAGAGAGCATGGCGGCATCTGGCAGCAGAGTTGGTGGTCTTCTTGCTGCTGATGAACTTCTCATGTGCCAGGACAGGGGTGAGAGAGACTGCTTCGAGGCCATCCCACGAATGGTCGAATGTTACAGTACCCCACTTCAAAACCTCCTCCCAGACCTCTATGCTTAGGTTTCTGGGGGAAGTACTGATGGATGTCCCTTACCATCTGGGGAGGGGGGGGGGGGGGTTGTAGATTGGATGTGGGCTCCCATAAGTTCTCTTCAGAACTAAACCCTTTCCAGGAGAAATGGTATTCAAGGCAGTTTTGGTATCTCCTGGAGTCCAGAATTTCCTGTACCTCAAATTCGGTGTCAGTCTAGATGTGGCTTCAGTGGGACTGGGGTATCATCGTGATAGCTAGGAGAGGATCAGAGGCTTCAAGAGTGAGAAGTGGAAGATGTTATGAATTTTTTTAGAGTGGCTGGAAGTTTTAGTTGGTAGGCCACTGCTTTCTAACCACTGTAGAATGGGGAATGGTCCAATACACTTGGGTGCGAACTCGAAGGCATCTGAAGTCACAGGTTGTGGGTGTACAACCATACTAATTTCTCCAGGCTTGAATTGTGGTGATGGTCATCACTTCTTGTCAGCCTGCTTTTTGAATCAACTAGCCGCAGAGCTGAGTGACTAATAGCTTCTTTGCCAAAGGTCCCCGAGATTGCAGCTCATGGCATTGGCCGCAGGGCAGAATACCAAGAGCGGAATTGGGAGAGGTACTCTGCTGTAGACTATTTGAAATAGCAATGAACCAGTACTCCTCATATGATTATTGTGGCAGAACTCTGTCCATCGGAAAAGAAATGCCCAGTCGTTAACACATCCTCTCAGGAAGTTTTTGAGGATCTGGTTGAGCCTGTCTGCCCATTATGTTGAGAATGGTATGAGGTTGTGAAGTCCAGGGTAATGCCAAATTTTGTGAAGAGACCCCTACAAAATCGAGCTGTGAATTAAACTCCGTGGTTTGAGAGTATATGGAAAGGAAGCCCATGGAGACAAAAGATATGTTGCACAAAGAGGCAAGACAGTTCTGGTGCGGAAGACAGACCGGAGGGAGATGTAAATTAAGTCATCTTAAAAGGATTTAGCAGCTGGGATTCACTGCCAAGAAGTACAGAGTCATGCATCTGGGGTGCAGTAATCCAAAAGATCTGCATATGATGGAGGGTGAAAGACTTATGTACACGGACCAAGAAAAGGATACTGGGGTAAGTGTCTGGAGAATGTATCTCAAAAAGAATAGAGACAGGATGGAGGTGGTCCAGAGAAGGGCAACCAAAATGGTGTGGGCCAGTATCAAAAGACTTATGAGGAGAGGCTGAAGAACCTAAATATGTATACCCTGGAAGAGAGGAGGAGGAGATGTTTCAACTTTCAAATTTTCATTCAGAGAATTCCATAAAAAAGGTCAACCATGCCAAATAGGTTATAGAATCACGAGAGACTATCATTAAAATCAACCATTGTACCTGAAGACTGGAGGGTGGCCAATGTATGCCCAATATTTGAAAAAAGCTCTAGGGACGATCCGGGAAACTATAGACCAGTAAGCCTGACTTCAGTGCCAGGAAAAAGAGTGGAAACTATTCTAAAGATCAAAATCATAACAGCATATAGAAAGACATGGTTTAATGGAACACAATCAACATGGATTTACCCAAGGGAAGTCTTGCCTAACAAATCTGCTTCATTTTTTTGAAGGGGTTAATAAACATGTGGATAAAGGTAAACCGGTAGATGTAGTGTATATGGATTTTCAGAAGGCGTTTGACAAAGTCCCTCATGAGAGGCTTCTAATGAAACTAAAAAATCATGGGATAGGAGGTGATGTCCTTTTATGGATAACAAACTGGTTAAAAGACAGGAAAGAGAGTAGGATTAAATGGTCAATTTTCTCAGTGGAAAAGGGTAAACAATGGACTGCCTCAGGGATCTGTACTTGGACCGGTGCTTTTCAATATATTTATAAATGAATTGGAAAGGAATACGACGAGTGAGGTTGTCAAATTTGCGGATGATACAAAACTATTCATAGTAGTATTGGAATGCACTTCCAATAGAATTGAGAACGCAACCCAACATAAAAACCTTCAAGAAGGAGCTGAAAACCTGGCTATTTACCAAAGCCTACTTAAACACACTGACAACCACACAGCTAGCCACTAATAGAGCTCACCATAAAGAAACATACCCCCCATTACCATCACCTGAACAACAACATTGCTATTAAACAATCTTGCTACTACCTCTCGAGAATAGGAGAAATATTCCTAACTAACCAAAAATGGATATCTGGCCATATCATCATTGAAACTTCAACTAATCATATTGTATCCTCTAACGTAACATTGCAACTTTAACCCAATAACATTACATATTCAACTGAAATGTCCACCTCTATCCTGTACTCTTATCCTGTAACTTCATCTTATAACCCTACCCTCCTCATATTCATATAGGGCATTCCCCCTCATAACACCAAACTCTTTTCAAAGCATGCCTTTCCCGTCCCGCTCTGCTCCCCAGGCCTCGATTGCTCATAGTAGTGTTGGAAATACTCACTCGCTGCTTGTCAGGATCCACAAACCGAATTCCAAAGTAATCCTTCTCCAACAGGTTAAGGTGGTGGCAGAGCAGGTCAAACAGATACTGCCCCTTGGCATCTCTCTGAAAGATAAGAGCAAACTAATAAACAACCAGAAACCAAACCTGCAGGGCACAGACAACCACTGTCTCAGGTCCCAGAAGAACCAAGAGATTTCATGAGTACAATAGTTTCCACCAGGTTTTAAAACCAGAGAAATATTAAGAAAGCAGAGTTGCTTACCTGTAACAGGTGTTCTCCCCAGACAGCAGGATGTAGTCCTCACATATGGGTGACGTCACTGGACGGAGCCCTATCATGGAAAACTTTTCTGTCATAGTTCCTAGAAAGCTTTGACTGGCACACTGAGCATGTCCAGCATACCATGATCCCTGTGTCCACAGGGGTCTCCCTTCAGTCTCATTTGTAGCAAAACGTGCGAGCGAAAAAAGAAAATAAGAAACGTAAGCGGACCCATCTCCATGGGGTGGCGGGCGGGTTTCGTGATGACTACATCCTGCTGTCCTCTGAGAACACCTGTTACAGGTAAGCAACTCTGCTTTCTCCCAGGACAAGCAGGATGGTAGTCCTCACATATGGGTGATTAGCAAGCTACAGGCTGACTCGTACTACAATAGGCCAATAGCAGACAACTCGTGCAGCAGGCACAATAATTGGAGTGCTATTGGCAATGATGAGGCAGCCTGAAATCATAGCAGGTGGTTGTGGAAGGAGTTGGGGATTATACTGGAAGAAAACTTTTCAAGACAGGTTGGCCAAAGGCAGAGTCTTGACGGATTTCCGTATCTAAGCAGTAGAGGGCTGCGAATGTGTGAAGAAAGCTCCATGTCGCAGTCTAGCAGATGATGGCAATTGGTACTGAGCAATAGTGTGTTACTGATGTTGCCATGGCCCTTACAGATTGTGCCTGTACTCGCCCCTGGAGAGGAAGGCCTGCTTCCTCATAGCAGAATTCGATACAGTCTGCTAGTCAGTTGGAGAGAGCTTGTTTGCCCACTGGAACTCGCAGCTTGTCTTTGTCAAGGAAGGAAAGAGTTGGGTGGATTTCCTATGGAGTGTAGTGCAGTTTAGGCAGAATGCAAGTGCACACAATACCGTCCAAGGTGTGCAAAACCCTCCCGCCCTGGTGAGAGAGAGCCTTGGGAAAAAGTGGGCAGACTATAGACTGAGTAAAGTGGGAGGCTGTGTTCACCTTAAGAAGAAATTTAGAGTGGGTATGGCGGACCACTTGGTCACGGAGGAACCTGGTGTCAGTTGGGTATGCAAGAAAGGCTTGTAAGTCAATGATCCTTTTAGCAGAAGTGATGGCTACGAGGAAAATAATTTTCCATGTTAGAATTTTAAAGTTATAGGAATGCAGAGGCTCGAACGAGGAACGTATGAGCCTTGTAAGCACTACATTTGGGCCCCAGTCCGTAACAGGTGATCATAGAGGAGGCTTAAGTTGTAGAAAACCCATGATAAGCCGACTTATAAGGGGTTGAGCCGTTAACCAGGCATCCCCTACTCCTTGGTGGTAAGCTGAGATGGAACTGAGGTGTACCCGTGCGGAGGATGTCTGGAGACCAGAATCCGAAAGGTATCCTAGATAGCCTAAGAAGAGATTGAGTGGGGCAGAAAAAGGAGTCAATACCTTTTTGTGTACACCATTTGATAAAAAACTTGCCCATTTCGAATGGTAAGAATTACGTGTGGAAGGTTGTTGTGAAGCTACAAGTACCTGAGAATATCAGTGAGTGTGTTATGAGATTGACCTGTGAGTGATAGGTCGAGAAGTATGAGGAAGCATACTTGTCTAGGGCAGGACGTAGTATGAGAATCATTGAAAACCTGTCCTGTTGTAGCATCACGAGAGTTTTGGCTATGAGCGGTATCAGAAGAGACGCATATAGGAGGCCTTTGTTGCAGGGGCGAGCAAAGGCGTCCATGGTAACGCATTTATTTGCTTGTGTAGGGAGTAGATCTGTCCACTCTGTGGTTCTATTCGGACGCAAGAGGTCGATGGTTGGCTATAAGATTTTGCTCGCTACCCATGGATTCAGAGACCACTCATGAGGATGGAGAATTCGACTGAGATTATCTGTTAATAGGTTCGGTATGTCTATTAGATAAGTGGCCCGGAGATGCATGGAGTGTGCAAGGGCCCAGGTCCAGAACTGCGCGGCTTCCTGGCAGATCAGATAAGAGCCTGTGTTTGTCACTGTGTGTTCGAGTACCACATTGCCACTATGTTGTCTGTCTGTATTCACAAATATTTTGTGAGAGGCAGTGTTTGAAGACACAAAAGGCATAATGAATGGCTCGAAGCTCCAGGAAGTTGATCTGAGACTTTCCATGGAGTGGAGTAGACGTATTTTAGGTTTGGAAGGTGTTGATATGAGCTCTCCAACCCAAGATGGATGCGACTGTGGCCAAGATCATCTGAGGATTTGTGACTGGATTGGTGATATGGATCAGGGACGAAAGCGGTTGAGCCACTGAAATATGAAAATCCACTGAGTTTTCCTCATGGCTAGTCTGGCCATAGGAGTGATGTGGATAGTGGAAACCATGTGACCCAGCAATGAAAGAATTGATGGGCTGAAGCTATGTTTCATGCGCGCAGAGATGTGGAGAATTTGACAGGATGTCTGTGCAGTTGTTGGGCAGGAAGTCCGTTGCAACTGTAGTGCCCAGAACTGCTCCATTTGGGATTTATGGTAGTTGATCAGAAATCCCAGCCAAATTTAGAAGATTTATAGTGAGTCTTGGAGAATTTAGAGCTCCTTGCTTGGATTGACTCCTATTAGGCAGTTGTCCAGGTAAGGAAAGGCATGAATGCTGTTTTTCTCTGTAGACAAGCGGCAGTCATTGCTAGGCATTTGGTGAAATACACAAGTTGTCGAAGCTAATGTGAACGGCAGAACTTGGTATTGAAAATGTTGATGACTCACTATGAAGCACAAAGAAAGATCAGACGATAGAGGCAACCCACTTATTGTAGTAAGGGAAGCAAGGTGGTGAGAGACATCATTCTGAACTTTTCCTTCCAAAGAAATTTGATGAGATTTCTGAGGTCCAGAATGGGCGGAGATCGCCTGCTTTCTGTTGAAAGAAGGAAATAGCGGGATTAAAATCCTCAGTCTTGTTGCGTCCGGGGAACGGTATCCCGAACCCTGGTCCTCAGTGGGATGGCCGCTCTGTTGTCTGGCAAGGTGGAAAATCCAGGCACCTGCCCGATTGGCGGAGCTGGTGTGATCTGGATATCAGTTGGTCTCACACAGGAGCGTGAATGGTAAAAGGTCCTTTTAGCATCTCTCTCTGCTATGCAAGAAACAGAGAGCTGTCGCAGTGTCTCACAGTGGTCTTGCAATTGAAGCACTGTCTGCTGGACCTTGTGCATGACAGATCAGCTAGGTCATCTTGTACTTCAGGCTGTAAATCAGGGGCTGGAAGCCAGGTTACTATCGAGTATGGAGTCCTGTTGCTGGCAATGGGAGGATGTCTCGAAGCAATCCCTTGTGCTGGCAGAGAGGTTCCCTTGGTGTTGTGTCAAACATAGCTGGTAAATAGCAATATGTGACACCAATGTGGTTCTTGGAAGATGTTACAACCTAGAACCTTTCGAAAACATCTGGTCCGTTTTAGTGACCAGGTCTTGTGGGATCAGTGCCGTAGCGGGATTAGAATGCCCATCACCCTTCATGATGGAGTCTCAGAAGGACGAATCAGCGGCGATGACTTAGGCTGTCGTTGGTATGTGTCAAAACAAGGCGGTGGCACAACAGTGCAAACATCGATGGCTCCCATGGTAGTAGATTCCAGAAGGCATCGAGGACAGCCTGAGGGACGTAAACATCCAGGTCCTCCCTTGTAAACTGGTATGGGTAGCGCAGCTACAGGGGAAGACAAGCTAGGCGTTATTGGCACTTTCACATTAATTTGTGGTGGCTCAGTACCCGGTGTTATGGATGAGCGGTGTTTGGGTGGATCCTTGGGTACTGTGGTAGATGACCACGCCCACAGGGAGGAGCACGGTGAGGAGCCACATTACTAAGCTAGACTCAGAACGCACAAACACATGGGCCGATACAGTACAGTGCGCTCCGACAATCGCGCGCACAGGAGAGTAGCCTGTGCGCGAGCCGGGAGAGAGGGCATTCGCCCGGTCTCCCGCGGACTTTACTGTATCGGCCCAATAGTTAGTTCTTTATTATACAGCTTGAAGAGTACCACCAAAGGTGGCAGTAGTGAGGCAGTCTGGTAGTTCCAGTCTCAGGGACCTCGGCAAAGGGAGCCCTTCTCACCCCGTTGGTATTTGGAGGTTCCGAAGCAGGTTTCCCAGCAAGGAAGTACTGTGGATGAGATAGACAGAGTTAGAGTACTCACTAGGTGTTTGCTGAAGATATGCGATTCCACCAAATTGTAGAAGAAGGTGCAGGCACCAAGGCAGGGAGAGCAGGCCCTCGAGGAGCGAGTACCTGTTCCCTGTAAGGCACCTGAAATAAAGCAGAGGGCCCCCAAGGAGTGGATACCCAGGTTAGCAGCTACCCCTAAGGGCAGAGAGAGAGCTTCCAGCGGCAGCACGGAAGCGGCAGAGTAGCGTAGACAGGAACAGAACAAATCCCAATCGAGTCCTCGCTAACTCAACAAGCTAGCAAATTAGAAGATGTTATATACCCAGATGGCGTGAAGTCTGTAAGGGGGAACGCCCCCGAGGTTCGCGCCAAGGTTGGAATAAAGACATGGGTGAAGCACGCGCGCATCCTAGTAGGTACCTGGGAGGAGCATGGCGGGAGGCTGCACCATAGCTGTTCCAGGGACACCGGAGAGGTCGGCTGGTAGACGCGGCGGTAGCCATCTTTCTTAGGTAAGCGGGAGGAGCCGTGAATAAGGTGAGGCAAACGGGGCGAAGCCGTCTAGCACCGACGGACGCAACACCTGGCACCGGTGTCGGTGGGGAACACCTCGGTGCCTCGGGTGCAGAGGAGCATGGAGACTCGTGTACCCGGGCCCGCTTCCAAACTGGCTCAATGGACATTGATGCCAGTGTGGTATCAGTGACGGCACCGAACAAGGAATCACGTCGGTGCTGGTGACGATGTTTCCTCCCTCGGAGCTCGGCCTCGGTCATTCTCCAGCACCGAGGAAATGCAACAGATGTCCAGAATGGCATCGGCGACGGTTGTTTACCATGGCAGTAGCTTTGTTTCCCCTCGGTGCTCGGCCCAGTCATTCTCCAGCACCGAGGAAGATGCCACCGATGTCATGGATGGCATCTGTGGCAGATGGTCACCATGCCGGTGACGATGACTCTCACGGTGCTCGGCCCGGTCATTCTCCAGCTCTGAGGAAGATGCCCTTGCTGTCTTGGATGGCATTGGTAATGGACTGTCACAGTGCCTCCATTGCTCCTGGCATTGTTTGTCCCCAAGGATTATTCTATTATTTAAGGCTTTTTTATACCGATGTTCGTAGGTACATCACATCGGTTTACATAGAACAAGAATTAAAATTAGAAACAAACTTTACATGTAACTGATTACACAGGGCTCTGGTTTAGAACCCAAAGTATGGAGCATTTTTCTTTAGGTCGAGGGCATTGATTGAGGTATAGATGCTTCGGTAGCATCGACGGTATCGATGGCGGCTTTGAAGGTATCCGGGAAGGCATTGATATGGGCATTGATGGCATCGAAGGAGGCATCGACGGCGGCCCTGGCAGCAATGGGAACCGTGGACGTCCCTATCCCTCTAGCTCCGATGAACCCGGTGGAAGACGCAGGAAAGACTGGCATCGTGGGGCGGACTGAGGGTGATAGACATAGGGAGAAAGAAGGCCGCAGTTCGGTTGGTAACCGGGGAAAGCCGATAGTGAGGTGACGGGCATAGAACTCACCGAGCATCGATGAAATGTACGCGAAGGGAGACCCGTGTAGGGAGAAATTATTTGTGAAGTAAAACTTGTTTCCGTGAGGAAAAGTTATGAGAAAATCTCACAGAGCTTCTAAACGTGAGGCAAACTGCATCGTGTCAAAAAGAGACTGAAGGGAGACCCCTGTGGACACAGGGATCATGGCTTGCTGGGCATGCTCAGTGTGCCAGTCAAAGCTTTCTAGAAGCTTTGACAGAAATGTTTTCCGTGATAGGGCTCCGTCCAGTGACATCACCCATATGTGAGGACTACCATCCTGCTTGTCCTGGGAGAATCTCTGTGTTAGTGAAACAAGTCATCCCGCCACATGTGAGCTTTTCTCCCTCATGTATTTAAACTTATTTAAAGTGTTGCACATAGGGAAAAATAACCTTTGCTGTAGTTACACAATGTTAGGTTCCATATTAGGAGCTACCACCCAGGAAAAAGACCTAGGCATCATAGTGGATAATACTTTAAAATCGTCAGCTCAGTGTGCTGCAGCAGTCAAAAAAGCAAACAGAATGTTAGGAATTATTAGGAAGGGAATGGTTAATAAAACGGAAAATGTCATAATGCCTCTATATCGCTCCATGGTGAGACCGCACCTGGAATACTGTGTACAATTCTGGTCGCCGCATCTCAAAAAAGATATAATTGTGATGGAGAAGGTACAAAGAAGGGCAACCAAAATAATAAAGGGGATGGAACAGCTCCCCTATGAGGAAAGGATGAAGAGATTAGGGCTGTTCAGCTTGGAGAAGAGACGGCTGAGGGGGGATATGATAGAGGTGTTTAAGATCATGAGAGGTCTTGAATGAGTAGATGTGAATCGATTTTTTAAACTTTCAGATAATAGAAGGACCAGGGGGCATTCCATGAAGTTAGCAAGAAGCACATTGAAGACTAATCAGAGAAAATTCCTTTTCACTCAACTGCACAATTAAGCTCTGGAATTTGTTGCCGGAGGATGTGGTTAGTGCAGCTGGGTTCAAAAAAGGTTTGGATAAGTTCTTGGAGGAGAAGTTCATTAACGGCTATTAATCAAGTTTACTTAGGGAATAGCCATTGCTATTAATTGCATCAGTAGTTTGGGATCTTCTTGGTGTTTGGGTACTTGCCAGGTTCTTGTGGCCTGGTTTGGCCTCTGTTGGAAACAGGAAGCTGGGCTTGATGGACCCTTGGTCTGACCCAGCATGGCAATTTCTTATGTTCTTATGCACAGAAAGATGTACTAAAGACTTGCTCATGTTTTTGTTTTGCACTAAACTTGATGAGTGTACCTGTACTAAATAAGCTGGTTGTCAAGGACAAGTGTAGAAGGAGGGAGGGTGGGGGAAGGGACAACAATGATGGGATTGAATGATTCCTCTTTTCTGTAATTTGAGGATGTATATATGTTGTATCTTTGTAAAAACACAATAACGAGATTATACAAAAAAAAAACCCAAAACCCTAGACTCTCTTCTGTAACCTTGGTTTGGGATAACAATGATCTCTGTTTCAGGAAGATTCAAAGGCAGATAGTAATCAATGAATCCTAATGACTGCACATTTAGCAGCTGACTTCTTGGAATTGCCTCTTGGCGGCTCCTGACTTCCTGCTTAAAAATATCACAATAGTACATAAACGTAGGGGGACAGGGTGGCCAGGTGTGCGCACAAGCAGCTGCACTCTCCTTGCTAGCTTCTCTTCCATTTATCTCAATCCTGCGCTGCACTGGGACAGATCTCATTTTCTTTTGTTAAAGAGTCCTCGAAGGGCAATAGTAAAAACAGTTACAAAGTAAATTCATTCATAAAATATAAGATCAGTCACTACAAACCAGAGTGAGCAGTCCCATGGGCTATAAACTGCCATGAGCATATAAGCTAGGACAATTACTTCAGCCCCTGAAAAAAGTGCAAGGAAAAATACCACATAGACATCTATAGTATATTCTTGTAATTATAAAACAATGATATAGTGATATAGTCCCCACTCATCTTCAACATCTTCCAAGACTGACTGCACTATTAATTCTTAGCATCCCATTCCCCCATGGCATATTATAGTAATGCTGAGCATCCCTGCGTGAGAAACTTTCATAAAGCAAAACTGGAAATTGCTGTGGGAAACTAGTATGTAGCAACTCCAATCCTAAAAAGCAGGTTTGCTTGCCGTAAACGGTGTTTCCGTAGATAGCAGGATGAATTAGCCATGCTGTGTGGGAAGCGTCGTGACCCGAAGTAGGCGGAGTCTCCTCAGCTAGTAACAGAGCTTTGAGTCTGTGCGGCTGCGCGGTGGTGTTCCCACGCGATTCCCTCTCCTCTTCAGTTTCTTTGTAGCCAAGAAAGAGGTAAGATACGTTAGTGTGTCTTGTAGTTGACTGTCTAGGGAGGAGGGAGGGAACACATAGCTAATTCATCCTGCTATCTACGAAACACCGTTTACGGTAAGCAAACTTGCTTTTTCCAGTCGATAGCAGGGCTGAATTAGCCATGCTGTCTGGGAGTCCCAAGCTCCCCGGTTGTGTCCGTGTGTAATGTTTTTGAAGGTTTGGACAGTCTCATAGCTTTTGTGTAGTTGAAGACTGCTATGCCTAGTGCTGCATCAGAGGTTGTTTGTTGTTGAAGGGAATAGTGAGATGTGAAGGTATGAATGAATGCAGATATCCAGTAGTGGAACATTGTTCAAGTGGGCAACCGATGCTGCTGTGGCACGTATCTGATGCACCTTAGGCTTACTGTCAAGTTTGATGGAACGTTTATTGTAGCAAAATAGAATGCATTGTGATAACCAACTGGCTATGGTCCTTTTTGAAACGGGTTGGCCCAGATCATTGGGGTTAAAGGAAAGGAACAGTTGAGAGTGCCTAGAAGTGGACTGAGTCCTTTGTTTGTAGTAGGCCAGAGCTCTTTTACAGTCTAGAGTATGTAGAAGTTTCTCTCGTTCATTGGCATGCAGCTTTGGCATAAAAATGGGATGTGTGATGGTTTGATTGAGGTGAAAAAAAGGAAACCACCTTAGGAGAAAGGTAGGGTGAGGTCAGAGAGCCACTTTGTCATGGTAAAACTCTAAATAGGGGGAGTAATGAACCAATGCCCGGAGTTCACTGACCCCTCCATGCTGATTGTGATGGCCACTAGAAAAACTGTTTCCATGTCACATATTTTATGTGGCTTGGTGTCCATTGGTTCAAAGGGTGGTAGCATGAGCTGTTCCAAAACTATGTTGAGATCCCATGGTACCAGTGGGTTTGGTCACCGACGGGCGAAGTCGTACATGTCTTCATGAATCTAGATATTAGTGGATGATTTGATATAGGTAGATCGTTATGCTGGTCATGAAACGCTGCTATAGCACTAATGTGTACTCTGACTGAAGTGGTAGCTAAATCCGCCTCGGACAGGGTGTGTAGATACTGTAGTAATTGAGAGGTGGGTAGCAGAAAAAGGACTGATGTTCCTAGGAGTGCACCAGGTTAGATAGCGATGTCATTTGCCTGTATAGTTACGTCTGGGTGGAAGGTTTTTTGGATGCGATGAGGATGTCTTCCACATGTGATTCAGTACTTGCCGTTCAATCTCCATGCTGTGAGATGAAGCGATTGATTCATCGGGTGAAGAAGAGAGCCCCCCTTTTTGCGTTAGAAGATGTGGGATGGTTTTGAAGCAGTATTGGTGGGCGTATGGAAAGAGCATATCAGAAAGACCTACCATGGCTGCCTTGTCTGTTGCTTTCTGTGGCAAAGAGATCTATTGACGGAAAACCTCATTGTTGAAAATGTTTTCCCGCCACTTCTGGATTCAGGGTCCACTCATGTGGATGAAATACTCGGCTTAGACGATCTGCTGTTATATTGTCTAGACTGGGAAGGTAAGTGGCTTGGAGTGAGATTTGGAACTCGAGAGCCCAGTGAAGTATCTGAAGTGCTTCTTGACAAAGTATCCAAGAACTGGACCCCCCTCCTTTGTTTATGTAAACATTGCCACTTGGCCTGTCGGTATACACCATGAGATTCGAGTGTTGGATTTGAACTGAGAAGGTTTGAAGGTGCCTTCCAGATCGCTCGAAGCTCTAGGAGATTGATCTGGTACATAGATTCTTGAGAAGTCCAGAGACCTTGCATTTTTAGGGTGCTGAGATGGGCCCCCCCCAACCTTTCCTGGACGCATTGGTAGTGAGCGTGAGCAGATGCGGAGGTAGACAAAAGGGGGCCCCCATTGATAGGTTGGAAGGAGAGCTCCACCAGCGGATGTCCTCCTTCATTGTGTTGGTAATGAGAATCTTGAAGCTGAGTAGTTGGAGAAACTGAGACCACTGTGTCTTTAGCCCCCACTGTAAGCGGCGCATGTGAAGCCTGGTGTGGGGAACTACGAAGATCGCTGCCGCCATATGCCCCAGAAGTTGAAGGATTTGGCACGCGGATGATTGAGTTTGTTGATGAGGCCTCTGCGCTAAGGTCATAAGAGTGCGCATTCTCTCCCTGTGGGAGATAGGCCTTCTCTTCTGTCGATTGATGAGAGCACCTATAAACTGGAGTATTTGTGTAGGTTGGAGTTGGGGATTTTTCGAAGCTGATCAGGAAACCAACTTTTTGGAGGCAATTGATTGTACATAACGTGTGCGCTTTGAGAGTGGGACGGATCCAAAGCTACTATTAACCAATCTCCAGATAAGGAATTATTTGGATCGAGAGTTGCCTGAGATGAGCCACCACCACTGCTAGGCATTTTGTGAACACCCTTGGGGCTGAAGATAGACCAAAGGGAAGCACTTTGTATTGGTAGTGTGAACTCTGATCTGGAAACAGAGGTACTGCCAAGAGGAAGGGTGAATTGGTATATGGGAATAGCATCCTTCAGGTCGATGGAACATAACCAATCGTGGGGTTGTATCGAGATAGGATAGTTTTGAATTTCACTTTTTGAATGTGTTGATTCAGGAGGCGGAGATACAGGAAAGGACGGAGGCCTCCCATTTCTTTGGAATGAGAAAATATGGGAATACAACCCTGATTCTGATGTTGAAGAGGAACCATTTGAATAGAATTCTGGAGTAAATAGGTTTGATAACTCCATATGTACGGATACGTATGGGAGGGTGTAGCTCGTGTTGGAGACAGGTGAGGAAGGGGTGGAATGGATTTGAAATTTAGATGGCATCCTTCCTTGATGATGTTGATCACCCTTTGTCTGAAGTGATGGATTCCCAATGGTTTAGAAAAATTGGAGACTCCCTCCTATGAAGTCTGGAGTGGCGGTGGCTGGATGGTACTCAAAATAGACGACTGCTGCTTTTGCTGCGGTGCTGGTGTATTGCTTTTGTGTCTGGGTCTTCCCCTTGGTGTAGTCCTGGGACGTGACCTGGGGGGTGCAATATCAATGTGGTCTATATTGGTGGCATAATGTCTAGAATATGACAGAGGGTAATACCAACGATGGTAAGGTTGAAAATATCTCTGCTGAGGCTTGTGTGATTCCGAGGGGAAGGTAAGAGATTGAACGGGTGCACTTTGTTCTTTCAAATGGGAGATTGTGTCTGTGAACTGATCACCAAAAAGATTGTCTCCCACGCATGAAATGTCCGCCAGTTTGTCATGGACATCAGTGCGAATAGTGCTTGCCTTGAGCCAAGCAAGACGCTTGGCTGCTATGGCCGAAGCGGAGGTTCGTGTAGATGACTCAAATGTTTCGTAAATGGATCTGAGCAAATGTCTAAGTCCTTCTTCTAAATCCAAAAATGGTTGTGGAAGGGTATTATCTTCTGAAAGACAAAGTTGGTGAAGTTTTTGAAGAGTCTCGAATAGGTATTGTGTAGTATAAAATTGATGGTGTTGAATCCTAGATGTCAACATGGAGGAATGATAAACCTTCTTTGCGAAGTCGGCCAAGCATTTATGTTCTCTATTTGGTGGGACGTTGGAGTGTAGTTTTGAGCGTTTTGCTTTTGCAAGAGCTGACTCTACTACCACCGACTGATGAGGAAGTTGAGGAGATTCATAGTTTGAAGAGTTACGAATGTTATATTATGTCACTCTTCCTGCAGGTTGTGGTTGTGGAAAATGGGGTTTTCCAATTTTTTAAAAGGTGGTTTTTTTCAAGCCCGAATGTGGCGGTAGGGCAGTTGGTTCAGCAGGGGTTTCAAAAATTTTGAGAATGCCCATCATTTCCGTTCTAGGATCTGGGATTCGTTCTGTTGGAACTTGGAGGAGGGTACCTACTTTCTCAATCAATTTTGAGTAGGTTAAGTCCTCAGGAGGGAAAATAAGGCTCCTGTGGTCCCTCTGGGGTATCCGATGGTAATCCGGTAGAAGAATTAGACAAAACCGTAGAAACCTGTGAAACAGGGCTCGCTGGGTGATGCTCGGGTTCTGAGCTGTGGTCCCCTGTAAGGGGATCCAGTGAAGGGGGTGTAGAGGTATGTGGAGAGACCACTGGTGGTACCTGTTTACCTTGTTCCAGGTCTTGAAAAATGTGGAAAGTACTTCTGATATTTTTGACATTGCAGATGCTGCAAGGGTTCCTTGTGGAGGAATGTACAGTCTCTGTCTTTTATGTGGAGGATAAATGGCATGTAGCAAAATATTCTCAGGTGAAGTATTCCCACTGTGAATATTGGGATTTGCGTGAGCTTGTTTTGGTGTAGGTAGTGCTGATCCTGCTGAGAGAATGTGCACTGAGAATAGTTTGTTGTGAGGGAACTGATTCTGTGTCGGAGAGAAGTTCCACTTCAATCTCCCGGCTAGATGTGGAGAAAGTAGGAGAGTGTTCTAGATGCTTCCTCTTTGCTGCTCTTTTGGAAGGAGTATGTATTTTACTTTTAGGCTGTGTAACTGAAACATGCCCCATGGATATTCCTATGGTAGAAGTTTTTAGTGTTGACATATGCTTCGAATATAAGAACATAAGAAATTGCCATGCTGGGTCAGACCAAGGGTCCATCAAGCCCAGCATCCTGTTTCCAACAAAGGCCAAACCAGGCCACAAGAACCTGGCAATTACCCAAACACTAAGAAGATCCCATGCTACTGATGCAATTAATAGCAGTGGCTATTCACTAAGTAAACTTGATTAATAGATGTTAATGGACTTCTCCTCCAAGAACTTTCCAAACCTTTTTTGAACCCAGCTACACTAAATGCACCAACCACATCCTCTGGCAACAAATTCCAGAGCCTTACTGTGCATTGAGTGAAAAAGAATTTTCTCCGATTAGTCTTAAATGTGCTACTTGCTAACTTCAGAGAATGCCCTCTTGTCCTTCTATATTCGAAAGTGTAAATAACCGAGTCACATATACTCGTTCAAGACCTCTCATGATCTTAAAGACCTCTATCATATCCCCCCCCTAAGCCGTCTCTTCTTCAAGCTGAACAGCCCTAACCTCTTCAGCCTTTCCTCACAGGGGAGCTGTTCCATCCCCTTTATCATTTTGGTTGCCCTTCTCTGTGCCATCTCCATCGCAAATATATCATTTTGGAGATGCGGCGACCAGAATTGTACACAGTATTCAAGGTGCGGTCTCACCATGGAGCGATATAGAGGCATTATGACATTTTCCATTTTATTAACCATTCCCTTCCTAATAATTCCTAACATTGTTTGTTTTTGACTGCTGCAGCATACTGAGCTGACTATTTTAAAGTATTATCCACTATGATGCCTAGACCTTTTTCCTGGGTGGTAGCTCCTAATATGGAACCTAACATTGTGTAACTACAGCATGGGTTACTTTTCCCTATATGCAACACCTTGCACTTGTCCACATTAAATTTCATCTGCCATTTGGATGCCCAATCTTCCAGTCTTGCAAGGTCCTCCTGTAATGTATCACAATCCGCTTGTGATTTAACTTCTCTGAATAATTTTGTATCATCCGCAAATTTGATAATCTCACTCGTCGTATTCCTTTCCAGATCATTTATATATATATTGAAAAGCACCGGTACAAGAACAGATCCCTGAGGCACTCCACTGTTTCGAAGAGGTTTCATGTTTTGAAAATGCTCCATGCTTCGTGGCGGCGCCCTGCGTCGTGGTGGCACTGTGCTTCAAGACAATGTCATGCGTCATAGATGCTTGTCTCTTCGGACCGGATGGTGGGGTTCGTTTGTCTTTAGCAACCTAGAACCCATCGACTCATCTCCCTTGCCATAAGTTTCCAGATCCTTCTCCGGAGCCCCGGTATGGATCGCGGGCAATCGGGGTTTTTGAAAACCCGAGATAATGCCCGGCATGCTTTACCCCGCTTCGGAGGGGCCCAGGGAGGAAGCCCATTTTGCGTGGGCTTTACCTGTCTTCGCCGGTCCCGGCGAAGAATGGGTCGATGTAGGTGGGGCGTAAGAGCCCGTCTTCAGGTGCTCCATCTTAGCCGCCCGCTGGCGTCGGGCGCGAGGAGACATGCGGCCGCAGTCTCTACATGACGTTTGGTCATGCTCTGGACCTAAACAGATGTAGCAATAAGTATGTCCATCTGTGACGGACATAATTTGCCACATTGACAATATTAAATCCAAACTGCTTCGGAGCCATCTGGAGATGAAAAGATGAGAAAAAACGGCGCAAAAATTCACTGCCGAAAAAAATCTCTGAAGAGAAAAAGTAGGAGGAGAAATCCCCGCGTGAGATCGGCTCGCAGAAAAAAAGAAACTGAAGAGGAGAGGGAATTATGCTGGAACATCACCGCGCAGCTGCACAAACTCAAAGCTCTGTTACTAGCTGAGGTAACTCCGCCTACTGCGGGTCGCGACGCTTCCCAGACAGCATGGCTAATTCAGCCCTGCTATCGACGGGAAATATCTATTACCATTACCAATCCATGAATATGAAAAGCTGTATTTTCATAGCCTTAGTTACTAGAAATTGTATTTTAACCGGCTACGGCAAAACAAGACTATATTAGTATGAGGGTAGATATTCAGTCACTATCTGGCCAAGATAAATTAAATCAGATAAACATATCTCGCTAACTTAGCCAGGATATTCAGTGGTACAGCTACACTGCTGAATATACCCAGCTAACTAAAAATTAGCTAGATAAGTTTATACAGCTGACTTTAGACCTGCTTAACAGGTCTAAGTAATCTGGTAATTTAGACAGATACGGTTGAATATTGGCTCTTATCCAGCTAAATTAGCTGGATTATTAGCGCCACTCCAGAACACCCCCACTTACCTGGATGACTATTTAAACACAGAAATAGTTATCCAGCTAAGTGGCAGTCGGTGAATATGGCAGAACATTTAAACAGTGCCTCTTAGCCAGATAAATCCAATCTTAGTGGTGCTGAATATCAACTTCGATAGTACTAGCACCTATAAAATGGAATCTTTTTCTGTTAGCTGGAACATTCAAGGTCCGACATCCTCAACCTTTGGAGATAAAAGCAAAGATCCTGATAATGTAATAAGCCATGACATGATCATATTGCAGGAAAGCAAAGATACAGCCACTGTGTCTAACAGGTTTCAAAGAGCTCTTAATTCCAGGAGGTGTCATAATCTGCTCCAGAGAGGTGTTAGCAGGATATATTATGTTTCTTAACACTAGAACCAAATTTTTTTTGCAGCTATATTTTAGGCTCCATAACTGAAGAAAAAAAAAAAAGCTTTTTGTGCACAAATTGATGCTCTGTAATAAGTACTGAGAAGAAATCTGCATTTTGTCTCTTTATTTCAAAGTTTTGTTGCTACAGTCTGTGACAACAGTAGTTTCTTTACTGTTACTACTATCTGACTTACAATAAAGGAAATTATTGTAGATCTTTGATTTGTTAATAGTAAATGTTTTGATTTTAACAAAATTAGATGAAATAACCAATAAAATCTTTAAAAAGAAAAAAGTCAAAACATTTACTGTGCATGTATAGTAAAATCTAAACATGTACTAAAAAACTGTAACCCTAGAACCGCCACCTTTTTATGCCGCTATATTTTAGGCTCTAACTGAAAGAAAACCACATTTTTTGGTGAACAAATTGATGCTCTATTAGTCACAACTGCCAGAGTGCAGAGAAAAGTCAAAACCCCTCAAAAGATGAATCAGAACAAGCAGGAAGCGAGAACATTCACTGGCAAAACTATTGCTGCTCAGCAGTTCCTAGGGTGTATCACACATGGAGCAAAAACTGAGAGGTGGGGGGTAAAATTTTCAGAAATCGAAGGTCATCCTAAATGATGAAAAAAGTCACAATTTCAACCCACTGCGATCACGTACACAGATCATGCAAGCCTTTACCAGCAGCAGTTAAAACAGAAGAGACATATCTGAGTTAAATATCAAAAGATCTACTCCAGATGCCACGAGATACACATCTCTGGGCCCTTTACATACCTCCATCCGATTCGCTATTTTGACCCTGAATGTTTTACAAATTATCCAATCTGAAACTGCTACCTTTAAAACAAAAGCTAAAATCATTATATAATGGGGGCCTAGGGTCATGCACAGGAAAGGAATCAGACTTTATCCCCAACCAGGAGATCAAGCACATATCCTGGGACAAGATACCTTACTTTACTAGATCAGAAAAAAGAAAGGAACACCTATAGGAAGCGATAATCTATGTAAATCACTAGGACTTTATATCTTGAATGACAGAGCAAGGGAGGATGCCTTTGGAAGATGACTGATTATGCAAGAAGAATGCCTTGTCTCCTCTATCCAGACCTCAGCCAATCCTATTCATCAATAGATCAAAGCAAAACCTACCCAATGCCCACCTCAAAATCTTCACAGAACATATAACACCACCAAAGTAATGCAAATTTATCAGACACCCTTAGAAAAGTCAGCAAAACACACCAAATTCAAAGCTTCCTGAGTAAGAGCTATAGCTGTGGGGTGACGTCATCTGGTGGCACTGAACAGAGCTGTCTCTCCAAGCTGGTACAGCTTTGAGCTCTACTGAGCATGTACAGGAGCTCCCACATGACCACTGCCTTGAGAGCCTCCTCAGTCTATATCACAAAGCTAATATGAAAACATGTGTGTGTATATATCTCTAGGCAGTCGACTCGACGGAGATGGGCGGGCATCTCATGTCTAATTCATCCTGCCACCTACTGAAAATAGCGTTTATGGTAAGCAAACTTGCTTTTCTCAGTCAATGAGCAGGACTGAATTAGACATGACCTGTGGGTTGCAGTGGAACATTTAATTAGAAAGCAACCTGGACTCCTTCGTACAGAGTAAACTACTGCAAGAAAGGTCACATAAAATTGCTTGTCCGTAGGTACTGTCGGTCCTTGAGAGATTGTCCAGACAGTAATGGAATGTAAAAGGTACAAACTGATGATCAAGGTGCAGCTTCACAAACAAACATACTCGAAAGGTACTATCCTAAGGTGAGCCAACACATAATCAGAGCTCTGTGCTGATGAAGTTTGACCAAGGTGTGTATTTGCAGTCCTACTAAGAGGAAGCAGAGCTGAACACATTCTGCTAAGCTGGTGGACAACGTATGACAGAACTGACATCAAGTCGGTTAGTGTTGCATGTGGAGGAAATATATTTGCAATTCATAATGAAGCAGATGTTTGTTCAAGGCTTCAAATCCAGAACAGGCCTCAATCCTCTTTACTCCGAACCTATGGCAGAGGTTGTGGCCAATGGAGAATGTTCCTTCATTTCCTGGGGAACGAGACAAGGCTGCCCATTATCCCCTTTATTATTCCTTCTGACATTAAAACCCCTTTTAATGGCCATTCGTTCCAACCCGAAGTAAAGGGGTTTCCCTTGGGTAAATCTTTTTTTTCAACATGCAGCCTTCACAGATGACTTGCTAGTATTTTTATCCGACCCAGTTAACGCCTCACTACCAGAAGTTTTAGCTTATCCGGCATTGGTACAGTCGCTTTGGCCCCCTTGAAGTGGCGTCCCATACCTTTAAATGCCTTGGAGTACAGATCTCATTAGATGTGTCCCAAATATATGCTCTTAATATATATCCCCTGATAAACTATACAAATCCAAATAATCAGTGTGGCATGCATTACCTCTCTCTTGGGTGGGGCATATTAACCTCTTTAAGATGATACTATTCCTGCGTTGGTTATATGTACTACAGATGTTACCTATTCGTCTCCATAAAAGAGAGGTGAACACCTTGAATAGCCTCATCTTTGAATTCATTTGGAGGGGTAAAAAGTCGAGAGTTGCTCTAAAAAAAAAAATTACACCTAGACTGGACGAAAGAAGGGTTAAGCCTTCCTGATCTAGAGCTATATAATCTTGCGAGTTTCTCGCATATTTTGCGGGATTGGCTGTATGAGGACTCTATCTTTACTGACCTTAGCAGTGATAAAGCCTTGATCCCTACTATAGATTTCTGATGTTTTGCTGGCCCCGGCAGGTAACCTGCCAGGAGGTTTAGCTAACAATGTTTTAGTGGCCCCCTTGCATTAAGCCCTTATGAATCTGACTGGGCAGGGCACTCCATATTTATCAATACGTGGCAACCCAGTTTCCTCCGGGGGTCCCATTTGCGAACATTTGCTAGATGGTGTGAATTGGGCATTTCTACCTTCAGCACTTGGAAGGACCAGATGGAGAGGGTTTTATCTTTCTCACAGTTGAAAGAATAATATGCTCTGAGGGACAGTGACCGGTTTCCTTTTTTCCATTAAAGCCATTATGTTTCTTCACTTCCCAAAGAAACACTAGATATGACAAAGGTGACCCTGCTTGATGATTTTTTTTCGGATCGAGAGTCTCAAACTTTCCCTTGCACGCATAAACAGTGAAGAAGGTATTCTGGGCCACAAACCTTATGGAGACTTGGAGAAGGGAGAGTAAGTTCTCCCTTTCCCAATCGGGTGTGATTGCCATGTTTTCAGGGGCTGAAAGATTTCCCCTAATGGTCTATTTGCGAGAAGTACGATTTCAGTTCCTACATAGAGCATACATTACACCTGCTTTGGCACACCTTCTAACACCTGCCCCAAGTACTCACAAGAGATTGGTACCTTACTCATGTGTTTTGGTCTTGTTCACTAATCAAACAATTTTGGATTACAATTTTAAATACATTAGTAACAGTTTAGGTCTGTGAATTCCTTTGGCCATAGAGAAGGTTCTTTTTGGTATTGACTTTGCTAGATACATACGCAAAAAAAAGTGATAAGAGTTTTGGTTAGGAAGGCCCTGGTCAGGGAAAAACGCTCTATCCTCCTGAATTGGCAAGAGGCTACCTCCCAGCATTTTGACAGTGAAAGAATGTCTACATCATATGATTGTCCATGGAGGCCCTGGGTGCTCAGGCTACTTTTAAATCTAAAAAGAAGTTTTGGCTTATTTGGGACAAATATATACAAAGTCTACTAGTAGCGCGAGGAGTTAATGTTGAATAATTTATAATTAGTATCTTGATTTCTTTTTAGATGATCTAATACTCTCCTTAACCCATAGACAAGCAGATCTTTTCTTTTCTTGGGTTATGGGAAAAGTTTAGAGGTCCATATTGGTTTTGATCATTTTTTTTACTCTGTTTGGACCAGAACCAGCCAGGCAGGCAGGAGACATTTTTCTATCCCCATATTTTTAAGGCCATTACCAATATGAGGAAGTTGATTTATTTGGAGAAAGGATAATAGGTTATTTGTTTAAACACACATAAAATGAGCAACGTGATGGTTTACTTTACAAACACAACGTGTGTACTTATGCATAAGGCTATGGACTTTGTAACCTAGATTTCTTTTGTATAATGTTTGATGTTCTCTGTGGAGCTATTGAATAAAGACTTATAAACTAAAATTATTCAGAGCAGTTAAATCACAAGCAGATTATGGTAAGTTGCAGGAAGGCCTTGCGAGACTGGAAGATCGGGCATCCAAATGGCAGATGAAATTTGATGTGGATAAATGCAAGGTGTTGCAGATAGGGAAAGAAAACCCCATGCTATAGTTAAACAAGGTTAGGTTCCATATTAGGAGCTACCACCCAGGAAAATGATCTAGGCGTCATAGTAGAAAATACTTTAAAATTGTCGGTTCAGTGTGCTGCAGCAGTCAAAAAAGCAAACAGAATGTTAGGAATTATTAGGAAGGGAATGGTTAATAAAACGGAAAATGTCATAATGCCTCTGTATCGCTCCATGGTGAGACCACACCTTGAATACTGTGTACAATTCTGGTCGCCGCATCTCAAGAAAGATATAGTTGCGATGGAGAAGGTACAGAGAAGGGCGACCAAAATGATAAAGGGGATGGAATAGCTCCCCTATGAGGAAAGGCTAAAGAGGTTAGGACTTTTCAGCTTGGAGAAGAGATGGCTTGAGGGGGATATGACAGAGGTTTATAAAATCATGAGGAATCCAGGACAAATAAATGTGAATCAGTTATTTACTCTTTCGGATAATAGAAGTATTAGGGGGCACTCCTTGAAGTTAGCAAGTAGCACATTTAAAACTAACTGGAGAAAATACTTCTTACTCAATGCACAATTAAGCTCTGGAATTTCTTGCCATTGTAGTTTGGTTTAAAAAAATGTTTGGATACATTCTTGGAGATGTTTATTAACTGCTATTAATCAAGATGACTTAGGTAATAGCCTCTGCTATTAGTGGCATTAGTAGCATGGGATCTACTTAATGTTTTGGGTACTTGCCAGGTACCTGTAACCTAGATTGGCCACTGTTGGAAACGGATGCTGGGCTTGATGGACCCTTGATCTGACCCAGTATGGCATATCTTATGTTCTTAAGAGCGATTTGCACTATAAAGCAAATTACATTTCATAATAAGCTAATACAAAATACATCTATCAACAAAACATATGTGCATCATTATAAAATAGATAATTTCCCTAATCAAGAATAACCCAACCACCACTAAATATAACCCACCCCTACCAGTCCCTCTCTCAGAGAGGCGTTGTACTCCTCACTCTAAATTTCTTCTAACCCAAAGAAACTACGGCAAAAGCCCATAGTAACCCCGGGCTGGCACTCAAATGACATCATTCGCTGGGGGGAGAGCATGTGCACGGTATAACATTAAGTCCTGGGTGCAACTTTAGCTGTTGAAATATTTCAAACTGACAGAAGAAAACAAAGCCCACAGCAAGCTGATCTTGCGAGAAGCAATCACATTTCATGACCATGCGTCATAGTGAGGCAGTTCTGCCCTCAGTAACCAACTGCTTTTAACCAAGGAAGAAAGCAAACTTACTGGAGATAACTTGAGTACGAGACAGCTGGACCATTACCCACAATCTAAAGAGGTTATAGATGACTGCCAGTATTAAACGAGCCAGGAAGCAGTCAAATTTTCAATCTAAAATCTTGTATTTTTTTTGCTCATTGCTGGTCAGCCCGGAGCTTCCCGCATATGAACAAACCATTGTGCCCGGGGCAATCTGCCACATGACGCCAGGAGACTTCTCCAAAGTAGTGAAGACAAAGACTGACACAGAGTCCCCTGACATCATTAAAAAAGGAGGGGAGGAAAGAGCCTGAAGCTAAACAGAAAACACTGTTCCCTGCCAGACTCTCCTTCTTCTACCAAAACTGAAAGAGAAGTTAAATTAAGCAATACAAGAAGGGAAAGAAGAAAGCCTATAGAGACGATGGGTACTGCACCACCCAGGGCTTTCCTAGGGTATTCCTCATGCAGAGGCAGTGGGCACTGACCCACCCAGGGTTTGCTGGGGTATTCCTTATGCAGGGATGGTGGGTACTGCACTACCCAGGGCTTGCAGGGCTATACCTCATCATGCAATTCTCTAGTCACCCAATCAAAAAAAAAAAAAAAAAAAAAAAAAAAAAAAATCATTTGTCTGACAGAACCTTCCCCTGGTTAATCCATGCTGTCTTGGGTCCAGCAACCCTCTCCCTGAAGTTTCATTTCGTGACCCCTAGTTCTACTAATTTCTTCCCAATGGAAAAGGTTTGATGATTGTTCATCATTAAAACCTTTCAGGTATATGAAGGACTGTATCTCTCATCTCCCCTGCACCTCCTCTCTTCCAGGGTAAACATATTCAGATCCTTCAGCCTCTCCTCATAGGTCTTCTGATACAGACCCCATTTTAGTCGCTCTTCTCTGTACTGCTTCCATTCTGTCTTTATCCCACTTCAGATATGGACTCCAGAACTGAACACAGTACTCCAAATGAAGCTTTACCAAGGACCTGTAAAAGGGCAGTATCACCTTTTTCTTACTGGTTATTCCTCTCTCTATGCAGGCCAGCATTCTTCTGGCTTTAGCTATCGCCTTGTCACATTGTTTCACCATCTTCAAATTTCCAGACACTATCACCCCAAGATCAATCTCTTGGTGCGTGCACATCAGCCCTTCATCTCCCATCACATACAGTTCTTTTGGATTACTGCATACCAGATGCAGGACTCTGAATATCTTGGCATTGAATCCCAGCTGCCAAATCTTCCACCACTCTTCCATCTTTCTTAAATCTTTTTTCATTCTCTCTAGTCCGTCAGGTGTGTCCACTCTGTTGCAGATCTTAGTATCATCTGCAAATAGACATACTTTACCTTCCGTCCCTTCCGCAATGTTGCTCACAAAGATATTGAATGCAACCGCTCCCAACACCGATCCCTATGGCACTCCACTTAACACGGCTCTCTTCAGAGTAGGTTCCATTTACCATTACATGCTATCTCCTATCGGTGAACCAGTTTGTAATCCAGGCCACCACCTTGGCACTCACTCCCAGGCTTCTCATTTTTATCACAAGCCTCTAATGCAGGACCATATCAAAAGCTTTGCCAAAATACAAATAGATCACATCGAATACCCTTCCTCGATCCAATTCTCTAGTTACCCAATCAAAAAAATAATTTTCCTGACAGAACCTTCCCCTGGTGAATTCATGCTGTCTTGGGGTCCAGCAACTCTCCAGATTGTAGGCAGTCGCTATCCTTTCCTTCAGTAGCATCTCCATTAATTTTCCCACCACTGATGTGAGACTAACCGCCTGTAGTTTCCAGCCTCTTCTCTGCTACTACTCTTGTGAAGCGGGATCACCATCGCTCTTCTCCAATCCCATGGCACCACTTGTTTCCAGAGATATACTGAAAAGGTCCTTCAGCAGGCCCACCAGCACATCTCTGAGCTCCCTCAGTATCCTGGGATGTACTTCATCCAGCCCCATGGCCTTGTTCACTTTCAGTTGCCTAGCTCTTCCCATACATTCTGTTCTGTAAACTGAGTTTCGTCTACCCCATTCCATCTACGATCTTGTCTACAAGCAACAGTCCTTCTCCGGGCTCTTCTTTAGTGAACACCGAACTGAAGTATTTGTAGTTAATATTTCTGCCATTGCTTCGTCTCTCTCCACACATTGTTCCTTGTCACCTTTCAGTTTCACTATGCCACTATGGACCTTCCTTCTCTCTCTGATATATCTAAAAAATGCTCTGTCACCTCGCTTTATCTCTTTGACATTCCTTTCTTCCACTTGACCTTTTGCTTTCCTGATTTCTTTCTTCAAGTCCCTCAGTTTCACCAGGTGTTCTTTCCTATGTTCCTCTTTTTTGGGATTCTATATACTTCTTGGACGCTGTTTTTTTCCCTTATATTTTCAGCCATTTCCTTTGAGAACCAGATCGGTTTCTTTTTCCTCTTTCTTTTGTTTACTTTTCTAACATATAGATTTGTTGCCTTTGTAATAGCTCCTTTCAGTTTGGCCCACTGTTGTTCCACCTTACCAATTTTCCTCCAGTCTTCCAAACTCGGGTCTTTGTACATCTTCTCTGTAGACTGTTTGCGATATCAAACCATACTGTCTTATGGTCACTGGTGCTCAGGTGGGCACGTACTTGGGACATTTGATAGCACCAGGTCAAGTATCACACCCTCCCTCATGGGTTCCATTACCATTTGTTTGAAAAGAACCCCTTGAAAAGCATCCACTATCTCTCTACTTCTTTTAGATTCCACAAATGAGATGCTCCAATCCGCATCCAGCAGATTAAAATCTCCAACTAGCAACACTTCTCTTCTTTCCCACCTTTTAGATGTCTTCAACCAGATCTCTGTCCAGTTCTTCTGTTTGAGTCTGAGGCCTTGGACCACACCAATGTAAATGAAAGCACCATCTTTTTTTATTTTTAGGACAGCCCTAATGCTTCTTCCCTACCCCCAAGTCCCTTGCATTTCAGTTGCTTGAATATTATTTCTGACATAATGTTGCGTTCATGCCTCTTCTCACCCCTCGCTCCACCCTCTCTACCTTGGGAGCAACTCCCTTCGGCTCTGACGGATAGATGCAGCCGCGGCTTCTCCCTGCCTCTCAGTCCCGGTGTCCCCGGGCTGGCTTGACACTACGGATCCGCCATGTTCCTGATGACGTAAGGGCACGCGCGCTCCAGACTTTGTACCAGCAAGGGCGTGAACCTCGGGGGCGTCCCCCCCATAGTGACATCATCCATTTTCACTTTAAAAGGTCTTTGTTTGCTAACTTCTAACGAGTTAGCAAGGAAATCCAACAGGACTTGCTTCGGCAGTCCAAGATACTTGCAACAACGATCTGAGTCAGCAAGGGGAATCCTTCTCCACTGCTCGGCCTTTTCAAACTTACCAGGAGTACCCGCTCAACGGGGGCTCCGCTCTCTCTTCTTGATTTCAGATTGCCAAGACGGGATCCGGCACTCGCTCCTCGAGGGCCTACGTCCCTGAATACTCAGAAGACTCCTCATTGCCTGGAAGCGATCGCAGACATGAACACAGTGAGTTCTATTGTAGATAGGAATCGGTACTCACTCCACGAAGGCCTATATTCCTATAGCTCTGAAGACTCCCTTCCATCCAAGATGTTATCGCAGGTACGGAGATCGAGAGTTATATTGGCAAGATTGCAGATAGGAACTGGTACTCGCTCCATGAGGGCCCATGTTCCTAGAATCTTTTACAGACTCTCTTCTACTCTAGAAGCCATTTCATATACAACTACTGTGAGTTCTTATTACAGACTGTTTAGAGGAACCAGTGTTCGCCTACGGCTCCTGTTCCTGAATATACTGAAGACTCTCTGTGGCATAGAGACCATTGCTGACATCTACTATTGTGAGTGTACCATCTTGTATCCAGTATACCCTGTCTACTCACTCCTTCTAGTCTTTCTCTACAGCTCAGCGACCCAGAGATTACATTCCAGTATCAGAGGGACTTCAGCCCTGCCGGACACATCGACTCACTACTGCCACCACTGGTGGTCCAGCTTCCAGCTTAATAAAGAACTATTTGTGTTTACTTCATATTCTAGCCTAGCCGGTGTTTCCTCTCAGGATCTCCTCCTGGGGGTGCTGTCATCTGCCATCGGCCCAGGGATTCACCATTTCCTTCAAGTGGTAATTCCTTACACTATCATCACTCTGTGGGAGTGAACCACTACCGACCACTAACACCGCTTACAGAAGTATTATATAGCTACCTTCTCTTCTATGGGACTTGCCAGCAGCCTATATATAACAGATTGCTATCTCAGTTAGCGAAAGTACAAATATACCTATTGTTAGCTCCTCTCCTCAGAAGAGAGTCATTGAACAGATTGCCAACTCCTCTTCTCTGGGGAGTTGATCCATAACAGATTGCTACCTCCTTTCCTTACAGGAGCATCTATCAGCAGTTCGCTAACAGATTACTAACTCTGCCCTCCTGGTGGGGTGAGCGACAACAGATTGCTAATTCCTCCCCTCTGGAGGAGGAGAGGTAACACATAAAGAGCTATTCCTCCACCTTTTCTGTACTCTCTGTCTTTCCTAAACAAGGGATGGCCATATCCCAATCATGAGACTCTGTGAACCATGTCTTTGTAACAGTAACAATATCCAAATCCATTTTCACCATTACCTGCAGGTCTGGGATTTTATTGCCCAGACCAGCGCTTCTCAACCGATGTGTCGCGACACACCAGTGTGTTACCAAGCAGCGGCAGGTGTGTCGCGTGCTACCGGTCTCCCACTGCTCTCTCCCCTTCACCGAGCGAGAGGCAGGCTATTTTCCACTGCTGCCGTTGCCGCCCAGGCTATCAGCACGTTCAAGCCTGGATGGGAACGGCAGCAGTGTTAATGGAGGCTGCAACTGCGGCTGGGCCTTTTCTTCTTCCCGCACCTGCCCCCCACCCTAGCCTGGAACAGGAAGTGATGTGCAGTGGGGTGCGAGGGAAGAAGAAAGAGCCATGCTGCACAAAATATTAGCAGCGGCAGCAGTGGCCCAAAGCAGTAGTGTGAGCCCGAAGCATAATCAGAAGCAGCCAGAAATCGGCACAGGAGACAGCAGAATTAGCCTCCCATGGCTGATAGGATTCTTCTTTCTTGACTTGCAGGGGCTAGAGGAGGCGGCTGCTGTAGTTACCATTGGGGAGGGGCAGGAAATGAGTGTGTGTGAGAGAGAGAGAGACAGCCTGTCTGTGAGAGAATGTATGAGTGACTGAGAGCCTGTGTGTAAGTGAGAGCATTTGATTGAGATCTATGTAAAGTGTGGGAGAGAGATCATGTGTGTGATTGAGAGAAACTGGTCAGAAACTGGTCAGAGAGACAATGGAAGTGACTGGTCAGGGAGATGACTGGAGTGAGTGTGTGTGTGTGAGAGAGAAAATGATTGTGGGAATGAGAAGCCTGTGCATGTGGAGAGAGCTAGCATAGGAGTGAGAAATATGGGTGTGTGTGAGACACAGCATGGGAGTAAGAAGCCTGTATATGTAAGATAGAACATGGGAGTGGGAAGCCTGTGTGTGTGTGCATGAGAGAGAGAGAGACTGATTGGGATGGTGACCAATGTTTATGTAAGAGAGACTGGTCGGGAGATGACTGGTGTGTGAAAGACAGAAACTGGTCATGGGGGTGTAACTGATTGGTGTGTGTGAGAGACAGAGAGAGACTGGTCATGGGCACTAAGGAAGAGGACCATGAGTACAGAGCTTCAGCCACTACTGCTTCTGGTGTGTGCTACTGGCCTGCATGGAAAAGGAGTAGGAGAGCTACTGGAGGGGGTAAGTAAAGGTGGCCTTTTAAGTTTATTTTTCTTGATTGACTGCCATTATAATTACTGAATATTATGTGATGTGTCTGCTGTTTTGAAATATGTTATTGGTGTTTGGAGAATTTTAAATAATTTTTATGAGTTTTAATTGTTGGATGTTATTCTGTTCATAGTTGTTGTGAAACATTTATTCTGCTTATTAGTATAGTTATACAATTATTTCTGTGTTGGGATCTATAGCTGCTTGGCTAGTTCTGTTTTCCTAATAGGAGGTGTATTGGTGTTTAGGGCCTGATTTAATATTTGTAGTGTTGCCTTTTAATAGGTAGGGTTGTTACTGTTTGAGTGCATTCCATAATATAAGTGTAACTGTGTGCGGATTAGTTTATGTGCATTACTGCAGATCCTGGGAGTATGTTAGGTCGGTTCTGTGTATGTGACAGAGGTGAGGTATTTTACTGTATCAGTCTTATTTGTTGTATTTTCTCAAGAAGACATGCATTGGTGATAAACTGCTGTCTTTTCATAAGTAGGGCTATTGAGCCTGGTAGTTGGAGTTTGTGTTGCTGTTGCTGAGATGACACTAGAACCAGAATATCTTTTTTGTAAGGTGAGTTATACGGGGAATGTCGTAATTCTGCTTTACATCCATAACTGTGGGTCAGGGAGGTTCCTGTGGATGCAAACTGTACTTTTACATCTAGCCCTATGATGGTCATGTGTTCCGTGTGTCACGCATGTGAGGACCATCTGTCAGGTGTGTCCTGACAGAAAAAAGGTTGAGAACCACTGGCCCAGACTATGGGCATTTGTGGTTGGCTTTCCAGCTTCTGTCCTTGGACATCTTTTTTGCTCTGTTAATTTCTTCAGCCATTTCTTGGAAATGTTGGGGGTCATATTTCAGTTTCTTTTTGCCACTCCAATCCTCTAGTTTAAATGCCTTATGGAATAGGATTTGAATTTTTCACTTAGGATCTTTTTTCCTGCCACAGACAAATGTAAGCCATCTTTGACATAGAACCTCTTACTGTTCCACACACGGCCCCAGCCCCAAATATATCCAAAACTTTCTTCCTTACACCAGGTTTGAGCCACACATTGAAATTATTTATATGGCATAGCCTCTCCTTCCCCTTTCCATGAACAGGTAACACTTCTGAAAAGGCAATAGTCTTCACCATGTGCCAGATCTGCTTGCCCAGAAACTGGAAATCTCTCTTTTAACAGTTAAGATTATCAATGACCAAAATATTCCTTACCATGCACTTAGAATAACACTAGACTGGCTACTATGTACAATGGATGCAAGGCTCCAGGGTTGGTTGGACTCATCAGGAGTTGCCAGTGCAGGGGTGCTGAAGTATGCAATCTAGACTGCTCTTCTGGGTTTGAGAAAAAAAAAACAAAACAAAACTTTCAGTGGTCCTGAGACTATAAACTCCAAAGTGCAAGCTGTGTGAGCTGAAGAGGATGCATATGCGCCCTTGCCCACGGAACCACCTCTAGGGTGGCTGCCATCGACCCGCGCACCTGTAGATAAGACCACACCGCCGGGCATATTGTTTCTGTCAATAGTCGCACCTGTGCCATCAATTTCTGCATGCAGACCTCCGGCAGGAACATCCTATCTTGCTTTGTGTCGAAAACGAACATAGAGATACTCCAGTGTCTGGGATGGCTGCAGATTGCTCTTGGCCAAGTTCATCACCCAACCTAGCTCCTGTAGCAAGGAGATCATCTTTCATGGCTCTTCGCCCGAATTAGTGAATCGTCTAACTACGAGTGGATCAGAATGCCATCCTCTCTCAACACTGCTGCTACTACCACCATGAACATGGTGGTAGCCAAACCAAAGGGTAGTGCTCAAACTTATAATGTCTCCCCAAAACAGTGAAACTCAGAAAAGTTGATGCTCCAGCTGAATGGAAACATGCAGATATGCCTCTGATAATCCAGACTTAAGCCATTCCCCCGACTGTACTGCCATTATCAGCGAGCGTAAAGTTTCCATGCAGGAACGAGTCACTTGCAAAAGCCGGTTGACTCCCTTGAAATCTAGGATGGAATGAAAGGAACCCTCCATCTCGGGTACAATGAAATAATTGGAATATCAGCCCAAATTTTCTTGTGACATGGGCATTGGGATCACAGCCTACAGGCTGAGGAGTCTTGAAAATGTACACTCCACTGTGTTTCTTCTGCAGGGAGACACCACAAAAATGTCTCGAGGAATGCTGAGAAACTCCAGAGCATAACCATCTCTTATCTCCAGAATCCACTGGTCTGACGTGATCTTGATCCACCTCAGATAAAAAGGAGAGAGACAAGCAACCCCTATCTCCTGTTCCCCGTCTGGGCTGCCTGGGGCAAAGGTCTGAGACCTATCCAAGGACGAGCCCTCTGAGAAGCCATTCCTCTGAAGGGTCAAAAACATTAAACCCCTAGCACGACTTCTCACGCTGAACGAGAAAGGTGCCTGCTTTTAATCTTCTGGTAACAGAGGAACCTGAGACTCACCCCACTTATTGGCCATTTTTTTTTAACTCACTCCCAAACCAGAATGATCCTTTAAAAGGCCATTTCGTAAGATAAGACTGAAATTGTCTCGGCACCAATTCAGCAGCCACAGCCGACGCTCAACCCTGCTTAGCTTCCGAGATCTGGCACATCCAGGGTGGCGAGGCCATAGGACTTTGCCCTGAAATTCAAATCAGATTCATCAACTTCCTGAGAGAGAGCCAGAGCGATCCATCAGGGAGCATCAAAGGGACATCTGCAACTCATTGCGATGGCCTCAAGGCCTACTTAAGGATAGTCTCAAGCCTCCTATCCTGAGCCTCCTTCAAGCCACTTCCCCTTCCATAGGGATAGTCGTCCACTTCATGACTGCACACACCAGTGCATCCACTTTTAGAAAGCACAACTGCTCTCTCTCTGCCAGATCCAAGGGGGAACAGTGCTACCAAGGTTCGTCCCCCTTAAAATTAGCTTCCGGAGTGCCCCATTCAAGATTAGTCATTCTTGAATAGAATCCCTAAACTTTATGTACAGGAATCTAAATGGGATTCTTGTTTGGCTCAGACATGGACCAGCAGAGAAAATCTTGAGAAAATCTTCAGTGCCTGAGTGATCCAAGCAGGCAACTCATCTCTCTAAAATAAACACAACATTGTTCGATATGCCTCCAACCTCAGAGGAATTTCCTATCCTTCAGGGAGCAAGGGTCGCTTTCATCTGTGCCACCTGGGTCCCTATCAGCGTGACCCACAGCAGGCGTAGACATACTCAGAAGCTTACACGCAGTAGCACCAGACATGCAGGGATATGCAGTTTGCAATCCTGAACTCTTAGGCCTACCATGTCAGCGACTGAGCAAGACCTGTGAGCGGGGCCTAGCCAAAAGGCTGCTCAACCCGCCAAGCTGTTTTGTGGCAGACTCGTGCAAAGAAAAGCACACAAACTTTGCCAGTGGGCATCAGTCCTGCATCCACTGAGTAGCCTTCCCCCACTGACGAACCAGTCAGGGGAGCCCCAAAACAAGACAAAACCTCTGACAGGTCCCCCTCTGGTCTCATTCCCGCATCATGCTGGGAAGGGCAGGCTCAGTAAAAGCAGTTTGAGATCTCTCCCTGAGCCTCCAAGCAGCGCCAACACAAGTTAGGGGGAACGCCAAGCTGAGGTGCCTGAATATGGTAAGCAGCACAAAGGTAAACAGCTGCTAGCAGCCCGCTCCCAAAGAGTCTTGACAATTGTACGTCCAGCTGCACGCCCGCACAAGCGAGCGTGGACAGGGTGCCCAAAACAATGTCTGTCCAATAAGCGTCCAAAATATAGACTGCACAATATACAAACCAGGTAGGTGTCCACCTGAGTGCACACCCGGGTCTGCAAGCGTGAATAGACGTCAGACTATTTTGCGGCAGTCTTGTGCGCACAAAAACTCGTGAACGCCACCGTGGTCTACCACTCGGCATCTGAGCAAAGCACAAGAACGGAGTCTAGCCAAAAGGCTGCTCAACCCGCCAAGCTACCACGACTCCCCAACCCCTTGGAGGAGGGAATGTATGTCGGATCGGCGCACCGAGGGTCAGAGAGCAGAAAGGGAATGGAAACCCTCTCTTTTTTTTTTTTTTTTTTAACTCTGTAACTGAGCTCGCCCAGTCCCAGCCAAGCACAGAGTCTGTCTCCAGCTGTAGTGGAGAGAGGGCAAAGGCCTTCACCACCACGCTCTGTTTCCTACACTTGCTAGCCTCTCAACTGTTTCTTTCTCTACAACTAAGTCCATGCCGGAAAAGTAACTACCGGACCAAGGCAGTCTTCTGAGGGAGGGATACGCAGATAACACCTCAGGAAAACTCGACTACGGGAGGGACCATAAGGTATCACTACAGGAAAGAGGGGCAAATTGATTTCCTTCTTTTCTCCTTCAATTTTCTATTTATTTTTAAAGCAATCCCCAGTAAGGAGATGCACATCTACCATCTGCTGGAGACAGAGAATACTGCCAGGCTGATGACAGTGAGGGGTATCAATCCCATGACGTCTGCTTTGCTCAGTCTCCATCTGCTGGTAGGGGTGAATAACCCACTGCTGAGGATTAACCTGTCTGAATGCTAAGAAACAGAAGGAACTCGTTCACTCAGTGCACTATCAGGCTGTGGCATCTGTTGCAGAGGATATGATCAAAGCAGCTAGCACAGCAGGGTTTGAACAAGTTCCTGAAGGAAAAGTCCATAAGATGTTAGCTAGGTAAACTAAAGAAAGCTATTTCTATCCCTGGGCGTGAATAATAGGAACTAGATCTGTTTAAGGGATCTGCCAGGTACTTCTGACCTGAACTGGCCACTGTCAGAGACAGGATGCCGGGCTTGATGGAGCTTGGGCTAAACTAGCATGGCAATTCCTATGCCCTTATTAGTGAATCAATAATCAAAATGTATCTTTTTTTGTCAGTTATTTAATCAATAAGGTTATCTTTTTCTCTAATTAGAATATAATATGATTTTGAGTATAAATGGTGATAAGATACAGACCATGCTAGGTTTCTCAGCACTATAGATCATACAATACGGGATTTAACAAAGTACACAATGATTAAGTTTCTTTTAATGAAAGAGTAATATATTGAGCATAAATAGGGTTTATAGACTGTTTAGGTTCAGATCATATGCTGATTCAAAGAGTCAGGTCTTCAGAAATTTCCAAAATGTTAGGAGATCCCAAAGAGTCAAATCTTAGGTGGGAGAGAGCGCCAGAAGGTTAGGACCAGACCAATACTGTAAAAGGTCTCTTTTTGGAACAGACAAGGTATATTTCCTTTGGCACCAGCATCAGTCAAGGGCTCGCTTGAGACAGTGATCTCAGAAGGGTACAAGAGATTATTTATTTATAAACATTTAAGAACATAAGAAAATGCCATACTGGGTCAGACCAAGGGTCCATCAAGCCCAGCATCCTGTTTCCAACAGAGGCCAATCCAGGCCATAAGAGCCTGGCAAGTACCCAAAAACTAAGTCTATTCCATGTAACCATTGCTAATGGCAGTGGCTATTCTCTAAGTGAACTTAATAGCAGGTAATGGACTTCTCCTCCAAGAACTTATCCAATCCTTTTTTAAACACAGCTATACTAACTGCACTGACCACATTCTCTGGCAACAAATTCCAGAGTTTAATTGTGCGTTGAGTAAAAAAGAACTTTCTCCGATTAGTTTTAAATGTGCTACTTGCTAACTTCATGGAGTGTCCCCTAGTCTTTCTATTATCTGAAAGAGTAAATGTGATATTCATTAGTATCAACGCAGGTTACAATCAAATATAACTGCATTCTTGGTAGCTCTAAAACAAATGTCTTCCTGGGTGAAAACTGTCAATGGCGCCCACCCTCCCAGATACTACCCCCATTCCTCCCTGCATTTCCCCACTTTCCTCTAGACATTTTCTCACTCTTCTTCCCCACTCTCCATCAATTCTCTCCTCTCTTCCTCCCCCAGAAATTCTCCTCCCTTCTCTTGTGCTACACATTTTCTTTCCTCCCTCACCATTCTTTCCCTCTTCTCATCCTCCCTCCAGGCATTTTCACCCCTTCCCCCACCTCCCCAGATATTTTCCTTCTTTCCCTTCTTCCTTCATTTTCTCTGCTTCCAGGCATTCTGTCCCTTTCAGCAAAAGGACAAAAATCCCATCCAGTCAGCCCAATTGTACCAGTCCGCACTTCCAAGGATAAATCTAATTTTCCAGCCAGGGAAAGCGAGTTCAGAAGCAGGCATAGGATACTTGGCAAGAGAAGTAAGAAGAAGGGGGGAAGGAGGCAAGAGTGAGGATGCTGGAGGAGAACAATGGAGGAATCTCCCATCCCCAGTCACTTGCAAAAATTAAGTGCCTAGCAGCAGGGACATCCATACACAACCCAGAAAAACTTGCAACATTCCTTCTCAGCATACCTTTCTCTCTCCTTCCGCTCTGCTTTCCCTCTCCCCCTCTCATTATTAAAGCCCGTCCACATTCCTTTCTCTTCCCCCCCATTAATGCCCCCTGCTCAACATCCATTTCTCTCATCTCTCCCCCTCCCCTCCAAAATAATCCCTGCCTAGCAACCTTTGCTTTCTCTCTCCCCCCATTTAAAAACCCATCTGTAAGAAATTGCCATACTGGGTCAGATCGAGGTTCCATCAAGCCCAGCATCCTGTCTCCAACAGTGGCCAATCCAGGTAACAAGTACCTGGGGCAAGTACCCAAACACTAAGTAGATCCCATGCTACTAATGCCAGTAATAATAGCAGTTTATGGAGTTCTCCAAGAACTTATCCAAACCTTTTTTAAACCCAGCTACACTAACTGCACTAACCACATCCTCTGGCAACAAATTCCAGAGTTTAATTGTGTTTTGAATGAAAGAATTTAAATCGTGCCTGGGGACCAGTTCCAGCAGTGACCCAGATGGAGTTGAAATTTAAACCCCTTTACCGAGAGCTGTGGAGGTTCCCTATGCAGACGACCGATCCGAACCTTTGGAACCAACAATTTTTATATCTTATCAAGACGTGCCCAATGGCCCTTTTGGGTCATTTGGGCACAAAGGTTGCAACCACGGACATTGTGGGACGCCCACAGACAGAGGACACAGACCTCGTGGGGATCTGTGATGGACATGATCTGGGGGCACTGGCGGAAACCAGACGACGTCATCAGAAAAAGTATGCAGCGCACAGTCAATAGTCGATGGACACCGGCAGATGGAACAGTCGGCAATCGACCGCAATGAAGCAAAAAACTTATCAGGACGCAGAGAAAAAATCCGAGGGACCCTATGCGACGTGGGAAGCAAAAAGTTTGAAAAACATTGTAAAAACAGCACGAGCTCACAAGCCGTGAAGCAGCAGCTTCATGGAAAGGAACAGACTGAAGAGGAACCGCACATGGATGTGTGGTTAGCAGCATGCTGGGCATATGCTCAATGTGCCAGTCAAAGTTCCTAGAAAATTTGACAAAAGTTTCCCGTGTCTGGCTCCATCCAATTAAAATCGTCGGCTCAGTGTGCTGCAGCAGTCAAAAAAGCAAACTGATTGTTGGGAATTATTAGGAAGGGAATAGTGAAAAAAACGGAAAATGTCATAATGCCTCTGTATCACTCCATGGTGAGACCGCACCTTCAATACTGTGCACAATTCTGGTCGCCGCATCTCAAAAAAGATATAATTGAGATGGAGAAGGTACAGAGAAGGGCAACCAAAATGATAAGGGGAATGGAACAGCTCCCCTATGAGGAAAGTATTATCCACTATGATGCCTAGATCTTTTTCCTAGGTGGTAGCTCCTAATGGAACCTAACATATTATGTAACTACAGCAAGGGTTATTTTTCCCTATATGCATCACCTTGCACTTATCCACATTAAATTTCATCTGCCATTTGGATGCCCGGTCTTCCTGCAATTTATCACAATCCTCTTGACATTTAACTACTCTGAATAATTTTGTGTCATCTGCAAATTTGATCACCTCACTCATCGTACCCCTTTCCAGATCATATACATATTAAAAAGCACTGGTTCAAGTACAAATCTGTGAGCTACAAATCCCTGAGGCACAAGTACAAATTACATTGAATTGCCCTCTTTCTTGATTAGCTAGCCAAAGTCTGGACTATGGCTTATAAATCAATTTATTCAGGCTTCTATTAATTTTCAAATCAGTTATATTGGCATATTCAGGTGTTGTTTACATTGTTCTACTCAAAATTTACTTGCCTTACGTTCAATTTATCAATTACGATTACAAACTACCTCTACATGTACATTTTCCAGGTCAGTCCTAAAATTGTAGAATTTGATTCCTCAGTTTCTAAGCCAGGAATCATATTACTTAGGAAGGTTTTTAATTGTTTCCTAAACCTTATTTGGTCAAATGTGTTTAGATTGAGGGGATTTTTTTTTATTTTTACTTAGTTATGTTTTAACATTGTGAATGTTTGCAATGTCATCTACCTTGAACTTTTGGAAACTGTAAAGAAACATGGACTAGATAAAAGGACCCCATCTCCACCTTCCACCAATCTGTTTTGGAAAGCATCCCCGAAGTCCTGCCTCTTTCCCTGCCTTTTAATCCTCTTTCTTCCTCCATTCTCTCACTCCATCTGGTGTTTAATGTCCTTGATCTCCTTACACCAGCCACCATTCTCCTCCTGCCCCCGTCCCCCCATTTTGTAGTCTTGTTCTGTTTCCCACCCGCAGTCACAAGCTCCAGCCCTCCCTCACTGCTGCTGACGGGGGATCGGGTGCCAGGGGCCCTGTCCGATCGTCAGCAGCAGTTATGAAAGGAAACCTCTGCATGCACAGGGAATGAACAGCGGAGCTGAGAAGGTCACTGCAACCTGCTGCTGCTGCTGCGTCGGGAGGCAGCACGGGGCGCGTCAGTCTGGGCCGTGTCCTTATAACCTTCAGGCTCCTGCAGCAGCGGCAGCAGCAGCAGCTCCTCCCTCCCTCCCTCCCTCCGCGCTGCAGCCGGTGACCTCCCCCCCCCCCCCCCCCCCCCCGCAGCGCGGGCCTAGCGCCGGGCACTCACCTGGATGCTGCACGTGTACTCGGAGTCGTCCAGCAGCCGCACGGTGCAGCTCTGCTCCCGCTCCAGGCTCCTGCTGCTGCCGCTCATCCACCTGCTCAGCATCCTGAGGACCGCTGTGCAGGAGAGAGGAGATTGGGGAGGGGGGAGAGCGGCAGCAGGAGACTCCGGGGGGGCAGAAGGGGGAGAGCGGCAGCAGGAGGGCCGTTGGGGGGGGGGGAGGGACACGGGAGCCGGAGGAGTAATGGGGGAAGGGTCCGGAGGGCCGTTGAGGGGAGGGGGTGAAGAAAGAAGGGACCCAGGAGCCGGAGGGGCAGAGCGGCAGCAGGAGAGTCCGGAGGGCCGGGGGGGGGGGAGGGGTACAAATGGTACCCGGGAGGCCGCTGTGGGGTCTCCGCGGTCCCCCACTCAATGTAGCCCAGCTCCGGGCGGCGGGAAGCTCCACGCGCCGGCTTGCGCACCACCAATCAGCAGCCACTCAATACTGACAGATATTTCCAGCAGCCAATCACTGTACAGCATCCCAGCCTCAAAGCCCACTCACAGCCAATCAGAGCAGAGGTGGGGCGGGACTTCTTCACTAGATGCTCGCTTTCTCGCATCCTAACGGTACCCCACGAGATAAAGGGGCTCGGGACTGCCTGACCCCTCCCCCACGCACCCCCCCCCCCCCCCCCCCCCCCGAGACAAACCTGGGCATCCTCCCAGAAGCAGAGGGGAAGGGAGACCCATAACACCCCCCCTCCCCCTCCCCGCAGGAGACAAAGATCTCAGGATACTCCCAGAACCGGGAGGGGGGGGGGGGGCTATAACCCTGACTCCTCACGAGACAGAAAAGGCCTGGGCTACTCTCTCCCCCCACCCTGCCCAAGAGACAGCAAGGACTCAGGCACCCTCTTCCCCCTCCAAACCTAGAAAGCGGCCCAGGGCATTCTTCTTACCCACCAGAAGCATAGGGGAGGGGGTGCAGGACCCATAATCCCCTGCAGAGCCCGGGCAGCATTCCCTGGGAGCTGTGTGTGCAGACAGGAAAACAGCTTGCAGAATGGGGATTCAAAGAGCACTGCACACAAATGTGCACAGTAACATTTCTGTGCATAGTTCACAAATATTACCGGAAACTTTCTCAGGAAGGGGAGAGGGAAAGGTTCATGGGCAGACAGGAATCAGAGGACACCAATCATTTATTTATTTATTTATTTAGACATTTTATATACCTACATTCCATGTATAGATCACAACAGTTTACAGGTAACATTCATAGTTATAAATTCAAACAATCAGAAACAAAATGATTGATTACAATGTTGTTAATCGAATTTAGGTACTGATTTCCATCCATCTAAAAGCAGTTTCTGGGGCATAAGGAATTAAATTAGTACAAAAGACAAGGAGTATGGGTAATTTCAGGAAAATAAAGGATCAAGGTTGAAGCCATTCCACCTTCAAATCCAGCTGCAGATTTTGGATCCAAGATGGACACTACAAGAAGGCGGAGGTAGCGTCGGCGTCTGGTTTTCCTTACCGCTCTTGCGGGTATATTTTTCTTCAAAATGCCCGCATACATCGCGAGAGCAGAGAGCAAGGGAGAAAATCCCTCCTGTGGGTCCCCTTGACTCACCCGCTATGGTACCTATGTTTGCCCATGTTTTTCGAGGGCCCAGACTTGTCGGTCACCTTGTCCCCAATGAGTAGGGCTCCAGCGGAGAATCCAGCCACCTCCAGGGATCAGGAGGCTCCATCGGAGGAGCCATCTGCCAGAAGTGCTGAGGACTTTTAACTCCATGCAGGGATGGGCCTGGCAGTGGACACTGAAGAATTGACTGGATCAGGCTCCACCCAGGGTGAACCAGACTCATCCAAGGAGGACTTGGAACCGCCTGTAGCTGCTTTCAGAGCACCAGCTAACCCTCTTTGCAAGAACTTTGTATCAAGACCAAAGTCAATTACACTAGATTCTATATGGGGCGCTATATCTAACTTGGGATCCTCTATTTCTGCCCAACTAAACCCTATCATTGAAAAGGTCAATAATACTGAGTCCAGAGTCCTGGAGGATGCTTAAGTAACACTTCAAGAATTTGAATTAATGAAACGAGAGATCTCAGTTCATAAATTGATGCAGGATTTATTAATTAAAGAAAACCAGCTGTTACACAGTAAAATCGAAAATTTGGAGAATATTCTTTGTGCGAAGAACGTTTTATAAATTTTCCTAAAATATAACATATGTCTGCAAAATAAATGTTAAAGAAATACTTCATAGAAGTCTTGAAAATTCCAGAGACTGCGATACCACCTGTTGCTAAAGTGTATTATATGCCCCCTTACAGGAGGAATGAAAGTCAGGTTCAATCTGAGGGGATGGATATTATCTCCCCAGTAAATGTATCTCAAATATTGGAGTCATCAGACAGTGACTTATTTTATTTATTTATTTAAAAAGTATTTGTATACCATTTTTAAAAAAAACAGATTTTATCAAAAACGGTTCACAGAAGTAAAATAAAAATAAAATAATCGAAAATAAAATGGAATTTTAAAACTTTACATAAAATAGGCAATAACTAGACAGGATGCTAGTATTTAAGATTTTAAAAAATAAAAGTTTGGAGCCATGGGCTTATTGTTTTTCGGGAAGGGGAGGGAAAAATACAATATAACAATTGTTTAGTAATAAAGGGGGGGAAGGAAGGAGGAGATGGTAATTGGAGACATGTGAATGAGCAAATATGTTGTAGTTATAAATAGCATAGATGAAGGATGTAATGGATGTAGTTGAATTTGTGGGTGTAGGTTGGATATTGATGGTTGAATTTAGTTAGAAGAGGTATTAAATGCAAGTTGAAAGAGATAGGTTTTGAGAGATTTTTTGAAATGAGAAGGATTGGACTTAGCACAACCAGCTACTTTGTTAGCTTCTTTCACATTTGACATGGACTGGGTTCCTAGGCAATATTTTAAATATCGTGCTGAATCTTTCTATTGTTTAAAAGTTAGAATATACCCAGACGTCTCGAGACCTCCACAAAAAAGAAGACAATTCTTGTTATTAAGACACAGTCATGCAAATTGGGGCTTCCTTTGATTTAAAATTTCCGTGCAAATGCGGTGTGAAATATATGTATTTCTTGTTCCATCACAATTAAAAATATTCTGATGTGGTAAACAGTTGCTATATTCAGAGAGTGGCTGTGCAGTTCAGTCTGCTCCTCCTCCTGCCCTGAATACATGTATAGCCCTTTGATAGATCTGCTTTATAATATGCAGTTTATTTCCTTAATGATTGTGGTTTATGCTCGTTCGAAGCCCTTGGACCCCATATTGTGGACGGGTGGGACTGAAGAATTTAATTTTTATTTCCTTTTTTTTGTGATGTATAAAGACGTGTTTCTTTTTTCTTCTGTTTATTCTCATTCAAGATGTTTTCTTGAAATTGTTGGAAATTCAATAAATAAAAAAATAAAAATAAAAAACAAACCCAGCTGCAATGGGGAAAAGAAAGCAAGCTGAAATCCAGGATGGCAAGTTAGTATGTCCTGGCAGAAAATCATCTCTGGTACCTGCAAAGGTGCAATCTAATTTTCAAAGGGAAATTGCCTGTGGAGTTTCCTTTTGAAGCAGATGCAAAGTTTGCATGAGGGTTTCAAAATGAAACCTCTGCATTTGTTTTCCCTCCCCAACCTTCGCAGGTACAAGCATGCGTGCTGTTCACAGCACTCACACTTTTACCCTCAGTGCTGGGGAATTGTTACGTTTACCCACCTAAAAAGATGTGACATGTGCCCTCCCTGAAAACTGACCCCCTTTTAGCGTATTCTTACACCTCCTACAGAAAATGATAATCACAATATAAGGTACATTGTAGAAAAAGGGATCTCCATGTCTGTCCCCCTAAATAAATGTGTAAATGTCACATCCAAATCTGGCTATTGTCTCATCTCTCTCTTCTTTGCTCCCTGGTGCTCATCTTTCCTTTCTTCCCTCCTGGACCATGGTGGTATTCTGTCCCGTCCTCTCTCTCTACCTCTGTCCAGCAGGATTCCTGGGTCTCCTCTCCCTCCACTCTCACTCCCCTTATCAAGGTCAATCATTGATTCCTGAGCCTTTGTTTATCCTCCATTTCTTCATTCCTGTCTCATTCCTTTCTCCCCTCCATCTTTCCTTCACAATATCAACCCCAGGCCTCTTTCTTTGAGCCACTGTACTCACCTTTTGGTGCAGTACAGCTCTCCTCCTCTCTCGCTGTCAGACCAGTGGCAGAGCACATGGCATAGTGGGAAATGTTTTGCGAAGCTGTGATAACCCCATTTTCCTCTGCTTTTCCTCAATGTGCAGCAGAGGCTGCATTCAGCATATCTCTCCTCCACCTTCGCTAAACATGTGGCAGTGCAGTTTGAGGCTTCTAATAGGTGTGAACTCTCTGTCCCTCCTCCTCCTGATCTGTAGCAATGTGGGATGAAGTTTTGAGAGTCTGAATAGGCCCCACTTTCACTCTCCTGGCCTGGGGTAGCAGCAGTCCAATCAGTTTCTCTATAGTCAAACTTTCTTGCATCCCTTCTGGAGGACCCCCTGGGGTGGTCTTGCAGACCCTAGGATGAGAACCACTGTCCTAGGGCATCTGTCCTGTGATGAGATTAGCCCACCAAAGCTGCAGAGGACACTATGGGGGAAAAAAAGACAGTTATCCTAAGCAAAGACTGAAACGAAGGAGAACAGGAGGCTTCTTGGAATAATCCAAAGAAAAAGCAGTTGGGCATTGTAGTCCTAGACGCAGAAGGACCCCCATGGAGCGGGTATCCAGAGCGTCCCAATGCCACAAGTAGAACTGGAACAGAAGATCCCAAAGTGGAGCGGATTTAACAACGAGAGAACTCCTTGCTAACGCGTCTTAGCAGTGAGCCGGTCGGCTTAAGTATACCAGCGGGTTGACATCATCGGGAGGGGACGCCCCCGAGGTTCCCGCCATGACGTAAACAGAAGGAGGCCCTGCGAGCACGCACCTAGGTGATTCCGGAAGTAAGATGACCGTCAGCAGCGCCCACACTGTCCCGGGGACGCTGGGGAGGTCGGTGTTGACTGGCGGAGGTAGCCACTCTTCCAATGATTGACGGTGCAGAGGAAAAAGAGGTGAGCATGAGAGGTCGCAGTTGCCTGCGAACGACGGGCGCAACAATACCCCCCTTCTTAGGGCCCCTCCCCGGGGGTTTCTGCTTCCTGGGGTGAGCCAGATGAAATTGCTTAATCAGTTCTTTGTCCAGGATGTTGCTGGCAGGTTCCCAGCTATTTTCCTCTGGTCCAAATCCCTCCCAGGATATTAAGTATTCCCATTGTCTTCCATGTTTCTGCACATCAAGAATGTCATCAACCTGGTAGGTAATGTCCTCCTCAGCAGCGAGGGGTTGCGAGTCGGTTGTCTTCTTAGAAAACTCTAAGATGAGCGGTTTTAGAAGAGAAATGTGGAAGGCGTTGTGGATCTTTAGAGATGATGGTAACTGCAAGCTGTATGTGACTAGACCCAGGTGATGGAGTATAGGAAAAGGTCCTATATACAGAGGTGCAAAGCGAACTGAAGGAAACGGGTACTCAGCCATACCTTGTCCCTGGGCTGTAGCTGTGGAGCTGCTCTATGATGGGCATCATAAAACTTCTTTGCTTGTTGTCCAGCTTTATAGAGAAGCCCTTTAGTATGTTCCCATAGCCGATGTAACTCCTGTGCTGAAGCCTGGGCGGCAGGACAGGATACTGATAGCGGTATTGGTAATGGAGGTAAAGGCTGGCGACCATAAACAAGTTGAAAGGGCGAAGATTCTGTGGAAGCTGAAGGGTGAGAGTTCAGTGCGAATTCTGCCCAGGGGAGCAGTTCGGCCCAATCGCTTTATCTGGAGTTGACATAGGATCGGAGAAACTGCTTTAATGTGCGGTTCATCCTTTTGGTTTGTCCGTTGGCTTGCGGATGGTACCCAGACTTCAAATCTAGAGAGATATCAAATTTCTTACAGTGAGATCTCCAGAATTTGGCAGTGAATTGTACTCCTATGTCAGAGAGGATGTGCTTAGGCATGCCATGTAACCGGAAGATATGGCGGATAAAATTTTTCGCCAGTTTGGAAGTAGATGGCAGTCCAGGTAAAGCCACAAAATGAGCCATTTTGGAAAACAGGTCAACAGTGACCCAAATGGTGTTGTTGCCACTAGACACAGGTAGGTCAACGATAAAGTCCATGGATATGTGTGTCCATGGTTTGCTGGGAGTGGGTAAAGGTTGGAGAAGTCCCCAGGGATGACCTGCAGGTGGTTTCTGTCTTGCACAAGTTCAGCATGATTCTACATAAGTCCGTACGTCCTCCTTCATTGATGGCCACCAGTAGTATCTTTGCAAGTTGTTCAGAGTTCTGGATTGACCAGGATGACCTGCAAGGAGCGAATCGTGAGCCCATCTGCGGACTTTCTTCTTGAGTTCCCGGGGTACCACTGTTCTTCCAGCTGGGACTGTGTGTGTGGCTGCGAGGAAAAATTGAGCGTCAGCTGTCAAACCTGTTGACAGCTACCACTCCTGTCAAAAAAGAGGCGCTTGGGACGCGCTAGTGTCCCTAGCGTCTCTTTTTACCGTGGGCCCTCATTTGCATGCGGGCCGATACTAAATGGCGCGCACAGGAGAGTGGGCACTCGCCGGCTCTCCCGCACTTTTTTCTGTATCGGCCCATTAGTTAGTCAGCTTTAGGGAGGACATTCAGCAGGTGTGAATTCAGGATACTTGTGCAGGTAACCTCGTCTGGACACCGGTGGCTGAATATGGAGCCGGATTCAGATAATTTGATTGGCATAACAGTTTTCCATATACTGCTAAAGTAATAAACAGAATGATTAAAATGATAGGAAAAGAAGGGAAAATTATAGAATGGTAATAAGTCAAATAAAGATACAGGTGATGGAAAGTAGAGTGTCACTGCATCGGGGAAATGTATGGATTTCACTGCCTTTTCTTTCTTCCTGCTGATGGTTTACTCACAGATGGTAGGCTGCGATACCTTTTTTATTTTTAATGTCCTTTATGTAAAAAACAAAATATTCTGAATAACTTCGAAACAGAATTGCAATAACCATTAGGTAATTAGTCACATTACCATGAACAAAGAAATAAATCCTGCAGATTCACCAACACAACCAGTAAAATAGATGCATCAAAACTAGTAAAGAGTAAACCGGGAAGTAGGATGTGCTGAAAAAAGTGGAAAATAAATACAATGCGAAGGTAAGCATAGGCAGGGTTAATTCCTGCTCCTAACACAATAAGAGCCTAATTGACTCCCACTAGAGTCACGATCAACATTTTGCATTCTTGGGACGGTTAATAAACAAGCATCGCGATTTCACATTTTCATGCATTACAAGAGAATTTAACCCGAAGGTGCACGCTTCCCGACACAAGGAAAGAAATGTTTTCCTCCAGTGCCGCGTGTGGAATCTCGGAAATCCCGGGTCCGAACACTGCCCTCGGCAGCTCGGGACGCACTGACACGTGGGGCAGGACCCCGAGAGGTAGACGTTAGCGGAGCACGTGCACCAGACGTCGGAGGGGTCCGCAGCGGCAGAACAGCAGGGCGCACGCGCAGTAACGCCTTCTCCCTTGCGCCCTCTCACACAAACCTACCCTAACCGGTCTCTTCTGTTCCAGCCGACTCCCGGGGGCGTCGTCTGCCCAATCAGAGCACGCGCGGATGACGCGCCTCTGCATTCTAATTGGCCGACCGCGTCCGTCACCCTGGAGACGGCGGGAGGCTAGGTGGAGTTGTTGAAAACGGCTGAGGGGTGGGAAGGGCTTCCCGGGGGTTGCGGGTTTTTGAGTGTCCGGGATACGTGGAACGAGAGACGGGGGCGAGGGCGCTGACTGCGGGACCCGGGCCATGGTGGGCTTCGGGGCGAACCGGCGGGTCGGCCGCCTGCCGCCCTTCGTCTTGGTGGCGCTGTTGGTGGTCATCGCCCTTTTGGCCTTCAACTACTGGAGCGTGTCGTGCCGGGTGGCGGCGCTGCAGGAGGAGCTGCTGGGCCTGCAAGCGCAGGTCGGCCGCACCGAGGTGGCCCGCAGCCGGCTAGAGAAGCGGAACTCGGACCTGATGGTGCAGCTGGACACCCACCGCAAGCAGATCGACCTGAAGCAGGAGGACTACAACAGCCTGAGCGGCCAGAGCCAGCGCTGCGAGGCGGACAGGGTACGTGGCCGGGACCCGGCTCTCGCCATCGCCCCTTGCCCCGTCCTCTGTGGGTTTTTAGAAAGACAGACTAAAAAAAAAGCAAACCAATTGATAGGAGAGCAAAGAAAAATAATTATAAAAAAAGACACCCAAAATACAAAAAAAATAAATAGCCTAAAGGGGTAAATAAAGAATCGTCCCTGTCTCCTGAAAAGTTCGGTCTAAATGTGTTTCCATCCCCGAGCCTGAGGACCATTCCCGCCTCTCCATCGCAGGACATGGGTTAGGGATTCTCTCTGCTCACTACCACCTATATTAGTTTCAATGTAGGGCAGCTATGGGTTTGTTACTAAAGGACGTGATCAAGGCGACAAGCATTTATTTATTTTATTTATTTAAATACTTTTCTATACCGAAGATCATGTACAAGTACATATCGGTTCGGTTTACAGTGAACCAACAGTTGGAAATTAAATCAAACAATAAGAACATAATTTAACTAAACCTTGTACAGCAAACAATAAGAACATAATTAACAAAATTGTACTAGAGTAGAACTGTAGTTGAACAAGCATAACGAGTGGAATATAGGGATAATATAGTGGAATATATAGGGATAATGGGATAATATAGTGATAATATAGTGGGAATATAGGGATAATATAGTGGAATATAGGGATAATGGAATATAAGCATAGCAGGGTATAAAAGTGCTTTGAACTTGCTCCTGGAAGAAAAGTCCATAACACCCTGGGGCCGATTCAGTTCTGTGCACTACCTGCTGCGCACCACCTAACTCATAATTTGACTCATGAAGGTTACCCTTCGATCCAATACGGGGATTAGCGCATCCAAAATGTACGTAGCTAACAGCGCTCATCACATGGAAATCCACATAGATGAGGCTATTACTTAACCCTCGCCATCCAGTACATTTTCTGTGTGGCCAATGCACACTTGCAACGCGCCAAATTTTATGCCAGCCCAGGGCTGGCACATTTGTCCTTAGTGCCTCCTTTTTGGCACAGCCCCTCATTTTAATATTGGATTGGGAGCTCAGGAGAGGTGGCTGGACGCACATTAGAACGGGCGTTCAACACTTGAGTGCCTGTTTTCTGCGCAGATTTATTGCATCGGCCCGTTATTAGCCAAGTAGAAAAAAAGCTTTTGCTTTCCCTGGGGTGAGTAAGATCTACTCTATGGGTTCTTCCAGGTACTTGTGACCTGGAATGGTCACTGTCTGAAAGAGAATGCTGAGCTCGCTGGACCTTGGTCTGACCCAGCATGACAGTTCTTGTGTTCTTAGTCTGTGTCAGATCTGCTACTAGTGCTTTTTGCAATACTTGCATTATGCTAAAAGAGCTTTCTTCAGGTCTCATAAAACACAAGACATGCAACACATCAAGGTGCACTTGGAAGATTTTTGATCAGGCAAGTGCCACCTAAGATGAATGGGATTGTTATCTTATTCTCTGACATATGTTCCTGGGCGCCAGTTGAATCTTCTGCTACTTTATGATCTATCTGTGTGTAGCCTGGAACAGTCAGTTGGACTGATAGGTTCTTTATAAGAAAAAACACTGTTTTTCTCTTTCACCTCTTGTTTGATGTGCCTAGTGTGATGTAATCGCTTTTCTTATACAAAATGTTTTCATATATGTTCTTGAAAGAGCAAACAAATTCAAACCACAAAAAGAAAACTATACATTTGATCTATGATTAAAAAAAAAAGTTTCAAATAAAGCAGAGGAATACAGCCCCAAACTCAATTTAAAAAGTGGGGAGGGGGTAGAGTCAACAAAAACAGAAAACCAAAATAGAAAAGCAAAGCACACTATTAACAAGAATACAGCAAATAGGGAATATGTTTGATTTTATTTTTTTATTTAATATCTTTGCATATTTATTGTTGGTTTTATTTGCTGTTTTCTGAGTTTGTATTTTTTATGTTATACTTGATGTCATTCACCTTTTTGGATTATTTGTAATTTTGGCAAGTGCTATGAATACATTATTAACACAAATAATCAAATTGCAGAGTAGTTAAAGAAGGCTATTGTATGCTCTGTTTAAAAAAAAAAGCAAACAAACTCTAAGTAAATTAGTTGTGACAAATTATCCTCTGATTTCCAATCTGCTTACTTTGAGTAAAGTGTTAGATTTATTTTTATGATTTTTATTTGGTTTTATGGTGTTGTATGTTTATGCATGTCTGTTAACTATTTATGCTTATGTGTTAATTTGTAAATTGCTTTTTACTTATTTTTGTGGTATATAAATTGTTAAATTTGGTTGGGTGGAAAATTTGCTGTAAGATATATTCGTGTAAATGTTTAATTAAATATCAAGAAACAGATATTTATTTTTTTACCCTAATCAACTTGATGCCTCTTTGTCCAATAAAATTGTAGTCATGGAAAAAGGTTCAGTAGAGGGTACTTCCACTCCTGTTAGTGGAAAGTAAATTAACTATAATACTCTCAGGCCGATTCAGTAAAGTTCCCGGGAGAGCGGACAAACGCCCGCTCTCCCGGCGCGCACACCAGCCCTTTGCCGGTGCGCGCGATGCAGTATTCAAATGAGGTGGCGCGGTAGAAACTGGGAAAAGGAGCGGCAGCTGTCAGCGGGTTTGACAGCAGACGCTCAATTTTGCCGGCGTCGGTTCTCGAGCCCGCTGACAGCCACGGGCTCGGAAACCAGACGCAGGCAAAATTGAGCGTCCGGTTTTCGGCCCGACAGCCGCAGGCCGAATACAAATTTATTTTTTTTACTTTTTTTACTCTTCGGGACCTCCAACTATGATATGATATTAAGTCGGAGGGTGCACAGAAAAGCAGATTTTACTGCTTTTCTGTGCACTTTCCCGGCACCGGAAGAAATTAGCACCGACCTTTGGGTCAGCGCTAATTTCTGAAAGTAAAATGTGCAGCCAAGCCGCACATTTTACTTTCTGTATCCCGCGCGTATACCTAATAGGGCCCTCAACATGCATTTACATGTTGAGGGCCCTATTAGGTGCCGCGGGTTGGACGTGTGTTTTCCTCCCCTTACTGAATAAGGGGTAAGGGAAAACGCGCATCCAATAACAGGCTAACAGTGCGCTCCATCGGAGCACACTGTACTGTATCGGCCTGTCTGTTATTTAGCTAATACCTTTTCACCCTCATGCATAGTTTTACATTATTCAAATCTCAGTGTGGTCCAAATTATTGGACCACACTGAGATTTGAATAATGTAAAACTATGCATAACCCCGGCACCACCAACCCAGTCGACATGAGGAGAGCTAGCTAGCTAGCATCGGGATCTGTCATTGCAGCCTGCCAAACAGACCTGGCTACACTAGGACTTCTAGCATGTAATATTATTCTATCCACGTTGTACTTAGTTATCCAGTAGGCAGGGGCAATTAGGCAGGTCATCCTTATCTATGGAGCAATCTTATGCAGTTATGTAATAATAAAAACTAGGATCTGATGCAGTGTTGACTCTTCCATGGAAAGTTTTGCATGGCTATTGTACAGCAGGAGTCTGACAGGTAACTTTGTGCAGGTTCTCACTATTCAGGATTCATCTCTTTCGCCTCTCACCTAATCATTAATTGAAGGTATTTTTTTTTTAATCACTCTGCTTTCTCTGTCATGAGTTTCACACATGGACATTCACCAATGGCAAATGAAGTCCTTGCACACTTTTGTTAGCCTAACTCCTTTAGTAAAACGTTGGAAATGCCCAGCATAAAAAGTAAGGCACATTTTTATCCTGGCCCTTATCTAACTCTGTGGAGGTACAGGTTCCTTGCTGTTGGAACTGCATGCTCTGTCCCACAGAGGATATCGCTAGGGGAGGGAGTGAAAAAGGTCCCGGTAGTGATCAGTCGTTTGTAATCTGACCACTGAGCTACCACGTAGCAGCTGTTACCACAGGGGCCTATCAGAACTCTTCCTGGAAGTTCCAGGCTTCTAAGACACAAATGTCCCTGGTACTGTAACCCAGCTGGCCCATTGCTATACCAAGAGGCTGGCTCACTGCATGCACACAAATCATGTTTTTCTGTGCACAATCAGGCTAATTTAAAAAATGAGCGCTCATACACGCACATATAGGCTAGAGATGGGAATCGGAACCGGAATCGGATCCGATTTCAGTTCCGATTCACATCTCTAATATCGGCGCACGGGCATTGATACGCTTGAATTGTAAATCATATATGCACGTGTGCGCATATGATTTAAATTTTCTGTGCACAATAACCATGATTTATGTTGGCAAAACATGGTTTGTGAGGAGAAGCCATGTTGTGTCCCTAAATCATGGTTTGTGCACATAAATCGTGTCTTAGAAGGATTTACCCTTGACGTGCACACATTGAATGTGATTTGTGTACATTTTTAGGTCTACCTGCTGTTTAAGCTCTCAATGTGTTTACATGCTCTTAGCTTACCCGTAAATTTTTAAATCCCCAGCACGAGCAAATTCTGGGAGATATGGGTGTGGCCGGGCTGTGCACGCATCTCCTGGTACGCACAGAAAGGCTCCAGCCAAAAGGGGCAGGGCAGGGGCTGACCTGGACAGCGTCATTAGTTGCTGCCCACTGAAGCGCGCACCAGCAGCCAGTCAGCACATGGAAGCTACTACTTCTCCAGCGAGCAAGTAAGTAGCAAAAAAAAAAAATAAAGATAGATGAGGGGAGGTTTAGAGGTCGGGGAGAGAGGGGAAGAGAGAAGAAGGATAGATAAGGTGTTAGGGAAGTTCCCTCCCAGTCCACTTCTTTATTGGAGTGGACTGGGAGGGAATGGGGGAAGGCCCGATTGTGTTGCCACGTGCTTTTAAATGAAATCTCTCCCCGCCCCCCCCCCCCCTTGTGTGCACGAGTATGTATGTGGCAGCACGAGTATGCATGCGGCAACACGTGCATGTTATAAAATCGGCACCTCCATATGTGTGTGCCAGGAACCACATGCACCTGGATGCCCACATGTACATCTTAAAATTTACTCTCTAATGCATTGGGAGGAGGGTTTTTTTTGGTTTTTTAGCGAGCGTGTTAAGAAAATGTGTGCTACCACACAGCACCTTTTTCATTCCTGTCTGATTACATCAGGCCTACTCTAGATCCAAGAAATAGGGCATTTATGATATTTCTAATGGCATAAGTGATAGGAGCCAGAGGTGCACTTAGGACTTTCTGTTCTCAAACAGGCTAAAGATCAGAAGTATTTGCGGTTATAGTTCATTTCCTGTATATACAGAATGTAGCTTTCTTCCTCTTTCCAATAAAAATTATTTTGCAAAAAAAAAAAAATTGCTTTTACTTTGTTCCTTAAACACAGATGGTCTGTTTTTTATCCTGTAATTCTTTGTCCGAGGTCCATAGCTTTAGAGCTTTGTGAATTGCTGGTCCATTTTTTGTTTGTCAAATGGAATTTTCAAAAAATGTTGACTGGTGTACTGAATATGCACAGTTGTGTATACCTGTATCTATCCACTAAAACAATTATTCTTACCATAAATTGCTTTATGCATTAACACCAAAACTTTAAATTGTACTCTTTCATTTACCAGTAACTAATGTAATTCCTGCAGTTTAGGCTTTATATCATAATATATAACACCGGTGACCAACTTAGCAGCCATATTTTGTACCAACTGGAGCACTTTAATTAAAAAGTAGTGACACAAGGCATTGCAGTACTGTATGACCCAATACACATGACTTGCATTACTGATCTAAGATTTAATCTTGAGATCTTATCTTTCAAATGCCACACCATTTTTAACTTAAATGCAACTTTAGCTACTTTCCTTATATGGCTTCTAAATGTTTGTTATTGCTGCTATTATATTTCAAGTAGCATTGATTCTCTAGCATCCTTTGTCTACCCATCCATAACATTGTTTTCTGAACATTTAACGTTAGCTTTTCTGTCGATTAAGCAGGCTGAATTAGCCATGCTGTTTAGGTGATGGCTTATTCACAGCAGACATCTGCATCTCCAAGCTAAAGTTTTGATTTGCCGCGCCTGTATGGTGCTTCCCACATGAAGCACGAGCCCCGTCTCTTCAGTTAGTTTTTTTCCACGCTCGGGCATGAACATCTCAACTCTCCACGTCTCTTCACTACATACTTTCTCTCTAATACCTCTTTAATCGCGTTTGCGATTTCCCCAACAGCCCTTTTCATTGCTTTTATGTCCACCCCCAAAAAAACTGGGTTTAAATACTGCCAACGCAGACACATAATGTCTGTCAATGACAACCACTGTTATTGTTACATTTGCCTAGGTCCAGACCATGTCCAGGCAAAATGTAAGGACTGTAGCCGCATGTCACCTAGAGCAAGGAGACAAATGGCGGCAAAAATCGCTAGCCTCCTGGAGCAAGAAGGTGCTTCCAAGTTATGTGCCCTCTCCGAGGTGCTTGGTGCCCTCTCCGAGGTGCTTGGTACATTCCACCCCAGGACCCAAATCGAAGGTTTGTGAGGTGTCCAGACAAGCTTCATCTGAAGAACTGAGTGGTTAGAAACTCCTCAGGGTGTAGAGATCGCCTCGGCACTTAAAAAAAAAAACCCAGACCTGAAAAAGAACCATCGAATGCGTCGTCGAAACATAGGCACCACCCTAAACATCAGGGTGCGTCACAATCATCGACAGAAGCATTGGGAAAGAAGCACACAGATACGCATGATGCATCGAAGCTCTAGATCAGCGTCATCACCGGACTTCCAATCTGTACATTCTGAAACGTCATCAGATTCACACCAACAATGCTTTATTCTTCAGGAGGATGTCTTTATCAAAAACTATACCTACTGACCAAGAACGGGAATCTTGGAAACAACCTGCAAAACTTCACCTTCATGAAAACGCTCCCTTTCTTAGAAAGAACATCACCTTGGGAAATCTATCACATAGGCCATAGACCAGATCTCCTCTGTTTTTAAAGATCTATTCTCTACATCACATCCTCAAATTTCTCCTCCACACATTCCTGGACCAAATGGAAATGCAGATTCACCGTCCAGTTTTTCTTCCCCTGAGCAGCAACCATCCCTAGCCCAAGGGGTTCATCCTCGTCCAGTCCCTCACTCTCCACAAGTCAGTGACCAGGATTCTCCACAGGAATACTAATCCACGGGACCATTCCCCAGACAGCTCAACAGGAATTCCCTTTCATCCCCCAGAGGGGCCTCCAGACCACTCATCTCCTCCAGAAGATCTCACCTACTCAGTTTGAAAAAATGGGCAATCTTCTGGGAGAAGAGTCATAAAATCCCTGACCCACGATAGATGTACCAGCTGAACCATCAGCTCTTCCATCTCTGGAACCGGTGTCTCTCCCACATCCTCATTAGTAAACACTGAAGCCAAGAATTCATTTAATCTTTCTGCGATGGCCTTATCTTCCCTAAGAGCCCCTTTAACTCTCTCTGTTATCTAATGGTCCAACCGACACCCTCACAGGTTTCTTGCTTTGGATATATTTAAAGTTTTTTTATTAGGAGCTTTTGCCTCTACGGCCAACTTCATTTCAAATTCTCTCTTTGCGTGCTTTATTAATGTTTAACACTTAACTTGACAATGCTTATGCTTTTTCCTATTTTCTTCAAATGGATCCTTCTTCCAATTTTTCAGGACTTTTTTTTTTTTTTTGGCTAAAATAGCTTCTTACACCTCACCTATTAACCATGCCGGTAATCGTTTTGCCTTTCTTAATGCATGGAATACATCTGGACTGCACTTCTAAACAATGTCCACGCCTGTTATACACTTTTAAGCTTTGCAGCTGCACCTTTTTCTAACTATTTTCCTCATTTTATCAAAGATTTTCCCTTTTGAAAATTTAATTTTAGGCTATAGATTTATATATTTTCCCCCTTCCAGTCATTAGTTTTAAATTTAATCATGTTATGATCACTATTGCCGTGGCCCTCCACTGTTACCTCTCTCACCAAATCCTGCGATCCACTAACAAATCTAAAATAGCTCCCTCTCTCATTTGGTTCCTGAACAAATTGCTCCAAGAAGCAGCCGTTTACTCCATACAAGAATTTTATGTCTCTAGCAAGTCCTGATGTTACATTTACCCAGTCAATATTGGGGTAATTGAAATCTCTCATTATTATTGCACTGCCAAATTGGTTTGCTTCCCTGATTTCTCTTAGCATTTCGTCATTTGTCTGATCATTTTGGCAAGGTGGATGATAATTTACTCCTACCTCTATACTCTTACCCAACGCACATGGGATTTCTACCCATATAGATTCTACTGAGCATTTAGTCTCTTGTATGATCTTTATTCTGTTGGACTCTATACCCTCCCGGACATAAAGTGCTACACCCCCACCAAGTTGATCCTCTTGCGGTATAATTTGTACCCTGATATAGCACTGTCCCATTAGTTATCCTCATTCCACCAGGTCTCTGAGATGCCTATTATGTCTAACTCTCCCATCTTACTTCTTAGACTTCTGGCATTGGCATACAGACATTTCAAAGTGCATTTTTTGTTTGTATTAACAGCCTTCTTTTCAGTTGATATGGATAATCTGGAATTCTTTAGCTCAGGTGATTCTTTACTTACAGGCATATGGGCTACTTTTGCTTTTATTGGAACCTCTCTGTTGGGATGTCTTAACTCTCCTATTTCATTGGTATTCTTCAAAGATACATTCCTCCGAACCATGCACTGCTGAGTGACTGTCAGCTTTCCCCCTTGTTCTAGTTTAAAAGCTGCTCTACCTCCTTTTTGAAAGTTAGCGCCAGCAGCCTGGTTCCATTTTGATTAAGGTGGGGCCCATCCTTTCGAAAAAGTCTCCCCCTTCCCCAAAAGGTTGTCAAGTTCCTTACAAAACTGAATTCCTCTTCCCTGTACCATTGTCTCATCCACGCATTGGGACTCTGGAGCTCTGTCTGCCTCTGGGGACCTGCTCGTGGAACTGGGATCATTTCAGAGAATGCCACCCTGGCGATTCTGGATTTCAGCTTTCTACTTAAAATCTTAAATTTGGTTTCCAGATCCTCCCTCCCACATTTTCGTATGTTGTTGGTACCCACATGTACCATGACAGCAGCTCCTCCCCAGCACTGTCTATAATCCTATCTAGGTGACGTGTGAGGTCTGCCACTTTTGCACCAGGCAGGCAAGTTACCAGGCGGTCCTCACATCCACCAACTACCCAGCTATTTACATTTCTAATAATTGAGTCACAGACTATGATGACCGACCTAACCTTTCCCTCCTGGGCAATAGCCCTGGGAGACTTGTCCTCAGTGCGAGAGGTCAACACACCACCTGCAGAGCAGGTCCTTGCTACAGGATCACTTCCTGCTACACCAGGGTAATGCTGTCCAACTGGGAGACCTTTCTGATCCAAGGCAGCACTGGGACTGCCACCAGACTGGATTTGGGACTTGGTTACTATGTCCCTGAAGGGATCATCAGTGTACCTGTCTGTCTCAGCTCCTTCAGGTCTGCAATTCTAGCCTCCAGAGATCGGACTTGTTCTCTGTGAGCCAGGAGCTCTTTGCACCAGCAAAAACTGTACAAATATTTTCCACCCTACCACAACAGTATCAATCTTTCCAGCAATCTCGTACCCAGACTCAACCAGCTCCATCTAGAAACTGTACAAGGGATAGGAAACAACAAAAGCCATCCCAGCCCTCAGTTCAGAAAACTCTATCGTCTGTTTAAGGGAGGCTGAGCCACCGCCTCTTCCAGTGGCTCAGCCGAGCACACCGCACTGTATCGGCCTGTCAGTGCTTGGTGCGGTAATGGACAAGACATGGGAGTCCAGCACCATACCTCAAGATATCCATGAGAAGCTGGCAGATCTGCTATGTAAAGGTGATAATTTATTTGGGGACAAGTTTAGGGAGATTGTGTCCCAGTTAAAAGAACAGCATGTGGCAGTCCTATCCCTGGCTTCCCCGGCAGAAGAACTGCCCTCAACCAGAAAATTTTACCAGAGCTATAGGAAATCCTGTTACCAGAGACACCCCTTCAGGCCATACACATCCTACCGCCCACCAGCATATCAACCACCCAGACAGCAGTCACAGCCCAGAGCTAGGCCAAAAGGCCAGCATCAGTAGATACAATCGCAGGGCAACCATGAAAAGCCACAACAGGGTTTTTTTGAAGAAGGCTGGGCCGCAGCTATAGTTATCCGTGGGAGGCAGACTATCCAAATTTTATCACTCTTGGGAAGCGATCACATTGGACCATTGGTTCTTAAGCATCATTCATGAGGGACATAGATTAACCTTCAGGAGAATCCACGCCTCCCGCATCTGGTTCCCTCGACACACCAAGAACAGGCGCGGCTGTTGCAGGAGGAGGTGGACTCATTGCTTCAACAGGCAGTCCAAAGAGTACCTCTGTGCTGTCGCAACAGGGGATTTTATTCCCAATACTTCCTTATCCCAAAGAAAAACGGGGGGCTCCACCCGACTTTAGATCTGCGAGCTCTCACAAACACATCCGGAAGGAGAAATTCGAGATGACATCCGTCAAATCCATCCTGCCATTCCTGCAACTCAATGAAAGGATGTGTTCACTAGACCTCAAGGATGCTTACTCCCACATACCAATGCACTGTTTGTCCTGGCGCTACCTGTGTTTCCAGGTCATTGTGGAGCATTACCAACACAGAGTTCTCTCTTTTGGACTCTCGTCTGCCTCGAGAATCTTCACCAAATACCTAGAGGTAATGGTGGACCCACAAAGCAGGAAGGGAGGCGATCTATGAAAGCCGTAATGGTATCAACAAAAGGGATAGATGCCGGACATCTTTTAAATCATTTATTGTAGTGGAGACGTCCGGCATCTATCCCTTTTGTTGATACCATAGAGGTAATGGTGGCCCACTTGAGAAAAAGAGGAATTAAGCTGTTCCCTTATCTGGACAATTGGCTTCTAGTATCGTCACAGGGACTCATGCTTTCACCCTTCAAACACATTTGATGGACACGATAAGTTGTTTAGAAGGCCTGGAATTTCATAATAAACTGAGAAGTCCAGCCTTCAACCGACTCAAACTCTACAGTTTATAGGAGCAAGCATGAATACTGTCATTGACGAGGCATTTCTCCCTGTGGACAGAGCTCATACCTTTCACACTTTAGAAACACAGTTGAAATATTGTGCACACCCTTCAGCATGTCAGATCTTAATCCTTCTAGGTCACATGGCGGCAGCCATATATGTGGTACCACACACTCCCACATGCGCCGCCTGCAGTGGGGTCTCAAGGCTCAATGGACCCAATCGCTCAGCCTTTATCCAGAAGGGTGAAGCTAACCCGAGCAGTGAGGAAGGACATATCCTGGTGGCTATCCCCTCCAATCCTATCAAGGGGGGGCCCCATTTTGCAATCCGGTGCACAAAGTTGTTCTAACCACGAATGCGTCAACAAAGGGTTGGGGAGCCCATCTATAGCACATGAAGATGCAGGTGCTATGGGTGCCGTCCGAGAGAACCCAGTAAATACATCTTAGAGTTGAGAGCGATTTAAAAAAAAAAAAAAAAAATGCCCTCCACATGTTCCACAGCCGGCTTCGGGGAAAGAATATGATGATCCACACAGACAACCAGGTGGCCAGGTTCTACATAAACAAAGAAGGAGGGTTAGGTTCTTGAATCCTCTGCAGAGAAGCAATCAAATATTGGAGTGGAGAGAGGCGCACTCCATATCATTGCAGGCAACTCAGCAGGATCTTCCATCCCCATGAGTGGGCTCTGAATAAGGAAGTAGCACGACCTCTTCACGGCATGGATCTCCCATGCCGTGTATCTTTGCGATGATACACAACAGGAAGTTTTGGACAACTTGCTAGGTCTATCCAAGTTGGGAACGATTCACACAAGATGCATTCCTCATCCCATGGACAAAGGACTCTTCTATGTTTATCCGCTGATTCCATTAATATCCTGGACAATACAGAAGTGCATTGCGGACATGGCAGATCTCATCCTCATCACTCCAGCATGGCCAAGACAACGTTGGTATGCCTATGTAGTTTGACTATCTGTCATTCCTCCTATCTTGTTAGGGAATAATGCTGATCTGCTGACTCAGGAAGGTGGCACCCTGTTGCAGCCCATGCATTCCTCCCTTCAGCTCACAGCATGGAGATTGACGTTGCCAATGGGACTCCAGGACATCTTAGTGTCCACAAGGAAAGCTTCCACAAGGAGAAATTACCAGTGCAAATGGCAGCGATACACGGTCTGGTGTGATGGGAAAAAAATGGACTTGTTCTCCTGCTCACCGGAGATACTATTTCATACGCTCTACCAGGCAGGTTTGGCAACAGCGTCAAGGTTCCCATAAGTACTATAGTGGTGTATCGTCTCCCATTCAATGGTCTTCCTATTTCAAACCATCCTCTGGTGTCCCAGTTTATGAAAGGGATCTTGAAATTGAGGCCACCTGTGGTAAAACCTGCAGTTCCTTGGGACTTAAACATGGTATTGGAACAACTCATGCTCCCATCCTTTGAACCCATGAGCAATAACCATATGAAGTACTTGACTTGGAAAGTAGTGTTACTAGTTACAGTAACGTCGCGAAGACGGGTCAGTGAGCTGCAGGCCCTTGTTCACTATCATCAATTCTTGCAATTTCATCACAATAAAGTTACTATGAGGACTCATCCATCCTTCTTGCTGAAGGTGGTCTCGGCTTTCCATTTCAATCAAACCATTACATTGTCCGCCTTCTTCTCAAAGCCACACAGGAATAAGAGGGAAAACTCCTTCACATCTTAAAAGGTCTTTGGCTAACTACAAGTGAAGAACACATGCAGTGAATAGATCTTCAAGTATTTGTGTCTTTCAGCCCGATTGTGCCAGGTTTACAAGTGGCAAAAAGGACTTTGTCAAATTGGATATCACAGTGCATTCACTTCTGTTACTCAAAGAGCTTGGCAGAGCGCTCAAATCCAGTCAGGGCACATCAAGTAAGAACCGTAGCAGCTTCAATTGCACATCTCCACATGGTACCATTGCTGGACATTTGTAAAGCAGCCATGTGGTCATCCCTACATGCTTTTATGTCACACTACTGTTTTGACCAGCAGGCAGCTTTGGACTCTGCACTGGGCTCAGCAGTATTACAGTTCTTGACAGGAAGACAAGGCTGTCCACAGCAATGGAGGTTGCGCATACAATGGGCTATTATGCATGGGGTGGACATCTCCCTACTTCATCATGCATCAGAGTGCACGGCACAAGCTGGTGACTCCCAGACAGCATGGCTAATTTAGCCTGCTTATTGATGGAGAAAAAAGCAAGTTTGCTTACCGTAAGCGGTGTTTCCAAAGATAGGATGAATTAGCAATGCTGACCCACCCATCTCCCTGAACAGCCTTGCCACATTCGGTGCACTGGATAAACTATCTTATAGACTGATGAGAACTGGTAATCATGTGGGAAGAACCGCGCAGGCACACAGAGTCAAAGCTCTGTATTCTTGGAGAGAAGCTCCACCTAGCCGACTCGGAGGTCATCCCAGACAGCATGGCTAATTCATCCTGCTATCTACGGAAAACACCGTTTACGGTAATCAAACTTGCTTTCATTTATGACTATCTGCCACTATCCTTAGACATTGTCCAACCCAAAGCAGTTCACATAAAATGAAAAAAATACAATAAAAAGCAATACATCGTAAATGTAAAATATTTAAAATTGGTTTACTCTGCAGAAACCAGTGGACTATAATAGCCAATCAATTTAAAAAGTGACAGCCCTATCAATATCTTCATTAATGGGAATAAAAAATTGGATGTCATTGGCTTGCTTTATTTAAAATATTTATATTCCACTTATGTGATGTGCTTGGCATGAACTCATATTAATAAATAAAAATTCAGTAAAACAATTTATGTAACAGTAAAATAACATAAAACAATAAAATCATCATAGACTCAATCCCTTCCACTGCCAAAGGCTTCAGCAAACATTTTCAATATTACAAGAAATTTTTACATTAGCTGTTACCATTGTAACGACATAATGTTAGTGCCAAAAGTTTCTACAAATAATAGTGCTTTCAGTTTTTTTGCATAAGTGTTATTTTATTTATTTATTTAGTTTAACACTTTTTTATACCGACCTTCATAGTAATAACCATATCGGATCGGTTTACATAGAACAAGGGTATAACTGAAGCGACAACTAAAGTAATTAACAATAGAGGTGAATAAGGCAAAGTTACATTTAACAAGGAGTAAAAACTTGGAAGCTTAGACAGCTGGAAAGAAAGGTAAAAGGCAGGTAGTATTTATAACAATACGATAGAGAATACGGGTTAAAGCTTAAAGTGCCTTAACCTGGAAGAGGTTATATCTGTTATTGACTTTAAATCATCTGGTAATAAGTTCCACCAAGTGGGGACAATAATTGAAAGGGCACAGTTGCATGTCTCTTGGAGCCGTGCCTCTTCATTATTTGGAATACCTAATACATTTTGTGACAATAATTGTAATGATCGAGTAGAAACATATTTTCTTACAATCTTTGCTAAATATTCAGGTGCATTTTCTTGTTGTGCTTTAAAAACTAACTTTATTATTTTAAATTGTATGCGTTGACTTATAGGAAATTCAACACCTATTCAGGGAAAGATACTCAGGGACAAGTTGTTTATGCATCTGAAAATGAGACACAGTATGCAGATATAGCTCTTGTATATCCCTGTTTGTGGCTCTTGAAGAATGGAGTTGGTCACTCCTGCAATAGGTCTTGGTTCCAAGTTTGCATTGTAGTCATCGTTGCTTTTACTCACTTTTCTCTTCACATCTTTCATGAGCTCAAATAAACAGTCATACCAATACTGCTTTTCACTAAGGCTTTGTTTATCTTTTGTGATAGCTTTTATGTTTTAAGTGGTTTGACTTGCTTTGTATCCTTACCTCTAAAAGGACCTTAGTTGCTACCCTTCAGCTTTGTTTTCAGGAAGGGAGGGGAAGGGAAAAGGAGGCCCTGATGAAACATCTCAACCCTTCCCTTTAAAACAAATCAGAGAGAATTCTTTTTTACTCAACGCACAATTAAGCTCTGACATTTATTGCCACAGGATATGGTTAAGGAAGTTAGTGTAAATGGGTTTAAAAAAGATTTAGATAAGTTCCTGGAGGAGAAGTACTTAAATTGCTATTAATCAATAGGGAATAGCCACTGGTTGTTACCGGCATTAGTTGCCTGGGGCCTATTTACATTTGTGTACTTGCCAGGCACTTGTGACTTGGACTGGCCACTGTTGGACACAGGATACTGGACTTGATGAACCCTTTGTCTGACCCCAGTTTGGCATATCTTATGTCTTTATGTTCTGTGGATGACCAGATCTTGCCTTCAGATGTGAATAATATCTCTGAGAAATCTGAAGAAGGGACCTGTGTGGTTTCAAACTCATGTACAATATTTCAATAATTTGTATACTGTTCCAGTAAAAGGTTTTAATCTACCAATTAAATCTATGATTGAAATGCAGTTTTCAGTATTTACTTATAGCATGTGCTGTGCATTTTATTTTCAGTTACGTAGAGCAAGGTGGTAGAGGGTTAAATAATTTTGTGCCTCACCCAGTGGAACGTAGCTGAGGAAAACTCCTTGATAAACTGGCAGCATATCAGCCAGCATGGTGTATTCCTTTGGCTCTTCTAGTATGTTTTCCTGCCTGGTTAGTGCACATTGTAAGGCCAGAAGGATCTCGATTATACTCCTGTTTTGTTTTTTATAGGAATGTTCATGAGAGGAAGAGCTTCTTATGATTTAAATTTAATTATAAAAATCTCAACAGGCTCCCTAATGGGCCAAGCACTAGCAGTGCCATCAGAGATTAAAGACATTCATATCTCTTCAAGAAAGCCATCCACGAGGAAAAATTATGCAGGCAAATGGCGAAGAGATCGTCATTGGTGTGTGTCAACAGGCCTCAACCCTATTTCCTCCTCCCCGGAACACCTACTTGAATACCTTCATAACCTATATATTTCTGGTTTAGCCGTCTCTTCCATAAGAATACATCTCAGCGTCATATCAGCTTACCATACAACTGTGCAAGGAACACCAATATCCACTCACCCTCTTCTATCTCGATTCATGAAGGGTGCCTTAAAACTCAGACCGGCAATATCTTGGGTCTAAATGCAGTATTGGAAGCATTAATGGTCCCACCCTTTGAACTGATGCAAACATATTCATTAAAATTCCTGACATGGAAGGTAATCAGCTCGAAGAGTTAGTGACTACAGGCCTTAGTCTACTACCCCCTTTACCTTCAATTCTATCATGACAAAGTAACCTTACGGACTCACCCGTCCTTCCTTCCAAAGGTAGTTTCGGCTTTTCATTTGAATCAACTCATTATTTTACCAACTTTTTTCCCGAAACCACATTCCAATGGTAGAGAAGCCCTGCTACATACACTGGACCATAAATGGGCATTGGCCTACTACAAACAAAGAACTGCCACTGCCAACAGATATTCACAACATTTTCTCTCTTTCAAACCAAATGCTCCTGGCCTGCCAGTGTCAAAAAGAACACTATCCAACTGGTTTACTCAGTGCATATATTTTTGTTATTCTACAAGTTCTCAACAGCTATCTTCTAAGGTGACAGCTCATCAAACTGAGAACAATTTCAACTTCAATAGTGCACCTTAAGCAAATACCAGTGGAAGACATCTGTAAAGCAGCTACTTGGTCTTCACTGCATACCTTCACATCTCACTATTGTCTACAGTGTCCCAAAATCTGATGTACTCATGGGAAAACAGATATTTTATTTATTTATTTATTAATTTCTATACCGGCTTTCACGACCAAAGGTTGCATCAAGTCGGTTTACATTTAACAAGTCGTGTAATAAACATAGAACTAGGGTAATTGAACTGGTGCAGAAAATAATAGTTACAATGAACAAGGAAATTACCAACTGGGATAGGAGGAAAAAAGAGAAAAGGGACAGGAATATTTACATAGTAAAACGCATTTACAGTGAATGTTTACATAGTATGCACCATGCAACAAATTCATAAACTGTACACCCTTCGCAAGGATACAAAAACAAAACAATTAACGGAAGAAATAAAGATAACATATATATTTCTGCCTTTTGAAGTATCGTATGCATCAAATTCCGCAGATTCAAATCTGCGGAAAAGAGCAAGTTTGCTTACTGTAAACGGTGTTTTCCGTGGATAGCAGGATGAATTAGCCATGCTTACCTGCCCACCACCCTGGACAGTTTGTTCTATTAACCCTATTTTAAATTTTTTCTTCTCTATACGTTCCTGTGCACCTTTGACTCCTTTCTCTCAGTTCGTAATATAGCAATTGCGTGGGAACCTTCACACAGGAGCAAGACAGACAACAGTCTGAAAGAAGTTCTTCACCGGATCGCCAGAAAGCAGGGCTAATTCATCAGAAAACAGCGTCTATGATAAGCAAACTTGCTCTTGTCAGATCTTTCAGTTTTCTCTCGCCAACACCAGACACTACCTCCATCCTAAGGAAGTCTGAGAAAAGCACTGGTGATAGATTCTGTCCCGGAGCACAAATCCACTGAAACTTTCTACCGGATGATCAAAGCAAAAGAGGAATGCAATAGAAAGGCATCAGCACTCTGCTTTGATCCCATGTGTGATGTACAGGCTGTTTGGTTTGGATAATCTGATTTTATGGTCTAATCACACGGAGCTCAATATTCAAAGGTATTTAGCCAGTTAAAGTGCAAGTTGTATGTTAACTGTTGCGTTTTGAATCTTCCTGTGATCCTTGGTATGGCAGAGTGTTCTCAAGGGTGCTGGATAGAGTAGAAGGGTTAGGGTTGAGATGCCAGGGGAGAGGGGAATAGGAACTAGCCAGAGGTAACTTTCTATGGCTGAACCATGAAGGGGGGAGCATAGGAATATATTTTTTTTAATGTTTTGGAGTCCTTGGGCAAGAAGAGAGTAATGTTAGAGTTCAGGCCCTATATTTGTAAGGCTTGGGTGGATATGGGGATAGGGCTGCTAGACCATGGTGCTGTGAGATTTTTTTTAGTGTTTGGTTTTGTTTTTTTTAATTCTGCTTTGGCACTTAACTGGCTATACTCTTTTGAACATAGCTGGTTAAAGTACTCTAAACCTAACAAGCAATATTCATAGGATGGCTGGCTGGCTAGGTTTAAATTTGTCCTGTTAAAGTTATTCAGTATGGTGTTTATCCCACTGAATATGTAGGATAACTTATCTAGCTAACTTTAGCTGGATGCATTATTTTAAATTTGTTTTGTTTTGCTTAATGTTAGCCTCATGATATCGTCTATATTTCTGTATGACCGCTTTGGTTGGAGAACTATCAGACCATTACTCTGACTGTGTGATCTGTACACTGATGATTAGTCAAGGTCATGAATGAGCACAAGCAGTACCCAGAGGCAAAACCTATCTTTGTATAAATACCTTTTTTAATGCTGTTTTCGGGGATAAGAGTTAGGTTGTAGTATGGCCATAGCTTGAATATTCATATAGGATCTACATTTTGTCTTTTTAGATCAAACTGCAGAACAATGTGTCACAACAAATTGCAGGGATACAGCGTTTAAAGGGTAAGTGCTGTTCATGTTCTAATCTGTGTAGTATCTCATGACAGGTTTGCTGTTCCATTCCCTTTATCATCCTCCTCTCTTCCTTTTCTAGTCCTGCTATTTCTTTTTTTTGAGATGAGGTGAGCAGAGTTGTATATAATATGGGGCCGATGCAATATATGTGTGCTGAACACTCAGCGCTCGCTTTCCTAACGTGCCCCCAGACACCCCTCCTGAGGGCACCATACAATATTTAAATTAGGGATCGCATTATCAAAGAGGCATTAGGGTCGCTTGCGCATCCCTAGCACCTCCTTAAGAATGGGAGCCCGCGAGCGGTCGGCCGTCCACCAATTAGGGAAACAGACGCCAAATTTATCAGCGTCTGTTTCCTAATCAGCGCACAGCCAGGGGTTCAGGAAATGGACGCTTGTTTCCTGAACCCGACTGGTGCTTTTTTTTTTTTTTTAAAGATTTGTTCCTCCAACTTAATATCGCAACGATATTAAGTAGGAGGATTTACAGAAAAGTGTTTGGGTTTTTTTCAGCTTTTCTGTTAAACTTGTGGGAGCGCTCAGCAATTAACACCTGCTCCGGGCGTTAATTGCTAAATACTAAATACTTTTCTTTGTTTAAAGCTTTAAGCAGTACTCTGGAATTAGAATGAAATGAGGCACAGGCCATTCTGGATAGTTGGATGTCACACTATAATGTGTCAATTTATAACTGCGCTATAATGGTATACATAGAGGGATATCAAATTTAATATGCAAAAACACCATTCGTAATCTCCTCTCATAGAATGATTTCACCATAACCTCTGTGCATTTAAATTCAGACTATCCAGCCTCCCATACACGGTTGACCTTTCATTTTTGTCTTTGTTGAATTATTTTACCCAAACAATTCAGAACATTTTTTTTTAAGAAGGGAAAGTTTCATACTTCGTATTGTTGTACCCAAGAAACTGGGTGATACATTCATTTGTAATCATTAACAATCCTCCTCCAACCACATTTTTTTGTTTGTGTTGCGTGAATTCTTTTTTAAAAGCAATTTAATTCTTAAAGCCGTGTCAAATCTTCTACTCTGAAAGTAACCGCTTCTCATGTCCCAGTTACACCATATGAACTGAACTTTTAACCGACTTATCTGTCTGGTGATGATAGCCCAACGTGGCCGCCTTTCAGATCCCGAAGGATCTTTCCTCAGGGAATATTCACTCTTTCCAAATGTCGGTGTTTCAGTATGTAAATATTCGATGGAACTTTCTCATAGGACATTCGGCTCTTTCTTGATCACTTTCTCATCTTCTTATCGGCTGCTTCAACAAAGCTGCATTATGGACTCAAGCACCGGGAGGACTTAATGAAGAGCTGGATTGGGGTTCGTTAGTTTGAAAATTCGCTGTGACGTAACGGAGGCGCAACCTCTGATTGGATGGTTTGGGAGATATTCGATAGTATTTAAAATCTGTCAGCAACAGTGGCTTGAACATGTATTGGCGATAACAGCTTGCAGCTTTGTTGAAGAAGCTGATAAGAAGCTGAGAAAGTGATCAAGAAAGAGACGAATGTCCTATGAGAAAGTTCCATCGAATATTTACATACTGAAACACCGACATTTTGGAAAGAGTGAATATTCCCTGAGGAAAGATCCTTCGGGATCTGAAAGGCGGCCACGTTGGGCTATCATCACCAGACAGATAAGTCGGTTAAAAGTTCAGTTCATATGGTGTAACTGGGACATGAGAAGCAGTTACTTTCAGAGATAAAAGATTTGACACGGCTTTAAGATTTAAATTGTTTTTAAAAAAGAATTCACGCAACACATAAACAAAAAATGTGGTTGGAGGAGGATTGTTAATGATTACAAATGAATTCACCCAGTTTCTTGGGGAAAACAATACGAAGTATGAAACTTTCCCTTCTTAAAAACATTTTTTCTGAAGTATTTGGGTAAAATAATTTAACAAAGACAAAAATGAAAGGTCAACCGTGTATGGGAGGCTGGATAGTCTGAATTTAAATGCACAGAGGTTATGGTGAAATCATTCTATAAGAGGTGATTACTAGTGCTGTTTTTACACTGTAATGTGTGTCCTTGTGCAATGGCTAAACCTAAAGAGCCACAATAGATGTTGCCTTCTTAAACCAGATTTTATGTATGCATGGTTAGAACACTGTACAGAATGGTTGTTCCTTAAATGTTTGTGGTTTGGACAGGTGCGAGTCGTACAAAAATCCCTCCCTCCTCATGAGAATTGACTGCTCTGTATTCTATATGAGACAGCTGAGAAGATCCATGATGGAAGTTTATAAAATCATGAATGGAATGGTATTTATCCTTTCAAATAGAGGAAGGACTAGGAGACATTCCATGAAACAGGTAGCAGATGTAAATCAAATTGGAGAAAGTATATTTCATTGAATACACAATCAAGCTGTAGAATTCATTAGCAGAGAATGTGCTCAAGGCCTCTAACATAGCTGAGTTTAGAAGGGGTTTGGAGAAGTTCTTGGACAAAAGTTCATAAATGATTAGCCTGGCAGATTTAGGAAAGCAATCTCTTCTACCTGGGAAGGAATAATAAGAAATAGGCAATTGTAACCTGGATTAACCACTGTTGGAGAGAGGACACTGTGCTCGATGGGCCTTCTTTCTGACCCAATATGGCACATCTTGTGTTCTTATAATGGAGCAGACATCTGGCTTTTGTACTGATACCTGATGCTTGTTTGTCTCTACTCTGTCCAATAGTACATTATGTTCCATAGTGCCCCTCGCACAACACTGTATTCTGCAAGTAGCTGATTCAAAAGCAGCAAACTTTCTGCAGTATGTTTCTAAGAGACCTTTGAAATGCTTATTGCTTCTAAATAAGATCAAACTTTACTTCTTACAAGTTGTGGCCCTTACGCACAGTACAGATAAAAGTAATATTCCTGCTGCAGATCATTATGTATTTTACCAAATATGAGACATGACGAATAAAAATAAACTTTGGTCCTGCAGAAGGTTCTGGTATTGAGGTGCTGAATTTCTGGCCTCATAGAAAAAGCTCTCTTACTGAGAGCATTGAGTTCTGGGATGGGGTATATGAAGGATAAATTCTGGAGTTATTACTGTTTCCACCACTATTTATTTTTCTGTCCCAAGTAGAACAACTTGCTGAACTGCGTCAAGAGTTCCTACGACAAGAAGACCAGCTTCATGAGCAGAAGAACAACAGCACATTACTGCTGCAAAGACTAAAGTCTGAAAGGTAGTATGCAGGCCATGCTTTACCCTGCTCCTCACTAGATTTCCTCTGCATTTGATTGGGAGAAACATGGCAGCCAAGGTGCCCTACTTCCAACTGTCTTCCTATCTTGAACTGCTTCTCGATTTGTAGTAAATTACTCTTTAGTTTAGGGAGGATCAGAACTTCATCATATCTCTATTTTTCTGACTACTGTTCTTTGTGATTTTGCTTTTTAGTCTGCAATGCACACAGCAAATGAAGAAACTAGAAATGCAGTATGAAGAAAAGCTAAAGAAGATAGCAGTACAAGTGGTGCCATTAAGCAGGGTAAGTGCTGGCTAGAAGATACTCTAATTAGGCACTTCCATGGTGTCTGATGTTTCGTGGCAGACCTTAGTGGGTAAAATGTAGCTTATGTAACACGTGTAGGCATGACTTGTCTGTGTCCAGGCCTTTGCTGTATAAAAGGCAGGAACCAGCCTTCAGATTATCTTCAATATGAAACTAGTTGTTGTCTGGATTCATAGAATTCCTCTTTGAATCTGTCCTCTAATGTACAATTTTTACAGCAATATGGCAGTAATGCTTTTTTGGCTTTATTTGCTAGAAGAGCCAGAAATCAGCATTTTCTAACTAAAATGGCAAGGTGTATTGTACTGTTACTTCCTTTGTGTAAATGAAAGCCTTGCACTTTTTCATCCATTGAAGAAACACTCCTTGTAGGTTCCGAGACTTTTTAAGGAACTATTATAAAATCATCTAAAGACTGCACTGGTTCTCTCTGCTACCACCCCTCCAATACTAATGCAAAGAAAGATCCTGTGGTGGCCTTGAAAATTAATACTATAACATTTTGAATTTGTCTTCTGTTAGTCTTAGAGAGATTGGATTCTTATTGGCCTTATACGTCTACTAGAAATGTTTATATCAATATTATATAAGCGTTTTGTCTACAAGGTGGGTTTTGTATTTTGTTTTGGTTTTTATTGAACAGCAAGATGCACAAAAACTGGAGTTCGGTAAAGAGAATGGTATAGATGATGATGATGATGACCAGCTGCCAAAAACTGTTCAGCAAATAGGAGAGAAGAGTGAGGTGAAGATGGAGGACCTTTCCCGCAATCACAGCCAGCATGTAGAAGGTACTTCTTATCAGCTGGTCCCCTCTTGTTTAAAATGTTGAGGCCATGATTTTCATGCTGGAAGGGCTGAATTTTTCAGTCTGGCTCACAAGTCCAACAGATGGCTTTTCTTTCCAGTCATCATCCATTGCCCTCAGGTCCCCAGGAGCCAATCTATCACCACCAGCCTTGAAAACCTGAACCTGCTATGGCACAGAGCCAACTGGAGAAGTCTCATTTTTCTGTAACTTTTTTTTTTTTTTTTAGATTTTGTAGCGTTAAAACACATTAAGACATATATTCAGTTGACAGAAAAGGGGTTACAATCTCTGTTATCTCTGAAGAGATGGTGCCGGTGTACCTTATGTAACTGACACTTAATGAGTGCCTCTGAGGCTTAAATTTGTTAAGATGAGAGAGATACTGTCGGTAAAGCAAATAGATAAGCAAGAAAGATGACTAGAGAACATATCGGCAACCACCACTTTTCCCCTGAAAAATGCAATGAGCAGATAAGAAAGAGGGAGTTGTGCATGTCTGAAATTGGAATAACCTGGGAGCCCAGACACACACCTTCCCATCAGGATCCTAATAGGTCATGTGTAGAATAATATTCAGTAAACACCCTGGGAAAATTCTATCCCAAATATTTAATAAAGACCACAAGACTTTTGTTTGTGATTTTTATCTTAATGCATATCTTTCTAAAAAGGAATTTACAGATACCTCCCAGATCCTGCCTAGTGTACCTCCTCCCAACGTGCTGTGGTCCTTGTCCTGTTGTGTGATTAACTTTTGATTTCATGGGATAAACCTCTACCAGTAAACCCAAAAGGCGAGAGGCTTGGCATTGTACCCCCATCTTACTCCCAAAACGGAGCCATTCTGGCATAGGACCACCATCTATGTTTCAACATTATCACAAACCTGCAAATTCATAAAAGTGTACTAAGTAAGGAACAACAATTAAAGATAAAACAATCTAACATCTGAGGAAAGTGATACAATACTATAAAAGAGAACCAGAGGGGTACATTTTGCATAACTTATCAGGGGTAAGAGAAACCAGAGTTGCTTACCTCTAACAGCCGTTCTCTGTGATCAGCAGGATAATCGGTCACATGTGAGTGATGTCATCCAGTGGTGCTGAAAATGGAGTATTTACACGCTAAAGCCTGAAAGGATTAGGAGGCCTTTCTGCTCATGCACCACTGTTGCTGTGTCACTGTTGTCGCGGCTCCCGGTGTCCCACAGCCCCAGTTATACTTCCCTTTACCTTCTTCCTGCCCCTGCGGGCCAATCGGAATCCTCCTCCCTTCTTCCTGCCAGTGGGAGCAGGAAGAAGGGAGGAAGCCTCTGATTGGCTGGTGGGGCAGGAGGAAGGGGGACATCTCATAGCCCGGGGCTGGGAGAAGTGGCAGTGTCCAGACCCGTGGCAGCAAAGAAGCCCGACCCTGTCGAAGCAAGGCCGCCACAGGCTGGAAGTGCTGTATTAAACACAGCGGCGAGCCACAAAGAAAAGAGGCCAGTCGCACCAGGATTTCCTGCTTCCAAAGCAGCAGGGATTCCCCAAAGCGGCAGTGAGTCACAAGCACCAAGAGACCGGTTGTTCCGGAGATTCCCACCCCCGATGCAACAGTGAGCGCGGCACAGCTGCCATTAAAGTAAAAGTGGCACTCAGCCATGCTGATTACAGATGGGGCAATTGAAGCTCCTAGCGGCCGTAAAAGCAGGCAGATGGGGGGCCGTGGGAGCCTAGGGATATCCTGACAGCCAGAAAAAAGGCTTCAGTGCTGGGGCATATTTTTCTAAAATAAATGTTTGCTGCTTCAGTGTGGCTGAGAGGGCAGCAGGAGCCCTGGGAAATCTGCCACTGCGAAATTAAAGGGGAACACAGTATTGGGGCTCTAAGCAAAGTGTGTGTGAGACAGAGACTGGGCAGGGAGGTGACTGGGTGAGAGAGAGAGACTGGGCAGGGAGGTGACTGGGGTGCGTGTGAGAGAGAGAGACTGGGCAGGGAGGTGACTGGGGTGCGTGTGAGAGAGAGAGACTGGGCAGGGAGGTGACTGGGGTGCGTGTGAGAGAGAGAGAGACTGGGCAGGGAGGTGACTGGGGTGCGTGTGAGAGAGAGAGACTGGGCAGGGAGGTGACTGGGGTGCGTGTGAGAGAGAGACTGGGCAGGGAGGTGACGGGTGCGTGTGAGAGAGAGAGAGACTGGGCAGGGAGGTGACTGGGGTGCGTGTGAGAGAGAGAGAGACTGGGCAGGGAGGTGACTGGGGTGTGTGTGAGAGAGAGAGACTGGGCAGGGAGGTGACTGGGGTGTGTGTGAGAGAGAGAGAGACTGGGCAGGGAGGTGACTGGGGTGCGTGTGTGAGAGAGAGACTGGGCAGGGAGGTGACTGGGGTGCGTGTGAGAGAGAGAGAGACTGGGCAGGGAGGTGACTGGGGTGCGTTTGAGAGAGAGAGACTGGGCAGGGAGGTGACTGGGGTGTGTGTGAGAGAGAGAGATTTGGTCGTAGAGTTTAATTGGGGGGTGTATGAGACTTGGGGCCCCTAAAGAAAGGACCGTGAGGACAGAGCTTCTGCAGCCACTGCTGCACATGGTATGTGCTTACAAGGGAAAGGAGTAGGAGAGTTGCTGAAGAGGGTAAATAAAGGTGACTTTTAAAGTTTATTTTTCTTGATTGACTGCCATTTTAACTATTGAGTATTATGTGATTTGTCTGCTGTTTTGAAATATTTTATTGATATTTGGACAATTTTTAATCATTTTTATGAGTTTTTAATTGTTGGATATTATTCTGTTCATCAGCTGTTTTGAAACATTTATTAATATAGTTTTACAATTATTTCTTTGTGGGGATCTATAACAGCTTGGCTTGTTCTGTTTTCCTAATAGGAGTGTATTAGAGTTTAGGGCCTGATTTAATATTTGTAGTGTTGCCTTTTCATAGTTAGGGTTGTTATGTGATCCATAATGCAGGTGTAACTTTGTGCAGATTAGTTTCTGTGCATTATTGCAGATCCTGGGACTGTTAGGTGCTATATTTCTCTTTCCATTTCTCCTAGTTTGCACTGCATGCAGAGAAGCTTTTTTTTTTTTTTGTTTTTCTATTCCAGTATCTGTCTCCATATTTATAATGTGTGGTCTTTCTGTTCTGGGTGTGTGACCAAGGTTAGGTATTTTACTAGCATGTAGGCAATTGTATCAATCTTATTTGCTGTGTTTTCTCAATAGGATATGCATTAGTGGTAAATTATTGCCTTTTCATAAGGAAGGCTATTGTGCCTGGTAGTAAAGGGAGTTTCTTTTGCTTTTACTGAGATGTCATCAGAACCAGAATTTTTTTTTTTTTTTTTTTTTTGCATGGTGAGTTCTTTGGGTAATGCCCTAGTTCTGCTCTGTATCCATTGTTGGGGGGTCAAAGGGGTTCCCATGGATGCAGAGTATATGTTTACATATAGTTCAGTGTGTCACGCATGTGAGAACCATCTGTCAGGTGTGTCCCGGCTGAAAAAAAATTGAGAACCACTGTTCTAGAGAGAGGTCTGATTAGCATAGCAAAATGAGATAGTCCTTAATCCAGTTTTCAATTGTATGTTTTGTGATTGCTAGACCAGGTCTGTTAGGGCCATATGAAATGAAGAGTTGAGTGTACTGTCTAACCTCCTTTGCCTTGTCTATTATAGAAAGGCAGTGCTCTTTTGCAACCATAAGTGTATAAGGCCAGTTTACTTCTTTGAGTGTGAGGCCTGGGGAAGAAAGTTTTCTGGGATAATAGATTGAGACTATTTCTGGAAGAAATCTAAGATGTGTACACATAGCTATTTTGTGTAAAGTGGGTAAGTCACTAGTGCTTGAAGTTTTGACTCTTCTAGCAGAGGTGATTGCTACCAGCAATGTCATCTTTAAAGTTCTAGGTTACAATTATTTATGGGCTTAAAAGGAGTTCTCATCAGAGGTAGGTCTTGTCAGTTGAATCTCTTAATTTCTTTTTGATTGGGCAACCGCAGACTTGGATCAGGGGAAAGCACTAAATATATAGTGTACTTGGATTTCAGCAAGGCCTTTGACACGTGTGATGGGTGGCATGGGAGTGAGCCCTTATTGCTGTGGTATAGTTGACGCAACCTCGTAGGCGAACATACAAGGTCTACACCAATAGTTGGCGAATGCATCCTGTAGAAGGAAAGGCTGGAGCTTCACCTATACCAGCTTTCACCTTCTCTGGATTCTGGTGGCCGGCAGGAGTTAGGTGGATCCCTAGGACGACAGAGAGAACAAGAATCCAGTGGCACACCAGGTCAGGACAGGCAGCAGACTGGGGAAGCTGGGGACAGGCCCAGATCAGGGCAGACGGCAGACTAGTATGATCAGATCCGAGGCAAGAGGTCAGATCCAGGGAGCAGGCAAACATGGTCAGGTCCAAGGCAAGAGGTCAATACCAGGAGATCAGGCCAGAGAAGGTCAAATACACCCAGACACTGGATTGACGAGATGAGGCTGGAAAAGTCCAGGCAGGCTGAGGAAGAAAGGCAGGAACAAACAGGTACCAGGGACATAGGAGCAACAAGCATTGCCGAATGCAGGAGACCTGTTGCTGAGGCGACTTCTGCTCCTCAAAAGGAGCCCGTAATAGAGGGGAGCCAGTAACATCATCCAAGGGCACCACAGCCGAGTGGTGCCCTTGGATGAGATGGGCTGTTGGGCACACACACGCCTAAGGGAGGTGGGAGGGAACAGCGGCTGGCAGCATCTCAGGCCGCATTGGGTGGCGTATGAGGTGGGAAGTTGCCTATCAGCTGCGAGATTGATCTGGCTGCATCGGGGGTGAGTGAGGGGGCTTGCAGAGTCATCCCGTGAGCTGCAACATGTAACATTATCCCTCTCCAAAGCCCCCTCCCCAGTCATGTGGGTTCAGGTTTCCTGGGGAATCTCCTGTGGAACTCACATATTAGTTGGGGGGGGCTCGGAGGTTGGAGGCTGGCTCACAGTAAATTTCTTCTGGCCCATCATTTTACCAAGAGAGTAGATATTGAATTTAATTTTGGACCTGCTGGGAATCCAAGATTTCCTGGACTTCATATTGGATATCTTTTTCCGTTGGGAATTCAGTGAGCTGGAGGAGCATTCTGCCCAGCCATGAGAGGATTGCAGGGATACATGAAAGATGACATGGATCCCTAGAGATGAGGAAATTTTAGCTTGAAGGCCACTGGCCCCAGCTGCTGCATGATAGGGAATGGACCCATGAATCTGCATGCAGACTTCAGTGAGGACATTCTTAAGCGTAGGTTTTTTGTGCTGAGCCATACCAAGTCCTCTGGCTGGAGTCCGGGTGCTGGGCAACGTTTCTTGTTTGCCTATTTCTTGAAATGCTCTGCCACTTGTTTCAAGAGGCAGTGCATCTTCTGCCAAAGATCCTGCCTGGAGTTCATGTCCCATTTAGTTAGCTGCAGCGCGGGTGACAGGAACCGGAACAGGCTTAGGTATCTGAGGATGATATCCGAACACTACATAGAAGGGCGATGATTCAGTGGAGCTTCACATGTGATTATTGTGGCAGAACTCAGCCCATTGGAGTAGGGATGCCCAGTTATCCTGCTGTTGATTCCCATAGGCTCATAGGAAGACCTCAAGACTCTGATTTATCCGCTCCGTTTGCCTATTCCTCTAGGGGTGGTAAGCCTATGTAAAATCTAAGGCAATTCCAATCTTCTTGCATAAGCTTTTCCAGAAGCGGGTCATGAATTGTACTCCCTGGACTAAGAGGAAGCCCATGCAGACAGAAGATGTGTCGAACAAAGGGTTTGTTTAGTTCAGGCACTGAAGGGAAGCCCAGGAGGGGCATGAAATGTTCAGTGTCTATATAAAAAAAAAAAAAAATCCATCCCTTTCCATTTGGTGGTGTTGCCACTTGAGAGGGGTCGGACAGTGGCTGTAACAACCCTGAAGGTCGAGCTTGAGCATGCTTATTCATGGTACATGTGGGGCAGAACTCTACATATTGCTTCACGTCTGTCTTCATCTGGGGCTACCAGTAATGACGGAAAATTAACTCCAGGGTAAAGGTGATGCCAGGATGCCCTGCAAATGGGAGTCATGGGCCCATTGAAGAACCTTTTAGTGTAGCTGTTGAGGCACGACTGTTTTCCCTGATGGAACGGTCACTGCAGTCACAACTAAGATTGTTGCAGGGTCAGTGATATCTTGTGGGGGCTCCAGTGAGCCTTCAGGATCAAAGGAATGTGAGAGAACTTTAGCCCTTCAGTTCTTCTCCATGGCACAATACCGCAATTCAGATTTAAACCTGTTGGAAAAACAATAACTAACAGGCTTGCCACAGATTCAGCGATTGTGCTAGCACCAAATGCTCCAGATTCTTGAGATCCATGTAGAATAATACAGGGTGTTTGGCTCCTTCCAACAGATGTCAACATTCTTTTAAGACTAGCTTCACAGTGAGCAGCTTACGATCTCTAGTTGTGTAATTCCTATCTGCTGGAGTAAATTTTCTGGAGTAGTAGGAGCAGGTCTTGAGAATTCCAGAGTTATGCAGTAAGAGGACAGCCCCTACCCTGAGGGTAGAAGCATCTACTTCCAGTATAAATAGTTTTGAAGGGTCTGGGTGATGCAGGCACAGATCATGGGTGAATTCCTTCTTGAGACACTGAAATACCTGAATAGCACTGTCAGTCCAGTTCTTAGTAACTGAGCCCTTTTTGGTCAGGGTGGTAAATGGTGCAGTCAACATAGAGTAGCCATGAATGAATTGCCTGTAGTAATTTGCAAACCCAAGATAGTGCTGCAGGGCTTTTGAGATCCATGGGTTGCGACCACTCCAGGATGGCTTTGTTTTTTTGGGTCAATGTGTAGGAAACGATATAGCCAAGGAACAGGAGTTCCTTCTGTCAAAGTACATTTTCCTAATTTTGCATATAGGTGGTGCTCACAAAGCATCTGGAGAACTTGTTTCACATGATCTCAATGTTCTTTAAATTACTTTGAAAAGACTAGGATATCATCCTGATTCCCCCCTATGTGGGAATAGAGAAGGTCTCGAAATATCTCAATTACCATAAACTTAAATTCTTCTTCATTAGTGTTCGGTCTTATCTTTCCACAAGTGCCAAGAGTAATGGGGACAAGACACTTGCTATAGGGGAATGCTCTCTATTTCATCTGTAACTGAAACTTTGGGACAAAGGTGAGAAGTCTTTAATGCTGTGCCAGTTTCTCTTCCCAACAGAAGCAGTCAGACCTGGAGATGATGCCGGCATGCCAGAAATAGAAGAGAAGAATCCCGCAGAAGCAGACAGTCTTCACAGAGGTAAAGCCAGGGCTGCTTTCAATTAGCCAAAGGCCCATCCTGGGGTCAGAATGTGCTCTCCTTGTATCCACAAGCAGGAAAGAAATGAATGTTTCAAATGTAAGAAGTAATTTCCTAGCGTGTAGCAGATGGACTCAGGACCAATGGGTATAGTGTGCTCCTGATAGCAGATGGAGACAGAGTCAGATTTCAATCTGATGTCAGCACTACATATACCTGTGCACGAGGCTCTGCTCCTCAGTTTTTTCCGTCTCCATAGCAGTTCGGGACTTCACACACGCTTGCACAGCGTTAGAAATCCAAACTCCAAATTCAAAGAAGAAAGAGAGAATCTTACCTACAGACAAGCCCCGCTCTCCTGCGGTGATACCTAAGGGTCCCTCCCCAGTCGAATTCCTGAGGTGATTTCCGAGATCCCTCAGAGATAAGCTTCGGTCCCGGCGTGGACTTAGCCCCCTGTGAAGGGAGCGGCTGAGAGGCAGCCTCGGTCCGGTCGCCGACCCGACGTGGACTTAGCCCCCTGAAAAGGGAGCAGCTGAGAGGCAGCAGGTGCAAGACCGAGCGCGGCGGTGAAGGTATTCCCCTCTCCCCCTGCAGCCGGAGACCTCCCAGATAGAGACTGGGAAGCGCCGAGACAAGGCAAGGTAGAAAACTTTTCTCTGTCTCTGGTCGCCGAGGCTCGGATAACCGCACAGATCGTCCTTCCTGCGTCTGTCTAATCGGGTTGAGCAGCCCCGTCCGGGCTAGACCCCGATCCGGCTCAAGGGCCCTCCCATGTGGAGACCCGGGGGGGCCTGCCATCTTGCCCGCGTGGTCGCTGGCGCCATTTCCACCCCCTTAGTCGCTGCTTTGTCCGCACAACTGAGCCGTGCACTCAGCAGCGAACCGGGTGCATAAAATACTTGTGCGCGCAAAGGGTGCTGGGCACACAACTAGGCCCGTGCACCCAGCCACACGCGCATCTTCCGTTCCTAGGCGCACAACGTAGGCACACCCGGAACGCATAACCAGGCCTCCCAGCATGCGCATCTGTACAGGATACAAGCGCAAATCATGGCACCGCCATCCAAGACAGCTAAAGGCTCAGTCCTCTGCCTGGCATGCCACCTGAGAGCGGCACAGCCAGAGGTGACCTCCGCCCTGTGCCTGTTGTGCGAAGAAGCTCGGGGGGGATCTGAGACAAGGTCCCCCTCAGCCTGTAGAGGACTCCGGATCTACCAGCGAGACTATCCCGGAGCTCTCTATTTCCGACTTGGCCCTTCCCCAGTGGGGGCCCTCAGGGAGCGCCGCCGGACCCAATGCGGTCCCAGGCAATTTCACCTGGGTGGGATTCTTCGCAGAACTACAATCCTACATCCACGCACAGACAGGACCACCAGCAGCACAACCACAACCCCCCCAATGGCCCAGAACTTCCCGGCCACCACCAGATGAACCGCCCCTGGAGAAATACCTCCCCTTAGGGGACACAGATGATTCGGAGGAGGAACCAGAACCCCTGGAAGAAGGGGAACTCCCTCCAGGAACGGAACCGCATCACACCATGATGCGCTTCTTCCCAAAAGACGAATTATCAGATCTCGTAGCCACGAGTCTGATGGCATTGGCCATCCCGGACACATTCAACACAACAGAGTCCAAGGCGAGCCTCTTCCTGGCCGGGCTCCGCCAAACCTCACGCCATTTCCCTACGCTACAGGCTGTACAACAACTGATCGACCTGGAATGGGACACCCCAGAGGCCACCTTCAAGGGGGGTCGAGCCTAGAAGCTCTCTACCCCTTGGACACCGCAACGAAGGAACTCCTGAGGTTTCCCAAGGTCGACGCCTTGGTCTGCGCCACCACAAAGCGCACCACCATACCAGTCAAGGGTGGAGCTTTCCTCAAGGATGCCAATGACAGACGGCAGGAATCCATCCTCAAGCAGTATTACGATGTATCAGCTATGACCCTACAGATCGCTGCTTGCTGCGCCGTGGTATCATGCACCTGCCTGGAGATGGCCAGGGACACAACTACGCCAATCGAGGCATTAGACCCGGCATTATCATTCTTCACGGATGCGACCTCAGACCTGGTGTGCACCTCAGCCAGGAGCCTCTCCATAGTGGCAGCCAGAAGACAGCTCTGGCTCTGAAACTGGTCAGCCGACACGTTCTCTAAAACATGACTCAAGAGAATGCCCTTTAGAGGATCACTCCTCTTCGGAAGCGACCTGGACAAACTAGCCGACAAATGGGACGAGTCCCCAGTACCCCGTCTACCGGAGGACAGGAGCAAGAGGAACCAATGACCCTCCCCCCCGGGCGCCCAAGAGCAGAGGATCCCAGCATTATAGACCATACAAAAACACTTACCAAGCCCCCCGTCCCGCTGGCAAGGGGCAGTCCTTTCGGAACAGACACCACAAAAGAGGAGCCGGCTCAGGACCAGGCCCCAGCCGCAACACGCAATGAGAACCAGCAGACCCATCTACTGGACGAGATCATAGGGGGCAGGCTTGCCCTATTCTACCAAAGATGGGTCGAGATAACATCTGACAATTGGGTCCTATCCATCATCCGAGAGAGATACTACCTGGACTTCCACAGCATCCCTCCGGACAAGTTTGTGATTTTCTCCATGCCATGACCCCTCCAAGAGGAAGGCAGTGGAAACCACACTATCAAAACTACTCGCCCTAAAGGCAATAACACCGGTGCCCCTGCACCATCAAAATTTGGGGCACTATTCCATCTACTTCATCGTTCCCAAGAAAGAGGGAACATTCCGGACCATACTGGACCTCAAGACTGTCAATCGCTACAGCATGGAAACCCTGCATGCGGTCATAAGGGCGGTACAACCGGGAGAATTCCTGACCTCCCTGGATCTGTCAGAAACCTATCTCCACATACCGATCCATCGCATCCACCAGCGTTTCCTACTCTTCGCAATATTGGGCCATCACTACCAGTTCTAGGCCCTACTGTTTGGGCTGGCTATGGCTCCTCCGAACGTTCACCAAGATCATGGTAGTAGCGGCAGCACTGAGGAAAGAGGGAATCCTCGTGCATCCATACCTGGACGATTGGCTGATCGGAGCAAAATCGCCAGAGGAAAGCCATCAAGCAACCACCAGAGTCAAGGAACTACTGCAGAACCTCGGGTGGGTCGTCAACACACCCAAGAGCCACCTGCAGCCCTCCCAATGCCTTGTAATACCTGGGAATTCGGTTCGACACCAAAGGGAACAAAGTCACCCTTCCCCCTACAGGGAAGAGGAGATTGATGGAACAACTATGAGCATTGTTGAATTCCACTCTCCCCATGGCATGGGACTATCTCCAAGGCCTCAGACTCATGGCATCAACCACAGAAGTTGTCCCGTAGGCAAGGGCCCACATGCGGCCCCTACAACATTCCCTACTGTCTCGATGGAACCCAATGTCTCAAAACTACTCCGCCCCCCTCCGGCTACCGGCAAAGGTTCGGAACCAACTACAATGGTGGCTACAAGAAGACCATCTGAGCGAGGGAACAAGCCTATCCCCACCGGAATGGACCTTGCTCACCACGGACGCAGCCTGCGGGGATGGGGAGCCCACTGCCAGGAGCTAACGGCTGAAGGGCAATGGGACAAAGAAGAGTCGGCATGGAACATAAACCAACTGGAAGCCCGAGCAGTCAGACTAGCCTGCCTACGGTTCAGCCACAGACTCCATGGCAAATCAGTTAGTCATGTCGGACAATGCCACAACAGTGGCCTACATCAACCGCCGGGGGGAACCAGGAGCCAGCAGGTGTCTCTGGAAAAAGAACCCCTAATGACATGGGCAGAATCAAACCTACAAGGGATATCAGTCACCCACATCGCGGTAAAAGACAACATCACTGCAGACTACCTCAGCAGAGAGAGTCTGGATCCAGGGGAATGGACACTGTTGACAACAGCCTTCCAGCAGATAGTAAACCACTGGGGAACACCAGCCATGGATCTTCTGGCAACCGGGTCCAATACCCGGGTTCCCAAGTTCTTCAGCCGAAGACGGGAACCGCTGTCCCAGGGAATCATCGCCCTCGTCCAGACCTGGCCTCAGGAGGATTTACTGTACGCCTTCCCTCCATGGCCACTACTGGGCGGCATCATCCGCAAGATAGAACACCACAGAGGGCTGGTACTTCTAGTGGCCCCGGACTGGCCAAGAAGGCCGTGGTACGCGGACATGCGAAGACTTCTGGCGGGAAACCCTCTACGCCTACCTCCCCGAAAAAAAGATTACTTTTTCTCAAATATTGAGTGCCAGCACAGTATTTGAGGAAAAGTTTTTTTGGTCTTGGAGTGTGTATGTAGTTTTCTACGTTGTTTAATTCCTTAGCTTAGGTGATTGATAAATCCTCAAAGACAAAATTATTTGTGACTGTCCACTTTGACAGCAGTATGGGGGCGTGAGGGTGGAAGAGGAATTGGATTCCGATGACTACCAACATGGATCCTGACTTATATGTTCTGGAGTACTGATAAGCACACAAGTGAAAAAGTACAGTTCTGCTTCTAAGGCCAAGTCCATAAGCAAAACACATCAGCACTGTCTGATTTTTCAAGAAGGCTTATCTAATAACTGCACGAAGCTGCAGTTACTACCCTTAAGACAAGCATTGGGTAACCTGCATGGTGCAGCAGATACGACCATAAGAAGCTTATTGGGCAGACTGGATGGACTATTTAATCCTTTTCTGCCATCATTGCTATGTTACTATATGTTATATATCTTTTGAAAATTGAGCTCAACCTAGCCTCTGCTCTCTTCACAATGGTGGATAGTAAATTAGGTTTCAAAAGATGCCCCTGTTGCTCCTACAAAGATATCTCTGACCACTATGACTGCTACTTTCTGTGCCTGGACCAATTCCCACAACATAGCTAACTTCGCTGTATGTGTTCATATGTTTCCAGAGCCAGAAGATGGAGAAGCTAGATGCAGAGAGATTTGTTTTGAAGTCTCTTGGCACCAGCTGAGGGACCACTGCCTAAATCAAAAAAGGCAATTTCTTCTCCTGCTAGGTGCCATGACTCTGAGAAGTCTTAGCACAGATACCATTCTCCTTCCAGCAAAGAGCTTTTCAGCACTGGAGAATACAGAAGCCACAGCAGGCCCTTTTGGTGCAGATAGCCCGGGACATAGACACCTTCAGCAACCTGTTTTCAGTACAAAAGGTTCGCCAGCACCATTGACAAACAGAGGCATTAAATCCTTGTCATCAGCACCAACTTCTCAGTGCCAAGAATCTGTCCCTACAAAGCAACCATTCCTTATCTTCCCCCAGATCAGACCAGACGCATGGGTTTTTCTCCCTTACCAGTAGACAGAGACTGGAACGAGATAGCTGACTGGTTATCTAATCTATTAGGCGTTATAATCGTATACAATGCCCAATGTGTTTTACTATCTATGCCAATAGACAATGCTTCTAAACCTCCACAGCCCTTCTGCCAGCAGGTTTACCTAGCTGCACACTGAAAACTACGAGATGTGGTGCCATCCTTTCAACGGGTCTAAACTACAGGCCAACTCATTTAACTGCTATAAAGCACAGTCGATTGCCAATGTTCATGAAAGGGTGGGACTCTTTTTCTGAAAGTGGCAAAAAGGAAAATAAATTATCTATTACACCTAATGCTGATAACTTTCCAGGTAGTATAAAGATGGAGCTAGCTCTCTCGTAAAGGGGATAAGAATTTTGTGTCAAATGCGATGAGTCTATAGGCTTCCTGATCATTATTGTATTATTTTACTTTTGTATTCCTGATATTTGTCTGTCTCACTAACCCTCCATGCACGAGTGGTCTTAATTATTTCGAGAGTTATGATGCTCCTGCATCTGTTTACAACCTAGTGAATGATGTAATGTAATCTGGTGGATTTGGGGATTGGGGAGGAGGGTTATAATTCCTATACATTACAAAATTTGGATGTATAACAGTTAAGCTCTAAAGTTTCCTTTTCATATGTCTTATCTTGTTTACATTCAATAAAAAATTTTGAATAATTAAAGACAGGAAACAGTGGAAAAAGGTAAAAAGAAAGAGCAGCTTTGCTGAACTTGTGGTAAACTAGTATGCCCTCTGTAGTCCCTCAGTATTCTCAATCTCCAGCAGATGGTAGAGGTACAAAACCTGCAATCGGACGTGGCGACAAGATCCTTACTCCCAAGGGTGCTAGGTCCTGTTGGTGGGGCCATCCCCCTGGTAGAGTCTAGCAGTGGGTTGGTGGCTCTTTTGTGTCTCGAACCTCAGCCTGGAGGAGGGTTTTGATAGCCAGTGGTTCTAGCTCCCTCATGCCCTAGCTGCTTCTCCCTGTCTCTGGTTGATCTTTCCTGCCCTTCTCCGAAGACTCCAGTGAGGGAAGTATTTCATTCTTCTTTAGGGTTTTTTATTTTGGGGGGTGGGACCAGAAGGACAGCAGGATGGGACTTAAATGGTCTTTGCATTCAGGAGGGAAGGGAGGCCTGTGGTGGTGTGGGCCCTTTCGGAGCAATGTGGTGACCACGAAAAGAAGGGAGAAAACATGCTGAGGTTTCTGTGCAGCAGCTCTAGGGGAGCATGGGGCTGGCTCCCTCAAGTCTCTTCCATTATCCTCGGAAAGACTTCTTTTAAGGGAAGTCTCAATTTATTTTCTTGCCTTTTTAGAGCAATTTCAATTTTGAGAGCTGTCTCTCTTTCAAAATTTTTTTTTTTTTTTTTTTTAAATCAGTGCACTAAGCAGCTGGACGCCACAGAGGCTGGGCAGCATGGGAGAATTTTGCTACTTATTTCTTGCCATGTGGGGGCCTAGCCATAGGTCTTTTGTTTTCCAAAAGGAGGGTGAGGAAAAAAAAGAATCAGTTGGTCTATTGAGATCTGTTTAAAGGGATCTACTCCAGCAAGGACCGATCCTCCACGAAGACCCAACGAGATTCTTGCTGACGGGCTGGCCATTGAGAGGTCTCGCCTGAAAAAGAGTGGATACTCAGGACCAGTGATAGACACACTGCTCCGAGTGTGCAAGTTCTCCACCTCCTTAACATATATACGAGTATGGAGAATATTCGAAGCCTGGTGCGAGGACCGCGACATCCTTCCACGGACAGTCAAAATCCCCATGATCCTGGAATTTCTGCAGGACGGTGTGAGCAAAGGGTTGTCTCTCAACTCCATCAAGGTACAACTGGCCACCCTGGCCAGCTTCAGACTTAGGGTGGGCAGCAGCAGCCTAGCAGCCCACCCAGACGTCTCCCGCTTCTTAAAAAGGGGTCAAGCACATTCGACCACCTCTAAAGTGGCCAATATCCTTATGGAATCTCAATCTAGTGTTAGACTTCCTACGGGAGCCTCATTCAGACCAACTCGCGGTCTGTCCCTACAACTCCTGACCTTGAAGACGGCGTTCCTCGTGGCAATCTGCTCAGTCCGTCGAATCTCCAAACTTCAAGCATATCATGCTGGGAGCCGTTCCTCAGATTCACGCCGGGATCCATACAGCTACGCACTGTACCCTCCTTCCTGCCAAAGGTGGTTTCTCACTTCCATCTAAACCAAACCATCTCGCTGCCATCTCCAGACGAGCATAAGGGCTTGGAAGACTCATGCCACCTGAACATCAGCAGACTCCTAGTCCGATACCTGGAAAGATCGGAACCTGTATGAAAGAAGGACCATCTGTTCGTTCTTCACAGCAGGAAGAAGCAAGGGGAACTGGCAGTGTCCTGGGCAGAAACCAAGATGCTGTCACCTGCAGAGATCTGTCTGGTGGCAACTTGGTCCTCCATCCACACCTTCTGGAGATTCTATCTCCTGGTTGTTCAGGCCAAGGAGAACACAGCATTCGCAAAGGCAGTACTAAGTGGGCCACGGGCAGCCTCCTGCCCGGTTTGGGAGTACCTTTTGTACATCCCATTGGTCCTGAGTCCATCAGCTACACGCTAGGAAATGGAGAAATTACTTACCTGATAATTTCGTTTTCCTTAGTATAGACAGATGGACTCAGCACCCCGTCCATGGCTGCCTCACAATCAAGAAGCCCCGGGGGAACCTCCCCCCGAGTGCAACACAAGCACGGGTAAGCCAACCCTTATTTCTAGTTCAGACACCCTTATTACCAGGTGTCGGCGCTTCTCGGTTGAATGCCCTAGTGGTCTCCAGCTAGAAACCTCGTAATCCAATACGATTAATCAAGTTCCAAATTAATCAAAATTATCCAAACACACATATACCCATAATTGCTTTTTGAGGAGAAAACTGAAGAGCAGAGCCTCGTGCACGGGTGTATGTGCTGGTGGTGATGTCAGATTGAAATCTGACTCAGTCTCCAACTGCTATCAGGAACACACTATACCCATTGGTCCTGAGTCCATCTGTCTACACTAAGGAAAAGGAAATTATCAGGTAAGTAATTTCTCCAGTTTTTTTGCTGATATTGCTGCTGGTAGCTGTTTTTAGGAATTGTTTGTTTTAAGAGGTTTTTATGATTTATTTATATTAGGAATGGTCAACTCTGGTCCTCAAGAACTAGACACAGTACTGGTTTTCAGAATAGCACACACTGAATATTCATGAGATGCAACATGCACGGTCTCCATTGTATGCAAATATCCTAAAAACCAGTACTTTTTATGGCTATGGAGAACCCGGAGTTAGCTACCCTCTAATCTGTCTGGTTTATATATTTGAGGTCTGTTATTTTGTTTTCATATGTTTTTGGATTTGCCCAGATTTGTAATAGTTCTTTTTCATCCCTATAGCTCTAAAGAAGCCTGTACTCTCTAATCCTCCAGAGGAAGAGAATCTTCCTGTAGCTGCAAGTATTCCTAGTATTCGTCATAGTTCAGCTCATGCAGAACCAGGTGAGAAACCTAAGGAAGGAAGCAGTTTTTTGTTGGGGGATTTTGTCAGAATTACATTTACTAAACTCATTCTACTTGCCGAGCACTCATCTTATTCTACTCTTGTAGGCAAGGAAATTATCAAGTCTGTGTATGAATTTTATAAAATGTCTGTCTAGTTGTCAACCGCATCAGCAGCGGAGCAGTACAGTACAGCCCTTGCAAAGATCTTTAACTGGACTGGTCTTTCCCGCAGTCAATAGAATCTGTTTATGTTGTAGAGCGAAACATTAACACACTTGTGAGTCCTGATGGTGCTAAGGAGAATCCAGAAGACCCAAACTTGGAAAATTCCTTGCACATGCAGAGCAGGGTTCAATTTGGAAGCAATCTCCAACAGCAAGTTCCAAAAGAGAAAGATGGTGATGTCCCAAAGCTAAAGCAAAGTAAGTTATTGCATCACATGACAGGGTTTTTGGTACACATTGGTATCCATGTCTTTCTACTTGCTCAGCAGTGGCTCATTTAAGTTTGGTAGTATGATTATATCTGTAGTTTCTTGGTGAAGCTCCTAGTTCTAGTAAGAGCTTCTGATTACTTGTCCAGAGTCAAATGTTTGATAGTGTGGAGTTCTGGTCCTGGAAAAAGCCAGATTCTCCTAGGACAAGCAAGATGGTAGTCCTCACAGTTGGGTGACATCATCAGATGGAGCCCAGCACGGAAAACTTTTGTCAAAGTTTCTAGAAGCTTTGATTAGCACACTGAGCATGCCCAGTATGCCACTATCCATGCGTCCACACGAGGTCCCCCTTCAGTCTCTCTTTTTCCACGGTGCAGTTGCCTCATGGATTTTTGGAGCTCTGCTTCATCTTCTCCTTCTTGTTTTTAAAAAGTTGTTCCAGAGTTACGTGCTTAATACTCGCATTTCTGTATACCAGTTTTACATAGCACAGTACTTATACGAACGCATTAAAAAACTGAAGCTGCTCCTTGCCCCATTTGACAGCTACTCTGCTTACCTGCAGCCACTCCTGGCTGTGGAAGAATGCATACGCGAGCTCATTTGATCAGTTTGAGGGGTTTGAGATGATGGCCCACTCCTCATCAACCTCCATTGGAGCATAACAAAAGGCTTGCTTAAGGGCCAGCAGTGATTTCTTTCCACTGATTTTTTTGTTATAACATTGAAATTCCCAGGAAAAATTAAATTAAAACTGAAAACAGAGGTCCCTACTTATCATTTAAGCTTTTGTGATAATCCAAACTGCTGGAAACTAATGAGGCAGTGTTGTAAAACATCTGGCTATCCTGTGCTTGCTGATGTTAGGGTTATAACTGTCTGTCACTTTTAAATTAAAAACACTTCGCCTTAGATGCATAACCACAAAACCACATTAAAGGCAACAAATACTATACATCCTAAAATATCCGTTTTATACATTTTTATAAATTATTATACAAGGGAGTGTATCAGTTTTCACTACGATTTGCAATCTGCAGTCTTGTCCCTCATTGGGCTTTAAACTGTAGTCAAATCGTGCATTGGATTATGTAATCATTGACAATCTCTTGCTTCCCTTTAGATCTTATTCTCTTAATTTTATTTAAAAAAAATCTTCAAAAATTCCTTTTTTTATACATATCTTAAACAGCCATCTTAACTTAGCCTGTTTAAATATAAAAGATGCGGATGTTTTGGCGACTTCGTGCCTGCATCAGAGGCTCATTTGACCATACAAAAGCTAAAAGATGGTAGAGGCAACAAGCTGCATGCAACGTACCCTCCACCTGCCCTTACCCAAAGCCCTCTTGTCCACTGCCGGTAGACTACTGAGAGGTGTTAAATGCCTGAAATATAGAAATAGTATGACAGAAGGTAAAGGCCATATGGCTCCTTCACATCAACTTTATAGTCCCTTCATCTCCCTTCGAGATCCTCTATGCTTATCCTATGTTTTCTTGAATTCTGATACTGTGTTTGCCTCCACTGCCTCAACGGGGAGGCTCTTCCATACATCTACCACTATCTCTGTAAAGAAATATTTCCTTAGACTATGCTAGAGTCTTCTTCTTTACCTTCATCTCATGACCCCTCATTCCAGAGCCTCCTTTTTGTTGAAAGAGGCCTGCCCCCTGTGCAATTGTTCCTTGGAGATGTTTAAATGTCGTCTCTATCATATCTCCCCTTTATGCATGTTTAGATCTGTAAGTCTGTCACTATATGCCTCCTGATGAACACCACTGACCATTTTAGTAACTGCCTTTGGGACCATGACTATTCGGTGTATGTCCTTTTGAAGGTGCAGTGTGCTGAATTGTACACTGTACTCCCAAATGAGGTCTTACCAGAAACTTATACAGATCCCTGCTGACTCAATTATCCCATCTGGCTTTTGCTGTCACCTTGCCTTCTTTTTAAGTTCATCAGATATGATCACCCCCCCTGGAAGAATTTCACCACTATACTATACCAATCCCTTGAATTTTTGTGTCCCAAATGAATAACTCATTTTTTTAGCATTAGTTGCCAGACTCTCTAGACCATTCCTCAAGCTTCACTAGATCTGCCTCGTGTTTTCCACACCCTGTTGCAGATTTTGGTATCATCCACAAAAAGGCAAGCCTTTCCTGATAGCCCTTCTGCAGTATCACTAACAAAAATGTGGAGAACCAGACAGGACTGATCCCTGCTGCGAACCACAAGTAATGTCCTTTTCCTCGGAGTGCACTTCATTTACTGCCACCCATTCAACCAGTTTCCAATCCAGTCACTTTAGGTCCATATCAAGGGCACTTAGTTTATTTATAAGTCACCTAATCAAAACAGTATCCATAGTTTTGCTGAAATCCAAGTACATCTAACAGTTTCCCCGATCTAACTTTTGTCATCCAGTCAAAGAAATTGATTAAATTTGTCTGACAATCTTACCTGTGATATGTAAAAAAAAAAAAAAACTGCCAAGGATCTTATAATCCATTGATTGCAGAAACTGCACTACCGTCTGTTTTAGCAGCAATTTCATTAATTTATTCAACTACCGAGGTCAGACTTACCTTGGTAGTGAGTAAATTAATGAAAATCACCAGTCTTCTCCTTACTACTTGTGTGAAGAGAAACCACATCCACCTGTCTCCAGTCCTTTGGAGTCATTCCCACCTACCAAGATGAATTGCATAGGTACTGAGAAATGTTATATATATTTCCGATGGAGCATGGAGTGGATATTTGAGGAAATCCAATAGCGGGAAGTTCTGTGGAACCATTCAGAGAAGCGCTACGCGCCACAGTGCAGATACGGCTGAGAAGAGGGACAGGAGCAGGAACACGGCAACCATCACCAGTGATGAGTGTGAAGGAACCGGTTAATAAGGCATCTGTGTGTAGCAGAGCTGGCCCTTAACTAGCAAGGGCCACCAGATGAAGCTTTAAAGGCGGCAAGTGCATGCACACGGCTAGGGGAGCACACTGAGAGACCCCAGCTTCAGTGTGCAGCTGCAGGGAGCGAAGGCTGTGTGGGAACGGAGGTAAGAGGGCACCCACCACGCTGTGGCTGCTGCGGCTGGTGTAGCGTTGCATTAGTGTCAGGAGAAAGTTAATGTATCTTTAAAAAAAAAAAAAAAAAGTTTTTGCCCCCTCGTACCGCGTTTGCTACTTTTCCTTCCATTTCTTTCCATGTCACCTGCTTTCCTTTTCCTGCGAGCTCTTGTAGTTTATGAATGAATGCTACCTCTTTAGCTAATTCTTTAGAAAACTAGAGTGGCCTCTTTCATCACAAAATGGTTAGCTGCCCTTACAATCTTCTTCCCATCCAGTAAACGCCACCTTGAGAGACCTTCCCATCTGAACAAAGTTAGGTTTCCACAACTTTAGGAACCTTCATCTCCTGTGCTCTAATAGTGAACCCCACCATCCGGTGATTACTGGATCCCATCAGAAACACTCCCCCTTCCTGCAGAGAATCCAGGATGTCCTTTATAGCACATTTCTGAATATTAAATCTCTCCAAGAAAGAGGTCTGTATATTACAGCAATAAAAATCCATGTTAGATTCCCTCTCCTTACCCTGGAAGCCCTGCAGTAATATTCTTTTTAGATTTAGTGCCACTCTTCTTCCCTGCTCCTTCCTATTTTCTGTGGAAAACAGCCCCTCCCCCTGCTTTATTACTGCACGTTTCTCTCGTATCCCTCCTTTCCTTTGAGTGTCTTAAGCTTCTTCGTAAGCAGACCCTCTCTCATTCGATGGTGTTTCATAATAGGGACCGGGTGGTCTCTCCTGAATCCAGTTATGTGATGAAACACAAAGGGGGTAATTTTCAAAAGGAGTTACATGCGTAAATGTAGCTACTATTGTAGCAATTTTCAAAAGCCATTTACTCAAGTAAAGTGCACTTATGTGAGTAAATCCTATGGACAAGTCAATGGCATGTATTGTAGCAATTTTCAAAAACCCACTTACTCCAGTAAACCTGGTTTTTACTCGAGTAAATGCTTTTTAAAATCAGGCCCAAAGAGAACTGGGAGCAGATGCAGTAACGCTACCTGATGTTTTTTGCTAGGAACATTTTCCAAGTTTCATAAAAATTTGCTAGAGCTTTCCAAAAGGATTTTGTATGCAAAACTGCTAGTAATGTGAGAGCTGCACTAACTGCTTTTACACTTGCTGCCATGAATGTAAGGGAGGAAGTACAGCCACTGCTCGCAACAATTGATCATTAGCTGGTATTCAGTAAAAAGTACTCAGGCAATTAATTTATCAGCATCATGAATTCAAAGAATATATTAAACAGCATAAAAAGACGATCCCTGCCACTCCTTCAGAGGTCCCCTGTGCTTGTCTCACGCTCTCTTGAATTCTGATACTGTCCTTGCCACCAGGAGGAGGCTGTTCAATGCATCCACTACCCTCTCTGTAAATAAATATTGCCTTAGATTACGCCTTTCACCGTCATCTCATGACCTCTTGTTCCAGAGTCTCCTTAGTCTTGATATACAAAAATCATGTGACAGCCTGAGAAAATACAAATGGCGTGATTGACTTTCTAAAGAGCAAATATTTAGTCCATAAACTGTTCTAAAAGTAGTAAATTTGATAGCCTTCAGTATAGCTCAACCAATAAAGCAGCCTATGAAGAACGCAGCTGTTGATTGGTGTTTTAATCATTCGATCCGTAAAATATTTGACTCCATTACCATGAATAGATTTAAAAAAAAAACAGGTAATTGTATGCAGTGCACAATGGGGAGGGCAGAGGGAATTTGTGTTTCCCGTCGATAGCAGGGCTGAATTAGTCATGCTGACTGGGAGAGCATCGTGATCCCGAGTAGGCGGCGTTTCCTTAGCTAACCACATAGTTTTGACTCTGTGCGTCTGCGCGGTAGTGTTCCTCCGCAGTTCCCTCACCTCTTCAGTTTCTTTTTTTCCGTGAGCCGTTGGCACGTGGGGTTTTTCCTTTTGCTATTTTTCCTAACAGGAATTTTTTTTTGTCAAATTTTTTCGCGATTTTTCTCAAATATTTTCTTCCAAGATGGGTTCAAATATTGCCAGTGTGGCAAAATTATGTCCTTCATGGATGGACATTATTATTGCTACATCTGTTTAGGCCCGGACCACGATCAAGTGTCATGTTGGGACTGCGGTAGGACGTCTCTGCAAGCCCAGCGGCAGCAGGCAGCAAGAATGGAGAAGTTACGGACAGGCACTTCGGCCCCACCATCCTCCGTTCATTCTTCGCCAGTTACTGGTTAGTGCAGTTAGTATAGCTGTGTTTAAAAAAGGATTGGATAAGTTTTTGGAGGAGAAGTCCATTACCTGCCATTAAGTTCACTTAGGGAATAGCCACTGCCATTAGCAATGGTTACATGGAATAGACTTAGTGTTTGGGTACTTGCCAGGTTCTTATGGCCTGGATTGGCCACTGTTGGAAACAGGATGCTGGGCTTGATGGACCCTTGGTCTGACCCAGTATGGCAGGTTCTTATGTTCAGCTTGGAGAAGAGATGGCGGAGGGGAGATATGATAGAGGACTATAAAATAATGAGTGAAGTGGAATGAGTAAACGTGAATCAGTTGTTTATTCTTTATGAAAGTACAAAGACTACGGGGCATAGAATGAAGTTAAGTTGTACATTTCAAACTAATAAGAGAAGAAAATATTTTTTTTAACTCCATACATAATTAATCTTTGGAATTCACTGACAGAGGATGTGGTGAAAGCTGTTAGTGTAGTTACATTTAAAAAAAGGTTTGGACAGGTTCCTGGAGGAAAAGTCCATAAACCATTATTTAGGTGGAGTTGCAGAAATCTGCTTATCCCTGGGATAAACAGAATGGACTCTGTCTACCCTTTGGGATCCTGCCAGGGACATGTGACCTGGATTGGCTCCAATTGGAAACTGGATACTGGGCTTGATGGACTTTTGGTCTGACCCAGTATGGTACATCTTATATACTTATATGAACTTATAGCTGAATTCTCCTAAGCCATTGAGAATTTAGTCTTTATTCTTTCAACAGAAGAGGAGCTTCAGGGGCCTGTTCACTGCTGGACCTGGAGGGGCCCATCCCAGTGGGGTTCAGACGTGCCTTGTCATTGTTCCCTGTAGCAGGATCAAAAGTCTTCTTGTAGTAATTTGCATGGACCTAATGGTCAAGTCCTTGTAACTTTTATTTTTTAACCTGCTGGTGCAGCTATGAGGCAAAATGCAAAATCAGTTCATCCTGTGCAAAGTCAATGTCCACAACTGATTTTGGCATGGAAACTTACTCATAGACTGTCCCATGACAATCTCATGGGGGGGTAAGTCCATGCTTGTGATTTGGCATGTTACTTATACTCATCAAGGTAAGTGGGAAAGGATTCAGCCGTTTCAGAAAAGTCTCCTGCGTGAATTTGCCAAGCAAAATCTACAAGGTCTGAGGCGTGGGGGTATTTGTGCGCAGTGGAAATGCAGTCAAATCTGCAAAGATGCCAAACCTGAGGAAGATCTACTAATATCTTTTCTACAATCATTATGCATGCAATAATTTAAAACCCATTAGAACTGTAACAGTGAAATGCTAAGAGAAATTAGGGAAGCTAACCAAATTGGTAGTGCGGTAATAATGGGAGATTTCAAAAAATAACAAAGTGGAACTCAAGCAACTTTTTAGTAGTAGCTTAAGGTGGTGTCAGCAAGTCTGACGTTGTGTGACTTCTTTTCAAAGACACCAACTGGTCTTTTCCATCATTCACCTTCTTTAAATTTTAATGCTTTCAAAAATATTTTTATAAACTTTTTTTACTTTATTTATTTAACATTTTTTATATACCGATAATCGATCTTTATACTTAAAATAGTCCTCCATTCATGAAAAAACAGACTCTTGAAGAATTTCTTTTACATAAAATAGCCCAACACGGCCAGTGTTTCACTGATTAGCTTCTTCAGGGGCATGTAAAAAACATATAAACAAGAGTCTTTATCCCGTTCAAAAGGACGTAGCATCTCAACCTTTTATCAACCGGAACAAGGTGGAGGAATTTCAATTACCCCAATATTGACTGGGTAAGTGAAACATCAGGGCATGTTAGAGAGAGAAATTTCCTGGATGGAATAAAAGACAGTTTTATGGAGCAACTGGTTCAGGAACAGACGAGAAAGGGAGCAATTTTAGATCTAATTCTCAGTGGAGCACAGGACTTGGTGAGAGAGGTAACTGTGGTGGGGGCCCCTTGGCAATAGTGATCATAACATGATCAAATTTGAATTAATGACTGGAAGGAGGACAGTGTGCAAATCCATGGCTCTAGCACTAAACTTTCAAAAGGGAAACTTTGATAAAATGAGAAAAATAGAAAAAAAACTGAAAAGTGCAACAAGCGTGGACATTGGGTTTTTGTTTTGTTTTTGTTTTTTTAACATTCTAGAAGCACAGTCCAGATGTATTCCATGTACTAAGTAAGGTGGAAGGAAGGCTAAAAGATTACCGGCATGGTTAAAAGGTGAGGTAAAGAGGCTATTTTAGCCAATAGATCTTTGTTCATAAATTGGAAGGATCCTTCAGAAGAAAATAGGATAAAGCATAAGCATTGGCAAGTTAAATGTAAGACATTGATACGACAGGCTAAGAGAAAAGTTGAAAAGAAATTGGCCATAGAGGCAAAAACTCACAATAAAAACTCTTAAAAAAAAAAAAAATTATATATATCCGAAGCTGAAAGCCTGCAAGGGAGTTGGTTGGACCATTGAATGATCAAGGGGTTAAAGGGGCACTTAGAGAAGATAAGGTCATCCCGTAAAGATTAAATGATTTCTTTGCTTCAGTGTTTACTAAAGAGGATGTTGGAGAGATACTCGTTCTGAAGAAAGTTTTCATGGGTGATGATTCAGATCAACTGAACCAAATCACAGTGAACCTGGAAGGTGTGGTAGGCCTGACTGACAAACTGAAGAGTAGTAAATCACCTGAACTGGATGGTATACACCCTAGGTTCTGAAAGAACTAAAAACTGAAATTTCAGAACTATTAGGTTACATATTTTTACTATCATTAAAATCATATGATATACTGGAAGATTGGAAGATGGCTAATGTAACCCCTATATTTAATCACACCCCAAAATAATACGATGTGTATTCCAGTAAACCTCTATTTGTAATACAAAAAATATATAAATGGTTAAATTGGTTTATTTTTTAAGCCGTATCATATAGCCATCAAATTTTGTAGGACCCTTACTCACAGAGTTAGTATTGCAATCAAACTCTTATTTGGTATAGGGTCACTTTACTTTATTTCAATTTTGTCATTTTTTTGTAATATCTTTTTTTGTGTAAATAAAACAAGTCTCTCAAACATGCTGATGAATCATAGGAACAAAATTTAATTATGAAGCAAAAATGCAAATATCAAGTCCCAATCCAATATATTTCAAAGAGAATACTCATCTCGAGAATAGATAGTGCGAGTCTATATTATGGAACTCAATGCCACCCGAAATAAGACTAACGAGGGATCAAAAACTCTTCAAAAAAAGCTTAAAAACATGGCTTTTCAAAAAGGCCTTTCAAAGTGAGAATGGGAAATAGGTAGTACTAAGAAACAAGAAAAGGACTTATACGCACAAGCAAAAGTCACCTGAGAACATATGTGTGTTTTTATTTTTATTTTATCACACTTAAGTATTAAGTTAAAGAATTACAGTATACCGCATCTACGGTTAGCCCATAAAGGGAATTTTAATACACTTTACATATAGCTTATAATATTGAATCATGTATCTGAACAACTGCGGCACCCCCTGGTTAAAGTACAATCCATCTCGAATTTATTTATGTGCCTATTTGTAAACTGTTGTGATGGTATATCACTAAACGACGGTATAGAAAAAATTTTAAATAAATAAGGTGGTTCCAATTAAAGAGAGGCTCACAGTGCTGGAGCTCCACTAAGAGTTGATTTCATTTGACCTGAACATCCAAAGGAACACGAGGAAACTGCCAGGTTAAAGGAATAAAATTGAGGTTTAAGTGTGGGATACATTCTATTTGTTCAAAATCCTGCACAAAAATTGTAAGGTTTTGGGTTTTCAGTGAAATAGGACAAGCAGTGGACATAACTTGACCATTCGAGAAAGTGATCATGAGAGATGATTTCAGCCCGATCAGAAAGGCAAAGGAAAGATGAGGACAGTCAGTTTCTAAGGGCACAGGAGTAGATGAAGTCAAATGGCTCCTGTAAGACACAGGCTCTGTCATAGACATGGAACATGGTTTACATGACATTTTGAATTTAAGACAGTGGGTGTGAAAAACCTTTTAATCCAGGGATGACTGACTGGTTCATAAGGGACAGAAAACAATCTTCTTTTTTTTTTTTTTTTTAGGAATAAAACTATAGCCAAACTAACCCTATCTGTTGGCTAATTCTCTTCTCTTAATAGGGATGTGGAGTACATGCCATGAAATCCAGTAGTAGGGTGTGACTCTTTCCTGTAAATCATGCTCAGTATTTCAGAATCTTAACATGAAAATGTCTGCTTTCCTTGGCTTTTCCCTAGCCTCTTGTCAAGAACACATGAACTGTGGTTGAGATATCTCTGCTGCCCATAGATACGTCCAGCTGGGATGTCTGTCTCATGAGTCTGTGGCTTGCTCTCATCTCCGTTTCTTTCTTTCTTTTCTTTTTTCTCTCTTCTTCTGATTTACCACTCTGCCTACTTCCCAGGCCGTTTCTTTGATGAAAATGAATCCCCTGTTGATCCACACCATGGTTCTAAACTTGCAGATTACAATGGGGATGATGGGAACGTGGGTGAATATGAGGCAGACAAGCAGGCTGAGCTGGCTTACAATGAGGAAGAGGATGGTGATGGGGGAGAAGAAGACGTGCAAGGTGAGCTTGGGCCTTGTCTCCATGCCATTGACCCACCTCTGAGGGACTGGCTGAATGTGTGCTGGTGTCTAATCCTAGTGAGTTAGTGAGAGATCCAGCCAGTTGTACAGGGGTGCTGCTCCCTTTCAACCTCTTTATTCAGCTTGCCTCACTTGAAACTCATGTCTGCTAATCAAATGAGAATCGCTGTTTTAAATGTTGTTATTTTTCTGCTTGTGGCATCTTAGACAACAGTGAATCCTACTCTATTTATTTATAAGGTTTTATATACCGTCATTTGTTTGAAGCTGCCATGTGAGTCAACGTGCATACAGAAATAAAGGTTGGAAAATAAAAAGAAACAAAACAGGAAATAGGTAAGGGGGTGCCACTTTATTGGAGCAACATAATACATTTCTTAATGAGCTATTACTCCCTTCCTCATCTGGCATTAACAGGAACAGCTCCTATAAGCTTGCCAAGAAATGTGTTGCGTTAATCTTACCTATTTCAGTGACCCACCAGCGAGTGCGGGGTTGTCCCTGGTGCTGAGAGTAGTGAATTTTCCATCCTTTCTATGTGGGAGGAGGGAGGATGTGTTCTTTCTCCTATCCCAAGCAGTGAGTGGGTAGCTGCACTCTCAGAATGGATTTCAAGAAACACTATATACTGTTGACATGGTTTTAAATGATTTGGAAATTGTAGTACAAGAGAGGGAAAATCCTTTGCAAATTCACCAAGTTATGTTCGGTAGAGAACTCGGATCATTCCTTCCAGACCCCACAATGATGGCAGATTTTAAATGCCCAGCACATTCTGGGCAGGGTGGGCCGAGCCTCGCTGTCTTGCTTGGGAGCTGAAAAAAGGTTAAAAAAAAAAAATTGGAGTTAGGGGTGGGGAGGTGAGGGGAAGGGAAGTTCTGTGGCCTGTTCCTCTGGGTGTAGTACTCTTTCCTGGGACCTCATCTTCTCAGGAGTATTCACCAGAAATAGGCTGAGAGGCTTATCTGCCCGTTTCTGCTCGGTACGGCCAGGATACATGACACGTGTGAGCAGTCACTTCTCTCCCCAGTCCCCTCTGTGCCTTTTCCTCATAGCTTCAGCCACCCCCATTTCTTAATTTCCTATCTCTTTAATCATTTCCCCGATGTCCTCTCTGATTGCACCTTTGATGCTGCGCTTCCTTAGTCTTTCAGCAGTTGCATGCCTCATTCCTTTGATAAGAGAAAACTATGCAGAATGAGCTGATTCAGTGCTTTGTGGATTTCTGTTCATTAACCCGGTCAAAGAAAGAAGAATTGGCTGCTTGTGATAATTACAATATGTAAATTCCAGACAAAAAGGTGGTATATCCAAAATTCATCATAATGGCAAAATGACAAAACAAACAGCTGTTCGCAAATTTGAAAGACAGCACCTCAGTGGCAATTTAACATTTGTTCACCCCTATTAGTGTTCCACTTAAATAAATCCATTTAAAAGCATGAAAAAGCAAGCTCATAGCAAACTTATGATGATTGCAAGAAGTAGTCCAGTACTATAATCATTGCTAGCAAAAAAAATACCCTGAAAACCTGCCCTAAGCTCCCCCTGCGTGCGCGTATGTTGCATAGGCTGCCGGGACGCGCGTCGGGGGGGCGTGGCCGCAGCCCCCCGACCAGACCATGGCGCGCCGGCAGCTGGCCCGGCGCGCGCAAGTTACGCCTTCCGCGATAAAGATAGGGGGGGAGGAATTAGTTAGGGCCGGGGGGCGGGTTAGTGAGGGGAAGGTGCGGGGGGATGGAAGGAAAGTTCCCTCCGAGGCCGCTCCGAAGGCTGCACGGCTCGGCGCGCACAGGCTGCCGATTTTGCACAGCCTTGCGTGCGGCTACACGCGTATCTGTTAAAATCCAGCGTACTTTTGTTTGCACGGGCGTACTTCTATAAAATCTACCCCTTTGTGGACTCCATTAATTTAACATCGCAAGAATCCAAAACTTCTTTGGTAAACTTTAGTAAAGAATGTTCATGCACTTTACATCAGTCACCCTCTTCATAACGGCTGCTTCCGTTACCCTAATACAGGTCCTTGTTTCACCCTTATGGGACTCTTTGGGGGTATATAAAACCACTTAATGCAGCAGAATAACTTATTTAAAAAATAAAAATAAATCTTGGAACTGGCAAACTTCAGTGCTTGATAGACCTCACAGTGAGACAGAGACTTGAAAAACAGAAATTTAAGAAACAGCTAAAAACATGGTTGTTTGAGCAGGCCTACAACAAGCCAGACTAATCCTTTTAGTGACTCCCCCATGGAATTCTGATTTAAACAAATGTTTCTATAATTTAATAATGATATTACCATTAGTTATGGTATTTTATTAATAATGTATTTTATTATTTTGTAATGCATAGTATAGAACATATTATGAGATTTTAGCAATTCCAATGGGCATTATTCGGTGTATTTTTAATTTTTAAACTTAATTTTTTAATTTAATTTTTAACTTTATAATTGTTTTTTCTTATTGTACAATAGTCCTCATGTTTTTTGGGACAAAGTAATAATGGTTTCTCCCCAATTTATTTGTAAACTGACGTGAAGTGCATACAATATGTTTGGTATATAAAAATGTTTAAATAAATAATTGCTGCATCAAACAGAAACAATTGTGCAAAACTATGATACATTTTTAATACTTACAGGGATAGCTGTGTTAGTCTGGTGTAGCAAAAAAGACAGGAGTCGAGTGGCACCTTAGACTAATTTATTAGAGCATGAGCTTTTGAGGTCAGAGTCCACTTATTGTATCTAAACAAGAAATAGAGTGCAGCTCTCTAATGTAAGAAAAACCTTAACGATCTCCCCTAGAGAATACCTCACCATTTTACAGCCTGAGAGAGAATAGATTAACTGAAATAACATACTGTCCCTTCAGCCCTTCTCAGGAACCAAGAGTCTCAGATCTCGTACTTCCAGGGAATTGGGGTAATTTTTGGCGGCTTCTTGGATTTCAAGTTTTTTTGCTTTGCTTATTTTAGGTGAAAGGTATAGTATTTCTGGGGTTTTTTGTATTAAGGGAGAGATTCATTTGGGCTAGTACTTTTTCAATGGCAGATTGATAAATATCCCAGAGTTTAAGAGTTAGGTGTATGGATTTTTTGATTGGAATTAGAATTTGAACATCGTCAGCATAGATAAAATGAGTTAGACCGAAACCGGATAGAATTCTGCATAACGGAAGCAGATAGATGTTAAAAAAGGTTGAGGAGAGGGAGGATCCTTGCCGTGCTCCCTATTGAAGTTTAATAGGTTCAGATTCTTTATAAAGAAATTTTACTTTGAAGGATCTATTATTTAAGTACGCGTCAAACCATTTCAGTGCGGATTCTTTGATGCCTATTTCGCTAAGTGCCGACGGAGACGACGTTCTCCTTTGGTTACTCTTTGCCACTTCGGGGCGTCTCCTCTCGGAGCTGGTGTTTCTCCTGTGCCGGCTGCCAAAAGTTTTATCACATGTCCTGCTTCTTTTAAGATGGTGGCTGCCTCTTCCTTCAGCTTGGCACGAGCTGTGGATCCCCAGATGGAGATGGCTATGCCGAAGGGGAAGAGCCATCGATAACTTATCTCTTCCTTTCTCAGAACGGAGGTGATTTCTTTAAATTCCCTGTGCTTGCAAAGTGTAAGGGGAGATAGGTCTGTGAAAACAGACCTATCTCCCCTTACACTTTGCAAGCACAGGGATGCGATTCCCAGACCCACACGGTTTTCTGGCCGCCTGGTATATCGCTTCTTTAATGGTGTAGCGGGTGAAACAAACTAGGATGTCCCGGGGTTTGTTCCCTGCTTTTGGACCCAGGGAATGATGTGCTCTCTCCATCTCGATCTCGGCATCCCCTTGTGCCGTAGCGATCCCTGTGCGCTGTCTAAGATATAAAGGCGTATCTCTTTTATCACTGCCGCGCAATCATTAAATTCCTCTGCTTCCGGGATCCCTCGAAAGCGCAAATTGTTCCGACGGTTGTGATTTTGTAGGTCTTCTAATTTAGCTTGTAGTTCGGAGTAGTCAGTTGATAATTGTGTGTGTTGTGCTTCTAAATGGTCTACGCGGACTGAGTATCTATTTTCAGATCACAGTCATCACCACGACAACCCATGTCTGCCATCTCTTCCGTCATATCTACCATCATCGTCAGCAGTTCTTTTTTTATTGGTTTTCATGTTTTTTCTAATTACTCCAAACCAATTTTTAAATTCTGCTCGAGACAGCAGTTCTTTACTAAGAGGTGCTTCCTCTCCTGAGAAGGCCTCATTTTCCTCAATAGGCGGGCAGGGGTGCCCGGGGTCTGTGCTCCTGTTGGGCCTCTGTCGCCATCGGGGTTTTAAGAGTACGAAAACTGCTTAGTCTATACCTTTTTTCTTCTGGGCCATCAGTAATAAATTCTCTATGGAAATTCCACACAGATTAAAATAGCTCGATTCCTTTTCACAGGCAAATACAGATTAATTGGCTCGAGATCATGCGACCATCTTGTCTCGTGGTGCTAGCGCCCCCTACACAGCCAGTTCTAACACTGGCAAACAAATATTAACCTTAAAAGTAGCAGATAATATAAACAGCCAGCAACAGTTTCTCTTCCAGAATTATTTTTTTATTTTGTCTTAAGATGTAAGCACTTCTTCCCAGCAAGTCCAAACTTACCATCAGCAGATGAAGACTCCAGCGTCGGCACTCCCTCCAGACTGAGGTTTACAGCTGTCACATAATTGAAGCTCAATGAATTCTGAGCCTGAGCCGCTAGCCACATAGATGGTGATTAGACTCCCGTTCCATGGTACTAAATTCTCTGCCCTTGAGCAGAGCTCTCATGGCTTCAGTTTCTCACTGCTAGGACTGGATGTGCACATGTTGCAGTTCCCAACATATTGCTGTTCAGGAAATGATTTGTGGGATATGTTTTGAGATGATTATGAATTGTAATTATTTGAATTGCAGATGATGAAGAGAGAGAACTTCAAGGGGATGCTGTAGACTACCGAAAAGATCGATTCAATGATGTACTTTAATCCCCAGGAAGAAAAGCCTAAAAGAAATTGACAGCACTTCAAGGTTTCCAATGCTGTTGCAAAGCTTTTTCAGCTTCAGCTTGTTTCCTGATTTAATGATGAAGGCTCAGTCAAACAGAAACAAAGGAAGACAATAAAACTATTTTTCCTAAAATAATCCTCCACGTATCCTTTTAACACCTGGCTGGGTAGGAGATGCTCAGCATTCTGTAGTTTATATTGTACACATATGGTATGATCACTGAAAGCTTCTTTAAGGCAGTGCTAAGAAATGGAAAATATGCAGTCTTTTTAGTGTTTGGCCTTGGCATTACAGACCCAGGAGTTCCTTACGTAAGAACTGTCAGCTGGATAATTGGTGATTATACTTTTATATCGGTAATGAAGAAAATTTGAAAACAACCAGACAGAAGCCCACCACCATTTTGTAAAACAATATCTTCTCCAAAAAGCATCAAAACTCCCCTTTTGGTTAAATATGAATGTTTTGGGTTTTTTTAGATGAGCCTTAAATATAGTCATTCAGTCAGAACAGAACTGATTGAGATCTCCACTGTTTCTAGAAGAGGAATAAAGGACATCCTCTGTCTCCTGAAATGACCCTTTCTTGGGTTTCCTGGTTTGGGGCCCTTAATTTTACTCAGGACTGAGCGTATGCCATATATCTGGGTACAGCACAGACTTGCCAAGTGCTTGGAGGACTTCTCCAGGCTCATTTTTTGCTTGGACAGAAAATACAATCATTACAGTATTTTAGTTGATTGGGCAATTTCAAGCAACTTTGTGCATACTTTACGATCTCCATTTAAAGTGCAGAAGCAGTTTCAGTTTTCAAGGAAAGGTAGCATGGAATTTAATTTTACACCTGTAGTGTTAGCATGTTTTAAATTTATAGAAAGGAAGGACTCGTGGAAACATTTGCAGTTTTAAGCTTGGTATTTTCCACAATTATCCTTCATGTCCTGTTTAAATTAACTAGTAGTTATTACTCATCCCAAGTTCTCAAAGTTTTTTGGTACACTAAAATTTGTTAGGACATTTATGCTAAAGAGAAACTGGAATATTCTGAGCAGAATGTTGGATTGTTGCTTTTATTGTTGTGTGACCTAGATATACTGCTCTAGATTCAAATACAGTTGGCTTCACATTTTTAGCACAGGTTGATCTAGTCCTGGTTTGTCCCACTACCTTACATGGATGCCTAGTTCTGGTCTCCCTATTGATTTCCCTAAGAAAAACACTACAAGACCAGAACTAGATCAGCCTGTCCTGAAACGCTGGAGCCAGTTGGCAAATCTATTGCTAGCAGTATTCCCAAAACCAAGATGTGGTTATATGAGCACATGCCATGGGTGAGATTGGCGACCTTCCTGTGACTTGGTTGTGTAGGATTTCTAGGCTTAGGAGAGAGAAGGTTGTAGTTTACAATGATCTTATCACAGCCTGCTCTGCTGGTAGATGTTTAAAAGAAGGAAGCCAAAAAAGCTGTCCAGGGAAGAGACAGAAAAGTCAAATTTGTTTTGGGGTGGGGAGGGGGGTTTGTGACATCAGTTCTGCATGAAGTGTTGACAAATGTTAAAATCCCAAACATGTCTGTGGAATTTTGTTCTCATTCTCTTTTCTGCCTATTTATACAAATTCATCTCTTACAGTTCCCATATTCTGCAGTTGTAGGCAGAATATATTGGTTGTACAAAGTGCCACAATCCTTTAATGATCTTTTGTGTTTATGTACCATTTGTCCAGGAGGGTTTGTTAATTTAAAGAAGATCGTTCTTTGGGTTTTAATACATTTTGATGTAATAAAAGAACTGATGTTCACAGTATGGTAGTGTTGACTTGTCACTGTGGATGATGGCAAGGTGCCACTACTCGGCATTCCTGACCTAAACCAGCTGTTGGAAGTGTCAGGAACAGAAAACCAGAAAAAATAAAGATAAAATGAATGACATTTCATAGCTTGTGAGGATTTATCCAATTACATTTCTGGCACAAAGGAAATAGCAAAGTATGACCATTCTGAGCTGATGTCCTCACAAACTGATCTATCCAGCAAGGTGCAAAATACCCATTCCTACAAGTCACTTGTGTTAGAAACGTGTGGTACATATACTATACTATGTATATGTACATGAATACCAAAAAAGGTTAGATGTACAACCAAATTGTATAAATCACTCCCATGTTAGAGGAGATGGGGAGAAGAGTGAAGATGAGACCTGAATGTACGTGCAGTAGTCACTGAAGGGAGAAAGTCAATATAAAAAATTGAAACAATTAATAAGAAATTGAGCAGTTGTGTTCTGACTATACTACAGTAAATGATAGCAGAGAAAATAAAATTCCCATATGCATCCCAACACCAGCTAGCTCTTCTACCTGTTCTCACCACTGCCCTCCACATCTGTCCTAAGCATGCCCAAAATCCACAACAGTGATGGCCTCCATTTTTGAGGGCTTGCGGTCTGCAGCTTTGTTTCTTACAAGACCAAGACCATCACCCAGGCCCCTTTCTACGTGTTATTACTAAGTTTTGAAATAATTCCTCAGCCACCAGGGTTAATGAGGCTGCCGTTAATAAAAAAAAAAAAAAAAAAAGTTTAAATCCAGTCCACCCATGCTTATTGAAATTGGGTTTTAACCCTCCTTTTTGAGCTAGCTTATAATATTTAGCGAGTTCTAAGTGTCCATTCCATTTCTGCTGTATTTGGAGATGTTTGCTTTGACCCTGGCTATGAATTTTTATGATATGTCAGTGAGTTTTACTTGTACTATTTATTTTATCTTGATATTTTGTGTATTTTTCTTTGTAAGCCACTTAGAACTGTGCATAAGCGGCATATAAGAGACTAACAACTCTACCTGTTCTACAGCCGGGCGGCGAGCCTTTTTATTGGCACATCTGCTCTTGTTTTGAGCCTAACTTCAGTGCCGGGAAAAATAATGGAAACTATTCTCAAGATCAAAATCGTAGAGCATATAGAAAGACATGATTTAATGGAACATAGTCAACATGGATTTACCCAAGGGAAGTCTTGCCTAACAAATCTGCTTCATTTTTTTGAAGGGGTTAAACATGTGGATAAAGGTGAACCGGTAGATGTAGTGTATTTGGATTTTCAGAAGGCGTTTGACAAAGTCCCTCATGAGAGGCTTCTACGAAAACTAAAATGTCATGGGATAGGAGGTGATGTCCTTTTGTGGATTACAAACTGGTTAAAAGACAGGAAACAGAGAGTAAGACTAAATGGTCAATTTTCTCAGTGGAAAAGGGTAAACAGTGGGGTGCCTCAGGGATCTGTACTTGGACCGGTGCTTTTCAGTATATTTATAAATGATCTGGAAAGGAATATGACGAGTGAAGTTATCAAATTTGCAGATACAAAATTATTCAGAGTAGTTAAATCACAAGCAGACTGTGATACATTACAGGAGGACCTTGCAAGACTGGAAGATTGGGCATCCAAATGGCAGATGAAATTTAATGTGGACAAGTGCAAGGTGTTGCATATAGGGAAAAATAACCCTTGCTGTAGTTACACGATGTTAGGTTCCATATTAGGAGCTACCACCCAGGAAAAAGATCTAGGCATCATAGTGGATAATACTTTGAAATCGTCGGCTCAGTGAGATGTGGCAGTCAAAAAAGCAAACAGAATGTTAGGAATTATTAGGAAGGGAATGGTTAATAAAACGGAAAATGTCATAATGCCTCTGTATCTCTTCATGGTGAGACCGCGCCTTGAATATTGTGTACAATTCTGGTCGCGCATCTCAAAAAAGATATAGTTGAGATGGAGAAGGTACAGAGAAGGGCAACCAAAATGATAAAGGGGATGGAACAACTCCCCTATGAGGAAAGACTAAAGAGGTTAGGACTTTTCAGCTTGGAGAAGAGACGGCTGAGGGGGATATGATAGAGGTGTTTAAAATCATGAGAGGTCTAGAACGGGTAGATGTGAATCGGTTATTTACTCTTTCGGATAGTAGAAAGACTAGGGGGCACTCCATGAAGTTAGCATGGGGCACATTTAAAACTAATCGGAGAAAATTCTTTTTCACTCAACGCACAATTAAACTCTGGAATTTGTTGCCAGAGGATGTGGTTAGTGCAGTTAGTGTAGCTGTGTTTAAAAAAGGATTGGATAAGTTCTTGGAGGAGAAGTCCATTACCTGCTATTAATTAAGTTGACTTAGAAAATAGCCACCGCTATTACTAGCAACGGTAACATGGAATAGACTTAGTTTTTGGGTAATTGCCAGGTTCTTATGGCCTGGCTTGGCCACTGTTGGAAACAGGATGCTGGGCTTGATGGACCCTTGGTCTGACCCAGCATGGCATGTTCTTATGGTCTTAGAATTTCTCTAGAAATTCACTGTAAGAGTGACCCTTCCACATACACAGACCCTCATATAGGCTCCCTCTCTGAAACCCACACTCAAGCATCCCGCGCACTCCCCCTCTTACCAACCAAGCTGTCACTCGCACTCCCCCCACACCCCCTCTCCTCTCTCACCAGCATCCCCCTCCCCTCCTATAGGCTCCCTCTATCTGAAACCCATACTCAGGCATCCCCCCCCCCCATGCTCTCTCCCACCCTCCCCGACACACATTCTCTCTCACCAGCATGCCGCGGGACCCGCGCCATTCGCGGTGAAGATGAAGGCCCAACGCGCTGTTCGTGGCACACGGGGGCCTTCCATTTTCACCTTGAGCAGAAAATAGCAGCGGAGACCCCGGCATGCCGCGAACGGAGCGTGTCCCGCGCCACACGCTCCATTCATGGTGAAGATGAAGGCCCGGTTGCGCCGATTGCGACACATGGGGGCCTTCCCTTTTCGCCATGAATGGTGCGCCGGGCCTTCATCCTCGCCGCAGAACGCGCTCCATTCATGGCATACCAGGGTCTCCTCTGCTATATGCTGCCTGTCCCTCGATGGCCGCTGTCCTTCGTACCTGTTGTAGTTGGTGTTGTCACATGGCTGCTGTACGGCGTGTTTGAGGCATTATAGCGCCATCTATCGGCGGGCTGCGGAACATCCGCGAGCACTGACGGACACACTACCAAAGCCGATATATTATGGATTTTAAATACAGAAATGGTCTATCCATATAGGTCACCCCACCCATCTTGGTACAATGCTATTGTACCACTGCAGTGTAGGGTTGTAAGTGCTGTTCTGTACAGATTATCCCATGGCTTCTTGAAAGTAAAATGTAACTATATGACATCCAGCACACATCCTGGATCTAATTCTCTAGTTAACCAATCATAGAAATCAATTAAATAGATTTGACACAATCTGCCTCTGCTAAAACTGTATTGCCTCAAATCATGCAACCCTCTAAACTGTAGATTGTTCACATCTCTGAAGTAAAACTAACCGGCCTATAATTTCCAGCCTCCTCGTTGGTACTAATTTTATGAAGTGGGATAACATCTGCCCTTCTCCCATGGAACTGCTCCTGTTTCCAAAGATGTTTTGTTTCTATTCTGCCTTTTGTGACTGGTCAGCCACTGCAAAGCAGATTACATTCAGGTACCAGAGGTATATCCCTTTCCCCAGAGGGCCATGCTAGGGCTCTAAAACTTGTTAAACAGCATGGATCGTGGAGTCCCTCCCCTATTACAATGAGCTGTTTTCCATGGGATTTGCATGCAAAACAGCTCATTATAAGGCAATCTAAATAAATTAACATGGCCATCTTAGGGGTGAACCACATTAATTTTTTCAAATAGGTGTTATTAAATCAATCTAACATAGGAGCATCGAAACCCTAACATAGGTCCGATGAGCCCACATTACATTTAAAGAGTCCTGTACAAAAAACAAAGTGCAGTAAAAATAGAAAAAAAGGTGTGCATGGGGCCAGCACTCAAGGCAGCCCTGACATCCCAAGCTGAAAATAGAACTTAGCTGTTTGTGTGACCATGGCCCCTCCCAACCCTGTCAAAATACAATAAATGTTTCACTCCTGATATTTTGCCCCTGCAGATTCTCCCCCCACCCCCCTAATGATTAAAAAAAAAAAAAAATAATTGTTGGAGTATAGGGTTCCCGAACCCTCCCCTCCCCCACCAAGCCACCAAATTCTTGAAAACCTCATTGGGTTCTAGTGGAGAACCCACCCCCCGAACCTCCCTCTCATAGGATCTATCAAGAGCGGCCTAGGCACCATTTTTCAAATCCGTGCCAACCTGAGCTTGCCCCAGTCACATGAGTAGGGCAAGGTCAGGTCAACATCATTTAAAAAAACCGATGGCCCCCTCTGATGGACCATATGAGGATTTATTTAGGGGAGGGAAGGGGGGGTCTTCTCTAGAACTCAGAGGTTTTCAAGGACTTGGATTAAGGAGGGGGGGAGGATCCTATACCCCAGTGATTATTTTTAATCATTGAGGGTTGGGGAACCTGCTGGGGCAGAATACTATCAAAAGAGTGTGAGGGGAGACCCTTGTATTGTATTTTGGCAGGTTTGGGTGGAACTGTTGGCGTGCGAACAGGTAAGTTTTTATTTTCAACTTGGGATGTTGAGGGCCACCTGTAGTCGCAACCCCAGGGTGAGGAGTGGGGTCACGTTTGACCCCCACACACTTTTCTTTTTGTTTATCCAGGGCTTTTTTTTTACATGGCCCTTTAAGGCAATGGTGGCCAATGCTGCGTTGTTTTGCCCCATTATGTTTTACTGTGATACAGCCACAATGATTTTTTAGGGGAGGGACCTCCTCCCATAAAAAAAAAACCTTGCGGCTTGATAGATCCAGCTTTAACTTTGTACTTGAGGCGATAGAGGATGAAGTGACGATTTATTGAACAGGTACTTCTCTGAGCTCCCTTCGTAGTAACGATCTGCTCTCATGACTTTCTCCACTGTCAGCTCTACCCAAGTTCCATATGTACCCTGCAGGGAATACTAAACGCAATAATTTGTTTAGCAGTTTTGCTTTTTCCTCCTCTTTCTGTTTGTTACCTTTCAATCCCTCCTGAAGAGCCGTGTCACTTTGCTTTACCTCTTTAGCTATCTTTTCTTCCACCATTCTACGATCTTTCCTCATCTTTCAGCTGGAGTAGATATTCATCTTTTTGTACTTTTGGCCCTTACTTTTTCCAGTCACCTCTTTGGAAACCATATCTGTTTGTTTTCTCTCATATTTGCTTTCCTCACACAACTATTTATTGCCATTGTCAGAGCTCCTTTTCATTGAGCTTACTGTTCTTCCACTTTACCTATCTTATCCCATCCTGCCTAAGCCTCCTTAATGTACCCATTCATTTTATCAGAGTCAATATGATTTTAAATAAAGTTGAGGAGTAGCCTAGTGGTTAGAGCAGGGGGGCTGTCGCTCCTTGTGACCTTGGGCAAGTCACTTTATCCTCCATTGCCTCAGGTAAGCTCTCTGGGGATAGGGAAATCCCTACAGTACCTGAATGTAATCCACTTTGAAGTGCTGAAAAAAGTGCAAAAAGCGGAATATAAATCAATCCAGGACTTTGTGTTTTATGTGACTCTTCTCCTCCTTGATACATCATATTACACATAGGGGAAATATACCTGTTCAATAATTCCACTATATTAAAACATCCTCATGTTTTATTGACATTTTTATTATTCAAAAGCTTTTACAAATATAACACATACTATAACATAGTGTTATGGACACATTTTACATACACAATTTTTACACTGTATAAACATCCTGGTAACAATGTAAATTAATAATCCCCTTAAAACCTCCCATACATACTCTGCTCTCATACTTCACACTCATATTCCTGTCCACCTAAGGACATTTACTAAAAGTATCCCAACCAATTTTCCCTTACCACACACATGTCATACGTCTTCTCAAAACCCCTTCCCACAGATATCATCTATGTTCCCGACAAGGACCCTTGTTTCGCCCCTCAAGGCTTCATCAGGGGGTGTAATCTTCTCATCTGATTTCCCCAACTCCCAGCATCAATATCTTCTGCAACACCAGTTAGTTATTATTCAACTTCCTTAATCCCATGTGTCCATAACTGTATCACCCACCTACAATATGCAAACATTAACACCAATACTGCACAGGCATCTAATATTCATACTAGCTTTTTATATTGTAAACCATGTACTAATACATCCTCACATGATAACCATCACAGTCATTTCCCTCAAGGTGCGTGCATGGCCACCCTCGAGGCTATTGAGGTTGAAGCAGAGGTAGGCCCTCGATGCTGTCAAGGTGCATAGTTTCGATGCCGCAGCTGCCCACTAGGTCGTCAACGTGCATGGTCTCTGACATTGTGATGCAGTGCTGCCCCGATACTTTTGATGTCCTCACGGCCATTGAGATACTGGGCCACTAATGCCTCTCATTACCGCCTCGACTACATCAAGCACCATTCACCAGGCATAAGAACATAAGAAATTGCCATGCTGGGTCAGACCAAGGGTCTATCAAGCCCAGCATCCTGTTTCCAACAGAGGCCAAAAACCAGGCCACAAGAACCTGGCAATTACCCAAACACTAAGAAGAACCCATGCTACTGATGTAATTAATAGCAGTGGCTATTCCCTAAGTAACCTTGATTAATAGCCATTAATCGACTTCTCCTCCAAGAACTTATCCAAACCTTTTTTGAACCCAGCTACACTAACTACACTAACCACATCCTCTGGCAACAAATTCCAGAGCTTTATTGTGTGTTGAGTGAAAAAGAATTTTCTCCGATTAGTCTTAAATGTGCTACTTGCTAACTTCATGGAATGCCCCCTAGTCCTTCTATTATTCGAAAGTGTAAATAACTGAGTCACATCTACTCGTTCAAGACCTCTCATGATCTTAAAGACCTCTATCATATCCCCCCTCAGCCTTCTCTTCTCCAAGCTGAACAGCCCTAACCTCTTCAGCCTTTCCTCATAGGGGAGCTGTTCCATCCCCTTTATCGTTTTGATTGCCCTTCTCTGTACCTTCTCCATCGCAACTATATCTTTTTTGAGATGCGGCGACCAGAATTGTACACAGCATTCAAGGTGCAGTCTCACCATGGAGCGATATAGAGGCATTATGACATTTTCCGTTTTATTAACCATTCCCTTCCTAATAATTCCTAACATTCTGTTTGCTTTTTTGACTGCTGCAGCACACTGAGCTGACGATTTTAAAGTATTATCCACTATGATGCCTAGATCTTTTTCCTGGGTGGGAGCTCCTAATATGGAACCTAACATGGTGTAACTACAGCAAGGGTGGGTGGGTGGGTGGGTTGGTTATTTATTTATTTATTTATTTATTTAATAACTTTTATATACCGACGAACGTTGGGAACATCTCGTCGGTTTACATAGAACAGAACTTAGCAACAGGCTTTACAATTATTGCATATATATGCAATGCCTTGCACTTGTCCACATTTAAATTTCATCTGCCATTTGGATGCCCAATCTTCCAGTCTTGCAAGGTCCTCCTATAATGTATCACAGTCTGCTTGTGATTTAACTACTCTGAATAATTTTGTATCATCCACAAATTTGATAACCTCACTCGTCGTATTCCTTTCCAGATCATTTATATATATATTGAAAAGCACCGGTCCAAGTACAGATCCCTGAGGCACTCCACTGTTTACCCTTTTCCACTGAGAAAATTGACCATTTAATCCTACTCTCTGGTTCCTGTCTTTTAACCAGTTTGTAATCCACGAAAGGACATCACCTCCTATCCCATGACATTTAGTTTTCGTAGAAGCCTCTCATGAGGGACTTTGTCAAACACCTTCTGAAAATCCAAATCACTACATCTACCGGTTCACCTTTATCCACATGTTTATTAACCCCTTCAAAAAAATGAAGCAGATTTGTTAGGTAAGACTTCCCTTGGGTAAATCCATGTTGACTGTGTCCCATTAAATCATGTCTTTCTATATGCTCTATGATTTTGATCTTGAGAATAGTTTCCACTATTTTTCCCGGCACTGAAGTCAGGCTCACTGGTCTATAGTTACCCGGATCGCCCCTGCAGCCTTTTTTAAATAGTGGGGTTACATTGGCCACCCTCCAGTCTTCAGATACCATGGATGATTTTAATGATAGGTTACAAATTTTAACTAATAGATCAGAAATTTCATTTTTTAGTTCCTTCAGAACCATAGGATGCATACCATCCGGTCCAGGTGATTTGCTACTCTTTAGTTTGTCAATCTGGCCTACGACATCTTCCAGGTTCACAGTGATTTCGTTCAGTTCGTCTGACTCATCACCCCTGAAAACCATCTCTGGAACTGGTATCTCCCCAACATCCTCATTAGTAAACACAGAGGCAAATAATTCATTTAGTCTTTCTGCAATGGCCTTATCTTCCCTAAGAGCCCCTTTAACCCCTCTGTCATCTAATGGTCCAACAGACTCCCTCACAGGTTTCTTGCTTTGGATATATTTTAAAAAGTTTTTATTATGAGTTTTTGCCTCTATGGCCAACTTCATTTCAAATTCTCTCTTCCCTGTACGTACCTGGATCAGTCCAGACCGTGGGTTATGTCCCCAATCCAGCAGATGGAGTCAGCCCAAAGCTTTGAGGGGGCGTCACCATAAGTACTAGTACCCCCTCTGCAGGAGTTCAGTATCTTCTGACTCCAGCAGATGCGAGTAGGGGAATCTGGGCTTGGTCCCGATCACCCATAACCCTTTTGTCTTTCCCTGGTTTTGGGGTTTTATTCTCTGTCTTTGTTAGCACTTGTATTTTGGATCAAGTTGTCTGTCTTTTTAAAAAAAAAAAAAAAAAAAAAAAAAAAAAAGTTAATTGCTTAATTGGAGAGGCGTGGCTTTCCTGTTGTCCCTCGCTGTCTCTCTCTCTCTCCTTTCCCGGCGATAGTGGTCTCCCCGGGGTAAGTTGACTTTTGCTGCTGTTATTTTATTTTCTGTTCAGGTGGACGCGGTTGCCGGTGGACCGGCCTACCAGCGTCTTCTCCCTCTCCCGCGGCCATTTTGCGGCTCCACGTGGGCTGCAGCGGGGAGCAGGGAGATAGTTGTCGGCGGGCTGTGCGGCCAGGAAGGCCCCCCCGCGGCGCCGTTTTCTCCTCGTCGGCGGGTAGCGCAGGCCATCCGGGCCCCCCCGCAGCGGCGTTTCATCTCGCGGCCCCCCCCCCGAGGCCCTGGGTGTTTTCAGCTGCCGGGAACTGTTTCTTCATCGCGATCTCGATGCCGCGGCCGGCGCGTTGCTCGGCCTGCGGCGAGCCTGGATCGCGCGTGTCGAGGGAGGGGATCTGCGCTAGGTGCCTCCCCGGGGGGGAAGGCACGTCTCGGACCCTCACTCATTCTCTCCCTATGGCAGCCTTGCCCGGGCGGCGCGGGCCGGCCCCTCCCCCATTCCTGGTGGGAACGGCGGCCATTTTACATGCACTGCACCCTGAAGGAGCTCAGGCAGCGCTGGGGGATGGGGAAGCCTCAGAGGGCTCCCCCCCGAATTTGCTACCGGAGACGGATCCGGAGGAGGACCCGCAGGGGCAGGGTCACCCGGGGCCCCCACCCGCGGGGGTCCCCCCGCGGAGGCCGGGGTTCTCCCCGGAGTTTATACGCCTGCTGCACACAGCGTACCTGCAGGAGCTGGCTGATCCCGCGGGGCCCCCACCACCCAAGCAACCGAGACCTTCGGCCCTCTCCACGGCCCCCCCCGCTCCGGCGGGCGTGGGGGCCCCACAGCTCCCCGTACACGCCCGGCTCCCTGTGGCCTCGGGGGGGACGGGGTCGGCCCCAGGTTCCCCTGGGGCAGATCCTGCAGCTTCGGGACAAGGGGACTCTACTTCTGAGGGAGAGGATCCACGCACGCTGCGCCTCTTCCAGCGGGAAGAGCTGGATGACCTAATTCCGCAAATCATTCAGGGGTTGGACCTCGATCCCCCTCCGGACCCGCCAGCTCCCGTTGCGCCCGCGGTCGTCACTTCCTCTAAGAAGGGGGATCCCGTACTGGCAGCCCTTCGTCCGAGGGCTCGGGCTTTTCCCATTCACGATTCTTTCCTGCAACTTCTCACCAGGGAATGGGATGCCCCGGAAGCTGCTCTGAAGGGCAGCCGCGCCATGGAGAGGCTGTATCCGCTGCCGGAAGATTTCCTGGATCTCATCAAGGTACCCAGGGTGGACTCCGCGGTGTCGGCGGTCACGAAGCGGACGACCATACCGGTTACGGGTGGAGCGGCGCTAAGAGACACGCAGGATCGCAAGTTGGAGGTTTTCCTCAAGCGGGTCTTTGAGGTTTCCGCAGTGGGGCTGCGGGCGGCAATGTGCAGTTCGCTTGCCCAGCGGGCCAGCCTCCTCTGGGTGCAGCTACTGCTCACTTCGCAGGTGTTGCCGCCCGAGGAGGCCGCTCAGGCGGATAGACTGGAAGCGGCAGTGGCATACGGGGCGGACGCCTCCTATGATCTGTTTCGGGTCCTCGCCCGCTCTATGGCTTCGGTGGTGGCGGCACGTCGACTCCTCTGGCTTCGCAACTGGGCGGCGGACACGTCCTCCAAATCAAGTCTGGGTTCCCTGCCATTCAGGGGTAAGTTCCTGTTTGGAGAGGATCTGGACCAGATCATCAAATCCCTGGGGGAAAACGCGGTCCATCGCCTGCCGGAAGATAGATATCGATCCACCAGGGCATTCTCGTCCTCCCGGACCAGAGCCAGGGCGCAAAGACGATACAGGAACTACAGGCCGGCGGCGGCTAGGCCCTCTGCCCCCAGGTCTCAGCCCTGGGCGCGCTCCTTTCGTGGGCGCCGCCCCGCGCGTTCCGCTCCTACGGCGGGACAACCTTCTCCCAAGTCCTCTCAATGATGTTCAGCTCGCCCACTCCGCCGTCCCCAGGATTGGGGGGCGGCTGGCGTTCTTCTACAAGGAGTGGGCGCGGATCACCTCGGACCAGTGGGTACTGGACACCATAGGACACGGCTACGCGTTGGAGTTTGCCCGCGCTCCAAAGGAACGGTTCATCTTCTCTCCCTGCGGCTCGGACGTCAAGCGAAGGGCGGTGCAGTTGACGCTGGACAGATTGTGGGAGATAGGCGCCATTGTGCCCGTACCCTCCGGAGAGGTGGGCTCGGGCCATTATTCCATCTACTTCGTGGTTCCGAAGAAGGACGGGTCCTTCCGCCCCATTCTGGACTTGAAGGAGGTCAACAAATCCCTGCGGGTGGTACGGTTCCGCATGGAAACGCTGCGCTCGGTGATCGCAGCGGTACACCGAGGGGAGTTTCTGGCCTCCTTGGACCTGACGGAGGCCTACCTGCACATCCCCATCCGCCGGGAGCATCATCGGCTTCTGCGTTTCAAAATCCTGGACCAGCATTTCCAGTTTGTGGCGCTTCCGTTTGGATTGGCAACGGCCCCGCGCACCTTCACCAAGATCATGGTAGTCGTAGCGGCTGCCCTTCGGAAGGAGGGTGTTCTAGTCCACCCCTATCTGGACGATTGGCTCATCAGAGCGAAGTCTTTTCGGCATGGTCAGGCTGCGGTGGCCAGGGTGATAGAGTTTCTGCAGTCCCTGGGATGGGTGGTCAACTTCTCCAAGAGCTCCCTCGTGCCCTCGCAGCGCTTGGATTTCTTGGGGGCGACCTGCGACACCCGTCTGGGCGCGGTTTTCCTACGCCAGGACAAGGCGCAAGCCCTACGGGAGCACATACAGCGGTTTTCTGCATTACCAGCTCCCACCTCCTGGGACTATCTGCAGCTCCTGGGAGTCATGGGCTCCACCATCGACATGGTCCCTTGGGCATTTGCGCACCTCCGACCTCTGCAACGAGCGCTCCTCTCCCGTTGGAAACCTCTTTCGCAGGACTACCAGGTGATTCTCCCGCTGCCCCAGTTTGCCAGGAACAGCTTCTCCTGGTGGATGGTCCCGGAGAATCTGGCTCGCGGCGTGTCCCTCGATCTTCCAAATTGGATAGTGGTAACCACCGACGCCAGTCTCGTAGGCTGGGGAGCAGTCTGCGACCGCAGCGCCACGCAAGGGACGTGGTCCGCGGAGGAGTCGAGGTGGTCCATCAACCGTCTGGAAACCAGAGCGGTCAGGCTGGCGCTCATCCACTTCCTGCCCCTTCTTCGGAGTCGGGACGTCAGGATCCTGTCCGACAACGCGACAACGGTGGCCTACATCAACCGACAGGGCGGCACTCGCAGCCCGCAGGTCGCTCTAGAGGCAGCGATGCTAATGCAGTGGGCGGAACGGCATCTGGGCCGTCTGGCGGCCTCGCACATCGCGGGAGTCGACAACGTCCAGGCGGATTTCCTCAGTCGCCAGTTTCTGGATCCCGGAGAGTGGTCCCTCTCCGACGAAGCCATGCAGTTGCTGGTCCGGCGGTGGGGATCCCCCCACCTCGATCTCATGGCGTCCGCCCAGAACACCAAGGCGCCTCGCTTCTTCAGTCGCCGGAGAGAACGGGGGGCGGAGGGCGTGGATGCGCTCGCGCTCCCGTGGCCGACCGATCTGCTACTATACGCTTTTCCTCCTTGGCCGCTGGTGGGACGGCTACTCCGACGAGTAGAAGTTCATCAGGGAACTGTGATTTTCGTCGCGCCAGAGTGGCCAAGACGTCCCTGGTTTGCGGATCTCCTCCACCTAGTTATCGACGGACCCATCCGGCTGGGACATCTTCCTCGCCTCCTACACCAGGGACCGGTATTTTTCGACCAGGCAGAACTCTTCTGTCTTGCGGCCTGGCTTTTGAGAGGCGCCGCCTCCGCCGACGGGGGTACCCGGAGGAGGTAGTGTCAACTCTACTGCGGTCTCGGAAGACCTCGACGTCGGTGGCCTATGTCCGTGTTTGGAAGGTGTTCGAGCTGTGGTGTACCGACCGGAACACAAGACCCACGGAGGCGTCTGTCCTGCAGATTCTCCAGTTCCTACAGGCGGGAGTGGAAAAGGGGCTCGCTTACAACTCACTTCGGGTTCAAGTGGCCGCTCTTGGTTCCCTCCTGCGGGGCGGGGGATCTCTGTTACGGCATCCGGACATCATTCGTTTTCTCAAGGGTGTCAAACACTTGCGGCCTCCATTGCGGGATCCTTGTCCATCTTGGAGCCTCAACCTGGTACTACGGTCCATGTCGGGACCTCCGTTTGAACCTCTGAGGAGTGCGACGATCAAGGACCTCACTCTCAAGGCGGTTTTCCTGGTAGCCATATGTTCCGCTCGGCGTATTTCGGAGCTGCAGGCTCTGTCCTGTCGAGAGCCTTATCTCCGGTTCTCCGATTCGGGCGTTTCACTTCGTACTGTGCCTTCCTTCCTCCCGAAGGTGGTGTCCGCCTTCCATGTGAATCAGACGGTGGAACTGCCATCTTTCTCTTCGTCTGAACCGCGGTCTCTCAGTCTCCTTGACGTCAAGCGTACGCTGCGATCCTACCTGGAGGCTACGAATGAGTTTCGGACTTCGGACCATCTCTTCGTCCTTTGGTCTGGTCCCCGGAAAGGATCCCAGGCCTCGAAGACGACTATTGCCAGATGGCTGAAGGCCGGCATTGCCGCTTCCTACATCGGGACGGGGCGGACTCCCCCACCCGGTATTGTGGCGCATTCTACACGCTCTCAGGCGGCCTCCTGGGCGGAGAGCCGCTCGGTATCGTCGCAAGAAATCTGTAGAGCGGCCACCTGGAAATCGTTGCACACGTTCTCGAGACACTACAGACTACACCTCGCCTCGTCCGTCCATGGACACTTTGGCGAACAGGTTCTCCGAGCAGGCCTTGCAGGACCCCACCCGGTTTAGGGAAGCTTGGGTACATCCCACGGTCTGGACTGATCCAGGTACGTACAGGGAAAAGAAAATTATTACTTACCTGCTAATTTTCGTTCCTGTAGTACCATGGATCAGTCCAGACGCCCACCGCATATGGGTTCTACTCCTGCTCTGCTGTCTTTCGGGCTGATTCTTCTCAGCTGTTCTTCATGTTACAGTAGTGTCTTCCTGTTGTTGTTTTTCACGTGTGTCCCGTCTTCCCTGTTGATGGAGGTTGACACGCTATATTCGTGACCCCCGCCCATTGGTGGGAAGGTCCCAGTTTTTCTCGATTTCACTTTAGCGGCTTATTGTTGCCGTCTTGTTTCAACTTGATCCAATTGGGAGTTTTCTGTTTACTCGGGCTCTGATATACTCGATACTGAACTCCTGCAGAGGGGGTACTAGTACTTATGGTGACGCCCCCTCAAAGCTTTGGGCTGACTCCATCTGCTGGATTGGGGACATAACCCACGGTCTGGACTGATCCATGGTACTACAGGAACGAAAATTAGCAGGTAAGTAATAATTTTCTTTTCACCTGTCTTATCAATGTTTTACACTTACCTTGACAATGCTTATGTTTTATCCTATTTTCTTCAGATGGATCCTTCCAATTTCTGAAGGATGTTTTTTTGGCTAAAATAGCCACTTTCACCTCACCTTTTAACCATGACTGTAATAGTTTTGCCTTCCTTCCACCTTTCTTAATGCGCGGAATACATATGGACTGCGCCTCTAGGATTGTATTTTTAAACAATGTCCAAGCCTGTTGAACACTTTTAACCTTTGCAGCTGCACCTTTCAGTTTTCTAACTATTTTCCTCATTTTATCAAAGTTTCCCTTTTTAAAATTTAGTGTTAGAGCTGCAGATTTACTTATAGTCCCCCTTCCAGTTATTAGTTTAAATTTGATCATGTTATGATCACTGTTGCCAAGTGGCCCCACCACCGCTACTTCTCTCACCAAATCTTGCGTTCCACTAAGAATTAAATCTAAAATAGCTCCCTCTCTTGTTGGTTCCTGAACCAATTGCTCCATGAAGCAATCATTTATTACATCCAGGAACTTTGTCTCTAGCAAGTCCTGATGTTACATTTACCCAGTCAATATTGGGGTAATTGAAATCTCCCATTATTATTGCACTGCCAAATTGGTTAGCTTCCCTGATTTCTCTTAGCATTTCATCATCTGTCTGACCATTTTGTCCAGGTGGACGGTAGTATACTCCAATCACTATACTCTTACCCAACACACATGGGATTTCTACCCATATAGATTCTACTGAGCATTTACTCTCTCGTATGATCTTTATCCTGTTGGACTCTATACCCTCCCAGACATAAAGTGCCACACCCCCACCAAGTTGATCCTCCCTATCATTGCGATATAATTTGTACCCTGATATAACACTGTCCCATTGGTTATCCTCCTTCCACCAAGTCTCTGTGATGCCAATTATGTCAATCTCATCATTTGCTGCTATATACTCTAACTCTCCCATCTTACTTCTTAGACTTCTGCTATTGGCATACAGACATTTCAAAGTGTGTTTTTTGTTTGTATTAATAACCTGCTTTTCAGTTGTTAGGGATAATTTGGAAATCTTTAGCTCAGGTGAGTCCTTACATATAGTCATATGAACTATGTTTGCTTTTAATGGAACCTCTCTGTTGGGATGCTCTAACTCTCCTGTTTCATTAGTATCCTTCAAGGATACATTTCTCCGAACCATGCGCTGCTGAGTGACTGTCGGCCTTCCCCCTTGTTCTGGTTTGAAAGCTGCTCTATCTCCTTTTTAAAGGTTAGCGCCAGCAGTCTGGTTCCACCCTGGTTAAGGTGGAGCCCATCCTTTCGGAAAAGTCTCCCCTTTCCCCAAAAGTTTCCCCAGTTCCTTACAAAGCTTCTTTATATTCAAGTTGAAAGGGCAAACCTTTATTGGTAAGGATTGCAACCCCTCTCTGCCTATCACTGAAAGATGAATAAAAGACTTGTCCTACCCAATCTCAGCATAAATTCCTATGTTCAAGATCGGCCACGTATGTCTCCCAAAGTAAAACCACGTTTGCTTTTTGTCTTTTAAGCTCCACCTGCATATTTTTCCACTTTACTGGTGAATGCAGCCCCGCTATATTAACAGCAAAATACCATGAATCGCATCAAATCCCTCAGCCAAGGATTCACCGCTCTTTTCTTCTCAGCCATACTCCATCTCTGCTGCGAAGCTCAGTATAAACTCCATCTCAACAACCACACAACCTGCCATTCATACCCCCAATGCTTTCCACATTCACACCCCTCCCCCCCCCCCCCCCAAACATACAACAACTTTTACTCACATATCCATCACCCCTCTACCCAATCCTGGAATCTTCTTCAATGTCGCACACTATCATCTTGCCACAGATTGAAGCGTTGAGGTTTCCAGAACTCCGGGGTATCAGCCTATGATAAATTTCAGAACTGAAACTTTTAATCAACAGATGTCACAGGCTGCAGCAACCACACCACAAACATAGCAGACTGCTCATACTCCTCATTCTTCAGTTAGGCTTTCCATAAAATCTGTGGCCTCTTTCTTAGTATTCAGTAACCTGGTTTCGCCTCTGTGATGTACTCCGATGCGGGCAGGGAAGTGCAGAAAGAACTTTATGCCCTGGTTAAATATCTGGGAACAGTACGGTGTCATCTCTTTCCTTGCGGCAAGCATTTTAGCTGAAAAATCCAGGAACAATAATTTCATCTGTGAAATTTAGGTATTGTGCAATTACCTGTCTTGCCCTTTCATCAGTTCCAGCCTGTGAGCCCAAACAATGGAGCTCAACCAAAATGGGACGCTTCTGCATATCCACCCCAAGCATTTTCAGGAGACCAAGCTTGCACCAATGCAAAAGTGCTTCACCCTGCAAAGTCTCTGGCAAGCCCAGAACCATAATGTTATTCCACTGACTGCGGTTCTCCAGATCATCCAATTTTTCTTCTAGGGTCTGAATTTTTTTCTGACGCTGTGCTACAGTTTCTTCAAGGCCTCCCAGGCGCCTATCGTACCCGCTCATTTTTTGATTGAGTGCCGCTATCACCGTGCATTGCTCATTTTCTCATTTAGCTCATCCAGCAACGACTGTATCTTAGACATTGCTTTCACTGCCAGTAAAACTGTGGTTGTAATTTCCGGAATTGTCCCGTCCATCATTCCCTCAAGCACCATTGTGGATTCGGGCACCATCTTGTCATCCAGCACTGCAACTTTTTCAGCCCTCATTCTTTTGGTTCTGGTCGACATTTTACCGTTTTTTTGTACACAATATTGTCCATTAATCCTATGTTCTTCTCTATTTTCCTCATTTGAATCTCCTTTCCATTTTTTTAAGTGATGCTCTTTTGATTTTAATTGCCTCTTTCACCTCACTCTTAAACCACATTGGTAGTCATTCAGTTTTCCTTCAACTTTTTTTAATGCATGGAAATGAAGTTACAGTACATGGAGAACCAATATTACAATGGATAGCAGAATGTCAGTCCTTATCCAGGGGTGACATCAGCTTTTAGCCACTTTCCTGCCTCCTAGGCAGGTCCCCTCACTCCTTGATAAAGTTAAGTCTTGGAAAACCCAGCTCCTGAGGGGAGGTGAGATGGTTTTGTGAAGACTGACATCCTTCTGTCCATCGGAGAACCAAGATTACAGGAAAGTCACATCACTTTCTTTGTGGACTCCCAAGCTACGGGCTGCCTCAAACAAAAGAGAAAAATTAAATAATGTCCAAGGCAATTGCATCTTGTCTGTTTTCCTCCTTCCTTTTATTTATTTATTTTTTGTGGCAATCTGAACCAAAATTACAGGCCCTGGGAAGGAATGGAGTTGGGTAATTACTTCAGATTCTATAGGACAGACTATTCATAATTGTTTTGCTTCAGGAATGCCTGGCAAAGAGGGGTTTATTTGATTTATATTCCACTTTTTTAAGGCACTTCAAAGCGGATTACATTCAGAAATTGTGAGGTTGTTCAAGCTTATTTATTTAACACTTTTCTATACCGACCTTCATGGTAGAGACCATATCAGATCGGTTTACATCGAATTGGGGAATTGAACCATGAACAGTAACCAAAAAACAATAGATTGAACAGGAAAAACAAAGTTACATTCAACAGGGAAAGTAAACTTGGAAGCATAGACTGCTGGAAGGAAGGAAAGGCTTGAGAAAGAAGTAAATAATTAGTATAAACAATAGCTGAGTCAGGGGGCTCTTATTCGGGGCTTAGGGGTAGTATGGAGATCCATTGTTCATGAAGGAGGTTCTGTCGACTAATGTGTGTCAGGGGTATCTGAGAAGGCTTGGCGGAAAAGCCAGGTCTTAAGTTTTTTCTTAAATGTTAGGAGGCAGGGTTCCATTCTGAGGTCAGCTGGGATGTTGTTCCAGATAGTTGGGCCTGCTGTTGAAAAGGATCGGTCTTTAGTTGAGATGAGACGTGTGGCTTTTGTAGGTGGGGTCTGTAGGGATCCTTTATATATTTCTCTAGTTGGTCTGTTGGTGAAGTGGAGGTTGAGCGGGAATTCGAGGTCCAGAGACAAGTGATTGTAAATGGCTTTGTGGATTAAAGTGAGTGATTTGTGGAGGATTCTGTACTTCACTGGGAGCCAGTGTAAGTTATGGAGGATGGGAGATATGTGTTCTCCCCGGTTGGTGTTAGTCAAGATTCTTGCCGCGGCGTTCTGTATCAACTGTAGCGGCTTGGTGGTAGAGCTGGGGAGTCCCAGGAGGAGCGCGCTGCAGTAGTCGATTTTAGCAAATATCAAGGCTTGCAGAACTGTTCTGAAGTCGTGGAAGAAAAGTAGGGGCTTGAGTCTTTTTAGGACTTGAAGCCTGTAGAAGCAATCTTTGGTTGTGGTGTTGATCATTTTCTTGAGGTTTAGGCGGTTGTCAAGTAGCACCCCGAGATCTCTTACGTGGGTATGCGTGAGCTGGGTGTTGAGGTTGGTCTGTGGGAGTGGGTTGTCATGGTTAGAGGAGATGAGGAGGAGTTCGGTCTTAGATGCGTTAAGGACCAAATTGATGCTGTTAAGAAGGCTGGTGATCCGTTTCAGGCAGTTGTTCCAGTGCGAGAGTGATTTTGCGATGGATTCTGTTATCGGAATCAGAATCTGACCGTCATCTGCATAAAGATAATGAATAAGGTTAAGGTCTGTTAGAAGCTGACAGAGTGGGAGGAGGTATATATTGAAGAGAGTGGCTGATAACGATGATCCTTGGGGTACACCGAGTAAGGACCTTGTCGAAGGTGATTATTATTAATTTTAACTTTGAAACTTCTATTACTAAGGAAAGATGTGAGCCAACTGAGGGCTGATCCTGATATACCTATTTCTGCTAGGAGAGTCAGAAGGATGGCGTGGTTGACTGTGTCGAAGGCCGCCGAGATGTCTAAACTAGAAGGAAGGAATAGCCTTTGTCTAATCCCATAATGATATGGTCTGTTAAGGAAATGAGAAGCGTTTCCGTACTGCGAGATTTGCAGAATCCGTATTGGGAAGGGACTAGAATGTTGTGATCCTCTAGATATTCTGACAGCTGAGTGTTAACCAATTTCTCTAAGTTTGGCTAAGAACGGGAGATTTGAGATGTTGATTTTTCCCCCTCTTGAATAGGCTGTTGTATGATTATTTTCTTGGACAGTCTGTTTTTTAGACCAGCCCCCAGGGTTAATTTAGCTGATATCACTCAATCGACTGAACAGTTGAGCACTTTACACCTGAAGTATGAGAGATTAGTTATTATCGGGGATTTTAACTTGCATATGGATGATAAAATCCATGCATTCTACAGCGTTATCAATGTATATATCTGCAATTTATGCTTCTCTCAGCTAGTGGATAGCCCTACACATAGAGGAAGGGGATTAAAACCTGGCTTTTTAAACAAGCTTACCAAGAGCTGTTAGCATAATTATCTCACTCTTCTGATTTTATACCAAGGTAATGTATATTTTTATTATACTATTTCTACCCTAGCTATACTACCTCTTAAGTGTTTAAATTTTGATTATTTAGCCTACTATTTAGTTTACTATGTTACATTGTTTCAGAATATAAATAAATTTACTTCCTTTCTTCTTTGGAAATGCAAATAATTTTAAATTATTAATTGCTAACTACTGTAAACCAATTTGATATGCTTGCATGAAATCTGTATATAAAAATTATTAAATATAGACAATTTTTTATTATTTATCTCGTTTTAGCTCCACACCTTCTAACTTTCCAGTCTTGTTTTTCAGACTTCTGGCATTCGTATACATTCATTTTAAAGTTAGCTTATTTGTATTTCTCTTTTTATGTGTATCCATAACCTGCTTATCAGCTGATTATAGGCAGTTTGGCACCATTTTTATCTGCATGCTCTTTATTTAAATACACCTGGGCTTTTTCAGCTTTGTACAACTACTTCTCTATTAGGACTTAGGCCTGTATCCCTTGAAGATACATCCCTTCAAACCATGCACTAGAGTTGTGGTTAGTTCTCCCTCATGCTGTAGTTTAAAAGCTGTTCTCTCTCATTTTAAAAAGTTAGTGCCAAGAGCTTGGTTCCACTCTGGCACCCAACCCATCAGCATATGTGTCCCCTTCTCCACAATATTTCCCAATTCCTAATACATCTAAAACCCTGTTCATTACACTATCATCTCATCCATACAGTGCGAACCTAGAGCTCATTCTGCCTCTGGCGTCCTGTGCATGGAACAGGGAGCATGTATGAGAATGCAATGCTGGAGGTTCTGGCTTTCAATTGCCTAAATTTTGTCTCTGTCATTAGTACCTACATGTACCACAACAGCCTGCTCCTCACCCACATCATCTCAAATCTTACCCCCTCCTCTTTTTCCATTGCAGATTCTCTTCCTTACCTTTTTCGTTGTAGCTGATACCTTACCCTCACCCTCTGTCTCTCTCCCTCCCAATCCATTTTGGCTCTGGCTTACTCTGCTTACCCCCGCTCTCTTTGCCCTGCAGATCTCATCCCCCTTACCCTCTCTCCTATTCTTTCGCTGAGGATGACTTCCCTTCTTCCTTTCTTTCCATGACTCTTTCCCCCTTCTCGCCCTCATTTGCTGTGGCTGACTCTCTCTTCCCCTTCCACTAGCCTCCTTTCTTTCTCGGTGGGGATGGATGACTCTCTCTCACCTTAAGAATATAAGAAGTTTCATGCTGAGTGAGAGCAGGGGTCCAACGAGCCTAGCATCCTGTCTTCCAGCAGTGGTCAGTCGGGAACACAAGTACTCTGCACGTCTCCCCCCTAGCGCGAAGCATGGCCTTTCCCAACTCTCCATGGCTAATAGCTGCTTATGGACTTTTTCTTCAGGAAGCTGCCATTTTTTTTTTTTTTTTTTTTTTTTTTTTTTTTTTTTTTTTTTAACCTTAACGATGGTGGTTGCCTTGACCACGTCCTCCGGCAAGAAGACTCCATAGCTTCATTATGTGCGGAGTGAAAAAAAAAATACATCCAGCCCTCCTTCCCTCCTCGCCGGGGCTGGCAATGCTCTCCTCCCTCTGCTAGACTGGCGCGAGCGCCTTCCTGATGGCTTCCGCAGCCCCGCCCCTAGCGGCCGCGCTTGCGCACTTGGCTCCATCCGGGTCCCCGGCGTGTGGTGTAGCAGGTCGGTAGGCGGGAAATGGCGCCTGGCTTGTAGCGGCGCGTTTGTGAGGAGCGGGGGCAGCGGCGGGGACAGCGGGTGCCTGAGCAGCCCGACGCCGCGGAGCAGGGGCTGCCTGCCCGCCGGCCGGACAGAAAACCGTCAGCAGCGGCCCTCCGTCGCCCGAAGGGCTGGTGGTGCAGACCCGAGCAGCGCAGGTAAGAAGCGAGAGCGGCGGGGGATGCGGCAGCGGCGGGCCCGGTGTTAGGCCGCGGCCTGGTGGCATCCGCGCTCGGAAGGTCCCGTTGACCGGCTTCTCAGCTCTCCATAACTGCTGCCATCGGCACCGCAAAAAGTCCGGAGGAGCGACGGCCTATGCGGAGGGGCGGGGAGGCGGGGCGGCGCGCGTTTGTTTATGTGTACATACGGGAGGGGATGTGTGTGTGTACACACACCGGTGAGGCTGCATATATACACCTGCACGTATATATATATATATATATAAGAGCTAGTGTTTAAATATATTCCTATATATATATAGGGGGTTGTATACCTGTGTGTGTACACACCGGTGAGGCTGTATATATACCTGCACATATATATAAGAGCTAGTGTTTAAATATATTCCTATATATATATAGGGGGTTGTATACCTGTGTGTGTACACACCGGTGAGGCTGTATATATACCTGCACATATATATATATATATATATAAGAGCTAGTGTTTAAATATATTCCTATATATATATATATAGGGGGTTGTATACCTGTGTGTGTACACACCGGTGAGGCTGTATATATACCTGCACATATATATATATATATATATAAGAGCTAGTGTTTAAATATATTCCTATATATATATATATAGGGGGTTGTATACCTGTGTGTGTACACACCGGTGAGGCTGTATATATACCTGCACATATATATAAGAGCTAGTGTTTAAATATATTCGTATATATATATATATAGGGGGTTGTATACCTGTGTGTACACACACACACACCGGTGAGGCTGTATATATACCTGCACGTATATATAAGAGCTAGTGTTTAAATATATTCCTATGTATATATATATATAGGGGGTTGTATACCTGTGTGTGTGTATACACTCAACCCGTTCTAGATCTCTTTCTAGTGGCTGAATACTTAATTGTTAACATTTAGTGCAAGGAAGTGCAGTCATGCATTTGAGTTGAAATGTGAAGGAGTAGTACGTGATATGGAGGTGGGGGGTGAGGCGCTGATGTGAATTGACCAGGAGAGAGAATTTGGGGGTGTTAGTGTCTCATTATCTCAAGGTAGCAAAACAGTGTGATTAGGCATAGGAGCATAAGAAATTGCCATGCTGGGTCAGACCAAGAGTCCATCAAGCCCAGCATCCTGTTTCCAACAGAGGACAGGCCACAAGAATCTGTCAAGTACCCAAACACCAAGAAGATCCCATGCTACTGATGCAATTAATAACAGTTCCTATTCCCTAAGTCAACTTGATTAATAGCAGTTAATGGACTTCTTCTCCGAACTTATCCAAACCTTTTTTGAACCCAGCTACACTAACTGCACTAACCACATCCTCTGGCAACAAATTCCAGAGCTTAACTGTGCATTGCGTGAAAAAGAATTTTCTCTGATTAGTCTTAAATGTGCTACTTGCTAACTTCTATTACCCGAAAGTGTAAATAACCGATTCACATCTCGTTCGAGACCTCTATCTTCTCCCCCTCAGCCATCTCTTCGCCAAGCTGAACAGCCCAAACCTCTTCAGCCTTTCCTCATAGGATAGCTGTTCCATTCCCTTTATCATTTTGGTTGCCCTTCTCTGTACCTTCTCCATCGCAATGGCAAGTCAGGGATTCTGGGATGCAGAAAAAAAAGAGGCAATATGCCTTTATACAGCTTGTTGGTGAGTCCTCATCTAGAATATTATGTTGCATTTTGGAGTCCATATCCCTGAAAAGATTTAGACAGGCTAGAGTTGATCAAGAGTAAGCAATGAAAATCTATGCAATAAACTGTGTGAGATGAGAATTAAGGATCTAAATATGTATAGAGAAAAGGAAGTTGGGGAGATATTAAATTGTATAAACCAGGGCTTCTTAAACTGTGGGTCAGGACCCCAAATGGGGTCACAAATGCCTCAAATGGCAGAACTCTTCAAGTACCAGCAGCATTAGTAGTGGAAGCCAGTGTGGCACCTGTGTCAGCACACACTCACAGGCCCTGCAGTGACACAAGCCTTGCATGAGTTTCTGTGGTAATAGGAAGCCCTGTACGAAGAGAGATCAGGGATGCTACAGGGCTCATGAGTTTGTGCTAGCCCAAAGGCCCCATGCTAACTTTCATTACTAATACTGCTGCCGCTTGCATATCATTATCAGACTTGGGACCGGCCATGAGGGGATGGAAGGACTGAGCATGCAAGCTTGATATTTCACTTGGTTGCAGCTCCATCACTGCTCTCTACATTAATGGTGGGGGTGGAAGGGAAATAGAACCAAAGAGCTAAGAGAAACAGATAAGTATGAGAAAAAAATGTGAAGCTTGCTGGGCAGACTGGATGGGCCGTTTGGTCTTCTTCTGCCGTCATTTCTATGTTTCTATATATGCATGTATTGATGGAGATTGCCACTGCTCCTCTCTTCTCACCTAACACTGAACCTACCCAAGAGAAAAAGTTGCTCTAAGGTGTTGAGGAGAGAGGGAGGGGATGAGAAGATCTGTTGGAGGCTATAAGAAGGGCTTAGGGTGAGAAGGGATCAGCTGGGGGGATGTGAAAAATGCTGGAGGGGTATGGGTTGGGAGAGGAGTGAAGGTTGAGAGAAAGGGGACTGCTGGAGGGGATGGAGGGTGAAAGGGGATCAACTGAAGTGTAGGGAAGGTGAGGAGGAGTGATTGGAGGAGGACATACCATTGCTAGTTTATTTTGGTCATCCTCTGGGATCATGTGAATTTTCAAGTGGTACAATGGGGCCATATTTACTAAATGTTTGGGAAGCCCTGGTATAAGCTCTATTGAACAAGGACTGTCTCTTGGGTGTGTTGTTTGTTTTTTGTTTTTTTTGTACAGCATTGTGTATGTCTAGTAATGCTAAAGACAGGGCTGGTGGAAGGATGTTTGGTGCCCCCCCATCACACCCTCTCCACATACAATTAAACATTTACATAAAAAGTAATATTCAGAGTACAGTCTTCTGAGGCAAAAATATCACAACATATATATTATATTTACATGCACATCTTGGTGCCAACCAGAAAACCTATAGAAGACTGTAAAAAGGACACTTGGAATTGGTATTAGGCCTATTGTAATATTGTTGGATGTGGGCTTGGCCCTAAGAAAGCCATAAATAAAGTGTATTATGATTTCAATATAGTAAACCCCCCCCCCCCCCCGCCCCCATATCAAAACAGCACCAATTGCCATTACTCAAACAGTAACAACCGTAACTATGAAAAAGCAACACTTCAAATTTTACACCAGGCCCTAAAACGCCAATATATCTCCTATTAGGAAAATAGAACAAGACTGCTGTAGATCCCTACACAGAAACTACAGGCTAGCAGAATACCTTACCTCGATCACACATGAAGAACACAGCCAGACTCTCACCAAATACAGAATACAGGCACCATAAACTATAAATAGAAATGTGTAGACAAAAACTGAACTGGAAACTACAAGAAGCTGTATTCAGTACAACAGTGGAAAAACAGAAACATTACCATTCCTCATAAAAACAACAATATCAAGAAATATACATTATCAATAGATTAAAACCATACTAATAAAAGAATAAATATTTCAAAACAGCTGACAAATAGAACATCCAGTAATTTAAGTCATACAAATTTTCCAAATACCAATAAATTATTTAAAAACAGCAGACATCATATAGCACCCAACAATTATTTATTTGTTTTTCTATACCAATGTTCAGCAGACATCACACCGGTTAAAATTAATAAGGATAAAAATCCTCTGCTGTCCATACCTGAGATCTTTTGATTTCCAGATGCCCTGAGATTGTCATGAATTAGCAGGAGGAGAGGAGAGGGGTTGATGCTCACAAACTGTCTCTTATTTTTCATATATACACACACACACAGACATGCCCTCTCTCATACATACACACATAGACATGCCATTTCTCTCACTAAAGAAGACCCTGGAGAAGGACCGTTGCTGGTAGATAAGATCGTAGAGGAGGATGGGGTAGACGAAACTCCATTTACGGAACAGAATGTATGGGAAGAGCTAGGCAAACTCAAAGTGGACAAGGCCCATAGGGCTGGATGAAGTACATCCCAGGATACTGAGGGAGCTCAGAGATGTGCTGGTGGGTACGTTGAAACGAGAATGGTCCTATGGAATTAGAGAAGAGCAGTGGTGCTCCCGCTTCATAAAAGTGGTAGAGAGGATGCTGGAAACTACAGGCCGGTTAGCCTCACAACAGTGGTAGGAAAATTAATGGAGACGTTGCTGAAGGAAAGGATTGTGAGCTATCTACAATTTGGTGGGTTGCTGGACCTGAGGCAGCATGGGTTCACCAGGGGAAGGTCCTGTCAGACAAATCTGATTGATTATTTTGATTGGATGACTAGAGAATTGGATCAAGAGAGAGCGCTCAATGTGATCTACATGGATTTCAGCAAAGCTTTTGATTTGGGCCTGCATAGTAGGCTTCTGAATAAAATGAGAAGTGTGGGAGAGAGTGCCAAGGTGGTGGCGTGGATTGCAACTGGTTGACCAATAGGAGACAGCATGTTATAGTAAATGGAATCTACTCTGAAGAGAAAGTCATGTAAAGCAGAATGCCACAGGGACCGGTGTTGGGACCGGTTCTATTCAATATCTTTGTGAACAACATTGCAGAAGGGTTAGAAGGTAAAGTATGTCTTATTTGCAGATGATATTAAGATCTGAAATAGAGTGCACAGGCCTGAAGGAATAGAGAGAATGAAAAGTGATATAAAAAAGCTTGAAGAGTGGTCGAAGATTTGGCAGTTGGGATTCAATGCAAGAAGCGCAGAGTCATGCATGGACCAAGAGAGGGATCTTGGGGTGATAGAGTCTGGGATCTGAAGATGGCAAAGCAATGTGACAAGGTGATAGCTAAAGCCAAAAGAATGCTGACCTGCGTAGAGAGAGGAATAACCAGTAAGAAAAAGAAGGTAATGATGCCCTTGTACAAGATCCTTGGTGAGGCCTCACCTGGAGTATTGTGTTCAGTTCTGGAGCCCGTATCTCAAAAAGGATAGAGACAGGATGGAGGCAGTCAGGAGAAGGGTGACGAAAATGGTGTGTGTGTGTGGCGGGGGGGGGGGTTTCTGTATTGGAAAACCTATGAAGAGAGGCTTAAGGATCTGAATATACCCTGGAAGAGAGGAGGTGCAGGGAAGATAAGATGCAGACCTTCAGATACCTAAAAGGTTTCAATGACGTATGGATTTTGAACCTTTTCCATTGGAAAGAAAACAATACAACTAGGGGTCATGAAATGAAACTCCAGGGGACGATGACTTAGAACCAATGTTAGGAAATATTTCTTCACAGAGAGGATGGTGGAGGCCTGCACTGCCCTTCTGGAGGAGGTGGTGAAGAAGAGAGCAATCAAAGAATTCAAAGGGGCATGGGATAAATAGTGTGAATCTCTAAAGGCTAGAGGACGGAAATGAGAGAAGTGTGCAGGGGAGTAACTTGCTGGTACTGCGGTTATTACCCTTAGCAGAAGGCATGGAGTTGACTACCCTTAACCAGTATGCGTTGATGCTTTTAATGCAACTGCAACATTGCTCCCCTCTTAGACGGGACGGGAAAAGAGGAATTGGATTCAGAAGATAACCAAGGGCCCCAACGTCCATGATCTGGGATACTGATACGCAGACATAAGGGAAAAAGCACAGGACTGCTTCTATGGTCAAGTGCTAAAGGAAACGAAAGAATGCATGGGGGTAACTTGCTGGTGTGGTTACTTCCCTTAACCAATAAGCCTTGATACTTTTGATGCAATTCCAACATTCCACTCTGCTTCAACAGCAAGGGAAAAGGAGAATTGGATTTAGATAACAACCAATGAGGGCCCCGACTTTTATAGTCTGGGGAACTGATAAGCATGTGGGTAACCTGCGCAGAGCAGTAGTTACTACCCTTAACAGAAGGCATGGATTACTACCCTTAACCAATAACCTTGATGCTTTTGATGCAACTGCAACATCGCTCTCTACTTCAAAAGGTGGGGGGTGGAGGGAAAGAGGAATTGGGATTCAGGGACAATCAACATGAACCATGACTTTTACAGTCTGGAGTACTGATGCACAGAGATTAAATTAAAAAAACAGGACTGTTTCTACAGCCTAGTCTACAAGCAGAGCACATCAGGCAGCACTGACTTGATACATGGAGGTAACCTGCACGGCGGATATTGTCATGGAAGGCTTGCTGGGCAGACTGCATTGATCATTGGTCCTTTTCTGCCGTCGTTTCTATACATACACACATGCTTGTTCTCATACATACACACACATGTGCCCTCTGTCATAAATTTTTATTATATTCTGCTTTTCACACTTCTTTCAGTGCTTCAAAGCGGATTACATTCAGGTACTGTAGGTATTTCCCTATCCTCGGAGGGCTTACAATCTAAGTTTGCTCCTGAGGCAATGGAGGGTAAAGTGACTTGCCCAAGATCACAAGGAGAAGCAGTGGGATTTAAACACTGGTCTCCTGGTTCGTAGCCCACTGCTCTATTTATTTGTTTGTTTATTTAAAGATTTTTTTTATATACCGCGGCACGTGTGGCACATCACCTCGGTTTACAGCAAACAGTAATTCAGCAATGAGCTTTACAATAAACATATTAAAAAAAAAACAAACAAGTAGCATGTTTAACAGGTACCTAGGAGAGTAAGTATCATAGACATAATGGTAACAAAGATAACCGAGCTTAAATTACATGAAGATATAACTATTAGGGAGCTTTTCTAGGGGACAAGGGGGTAAAGGAGGGAGTTTTGGTTAAAACCTATCCTTTTCCAAATAATGTTCCATCTCTGCATCTAAACGTACATAGAGATACACATAAATACAGTTATATAACTGTATATGTGTATATTTATTTATTTAAATTCTTTTATATACCGAAGTATAGCAGATTGCCTTCACTCCGGTTTATATTGTAACAATTCATACAAGAAACACAGTTTGTTTTTTTTTAACTCATAACGTAAGAACAGAAAAAAAAACTCAGCAGAGGTAGAGTATAACAAGTTAGCAGTATACAATTTACATCTTAAGTTCGAAGAAATTTAATACGGAAGTATTAGGGTTCAAGATGAGGATTAATGTTATTCGAAATAGTCTGTGAATGATTGTCTAAACAACCAAGTTTTTAGCTCTTTTTTGAAAGTTTTGGAATCTCTGATAGAACTTAAGTAGTTTGGAATAGAGTTCCATTCTAAGGGTCCTGCTATCGAGAAGGCTCTATTTCTAGTAGCAGATAATTTCGCAGATGACAAGGGGGGAATGATAAGTTGTAATTTTTCAGAAGATCGTGAAGAACGGGGAGACTTGTGAATTGCGATCATATTATCTAGAGAGGAATTCTTTTCTTTGTAAATTTCGCTATGTAGAATAGTTAAGGTCTTGTACTTGATTCTTTGTGAGATTGGTAGCCAATGAAGGTTTTTTAATGTTGGAGAGTTATGATCAAACTTCCTTTTGCCCGTGAGCACTCGTGCTGCTGCGTTCTGTAATAATTGTAACAGTTTTAAAGTGGATTGAGGAAGTCCTAAAAGATTGCGTTGCAGTAATCTATGCTTGAGAAAATAAGAGTTTGTAGAATCGTTCTAAAGTCGTTTGGGTTACAGTAAGGGTTTGAGATGTTTGAGAATCTGTAGTTTATGAAAGCCTTCTCTCATTTTTATAGCTATACAGTTTTTAAAGCTCAGTTCATTATCTAACCAGATACCAAGGTCCTTTATAGGATTCTTCATTTGGATGTTAGTTGTCAATTTGAATGTTGGATATTTGAGATTGAGCTGATATGTTTCTCTTTATTAATATCCATTCAGTTTTGTTCATATTTAGACAAAGTTTTAGTTGGTTCAGAAAAGTTTTGATTGATTTGAGGTAATTTACTGTGAGGGATATGGCTTCTTCAATGGTAGTTGTTATAGGGATTAGAAGTTGGATATCGTCGGCATATAGAAAGAAAGTGATTCCAAGATTGGAGATGAAGTGACATAGTGGTAGGAGATAAATATTGAATAGGGTGGCAGATAGCGCAGATCCTTGCGGAACTCCTGTTTCAAGGGGGTAGGGATCAGATGAGAAGTTGTTAAAGGTGACTTTGAAAGACCTGTCTTTTAGAAATTAAGTGAACCAATCAAGGTTATTTCCAGATAGTCCTATGTTGGCAAGGCTTGAAATTAGAATATTGTGATCGACTGTATCAAAAGCAGCAGATAGATCAAGCATAATTAATAGGTGATTCAGTTTGTTGTCAAAGCTTCTAGTTAATTTCTTGGTTAAGTTTATTAGAAGGGTTTCAGTGCTGCGGTTCTTCCTGAAGCCATGTTGTGCGGGGTGGAGTATGTTGTTGTTGTTTTCAAGGTGCTCGTTTAGTTGAAGCAGCACAGCTTTCTCAGTCAGTTTGGCCAGTAAAGGGAGGTTGGAGATTGGGCGATAATTATTCAGGTCTTTGGGGTTCTATATTCTTTTTCTTAGGGATAGGAGTAATAATCGCAGTTTTCAAGTTTTTAGGGAGAGAGCCCTCTTCGAGTGACTTGTTTACAATTGCAGCAAGTGTAGGAGAGATGATGTTAGATAATTCCTTTAGAATTCAGGTAGGAATCGTATCGAGCTCATGTCGAGCTGGGTTAATTTTTTGAAGCATCTTTTCAAGTGCAATGCTGGAAATTGGTTCGAAATTCGACCACGTAGTTGTTGAGGAAGTATTGTGGGGTACGTTAAAAAGAGGAGTGTTATTGAAAGATACTGTGATTTTTGTCAATTTTGGTTTTAGAGAAATTAGCAAGTTCTTGACTTAGGTTATTAGTATCGGAGGTTGGATTGCACATTTTGTTGTTTTCTATTAGGTTTTTTACAATGTTGAAGAGGGAATTTGATTTATTTGTAGCATTTTTGATCTTTAGACTATAGTATTCACGCTTGGCGTTTAGTATTTTTTTCTTGTAATCTGAGAGTTTCGAGCGATAATGTTGCAGGGTTACTTGGCTTTTGGATTTGCGCCATTCTTTTTCCAGTTTTCTGAGATTAGATTTCAAGTTAGCAAGTTCCGAGTTGAACCAGGGGTTGATTTTTGCTCTCTTATGTTTTATCTTCTCTGGATTTATGTTATTTGCTGTTTGTTTTGTAAGATGAAACCAGGAATTGGTGGCATTGCGGATGTTGGATAGATCCAGATTTGTGAGTTGTTTCCCCAATTCTTGTTTGAGAGAGTTGATTTGGAAGGGAGGTCTATATTTGAAAGATAATTGTGTGTTGTAATCAGACAAATTGTTTGTGTTTACTTGAGCATGCATTTAATCAGAAAGTGATCAGACCAGGGAACAGGTTTAATAGATGTTATGGGATTAAAAAAATAATGGTTTGTGAAAATTAGATCTAAGGTGTTGCCAGCTTTGTGAGTGGGGTTGTTTATAATTTGGTTCATGTTGAGGCTGGAGAGTATGTCTAGAAGCGTTTGATAATTTTGGGGTCTAGGTGATGTATTTGTATGGTTGTTGAAGTCGCCAAGTATGATGGAAGGTTTTTTTACATTGATGTTGGTTATTAGGAATTCAATCAAGAAGGAGATCTCATTGTCAAGTAGTTTTGGAGGGCAATATATCAAGCATAATTGGAGGAAGTCAGATTCAAGTAACGCGATTTCAAATTTTGAAGGGAGGTTTAGAGGGATCAGTTTCATATTAAACCTTTTTTTTTATAAGGAGTAGAAGTCTACCGCCTCTGCGGGATTTACGTGGGATGGAAAATACGTCATAATCATTATTGACAGTTCCATCTCTGCATCTAAACGTACATAGAGATACACATAAATACAGTTATATAACTGTATATGTGTATATTTATAAACATGTACATATACACACTCTCCATTCCATATACACCCCAAATTTCAAACTTGTGCCAATTCTTCCCCTTTTTTTGTCCGTTTTCCAGAGCTTAATTTCTAGTGCATTAACCCAGAATGGCGTTCTGCCACCATTTCTTCAGGATCTGAGGAAGCAGAGCTGGTGGTGTAAATGAGTTCTGGCTTCCCTGCAGAAATGGAGCAGAGCCGATGATGGCAACACAGATCATGTCTGGCGCCCCAGCACCTGTAGGAAGCAGAGCAGTAAATATTGGAATGCTGACCCCTCGATGGGGACATCACTGCCTCCTCAGACTACACTATCTCTGCTGCTCTCAAGTCCAGAGATGTGTAGAGCAGAAGTGGCCAACTCTGTTCCTTAAGAGCCGGAAGCAGGCCAGGTTTTCAGGATATCCATAATGAATATGCATGAGATAGATTGACAATGAAGGCAGTGCATGCAGATCTATTTCATACATATTCATTGTGGATATCCTAAAAACCAAGTCTGTTTGTGGCTCTTGAGCACCATTAGCCATCCTTGGTATAGACTTAGGACTAAGCAGGGAACCCCCTCCTGCAAAAGGGGGCAAGAGCTGGGAGACGGACGTCTCCCACACAAAAAGGCACTAAAGAAGGCAAAAATTCCTTCGGAGATTCACTTTCTATAATTTTTAAAAAAACAAGAGCCAAAAGAAGTACTTGCTTGAACCTAAAGAGAATAAAGAGGCTGACTAGCCTACAGCAGAGAACCGAAGGGGAGATGCTGCACCTGCTGGGAGACTAATACTGATCCGGGTACGTACAGGAAAGGACAGGTGAATTCAAAACCAGTGGATTATGCACCTCTACCAGCAGATGGAGACAAAGCAAAGCTGGAAAGCGGAACAAAGGTAATGATTGGTGTATCAAGGGATTCTTTATTGGAACTTGCCCGATTCTGGCCGAGTTTCGCTCACACAGGAGCTGCCTCGGGGGGCTGCTACAAAACAATATTAATTAAAATTACACATTAAAAAATTAAAAACAAACACACATGCCGGGACCCTCTATGCCCAGGGAAGTGATCCCACCGCCCAGAAGCCCCCCACCTTCGGGGACACGGACATCTCAGATGAGGATTCAGAACCCCTGGAGGAAGGGGAATTCCCTCTGGGGACAGAGCCCTACCGAACCATGAGACACTTCTTCACCAAGGACGAGCTTCCAGACCTGGTCACACACATCTTAAAAGAGCTTGCTATCCCGGGCACAAGTGCCTCGGGGGAACCTAAGACGAACCCACTATTAGAGGGACTCCATCAGACCTCCTGCCATTTCCCACTATTACAAGCCGTCCAGCAACTACTTGACCTGGAATGGGATGCCCCAGAATCTAAATTCAAAGGGGGCCGGGCTCTGGCAGCCATGTACCCTCTGGACCCAACCGCCAAAGATCTCCTGGCATGTCCGAAAGTGGATGCCATGGTCTGCGTGGTCTCGAAGTGCACTACTATCCCGGTAGAGGGAAGAGCAGCACTCAAGGATGCTCAAGACAGACGTCTAGAATCTATCCTCAAACAGTCCTTTGACGTCTCCGCTATGTCTTTACAGATTGCGGCCTGCTGTGCAGTGGTGACACGCGCCTGCTTAGCACAGACCAGGAACAACACTCCTGGGGAAGCCCTGGAACCAGCAGTATCATTCCTCGCGGACGCCGCTTCTGATCTGGTACGCACAGCAGCTAGAGGAGTGTCATCTGCTGTGGCAGCCAGAAGACAAATCTGACTCCGAAACTGGTCGGCTGACGCATCCTCCAAAACGAGACTCACAAGGATGCCTTTCAAGGGAACATTTCCTGTTCGGAAGCGAACTAGAAGAAACTGGCCAAACAAATGGGGCGAGTCCCCACTGCCGCAGCTACCCGAGGACAGGAATAAGAGAAACCAGCGATCCTTCCCCCGAACATCCAGGGGCACAGGATCACAGCGCTTCAACCCATATAGAAGCACATATCAAGCGGCCCGCCCCGCAGGCCAGAGCCAGTCCTTTCGGAACAAGCACAACAAAAGGGGAGCCAGCTTGGGCTCCGGCCCCAGCCGCACCCCACAATGAAAATCAGCTGACCCATCCAAAGGAAGAAGCCATAGGGGGCAGACTTGCCCTATTCTACCAAAGATGGGTCAAGATAACACGGACAAGTGGGACCTATCCATCATTCGAGAGGGATATTACCTGGATTTCCACCACTTCCCTCCGGAAAAGTTTGTGGAATCTCCCTGCCATGAACCTTCTAAGAGGACGGCAGTGGAAGCTACACTGACCAGATTGCTAGCCTTACAGGCTATAACACCGGTGCCTCCACAACAAATAAATACTGGACATTATTTTTATCGTCCCCAAGAAAGAAGGAACGTTCAGACCCATCCTGGACCTCAAGGCGGTCAACCGTCACCTGAAGATTCCTCGCTTCCACATGGAAACCCTACGCTCGGTAATAAGAGCGATACAACCTGGAGAGTTCCTTACATCCCTAGATCTGTCAGAAGCCTACCTACACATTCCGATCCATCAAAAGCATCAGCGTTTTCTACGCTTCTCGATCTTGGACCATCACTACCAGTTCCGGGCACTACCTTTCGGGTTAGCCACTGCACCCCAGACGTTCACCAAGATCATAGTGGTGGTGGCAGCAATACTGAGGAAGGAAGGAATCATTGTGCACCCTTAGCTAGACAATTGGCTGATCAGAGCGAAATCCCCAGAGGAAAGCCACCAGGCCACCAACAGAGTCGAAATTCTACTGGAGAGCCTCGGTGGGTGGTCAACACAAACGAGCTCCCTGCAGCACTCCCAATTTCTAGAATACTGGGAGTCCGGTTCGACACCAAACAAGATAAGGTCATCCTGACATCGATGACCCAGTTACGAACCCTGTTGAGCGAACTTCGCCCCACAGCATGGGATTACCTACAAGTTTCTCGGCCTCATGGCATCCACACTGGAAGTAGTGCCATGGGCACGAGCTCACATGAGACCCCTACAATGCTCACTACTATCATGATGGAATCCACTGTCCCAGAACTACACAGTACGGCTTCAGCTCCCGGAGAGTTCAGGCCAAACTACGATGGTGGCTACAAGAAGCCCATCTGAGCCAGGGAACGAGACTATCCTCGCCAATCTGGATCCTATTCACCACGGATGCCAGCCTACGAGGATGGGGAGCACACTGCCAGGAGCTAACCGCCCAAGGGCAATGGAACGTAGAAGAGTCAGGATGGAACATCAATCGCCTAGAAGCCCGGGCAGTCAGACTAGCCTGCCTAAGGTTCGTTCACAGACTCCGAGACAAAGCGGTCAGAGTAATGTCGGACAACGCCACAACAGTGGCCTACATCAACCGTCAGGGAGGAACCAGAAGCCAACAGGTGTCTCTGGAAATAGAACTCCTAATGTCATGGGCGGAAGTGAATCTTCACGAGATCTCGGCCGTCCACATTGCCGGGAAAGACAACGTTGCTGCGGACTACCTCAGCAGAGAAAGTCTAGATCCAGGAGTATGGAGGCTGTCGACCACAGCATTCCAATTGATAGTAAACCGTTGTAGAACACCAACCATGGACCTCCTGGCAAACCAGTCCAATGCCCAAGAACCCAGTTTCTTCAGCCGCAGGCAGGAACCCCAGTCCCAGGGAATCGATGCCCTGGTACAGACCTGGCCACAGGAGACTCTGTTATACGCCTTCCTGCCATGGCCCCTATTGGGCGCAATCATCCACAAGATAGAACACCACAGGGGGCCAGTACTTCTAGTGGCCCCGGACTGGCCAAGAAGACCGTGGTACGCAGACATGCGAAGACTGCTGACAGGGAGCCCCCTGCCACTACCCCCACATAGAGACCTGCTCCAACAGGGACCGATCCGCCATGAGGATCCAGCTCAATTCTCTCTTATGGTCTGACCATTGAGAGGGCTCGCCTAAGGAAGAGCGGGTAATCGGGGGGCATTTAATTGACAACCTACTCCGAGCGCGCAAGTTCTCCACATCCCTAACATACATAAGGATTTGGAGAGTATTTGAAACCTGGTGTGAGGACCGCAACATCATGCCACGCTCGGTCAAAATTCCTGCGATTTTGGAATTCCTGCAGAACGGCCTACAGAAGAGATTGTCTCTCAATTCCATCAAGGTACAGGTAGCTGCATTGTCATGCTACAGAACCAAGAGCGAGAGCGGCAGTATAGCCTCTTACCCAGATGTCTCCCGCTTTCTGAAAGGAGTCAAGCAGATCCGACCACCTCTGAAGTAGCCAGTGCCTCTTTGGAACCTCAACCTGGTCCTAGATTTCCTAGCAGGCACCTCCTTCAGACCTCTCCGCGTCCTGTCTCTCCGACTATTAACACTGAAGACAGCCTTTCTGCTGTCAGTCTGTTCGGCCCATCGTATATCCGAGCTACAAGCACTGTCCTGCCGAGAGCCGTTCCTTAGCTCACCCCGGGGACCCATCCAGTTATGCACCAGTTCCGTCATTCCTCCCCAAAGTGGTGTCTCACTTCCATCTCCTCTAAACTATCTCGCTACCATCGCCAGATGAGCATAAGAATTCGGAAGAGGTTCGAAGTCTACGCCATCTCAACGTCGGCAGGCTCCTAGTCCAATACTTGGAAAGGTCAGAATCCGTACGAAAGACAGATCATCTATTCGTTCTTCACAGCGGGAAGAAGCAAGGGGAAGCGGCCTCGCGAGCAACCATAGCCCGCTGGATCAAAGAAGACATCAAGGCAGCCTACGTAGGAAGCAAGCAAGCCACTACCTTTACCAGTCAAGGCCCATTCTACTAGAGCCTGGGCGGAAACCAAGATGCTGTCACCCGCTGAGATCTGCAGGGGCGGGGACATGGTCCTCCTCCACACCTTCTCCAGGATTTACCGCCTGGATGTTCAGGCCTCAGGAGGACACAGCTTTGCAAGGGCAGTACTAAGTGGGTCACGGGCAGCCTCCCACCCGGATCGGGAGTAGCTTTATACATCCCAGAGGACCTTTCATACCAAAATTCATAGGACAAAGTGGGCTCTGTCCTCAACGTGGAAGTCCACAAAATGCTGGACCCAAGATCAGAAAACAATGGGACTCTTGAAGATCTTTGATCTTCCATCAAATCCAATCAGCGCTCCCACCACATCAAGTTTTTAGATACAGTGCTTGAAAAATCATGGGAAACACCATACTCGATCACACCAGTCCCTAAGAAAGCGGACATGAAGTACAGAATGCAACAATCTACATCATCACCTCAGTTACCTCACACATCTATAGTGGCAGAGTCGGCCATGCCAGTGTGCCAAAAATCCAGGTTACATTCCAGTACGCCACCTGGGAAGGATGATAAGTATCTAAATGACTTTGGAAGAAGATCTTCCAATCATCAATGGTAGGGGCAAGAATACATCAACATCATTCTACATCGTACAATATTTGTATGAATCATCTTACAACAACTAAAGGTTTCCTTCCGATTACAGATTTATTTATTTATTTATCGAGTTTTATATTACTGTCCGGTTTCGCCATCACAACGGTTTACAACGTTTCGATGTTGACAGAGTGTCGAAAAATTCATATGCTTGTTAACATAGTTATCTTAGTCGTTCTAAACATAGTTTGGTTATTAAATTGTACAGGTTAACTTACGTGCTTTGGATTGGTTCTGTATGTTTATAGGGAGGGAAATTGTAGCATAGAGTCATAGGGTATTTTGGTAGGCTTTGGTGACCATCCAAGTTTTTAGTTCTTTTTGAAGGTTTTTAAATTTGTTGTGTTCTCAGTTCGGTTGGGAGTGAGTACCATAGTTCGGGGCTTCCTTAGGGATATGGCTCAAATCCCATGACTCCACCACTGCAACCATTACAGGACATGGAGGAAGGCATTCGACTTCTCCTGAGAATGGTGTATGAAGGTTTCGAGACATCTTCGAGAACCTCCGTGTCGGCTATAGCGGCCAGGCATTTGGCTTGGCTCCGACGCTAGTGCCATAAGAGAAGATATCTGACAAGTTGGCTAACCTACCTTGCCGTGGAGACAACCTTTCGGTAATTGTCTCCAAGAAACAGTTGCCTCAATTAAAAGAGCAGAACGTTAGCAGTTCAAACCTTAACATCTTCTCATACATATGGTGCCTTCTCTCACCGATACTTTGCACCTGCTTGTCGAGCATCGTACCACACAGACGATCATTCGGGGCCTATCCATTGTATAGACCACCTCCTTACCCTCAACCACCTCGACAATCGTCTCAACACCAACAAAGTCGAGGTAGGCCATGCGCACAGTGTCCACAAACTCAGCCAGCCTCCACTACCTCGAAGGCCCCCACCCTCTTTTTAACTCCAGCTAGGCCACCACCCCCCACGGCTGTGGGAGGAAGAATTAGGGCATTCAGTCGAGCCTGGTCACAAATCACAATCGATCGCTGGGTTCTAGAAATAGTTCCTCAGGGCTATCAACTACACTTTCGCTCCAGACCTTCCTTGCCACATTCTCATTCCAAGCACAGGCATGTGCCAATCATCTTCAGTTGACTGAAGAAATATCGACACTTCAACATCAACAAGCAATTCGAGTATTACCCTCAAACCTCCAAATTACAGGGTTTTACTCCCCTTACTTCTTAATTCCCAAAAAATCAGGAGGTCTGCGCCCAATCTCTGGACTTGCGCGAGTTGAACAAACATCTAGTCACTAGAGAAATTCAAAATGGTTCTCCCCGAAAATGATTATTCCCCTTCTGCAACCCAATGATTGGATGTGCTCACTAGACTTGAAGGATGCTTACACTCATATTCCAGTGCACCCCTCTTCATGGCAATACCTCTGTTTCCACTACAAGAAACAACATTACCAATACAAGGTTCTCCCCTTCGCCCTCTTGGCAGCCCCTCGGGTATTCACGAAGTGCATGGCAGTGGTGGTGGCCCACCTTCGAAAGCTGGGAATCCAATTATTTCCCTATCTAGACGACTGGCTCCTAGTAGCCTCAGATTGACTGACCCTACTAACCCACCTGCAACAGACATTTCCTGTCTTCAAGACCTAGGCCTCATTATCAATTACGAAAAGTCAAGCCTACAACCCTCCCGAACACTTCAGTTCTAGGAGCATTATGGACATGACCAAAAGCAGAGCTTTTCTTCCCAAAGACCGAAGGTTACGGCTTCAGATTCTTACCAAACACCTATGTCTACAACAAGACCAACAGCCCACCAAATACTGGGTATTGGGTCATATGGCGACAGCCATTCACATGGTCTGAACACCCGTCTTCACATTCGCCGACTCCAATGTGGACTAAAGCGTCAGTGGTCACAACACTCGCAACCTTTGTCTCGGAAAATCAACTTGACTCCAGACATGATCATGGACTTATGAATCGGTGGTTAAAACCGCAGGTGCGTAAAAAAGGAGCACTTTTCTCCAATGCCACCTCACAACACAGTTCTCACAACAGACGCTTCCCACAAAGGATGGGGAGCTCACCTTGACCACCTACAAACACAGGGCTTATGGACCCCTCATGAACAGTCATATCAGATCAGTCTTCTCGAACTAGAGCGATTCGATATGCCCTCAAAACCTTTCGTGCAACCTTGCAAGGGAAAAGAGTCATGATATACATGGACAATCAAGTAGCCATGTTTTATATCAACAAACAAGGAGGGTCAAGTTCATGGATACTCTGCAGGGAAGCACTTCTCATATGGGATTGGACGTCTACATCATGCAATCCATCTACAAGCGACATATCTTCCCGGTATAGCCAACACTCGGTGTTGGAACAGATTAAGTCGGAATATTTCACCCTCACGAGTGGTCTCTAAACCAGCAGGTGGCCAATGCCATTTTCACTCAATGGGTGACACCGTCCATGTATCTCTTTGCCACGGAACACAACAGGAAGGTACCTCAGTTCTGCTCACTGTTTTCCCAGTCATCTCCGCAGGCTCAGGAAGCCTTCTTACTCCCATGGTCGGGAAGCCTGACGTACGCATTCCCACCGATCCAGCTCATAACACGCATGCTCCAGAAATGCATAGCTGAGATCGGCAGACCTGATCCTAATTTACCCAGCATGGCCCCGGCAACCTTGGTCCGTGTACCTCCTCCACCTATCAATCGATGCCCCATTCCGTTGGGACACAAAATTGGTCTACTATCCCAAGAACACGGAGCTCTTCCCACCCCATGAAGACCTGACAGCGTGGAGATTGAATGGGCGGTCCTAAAGGCTAAAGGGATATCAGAAGAATCCCAAACATCTTGCTTGTGGCCAGAAAGCCATCTACCAGGAAAGCATACCAATTAAATGGAAGCGCTGTGAGTCCTGGTGCACGACTAATCGCTACGATCTCTTTAATTGCGCTCCAACAGATCTACTAGATTACCTATTCACCTTATACTCAGGGGGCTAGTGATCACTCTGTCCGAATTCACCCTAAGTGCCATCGCAGGCCTACCTCAGGCCACTCAGGGCCACCCAATATCCCAACACCACTGGTTTCTAGATCATAGGGGCCTTTTATCATCTCCGACCCCCACTATCCAAGCCTCCAGTGGCCTGGAATCTCAACCTAGTCCTAGAGCAATAATGCTCCCTCCATTCGAACCATTGGACTCAGCACATGTGAAATACCTCACATGGAAAATGGTGTTCCTGATCACTGTAACCTCAGCTCGCCGAGTCGGTGAACTACAAGCACTCGACATTATAAGCCTTATCTTCAGTTCCTTCCACCACAAGGCAGTTTACGGACTCACCCATCCTTCTTTCCGAAGGTGGTCTCAGCCTTTCACCCTCAACCAATCCATAGAAGTCCCTACATTTTTTTCCAAAACCACACACAATGACAGAGAGAAGTTGCTCCACACCCTGGACTGTAAATGGGTGCTAGCCTTCTTTAAGACTAGAATGTAAACCTATACCCAAATGCACCCTGGTCTGCCAGTGGCATAACGGATGATTTCTAGCTGGATAGCACAATACATTCAATTCTGTTACAACAAAAGGGGACATAGCACTGCAGGTGAAACCAATGCTCATCAACTGCGAGCAATCTCCACTTCGTTGGCCCATCTATGTCCAGTTCCACCTCTCAACATCTGTAAAATGACCACATGGTCATCTCTACATTCTTTCACATCCCATTACTGTTCAGGACCAGCAAACATCTCAAGATGCCAAGCTGGGACAAACATCTTGGATACTTTAGCATCAAACTTTGCAATTGGCTGTCCACGCCAAGTAAGTCACGCAAAAAAAATAACTTAAAGTATATATAACTTAGCGTGACGGGGAGCTTGGGACTACCATGACAGCATGGCTAATTCAGCCCTGCTATCGACGGGAAAAAAGCAGGTTTGCTTACCATAAACGGTGTCTCCGTAGATAGCAGGATGAATTAGCCATGCTGACCGGCCCCACCTCCCTGGACAGCCTTTTTTCGTACTGCTATTATTCAGACTGAGGAGATTCTGTCTCCTGCGCGGGAACACACGCGCAGCCGCACAGAGCTAAGCTCCTGTATGGCTTTGGAAAGCCTCTGCCTCCGACGCCTGACTGACAGTTCCATGACAGCATGGCTAATTCATCCTGCTATTACGGAGACACCGTTTACGGTAGCCAAACTTGCTTTTTTCTGCTTTTCTGTACGCTTTACCGGGTTGCTCAGAAATGAATGCCTGCCCTTGGATAGGCGTTAATTTCTGAGCATAAAATGTGCAGCTTGGCCGCACATTTTACTTTCAGTATCCCAGGGACTAACTAATAGCCTCATCAACATGCATTTGCATATAATGAGCACTATTAGTTTCGAGGGGGGGGGGGGGGGGGGGAGGGTTGGCCAACGTTTTCAACTCGCTAAACACTTACTGTATAAGAGTTAATAGACGCATGTTGAAAACGTGCAGCCAATTGCAGGTAAACGGGTGAGCACGGCTGAGCGCCCCTTACTGTATCAGCCCGTATGTGCATTAGTATACACTACGTTTTAGATCTTGCCCTTTATTCCCATTTGCTTACAAGTGTTTGTTTTACTCAAGTGCCTTTTTCACCCGTCACCAGCGATCCTAATTTAAAGCCGCCTATGTAGGTTTGCCAGTCTGTTCTGAAAGACAGTTCACCCCTTCTTCCATAAGTGGACACCATCTCTGACATCCCCTTATACTCCAGGAAGCCAAAACACTCTCATCAGCGACATGAATGCAGCTTCTATGACTTAAGCCTCAGCTGGCAGAATTGAGGAGAAAACCCCCGGCCATACCTACTTGCTCTCAGCTTTTGCTTGCTCTCTCATCCCTCAGCCCCTTTGCTCATTTTCTAATCCCTTCAGCTGCCCATTGCTCTCTCACCCCTCCTACCCTTTTATTTGCTATCTCACACTGCCCCCCTTTACCCCATTCATTTTTTTTTGTTCCTCCCCATCCTCTCTCTTGCTCATTATCTCTCTTGTTTTTCCTTTGTCTCCTTCCCCATCCTTCCTTTGCTCCTTTTCTCCCTTGTGAGGCCTCCAGCTAGCAAGAGAAAAGCAGGGGAGATTCTTCTTACCTGCAACTGCCCGCCTCATAAAACTTTGTTCCATGCGGGTCCCATGAGACTGAGTTCCCTGTGGTTCAGTCTTTGGAGGGAAGAACTACTGCTGCTGTTTTCTTCCTGCCAAGGATAGCGCCTGGGGTTCCCACAGAAGAGGTTTCCGGCAGTAATACACCACTGCTGTGGAAGCCCACACCACAGGTATTCATGTCAGGGCTGGGGTGTGGCAGGCACCCTTTTGCCTGTGGCAATCTATTCAGCTGCACAGCTCCACACCCTGAAAGCAGGCCTCGAGCACCTGCTCTTTACTTAGTGTTGGGCACATTTGAGTTAAGCATTAAATGATGATCTACCCCTCTGGCTAAAAATCTAGATGTTTCTTTTACTCGTACCTTTGTCAGGCTTAGTAGAAAAATGTTTTATAATCCCTGTTAGACAGGGCTGCTAGCAAATGATGTTTTTCCAGTTAGTAAATACACATTCCTAAAATACGGAATGGGAATGATTTGCTAAACAAGATGATCCAGTATGGCATATCTTATGTTCATATGTACGCAAAGAATTAAAGACAGTAGTATAACAGCCCCGACTTACCGGGAAGGAAAAGAAAATACTCTAATCATTAAAAAAAATATATATATAACATGCAGAGGAAGGACCATTTTGTTTTTTGGGGGGTTTTTTTTTAAGACATTTTGTAGATATTTCTTTTGGGAACACTGCTACTTTAAAATGCTCAAAAAGAATATAAGTGAGTATTTTGTGACAAATGATAACTAGAACAGAGACTGGGAAATTCTGAGATGTTGGGATAATCAGAAGTTTTTCTGTTGCTGCTATTCTTCTTGGGAAATGTGTGTGGATGAAAGTTCTGAAGAACATAGCATGTGCCATACTCTGCTTTTATGCTCTCCAGATTTTTATATTAGGGTCCCTAGTTAGCACAGAATTCTGCAGTGAGACTCTTCTTTTTATATAATTGTTATACTGCCCATCATCGCTTGTACTCAAGAGTTGCATTTTTCGTCTTTGTGAACTTTGTAGCGGCAAGTTTTCAGACGAGCGGTGAAGCCTGTATCTCTGCTGCAGAAGCTGTCCGTGATGTGTGTCAGGAAACGTGGGCACCATGATTACAACAGATAGAAGTAGCATCTATTAGAGAAGCAGAGAAAGCTGGACCAGCAGGCCAAGGACAACCAGGTGAGACCCACCCAGAGCCACCAGATGTGCAGAGCAGCTGCTCTGTGAAAGCCATCCGAGGCCTGTACAAGGGAAGAGTAGCACCCCAAAGAGTGAGTAAGACATTTCCTTCCCTCCTGGGCTCAGGGCAGATTTTTATCTCTATACTGCTTCAGACAGGGTATCTGATACATGGTTAAAATGGCCTTTGTGATCTGAACAAAGTATGTACACAAGCAAAACACAAATTAATTTTAAAATACACTGGGCAGCATTTCAAATAGTAAACATGATTTAGAGTAGACAACAGATTTAAGTTTACATTTATTTCCATTTTAAGTAGCTTTTCTTCTCCCATTGAAGCCTTCAGGCATCACAAATGACACCTCAGTCCTGTGTATCTGCAGTGGCCTGTTACTGACTGTAATTCTGTCCAGTTGTATGTAAGTTTTGTAATGTGTACAAACATGACTTCTAGGAGGAACAGATGGGAAACCACTTACAGATTCTTAATCATTACTGTAAAACATTTCATTTTGTACAGATTGCATGCTAGTACTCAGCACGTGAACATTTGATTCTGTTAAATGCAGCAAAGAACATTAATCATTCAGTTCCCTAAATGACACTACTGATGAATATCTGAGTGTTAGGAGTAAGTAAAGGCTTCTTTGTAGGTAACTCATGTGATAGTTAAATTTTGTAGCATCCACTGTGTTTTAAAAAAAAAAATGCAAGGAGTCATAAAAATAACAACATACAGCCAGCTACAAGCAGAGCTTAGAAAAGGAAATGTCTGTCATCAAGAGGATTGAAGGTAATGGTTGCTAAGCCCATTAGGGATATTTATAACTTGTAGCTTGATATCCGGGATATAGAGTGGGCCAAACAACTTTGGCACCAGGGTTTAGATGAATTAAATTGTGCCTTAAAGTATAGCTAATATGTATCATTCTGAAATTCAATCTCCTGCTTATAAAAGCTGATTAAATTTTACATGTCCTTACTCACAGGTTTGCTAATGTTTAGTTTTTTGAAATATTTGAGTTTCCTTATTCCATATTTCAAAATGCTGTTGCTTTGGGCAGCTGCTGTGGTTGGATTTCAGATGGTGTTTTCTGCTTTTGAGTTCTGAATGTGAAACACAGACATCTACTGATGCCTTTCAGTGATGTCATTTGAGACACTTGCCAACACAGCTGCTCCCAGGACAGCTATTAAAGAATTACTTATAAAACTTCAAAAATAATGTGGAAGTCAGATTTTTAGTTTTGTATTTGCTGGCAGTTGACTGCTCATCTTGGGAAAGATTGCAGTCCTGTCCTGTGTGTGATGAATGGAGTTGGTGAAAAACCAGGACATCCTAAGAATGAGTTACACAGCAAACAGTTGCCTGGTATAAATGAAATGCATTACTCTGTCAACTGTAAGCCACCATGTTATCAAGGAAACCATCATTACTGAGTATGCTGGGGAGCCATGTGCCTGTGTAATAGGTGTGTGCATTCGTTTTGAACAAATGTGCATTCCGCAACGTATAGGTCCCTATTTTGTTGCATTCATGGGTCCGCGAAATGCATGGCGAATCCCCACGAATGCAATGTATTATTACCGAATTTCTCCCCCCATCTTAAGGAGCGAATTTAAACAAAACTAACTAAAACCCTCACCCTCCTGACCCCCCCCCCCCCCCCGAAGACTTGCCAAAAGTCCCTGGTGACCCAGCGGGGGTCCTGGAGCGATCTCCTGCACTCGCCCCGTCGGCTGCCGGTATTCAAAATGGCGCCGATAGCCTTTGCCCTTACTATGTCACAGGGGCTACCGATGTCATTGGTTGGCCCCTGTCACATGGTACGAGTAATGGATGGCCGGCGCCATCTTGTGCTCCTATCATGTGACAGGGGTCAATCAATGGCACTGGTAGCCCCTGTGACATAGTAAGGGCAAAGGCTATTGGCACCATTTTGAATACCGGCAGCCGATGGCGCGAGTGCAGGAGATCGCTCCAGGACCCCCGCTGGACCACCAGGGACTTTTGGCAAGTCTTGGGGGGGTCAGGAGGGTGGGGGGGTTGTAGTTAATTAAATTTAAAGGGTTGGGGTGGAGTTTTATTTTGTTTTTACAACTTTAATGGGAAACAAATACCGAATTCAACTAATGGACGGATCGGGTGCCCCCCCCATTGACCGAATGCAACGTATTTGGGTCCCGACGAATACCGAATCCAACGAATACTTTACGTCTGCGCATCCCTACTGTGTAATACTGTGCAGAGGCTTTTCCCATGTTCGGGGATATCCATTACATAATGTCATTAAGTTTGTGAAACGGGCAGTACACCCCTGTCACTTCTTTGAGCAACTTTAAAGCATTAGTAGCAACTTGCCATTGGTTCTGTGCATGCTTCATTGGGCTTTAATATGTTTGATCAAATATATTTAATAGTTTTTCTACTTTGGCACCTGTTTTATTTATACATTTTTATATACCGACATTAGATCAGTGATGTCACATCGGTTTATAGATAAACGGAAATGAAATAAGCGGGGGGGGTACTTATTTCTTACAATGCAACTTAATGAAACTTAAATTCTTGCGTAGTAGCATGGGATCCTCTTAGTGTTTGAGTATTTGCCACATATTTGTAGCCTGGATTGGCCACTGTTGGAAACAGGATGCTGGGCTTGATGGACCCTTAGTCTGACCCAGTATGGCAATTTCTTATGCTCTTAAAACATACAAAAATGATGTATGTTGAAATTGTCAGTTCCGTGTGCTGCGGCAGTCAGAATTTGAAATGAAGTTGGCCATAGAGGCAAAAACTCATAATAAAAACTTTTTTAAATATATCTGAAGCAAGACACCTGTGAGGGAGTCGGTTGGACCGTTAGATGACAGAGGGGGTTAAAGGGACACTTAGGGAAGATAAAGCCATTGCAGAAAGACTAAATTAATTCTTTGCCTCCGTGTTTACTATTGAAGATGTTGGGGAGATAGTGGTTCCGGAGATAGTTTTCAAGGGTGATGAGTCAGACGAACTGAACCAAATCATTGTCAGTCTGGCCTACTACATCTTCCAGGTTCACAAACTAAAGAGTAGTAAATCGCCTGGTCCGGATGGCATGCATCCTAGTGTACTGGAGGAACTAAAAAATGAAATTTCTGATCTATTAGTTAAAATTTGTAACATATCATTAAAATCATCCATTGTACCTGAAGACTGGAGGGTGGCCAATGTAACTCCAATATTTAAAAAGGGCTCCAGGTGCGATCCGGGAAACTATAGACCAGTGAGCCTGACTTCAGTGCCGGGAAAAATACTGGAAACTATTCTAAAGATCAAAATCGTAGAGCATATAGAAAGACATGATTTAATGGAACCCAGTCAATATGGATTTACCCAAGGGAAGTCTTGTCTAACAAATCTGCTTCTTTTTTTTGAAGGGGTTAATAAACATGTGTATAAAGGTGAACCGGTAAGAACATAAGAACATGCCATACTGGGTCAGACCAAGGGTCCATCAAGCCCAGCATCCTTTTTCCAACAGTGGCCAATCCAGGCCATAAGATCCTGGCAAGTACCCAAAAACTAAGTCTATTCCATGTAACCATTGCTAATGGCAGTGGCTATTCTCTAAGTGAACTTAATAGCAGGTAATGGACTTCTCCTCCAAGAACTTATCCAATCCTTTTTTAAACACAGCTATACTAACTGCACTAACCACGTCCTCTGGCAACAAATTCCAGAGTTTAATTGTGCGTTGAGTGAAAAAGAACTTTCTCCGATTAGTTTTAAATGTGCCCCATGCTAACTTCATGGAGTGCCCCCTAGTCTTTCTATTATCCGAAAGAGTAAATAACCGATTCACATCTACCCGTTCTAGACCTCTCATGATCTTAAACACCTCTATCATATCCCCCCTCAGTCATCTCTTCTCCAAGCTGAAAAGTCCTAACCTCTTTAGTCTTTCCTCATAGGGGAGTTGTTCATTTCCCTTATCATTTTGGTAGCCCTTCTCTGTACCTTCTCCATCACAATTATACCTTTTTTGAGATGCGGCGACCAGACTTGTACACAGTATTGAAGGTGTGGTCTCACCATGGGGCGATACAGAGGCATTATGACATTTTCCGTTTTATTCACCATTCCCTTCCTAATAATTCCTAACATTGCTTGCTTTTTTTGACTGCCGCAGCACACTGAACCGACGATTTCAATGTGTTATCCACTATGACACCTAGATCTTTTTCCTGGGTGGTAGCTCCTAATATGGAACCTAACATTGTGTAATTATAGCATGGGTTATTTTTCCCTATATGCATCACCTTGCACTTATCCGCATTAAATTTCATCTGCATTTCGTTGCCCAATCTCATTTTCATTCGCAATAGGACAATGCACTGGTTGTGCACTGCTGCCTTTTCATAGGGAGGGCTATTGCTGTTTGAGTTCTTGGAATTAGTGTTGCGATGGTATGCTATACATGTGCTGAGTGGTTTTTTTTTTTTTTAAGGTTTTGTATTTTACAATGCATCTGGTAGTAAGAGAGTTTGTGTTTTTATTACTGAGATAGCACCAGAATCAGAATATCTTTTTTTATATAACGAGTCGAATTTGAAATATCCTAGTTCTGATCTGCATCCATTGTTTGAGGATGGGGGTGAGGGGGGCAGGTTCCTTGGATGCAGAGTATGTTTACATTTAGTCCCGTGATGGTCAAATGTTCAGTGTGTCATGCCTGTAGGCTTTATCTACCAGGTGTGTCCCAATAGAAAAAAGGTTGAGAACCACTGCCCTATAGAGGTTCAACAATCAGCTATACAAGTGGGGTCCCAGTCATTATATATGGAAATGTAGAATGAAGTGTGAGACTATTGGTGGTGGTTAAATTTGCACTTATGTAAATAAAACTACAACACTCAGGGACTAACCGGGTCTTTACAGCAGGTTAGTGGTGGCAGAGTACCATCCATATGTTCAGGCAACAGCCATGATAGTATTGGTATTTATTTAGATTGCAATCTTTGTGCTTAGACATGAGAAGGTAAGGGGATTGGGTAAGAACTAAATAGATCTTGCATGTTCAGCTCCCTATGATGGTAGAGTATAAAGGAGGAAAATGTGGTCATGCTCAATAGCAATATGCCTTCGATAGCTTTTGTGTGGTCCACTGATTTTGGGACAAAACTAGATGGGGATGATTTATATGACAGTCTGGTCATGCTCAATAGCAATATGTCTTCGATACTGATACAGGAACAACATATGAGACTTATTCATAGGCTTATTATTTCTACTCATAGGGCATACCAAATGCAGTTAACTGAGAGTCTGGGGTGTCGGAGATGCCCTGAACTCTGGGCTACCTTAAGTCATGGTCTTTGGGATTGCCCACCTATACAGAAGTTTTGGGAGAAGATCAGGACTTTTTTGCCTGATAAGGTAAAAATTCTTGTTCCAGCGAAGGCGTGTGTGTGTGTGTTGGGAGTACTTTCTGATGATGTGGACTGGTATAACTGTGAAGCTGCGTTTCTGATAAAGGGACTGTGTATTGCAAGGAGATGTATATTGGCCAGATGGGTGGTTGGGGAAACTCCCACGTTAGCTTTCTGGCACTCTGAGATGATAAAGCTTTTATTGATGGATTTTAAATCTTGGTGCCTGGGGGCCGGAGGAAAGACAAGTAAAATATTCCCTAGAATCTGGGGTGCATTCATAGATCACTTGCCTCCCTCTATTAGGGACAGGTTTTCTTTGGCCGAGGAGGGGGCTACTTCCACTAATACCACCTCTGAAACTGTTGGTAAGGACATTACTTCAGAGTGATTATATATTTACAAGATATTTGAGGTATTTTTTCCTGATACTCCCTATAAGGGTATGTTGGCTCTTAGTTTGGGAGGGGTAATTCATTTGTTTCTCTAATGCCAGTTTCATACTTATTTGTTTTGGCTACATAACCACTGGATTTTGTTGTTGCTATTTTATTGGTGAATTGCATGTTACTTTTTGCTATTTATCTGTTTCTTCTGTAAAATGAATAAAGATGTACAAAAAAAAAAAAAGGAGGAAAATGACTGTTCCATAATTGTGGAATAGTCTTCCATCAAATTTGAGGGAGAGGAGGGATCTTTTGAGATTCCAGAAAGTTTAAAAACCTGGTTGATGAATAATGCTGTTCAGTGATGATTATATTTGTTGAGTCTTGGAAGTTTGAGATTTTAACTGTTTTAAATTGTGTTATTTTTGAGTCATGTTGTACATCGTTTAGGAAGATTGTATCAGTTAAATGATTTAAAAATGTTTTAAATAAATAAAAAACTGTCTTGAATCAGGTAAAGCTTACTAGCGTTCTTCTAATCTCATTTTAACTATTTCTCATTACTTCTTTTTCACACATTTTTAATTTTTTCTTCTCTTTTTACATTTAGTCTTCTCACTGTTATTATTATTACGATGTAACATTTCTAACTTTTTGTTATATGTACACCGATGTGATGAGTCTAGTTGAATATCGGTATATAAAAAACAAAAAAATAAATAAATTCTTGCCATTTGGCTGGGATATATCCTTAGCAGTATAGACAAGAATAATAGGGCACACATGGATGGGAAAGTTGATCTTTTTCTGTCATCATCTGCTTTGTTACTATGTTAATCAACTCTTGGTTACACCTCCTGCTCTTGATGTGCTTTCATATCTGAATCACTGATGCGTATGTGGTGGTTTGTTTTTTTTGCATGAAGATTCCCTCTTTGTCCTGTCAGTTTTGCTTCCAAATCTCAGCAAAATGCATTTGAGTACTGAGGAACAAGAAAGCATTAAAATATTTCACTCACCTGAATTGATCACTGATGTAGTGATATATTTTTTGTCGGGGACAGTGTCATCAAATGGGTTTGTTTTGCACTTGCCCTGAAGAGATGAACCTCATTCATAAGTCAGAATGTGTTGGGAATGATTTAAATTTCTCTAATTTACTGTTAATGCTCTTCATAGTTATATTGTGCCAAAGAGAACAGTCTCCTGGAATTTATAAGATGTATTCCATGCATTAAGAAAGGTGGGAGGAAAGCAAAACAATTACTGGCATGGTTAAAAGGTGAGGTGAAAGAGGCTATTTTAGCCAAAAAAAAAATCCTTCAAAAACTATAGACCAGTGAGCCCTTCCATGCCCCTTATTATTTTTGTCGCACTTCTCTGCACTTCTCCAGTGCAACTATATCTTTTTGGAGATGCAACAGAATTGTACATAGTATTCAAGATGTGGTCTCACCATGAAGCGATACATTTGGAAGAAAATAGGAAAAGAATCAGCATTGTCAAGTTAAATGTAAAACATTGATAAGGCAGGCTAAGAGAGAATTTGAAATGAAGTTGGCCGTAGAAGCAACAACTCATAATAAAAACTTTAAAAAATATATCTGAAGCAAGAAAACTGTGAAGGAGTCTGTTGGACCATTAGATGACCAAGTGCTCTTAGGGAAGATAAGGCCATTGCAGAAAGACTAAATTAATTCTTTGCTTCTGTTTACTAATGAGGATGTTTGGGAGATACCGGTTCCAGAGATGGTTTTCAAGGGTGGTGATTCAGATGAACTGAACCAAATCACTGTGAACGTGGAAGATGTAGTAGGCAGGATTGACAAACTAAAGAGTAGTAAATCACCTGGACCGGATGGTATGCATCCCAGGGTTCTGAAGGAACTCAAAAATGAAATTTCAGATCTATTAGTTAAAATTTGTAACTTATCATTAAAGTCATCCATTGTACCTGAAGACTGGAGGGTGGCCAATATAACCCCAATATTTAAAAAGGGTTCCGGGAGCAATCCTGGAAACTACAGACCGGTTAGCCTGACTTCAGTGCTGGGAAAAATAGTGGAAACTTTCTTTTCTTTGCATGCCCTACAGATTTAATTCAGGTTTTATGTCAAAACCTAAATTAAATCTGAATTAAAGTAAGAGCCCATCTTCATTTTTTCATGGTTTATATAATCTGTCTCTTGCTGCAGCGGGTCCATGAACAGGTTCACCATAGCCTATAACTGCACCAGGGTTGTGAATCTTCACGTGAAGATTCAGCTCTATCACGGCCTTATCTTTAGTGCTACAAGTGGGCTTTTTTTTGTCCTAGGCATTGTGTAACTAATATGAATTTTTCTTTGTCCTTCCTTTCATACTTCAGTAGTAGTAGTAGTAGTCATCTTGTTGAAATTTAGTGTAGATATTATACAGTGAGGTCACCGCATAAAGGTACTCCAGCAAAATTTGGTGAGATAAATTTACTCAATGTCTTTCCCAGACCCCTAGTGTTAATATTTTTACTGTAGAATTCCTGTCCTGTTTTTGCTAAATCACAGCTTTAATTATCTTTTTTAACACTTTTGCTCTAAAAGAGTCCATAATAAAAAAAATAGTAGAATTATATAGCAAAACTAAACTGTATGGTTCCATATATTTCAACTTTTCACTTATGAGAATTCCTACAGAATAAAAAGTGCTAGGCTGTTTTGAATGGAGACAATCTACCTTATAAATGGCCTGTGACCGACGGCCCGCAAATGCGCAGTAGAGACCAGCTCTACCGCGCATGTGCGGGCGAGCACGTCGCTCTGAGCCAGCGTCAGAAAAAAAGAAAAAACAATGGCGGCGTCCAGTGGCAGCGGCGGCGGCGTTGGGTGGCGGCGTCCAGTGGCAGCGGCGGCGGCGTTGGGTGGCGGCGTCCGGTGGTAGCGGCGGCGGGTGGCAGCGGCATGGCGGCGTCCGGTGGTAGCGGCGGCGGCGTCCAGCGGCGGCGGCGTTGGGTGGTAGCGGCGGCGGCGGGTGGCGGCGTCCAGCGGCGGCGGTGTTGGGTGGCAGCGGCGGCAGCGGCAGCGAGGGAGGAGAGAGAGGGACTGAGTGAGAGGGGAGGAGAGAGAGGGAGTGGGACTGAGTGAGAGGGAGAGAGGGAGTGGGACTGAGTGAGTGGGAGGGAGTGAGTGGGACGGAGGGAGAGGGGGGGGACTGAGTGAGGGGGGAGGGAGATAGAGAGGGAGTGGGACTGAGGAAGAGTGGGACATAGAGGGAGGGGGGAGGGAGTGGGACAGAGGGAGGGAGTGGGACTGAGGGAGAGGGGGAGGGAGTGGGACTGAGGGAGAGTGGGAGTGGGAGAGGGGGAGGGAGTGGGACTGAGGGAGAGTGAGAGGGAGGGAGAGAGGGGGGGAGGGAGTGAGACTGAGTGAGAGGAGAGGGAGGAGTGGGTGGGAGGTAGGGGGTGGAGGGGAGAGAGAATGAGGGGGAGGTGAGAGACAGAGGGATGTAGCCCTTTTTAACGGCTTAACGGCGGTGGCAGCGAGGGAGGAGAGAGAGTGAGGGACTGAGTGAGAGGGGAGGAGAGAGAGGGAGTGGGACTGAGTGAGAGGGAGAGAGGGAGTGAGAGGGAGAGAGGGAGTGAGAGGGAGAGAGGGAGTGGGAGGGAGGGGAGTGGGACGGAAGGAGTGGGACTGAGGGAGGGAGGAGGGAGTGGGACTGAGGGAGAGTGAGAGGGAGGGAGAGAGGGGGGAGGGAGGGAGTGAGACTGAGTGGGAGGGAGGGACTGAGAGGGAGGGAGGTAGGGGGTGGAGGGAGTGGGACTGAGGGAGAGTGAGTGGGAGGAGAGGGAGGAGTGGGAGGAGTGGGTGAGAGGGAGGGAGGTAGGGGGTGGAGGGGAGAGAGAATGAGGGGGAGGTGAGAGACAGAGGGATGTAGCCCGTTTTAACGGGCTTAACGGCTTGTAGTTTAATAAAGTGAAAAAACACTGAGCTGTTTTGGGCTTCTGAATGATGATGATCAGGAGGCTATGTATATGGTGGGATTTTGTCATATTTTCTTAACAACCTTGTATCCAATGTATTAACACATACTAAACATTTGTATTTCTCTGTTTTCCTTTTAAGTTTTACATGTGGTAGACTGTATAAAAGATGAGGCTGAGAACGCGGAAAGCTTCTCAACAGTCTAGTCCATCTCTTACCCTCCGTGCTGTGAGGGTGAAGCGGAAACACTCTGAGATTGAAGAAGGTTTATCTGTTGGAGAGGAAAAGCTGCAGAAGAATGAAACAGGGTTACTGTCTTCAATCAAAAAGTTCATTAAAGGAAGCACACCCAAGGTATGGACTCTGCCTATTTCTGCAAGGCTTCAAGTGTTGGTGTTGAATTTTTCAGTGTGTTTATTGTAATCCATGTTTGAACATTTTGAGAATATGTGGAATATAGTTTTTTGTTAAATAAATAAATGCACTTTGTTTTTCTGTCAATTAAGCAGGGCTGAATTAGCCATGATCTGTGATAGTGCGCCGCCTGGCGGCACGGGACAGAAACTTCTCTCAAAACTATAGAGCTTTTGCTCTGCTGAGCATGTGCGGGAGTCTTCAGCATCCCCTCAGCTTCTTTTGTCTGCACTGTGCACGGACGGTATTCTCTTGTCTCTATGTTCTTTGGGTGTGTTAACCTTTTTTTTTTTTTTTATTTTCCTTGCTCAGTGAACTTCAAAACAGCACTTTTCAAAGCTACTTCCTGGCTGGGAAAGAGGGAAAAAAGGAAGGGGGGGATCGTGATGTGCTGAAGGAGGTGGACGTGTGCTGCTGATGCTCCCGGGCCTCCGGCATAATATCCTTCTTTGTCCTTAGTGTTCATAGTGAAATAACCAGATAGAAATATTTCCCGAGATGTCCCTTCAGAATTGCTACCAGCGATGTGGGCTGGTAAATACAGTAAAACTACAAAAAGCTGTAATAAAGTAGCGGTGGCTTGCAGAGAGCAGACAGAGAGGCAGGCCTCTGATGATGAATGGCCTGCTCTGGGAATTCCAGGACAGAGTTCGAAGCAGCTCCAGGGATGAATCGTTTTCAACTAAATTCATGACCATGATTAATTAAAATCTGGCAGTAGTGGTGAAGAAAGTGGCAGAATTGGTGGCTTCTGTGCAGGATACATAGACACGGATGGATACAATGGAGACAAGAATGGAGGAGGTGGAGCTAGCGCTGACAGAGAAGGGGCGCAAGATAGATGGGAACATAAGATAGGCCACATTGTGTCAGACAAAGGGTCTATCAAGCCCAGTATCCTGTTTCCAACAGTGGCAAATCCAAGTCACAAGTACCCAAACATTAAATAAATCAGGCTACTGTTGCTTATTAATTAATAGCAGTTTATGGATTTTTCTCTAGGAACTTATCCAAACCTTGTTTAAAGCCAGTTACACTAACTGCTGTAACCACATCCTATGGCAATGAATTCCAGAGCTTAACTATGCGCTGAGTGAAAAAGAATTTTCTTCATATTTTGTTTTAAGTGAGCTACTTGCTAACTTCATGGAGTGCCCCTTAGTTCTTCTATTATCTTAGAGAGTAAATAACTAGTTTACATTAACTTGTTCAAGTCCTTTTATGATTTTGTAGGCTTCTATCATATCTCTCCCCCCCCCCCCCCCCCTCAGTCGACTCTTCTCCAAACTGAACTGTCCTAACTTCATTACCCTTTCCTCATAGGGCAGCCCTTCCATGCCCCTTATCATTTTGGTCACCCTTCTCTGCACTTCTCCAGTGCAACTATATCTTTTTGGAGATGCGACAGAATTGTACATAGTATTCAAGATGTGGTCTCACCATGAAGCGATACAGAGGCATTATGACATCCATCGTTTTATTTTGCCACTCCCTTCTTAATAATTCCTAACATTCTGTTTGCTAATTTGATCACCACAGCACACTGATTTCAATGTATTATTCACTATGACGCCAAGATGTGTTTCCTGGATAGTAACTCCTAAGATAAAACCTAACATTGTGTAAGTACAGCAAGGATTATTTTTCCCTACATGCATCACTTTGCACTTGTCCACGTTAAATTTCATCTGCCATTTGGAAGCCCAATCTTCCAGTTTCGCAAGGTCCTTCTGCAATTTATCACAATCTGCTTGAGATTTAACTACTCTGCATAATTTTGTGCCATCCGCAAATTTGATCATCTCATTCGTCGTACCCCTTTTCAAATCATTTATAAATTCCTAGTGTGTAGCTAGATGGACTCAGGACCAGTAGGTTATGTGTTTCTCTGCTAGCAGATGGGAGACTGAATCAGGTTTCAAAGCTGATGTCACCCTAGATATACCCTGCAGTGACTTCAGCTCTTCAGAATCTCTCCATCTCCTTAGCAGCTGTAGACGCTATCCCCACACTAGCACGGTGTTAGCAGGATTGCAGCATTAATCCAAAGAGAGAAATTTTTACCTTTACATTAAAGGAAGATCGAGCCCCACTCTCCTGTGGTGATACCCAAGGGTCCCTCCCCCAGTTGAGAATTCCTGAGGTGATTTCTGAGATCCCTCAGAGGTGTTCCTTGGTCTGGGAGCCTTAGCTGCTGAAACAGCTGAAAGGCAGCAGCTGCAGAAGCCGAGCGGAGCGGTGAAGGCCAAAGCCCTCTCCCCTCGCAGCCAGAGACTGCCTCTGTACTCAGCCGTAAGCACTGAGACCAGGTAAGTAGAGAAGAACTCCTTCGATCCAGAGACGTGGAAGAGCTTTGGTAAATCTTTCCTCCTGTCTCCTTGCTTGGCACACCATACCAACTTCGTTCTCGATCTCCGTTCAGGCGAGGGAAGGGGGTTCCGAGCAGCTCAGGTTCGGGCTCAGGCCCGACCTGAGCTTCCCAATGAAGTTGGGCTGACCCATCCACGGGAAGAGGAGATAGGGGGTTGACTTTCCCTCTTCTACTAGCGATGGGTCAAGATCACGTCGGACAAATGGATACTGGACATCATACGAGAAGGCTACGCTCTGGAATTTTGCAGCATCCCTCGAAACAGGTTCACAATATCACCTTGCCACTCCCAGCTCAAGAAACTGAAAGTAGAAACCACACTGATAAGGCTCCTCAGTCTGAGGGCTATAACTCCAGTACTAACACCCCAAGTAAATACGGGGCATTATTCCATCTATTTTATCATGCCCAAGAAAGAGGGCTCAAACTCCAGGAGCAAGTGATCTGGGTGATGTATGACAACACAACAACGGTCGCCTACATCAAACACCAGGGAGGAACCAAGAGCCATCATGTGTCTCTGGAAATAGACCCCCTTATGGAATGGGCGGAGTTAAACCTACAAGGGATCTTGGCCTCCCACATCGCAGGAAAAGACAACGTCACAGCGGACTTCCTCAGCAGGGAAAGCCTGGACCCGGGGGAATGGATGCTGTCAACCAAAGGCTTCTAGCTTCTAGTAAATCGCTGGGGCCTCCCGTGATACACAGACATGCGAAGGCTCCTCGTGGGGAGTCCTCTGTGCTTCCCCCCACACAGAGACCTTCTCCAGCAGAGTCCGATTCTTCACGAAGATCCATCTCGATTCTCTTACTTGTCTGGCCCTTGAGAGGGCTCGCCTGAAGAAGTGCAGTTACTCGATGGCCGTGATCGCCACCTTGCTTCACGCGCGGAAGTACTCAATGTCCCTGGCATACATACGGATCTGGAGAATATTTGAGGCCTGGTGCAAGGGCTACGGGGTGCGCCCGCGAACGGCCAAGATCCCCATGATTCTGGAATTTTTACAGGATGGCCTGAAGAAAGGGTTGTCCCTCAGGATCCAGATAGAAGCCCTCTCCTGCTTCAGGACTGAGGTGAACGGAAACAGTCTGTCAGCACATCCAGACTTGGCCCATTTCCTAAAGGGGTTAAACAACTCTGACCACCTTTAAAGTGGCTGGTCCCCCTATGGAACCTCAATCTAGTACTGGACTTTCTAGCAGGATCTTCCTTCAGACTGATGCGCAGTCTGTCGCTATGCCTGTTAACACTAAAGACAGTATTCTTGGTGGCAATATGCTCGGCCCGTCGCATCTTGAAACTACAGGCACTATTCTGTCGGGAACCATTCTCTCAATTTACTCCAGGAACAGTACTGCTTCGCACTGTCCTCTCCTTCTTACCAAAGGTGGTCTCGGAGTTTCACTTGAATCAATCCATCTCCTTACAGACACCGGAGGGATACAAGGTCACAGAAGACTCCCGCCTTCTTCGCCATCTAAATGTTGGCAGACTCCTAGTATGGTACCTGGAGATCTTGGAACCGGTGCGCAAGACAGATCACTTGTTTATTCTTCATGGCGGGAAGAAACAGGGCAAAGCGGCTTCGCGAGCTACTATAGCCCACTGGATCAAGGAAGTAATCAAGGCAGCTTACGTAGAGGCAGGGAAGCCTTTACCCCTTTAGGTCAAAGCTCATTCTGCTAGGGCCCAGGCAGTATCCTGGGCGGAGTCTATGCTACTGTCGCCTGCCGACATCCGTCGAGCAGCGACGTGGTCTTCCCTACACACCTTCTCCAGGTTCTACCGCCTGAATGTCCAGGCTCAAGAGGACGCAGCCTTTGCAAGGGCGGTGCTTTCTGGACCTCGGGCAGCCTCTCACCCTGCCTCTCGCCTCGTTTGGGCATTTGTACATCCCACTGGTCCTGAGTCCATCTGCTACACGCTAGAAAATGGCAAAATTACTTACCTAATAATTTTGTTTTCCTTAGTGTAGACAGATGGACTCAGCATCCCACCCATGGCTGCCCAGGAGAGGCACCAAGGAATATCCCATGAGGCGAACCTCGATTCCATATGAATATGGGTATGTTGTTGCCCTACCCCTAGTTCAGGGCATCCACAGTATGGCTGGTTTCGACCCTTATGTTGGTTGAGTACACTGGCAGTCTCCAGGAACGGGTATCTCACCAAGCAAAGAAATCGTTTAATCTTTCCACCATGGCCTTATCTTCCCTAAGTGCCCCATAAACCCCTCGATGATCTAATAGTCCAACCGACTCCCTCGCAGGCTTTCTGCCAACTTCTTTTCAAATTCTCTCTTAGCCTATCTTTTGAATGTCTTAACATTTAACTTTCCAATGCTTATGCTTTATCCTATTTTGTTCTGATGGCGACCCTTCCAATTTAAGAATGAAGATCTTTAGCCTCTTTCACCTCACTTTTTAGCCATGCTGGCAATTGTTTGACCTTCCTTCCACCTTGCTTAATGTGTGGAATACATCAGGACTGTGCAACTAGGATGGTATTTTTTAACAATGTCCGCACCTATTACACACTTTTTACCTTTCTAACTGCACCTTTCAGTTTTGTGTGTTTTGTTTTTTTCTCATTTTAGCAAAGTTTCCCTTTTCAAAGTTTAGTCCTAGAGCTGTGGATTTACTTACTGTCCCCCTTCTAGTCATTAATTCAAATTTGATCATATTATGATCACTATTGCCAAGTGGCTCCACCACCGTTACCTTTCTCACCAAATCCTGTGCTCCACTGAGAAGTAGATCTAAAATTGCTCCCTCTCTAGTCGGTTCCTGAATCAATTGCTCCATAAAGCTATCATTTATTACATCCAGGAACGTTATCTCTCTAGCATGTCCCGATGATACATTTACCCAGTCAATATTGGGGTAATTGAAGTCTACAGAAAATAATAACAGTTAATCCCAATGCACAACGAACTACAATATCTCACTACAAGACGTTGTGAAACTCAAATTTTTCTTCAATGTGCACATTGAAGAAAAATGTGCACATTGAAGAAAAATTTGAGTTTCACAACGTCTTGTAGTGAGGTAATTGAAGTCTCCCATTATTACCGCACTACCAGTTTGTTTAGCTTCCCTAATTTATCTGGGCATTTCACTGTCCGGCTCACCATCTTGGCCAGGTGGACGGTAGTATACTTCTATCACTATTGTCTTCCCTAACACAAAGTTATTTCTATCCATAAAGATTCAATTGTACATTTAGTCTCATGCAGGATGTTTATCTTGTTGGACTCTATGCGATCCCGGACATAAAGCGCCAACCCGCCTCCCAGATGCACCTCTCTGTCATTGCGATATAATTTGTACCCTGGTATAGCACTGTCCCATTGGTTATCCTCCTTCCACCTGAGAAGCCAATTAAGTCTGTCATCATTCACTGCTATACATTCTAATTCTCCCATCTTACTTCTTAGACCTGCCTTCTGACTAGCTATTCAATATAGATACACAAACATACTAAATAATATACTCCAATAGTTTACTTCTCCCCACTACTTTTAAGTTTTAAAAATTTCCCCAAGCAGTACTTACTGATTCTTTTCAGCCACCAGCAAGGTGATCCTCTCCTCTGTTCTCTCAGTAATTGTCAGAAAAAGTAGACAATCTGGAAAATATGGTCCATTGGTGAAATATACAAGCAGTGGGTCTGCCCAAAGACAAGGAAGGTACCACTCTTCTAAGGTTTTTTGTGCACTGGCTTCCAGAAGTAATTGGTCTGCAAGCAAAGGACAGACGGATTAAGCTCCAGGCCTGGGCAGACGGCCAAGAACCATAATCATGCAGACCCACTCCTTTCCTGACAAAATGCGCATCCTAAACAGGGCAAGAGAGAAGGGTGAAATCTTATATAAGAATAAGAGTCATAGTCTTCCAAGACCTCTCTTCAGTAGTGCAGAAAAAGCGAGCAGGCTAGGCAGTGATCAAGTGAATTTTGCAACAGAAAGGCCTCACGTATGTGCTGTTGTAACCGGCTTGTCTAAAGGTAGTCATTAACAATCAAGAGAAGATCTTTGAATTGCTGGCAGAAGTTCAGTGTTACTTTGACTGAGTGGGAGAAGCATTGCCGGTACAGAGGCAGAGAGATGCAGTGACACGACACGAGGCCTAAACACGTGGATGCCGCACTTTGAGTGTGCGGAATGGCCATAGCTGGGCACAGCAGTGGGATGTGATATTCGGTGATGATGGCCAGAGACTGTGAGCATGTTCTCCTGGGATATTTTATCTTTTATTTTTCTTTACTGTTTTTGGGTGCGTAGGATGTTTTGTTTTTTTAAAGCTAGAGTTTTGGGAGACAAGCTGGAGAAAGGGGTGCAGGGTGGATAGTGTTTTTCAAGTTATGAGAAGCAGCAAATATTTGGAGTTCAAAGAACTTCTTGCACAGAGTTGTTTCTGGAAAAGATATCAGATGCCTTCAGCTGTCCGAGATCTATTTTGTTGGGGTCTCTGAGGGTGATTTGGTGCATCAGTTCATAGACAAGAGGTGAGGAAGACAGATGCTTTAGGATGATGGCGCATAGTTACAGGGTGTCTAGGAAAACTTCAGCTGGCCCCTTACTACTTCAACTTCATTGGCTCCCAGTTGCTTTCCGTTGCAAATTTAAATGTTTGATTTTAGCATTTAAGGCCTTGCACAGAATAGGTTCAGCAAATTTGAGGAAGCGCTTGAAATGGAGCGAGTCAACTAGACTCTTACAATCTAAAGGGAAATTTCTGTTAGAAATTACTGTTAGAAATTCCTTCTGTAAAGTGCTTTCGACAAAACAACATTTATGGGTAGTGCCCTAGTATTTTGGAATGATTTCCCTCTTGAATTAAGGGAGGAAATTGATTGATTATAAAAATGTTCAGAAGAATGCTGCAAACCTGGTTTATGTTTCAATCTCTCACTATCTGATGTGGCTGTTAACAAGAAGGAATACATTTTGTTGTAGCTAATATTAGGTAGGCATGGAGAGAGAGAGTTATGTATATGAATGTGTATGTCATATTTTAATTTGTGTATTCATATTGTTTTGTATATTTTATTTTTACTAGTGTTTTATTGTGCCTATATTTTTATTTCTTATTATTTTTAATAAGTTGTACATCGCTTCAAGCAATTTTGAATCAGTGAAACTATTCAGATTTTTTTTTTTTTTAAATAAAATAAATATCCTACTTTGGCCGCTGGGAACTGGAATATTTGTTTGGAGCTGGGCATGAACTGGTTGTGATGGAGGAGCCAGAGCAGAATAAAGAAATTAAGGGTTAGATTAAGGAGACAGAGTTGGTGGATGTTTGGAGAGCTGAATTTCCCAGTGGTAGGGACTATAAATATTACTCAGCTGTTCTCAGCATTTATAGTTGTTTAGATTACGTCCTCTGTTCGCGAACTCTAGTGGGTAGAGTAGTGGGGACTGATATTTTACCCTGCTAAGTCTCTCAGTTAATCATCCTGTAGAGCTGTCACTTAATACCGTGCAAGATCTGACAAGGGTGTGCTTGTGGCAGTTGAATGTATCCATGCTAGGAGAGGAGGATTTCATGCAAATGATAGTAAAGGAGATTAAAGCCTTCCAAGAAATTCACTCTACTGAAGAATATAGCCTGGTGGTGCTTTGGGAAACACTTAAAGCGGTACGCTGCAGCTAAATAATAGGATATAAGAGTTATCGCAGAAGGGTTCGTGAAGCAAAGGAAAAGTTGATAGAGAGATTGCTAGGCTAGAGTCGTTACATAAAAGAGGTGGTAGTTAAAAAAAAAAAAAAAAGTCTGGAAACAGTTATTGGTGTGGAGGCACAATTTGGAGTTATTGCAAACTGATAAAATAGAGAAAGCAATGTGTTTTATGCGCCAGAAGTTTTATGAGCACGGGAGGAAGGCAGGCAAATTACGCATTTGCTTAAGAAAAGAACTAGAGGTACATAATTACGAAAATAAGGACAGCAGGGGTTGTCGGGAAACACTAGGATTATTAATGATACCTTTCAAGATTATTATGCGGATTTATATGCTGGGAGGGAGACATGCTTCTTAGAGGCAATTGCTGAGTATTTAGGAAAAGTACAGCTCCTAGGTTTGCTGAAGAGCACAATGAATGGCTGAGGAAACCTCATATGATTGAGGGAACTGGGAATGGCAGTGAAGCTGCTCCCTTTAGGTAAAAGCCTGGGCCCTGGTGGCTTCCCCCTTGACTTCTATAAGAAATTCTTTCTAGAATTCGTTTTGTCATTTAAAGGGAAACCCAAATTGCCAGCATAGGTTGACGGATGCCACATTTCCAAGGAGAGGAAGAAGATTCTGGGTCCTATAAGCCCATTTCTCTATTGAATGATGATATTAAGATGTTGCAATTGAGATTGGAAACCATACTGCCCCATTTATTGACTCTTTACTGCCAGAACTCAGAGGCCTTTCAAATTATTTCTCTCGCCAGACAGCACTAGGCTCCAGGTTTGGTGTGGCATTGGATGCTGAAAAGGCATTTGATAAGTTGCACTGATCTTTTCTCTTTGCGGTTTTGCGTGCTTTCCATCTCGATGTGTATGTCATGAGGTGGATTTGGGTTCATTATATGCATCCAGTGGCATGGGTTTTAACAAATGGGTCCTTGTCCCATGAGTTTCCAATACAGCAGGGTACTAGGCAAGGGTGCTCGTTGTCACCATTGTTGTTTGATCTCTCTATTGAGGTGCTGGCCTGGGTGGTTCGGGAGAATAAGGAAACTTAAAGGATACAGTTTTTTCTGCAAGGATCATAAAATCTCCTTATATGCTGATGAAGTGTTGTAGTTACAGCTGTAGCCACTTCAGTGCCTAGGGTTCTTTAAGTTCTGGAGGAGTACAGAGTGGTTTCTGGATACAAGGTTAATTACCAGAAATCTGAATTATTTTGACAGGTGGCACAACTGAGCGTATGATACTGAAGTGTCTACAGAACTTCAAAGTGGCAAAGGAGGATTTCAAATACTTAGGTTTTTATATCCCATGTAACTGGTCAGATTTATGTAGGATGAATTATGCTCCCATTTACAATAAAATACTAGAAGGTTTGCGGCAGGGGTCAGGACTCCTAATTACACGGGCGGGTCGAATAGGGATACTTAAAATGAACATCCTGCCTAGAATTATGTCTCTTACAACATGTTCCTGTGGACTTGCCTTGAAAATTCTTAATGGGCAGATTTCACAGTTTATTTGGTAGGGGAAGGCCCCAAGGGTGAAAATGTGTGTGCTCTGGAAATCCAGAAATGGCAGTGGGGGATGGCATTGCCTTATCTTTTAGGCTATTACTGGCCTCATGAATTGACAGTCTAAGAATGTAGATTAATAGAGATTATTCTCAATAGTGGTATTCATTGGAGGCGGGCGTGTCAGGATGTGTAGATATCATATTATTGCCATGCATGCCTGCTGCTTCGGTACAGGTGTGGAAAATTGTGCGTTCTTGTCCCATAATTGCGCATACGTTTCGGGTATGGCGGGTAATATGTAAGGGGATGGGTGTGGTTATGGATGTTCGTGCACCAGTGACTGTGTTGTGGAAGAACCCATTTCTTCAGTTAACGCTTTGCACGCAGACTTTCAGAACTGGTGGAGTTTGGGGTTAAGATATTTAGGACAGATGTGGGATGAAGAGGGTTGGTGTTCATTTGAAGATTTTCAAATCAAATATGACTTGGGAGAAGAGACTAGAGGAAGCTATGATAGATTTAAGGCCCAGATGATTTAGACGGAAGGAGTGATGTAGGTTAGACTGTCACCTTCTTGAGTGGAACAGGTGTTTTTGGTTGCGGGATGGGCAAGAGGGGCATTGCTACTTTATACCGGGCAATTATTGGAACACAATTGATAGATATGGGGGGGGGCAATCTGGAAAAAAGTACACAATTTAAATATGTAGTTAGAGGACAGAGTTCATGTATAAGCTGGTGAGAACACCACATAAATATCCCCTATATTATGCTAAGTTTTCCACAGGGGCATTTTATCTTTATTGGAGGGGTTGTGGGGAGGATGGGTCTTACATGTATGGTGGGTATGTCCTTAGCGCAGACATTTTGGAATGAGGTAGAAACTAAAATGAAGGCAATAATAGGCTGTCAGGTGAGTCTCCAGTGCTGGGTCTGCTTGGGCTTTGGGCTGACGTAGCACTTGTTAGTTCTTTGCACAAGCTGGAAAATCATCTTCATGCTGCTAGATTCACAATTGCTACATGCTGGAGATCACAACCTTTGCTCTCACATTGTTATAGGCAAGTACAGCATATAGCAGTTATTGAAAAAATGGCATTTGCTTTACTTAAGAAATCTCTTGTTTATGGCAAAGTGTGGGAACCTTACTGGAGGCAACTGGGAGAGGGAGGATGGTGTCCTGCATTGTAGAAGACCCCTGACGTTCTGAATAGTGGACAAGGACACTGATTACTCGGATAGAATGGGGATTGCCTAGCTTCTGTATTTAGGTTTGTAATAGAATGCCTGTGTCTAGAGATGCTGTATATCTTGTTTACAATTGTAATGTCTGCTGATTGTTTAAATAAACAGTAAAAAAAAAAAAAAAAGAAAGAGGATTCAATCATGGCAAATAGAGCAGCCACTGGCTTCAAGGCTTACTCCTGTGACCAGATCATGTCACTTACAAATGGCCATGACCTGTGTTATCTATATCTGGGCCCCTACCATGATCAGGCAAATTGTGGTCCCTGTTGACAGTTCTCCCAATGGACGCAAAGAACCAGGGTGGTGAAGATTGAAACCCTGAGATTGCAAGCCCAGCCTCAGGCCTCATCGATCCTGCCTTTTGATTGGGGTGGGGGCAACTGCTACATCCAGTACTATCATCTCTTCATGTGACAGCATGGAGGTTGAGCGCACGGTATTGAGTCAGTTCAGAGCCTTGGATCCGGTGCAAGAACGCAAACTTTCAACCCAACAAATGGGACCATTACGCCAACTAGCATTCCTCACGTGGAGTAGACCCTTTTACTTGTGAATCAAAGGTTCTACTAGACTACTTGCTTCACCTATCCCACTCAGGACTAGCAACTTCATCAGTCAGTGTTCATCTAAGCATCAAAGCAGCGTATCATGTACGTGAAGATGGCCATCCCGTCTTAATTCACCCTTTGATATCAAAGTTCATGAAAGGGCTGACATGATTGCATCTGCTGGTTACAAAGCCTCAGGTGCCCTGGAACATTACTGTATTGCTTACAGCCCTTACAAAATCCCTGTTCAAACCACTCAAAATGACCTCCCTTAAATACATTATATGGAAGGTCCTATTTCTCATTGCAGTGACTAGACATGTTAAGTGAGTAAACTCTAAGCACTTGTTCACCTGCCTCCTTACCTGCAGTTCTATCATAGCAAAGTGATATTACAGCCACAACCAAAGTTTCTGCCAAAGGTGGTATCTACTTTTCATGCTTCCTACCTTCTTTCCCAAACCCCATGTCCATGAAGATGAGAAATTCTTTACATACATTTGATTGCAAACGCGCCTTGGCATATTACAAGCACTGTACACAAGCGTGCCAAAAGACACCTCAACAGGCTTGGAGTATCCGTTTCAAAGAGCAGCCTATCAAATTGGATAACTAACTGTATCCAACACTGCTATACAGCAGCTCCTCTAGACCTTGCTGGCCCAGTGAGAGCACTTCAGGTGACTGCAACTGCTATATTTATAGCGCATCTTTGAGGGGTGCCTATTGAAGACAATTGCAAAGTGGCCCCTTGGTCCTCTGTGCATACCTTCACTGCTTACTACTGTCTGGACTCTGTAGCTACAAAAGACAGCGCAGTGGGACATGCTCTCCACGGTGGGGTCCAGGTTGCAAAAAAAAAGTTTCTTGATGCAATCCTCAAATATGGGACTCCCGATAGATCATGACTAATTCAGCCCTGCTTATGAACAGATAAAAGCAAGTTTGCTTACCATAAGTGGTGTTTTCCATAGATGGCAGGATGAGATGCCCACCCTCCTCCCTGGACAGCAAACTCTCTTACCTATAGAATATTTTGGAATGGACTGAGGGGATGCTGATGAAGTTTGTGTGGGAATTCTCGCACATGCTCAGTGAAACAAAAGCTCTATAGCTTTGAGAAAGTTTCCGCCAGTACCACCAGGGGGCACACTACACAGATCATAGCTAATTAATCCTGCAATCTACGGAAAACACCGTTTACGGTAAGCAAACTTGCTTTTCCTTATGAACCAAAGGAATCAATTACAGAATGTCTCACATGTGAAATGAAAAGGAAAATAAATGCATTTCTCCACAACAGCATCTTATCAGAACAAATTGAGTATTCCCTCTCCCTCCCAAATTTGTATGTTTCTGTCTGACTTGCTGTCCTGTAACCAGAGGAGCTACCAACCAGATGAGCGCAGGTTTGTCAGTAAGACAAGCTCTTGTTTGTCTTATTCTTCTTGAAATAGTTGGGGTTTTTTAATGGTGATAGAAAAAAACACATAATTCCAGCATAGAATTACCAAATATTCATGAAGGCTGAAAAAGGATAATTGTACATTTAGACACAAAGTTTATGGTATGAAATCATTAATGCTTCATTATGTAATTATAGATGGTTAAAAATATTGTTTCAATTTTAACAAGTTTGCAAGTTTCCATTCTCCACTACAAAGTTCTGAAAATGAGCTGCTCCTTTCATAGTTGTACACCTCTAGGTACAGCTGGGGTTAGCTGAGTGGCATTCACAGTTGTATGTTGCATGCATAGAGAATGGTGGTACTAATAAAAGATGACTGCTCAGGTTTTTCCTTTCATTCCCTTTTTGGGTTAAGGAAGAAAGAGAAAATCCTGCAAAGAGGAGTAGGACGGAATATGATCTAGACAACAATCTGATCACATCTACGCCTCGGACAGGCGACAAATCCAGTAAACCAATCTCCCGAGTGCGACAGAAAAGTCAGGTCAATGGAGGTTTGTAAATATTGGCTTCACAGGTTAATATTGTGAGGGACGGGAAAGAAAGGTCAGGGCATTATAGTACATAAAACTTTCCTAGCTTCAGGACCTGCTTGTAGGTTTTCTTAACTTTTTGCAGTTTTTGACCAGTGGTTAGGATTTGTTTAGTGTCTGTGATGGGATGGACTGAACACACAACTTAAGTATGGAAACTGGGATCTTTACAGAAGCTGTTGGCTGGAGCTTTAGTACTGTGTGGGCTGGAGCAAATATTAAACCCTGGAGAAAAGTATGAAACTGCTGTGATACATTTATATACCAATTAAGGTCTGTTTAAGTCGAGATTGATTAGCTCTTAGTAAAAAATAAATGGTAGTGTTATGCATTTATGCAGCTTTATATGTTATCTGTGGAGTCCTGTCTGTTTAGAACTGAATAGAGAGCATGCTGAAAACATGCACTCAGCTATATTTAATGTTTAGGCAGGTTTAAAGGTTTTATTTTCAAATGAAAATAAAATGGACTTTAAAGAATCATACCGATGGGCTCTGTGCTTTCCAGAAGCTGGAAACTATGATGTCACTATCCAGCATGTGAAAGAAAATGGAAAAGCAGAAGATGCCACTGGTGCTGTCAGCCCCCCAAGGACTACATTACTGGGGACCATATTCTCTCCTGTCTTCAACTTCTTTTCACCAGCAAATAAAAATGGTAAGTGTCCCAAAGCTTTCTGAAAATGAGATAAAACATAAATAGCATTGGAAGGCAGTTTCAGCTTTGCCAGCTGAGAAGCAGCATTTAAACTCTTATGACATCTCAAATAAATGTGATATCCAGCAACTCTCATTGAGCGTTTTAAGATCCTAGGCTAAGGAATTCTGAAGTCATCACCTAGTACAGCTCTTTGCATTTGTTTCCCTGTTTATATATGATTTTAGATCTGACTTGCCCAGCCCTTGTTTGCTGGAAATATTGATATCTGGCCAAGTAGATTAATCAATGGTAAGTTTGCTGGAATATGATTTCAGGGACATCTGGATCTGATTCCCCAGGACAAGCCGTGGAGGCAGAAGAGATAGTTAAACAACTTGATATGGAACAGGTAGATGAGATCACTACTGGCACTGCAACGTCAACCAATGGGGTGGCTTACTCCAGTCAAACAGCACAGATCCGACCTGCAATCAATAACGGTTTAGAGGAGGTAGAGGAGGCACCTGGCCATGACCTTCCACCACTTACAGGTGAGATGTACAGAGGACTTGTTTCCTGTTTTTAAAAAAAAAAAAAGCAATAGTCACTTACCAGAGTGCTGCAAGAGGAGAAGTAATATCAAAGGCATTTCCTGAACATACCCAGATCAGTCCAGACAATTGGGTTTATTCATCCCTACCAGCAGATGGAGGCAGAGAACAAATCTTTGAGCACTGCTACATATCTGAGAGCGCCACCTGCAGTCCCTCGGTATTTCTCTGCCTCCAGCAGATGGTAGAGGTGTTTACCTCCAGCCTCAACTGATCTTGTGTTTGGAAGATTTCTGTTCCCCGAGGTGCCAGGTTCCTGTTGAGGGCCATTCCTCGTGTTGAGCCGGGCGAATCGGGAGGTTGGATCCCCCTAGCAGCTTTTAGTCCGTGACCCCGGGACTACTGACAGCCAGCGGACTGGTTCCCTCAGTGGGTCCCAAAGTCCTCCTCCGCCTGCCCCTTGGATTCAGGGAAGTGTATCCTCCTGTGGGGCTCTCTTTCTTTCCTGAGTTCTTGCTGCTGGGGTTTTCTTGGGGGGGGGGGAAGCTAGGAGGCTCAGCAGCAGCGGCATCTCTCTGTCTGGGCTGCTGGTCAGGCGGCCTGCTCGGCGGGATCATCAAGGGTTGGCCCTGGAGGATCGGCTTTTGCCGCCTCAGGAAGGTGTCCCCAGCTGGGGGAAGTGCCCCTTCTTTGTGTGTTTTGTTTTTTTTACGGTGGCGCCCGCACACATTTCCCACAGCATCAGCGCTTCTGATTCACGCCGGCAGGAACTTTGTGGCGGTGCACCCTCTAGTTCCTGCTCCGCGGTGGACGCATGTTGCGCCCCTCGTGAATTCAGCGCAATGACAGGCAGCTGGTGGAGGCCTGCGGAGTCTAATCCACATATCTCAACCCCCTTCTCCCTTTGCTCGGGGTGTGCTTCGGCCAAGCCTGCAAGACAGAGTCTTTGCAGTCAGCACGGACCGCAGGAGGGCCTCAGGCCTGCGGTCCTTCCCCCATGGATGGGGAGTTGGGTAAGGGGGGCCCAATCCCGGGGCTCCAGAGATTCCCCCTCCCTTATCCCCCGCGGTCCAACAGCATGCGGAGGGGGCATCTGGGCCGGATCCCGGCAGCCCAGAAGAGCCCTCTGGACCAGAGGGGCTTCTCGCACGAATTCGTCCTTTTGCTCCATGAGGCTTTTCTGTCTAGGGAGGTCGGGAAGAGGCGTGTTAAGGACAGTCCTTCCGACTCCGCTAAGAGATCGAGGGGTGACCCATTGAGGGCCGCGGGATCGTGGGGGCAGCCTCAGGGACCCCGCTCAGGGCGCCTGGGTTCAGATACCAGGGATTCGGAGGATTTGGATGACCCTCAGGATGAGGTTGGCTTGTTTCTGGCGGAGGACCTAGATGCTGGCCCGGATGGAGGGGTATCCCCAAGATCCGGATGACCCTAAGGATGATCAAGGGGCCCAAAGCTGAGGGCGCAACAACCCGCACGTGGTCCGCCTGTTCAAGAGGGAGGAGTTGAGATCCCTTATCTCCCAGGTGCTGGAGGAATTGTGGGGGTTAAGCTCTCCCTGGAGGAATTGGATAACGAGGGGGTTAATCCAGTGTTGGACGGGCTGCGGAAACCCCCCCAGCGCCTTCCCCATTCCTAAGAAGATCCAGAAGCTGATCAGCCGGCAGTGGGACTTCCGGACTCCGGCTTGAAAGTGGGGAGAGCAATGGCAAAGCTTTATCTATTGCTGCAGGATCATTTGGATTCCCTCAAGATCCTGCTTTCTTGAATACTAATACAGTTGTTGTCTCTTCCACCTCCTGTTGGAAAGGCTATTCCACGAATAGATATCCTTTCTGAGAAGAAATATTAGCTTTTTGTTATTCTTCAGAATAAATTTAGAAATTTCTAGAATTTCCTTTTCACTGAAAAATATGTCCTTATTTTCATTATTTAATACCTTTAGGAGTATTTAAAAGTTTCTATCCTGTTGCTTCTCGGTACTAAGGGATATACATTTTGACCAATTGAATGGCTTAAAGAAAGGAAATTACCAGACCTAGAACTAAACTACACTTTGTTAAAGAGCAACTCAGGGAGCATTTTATCCAGTTCCACAGGCACAAAAGCCTCCAAAAAGGAGGAGAGTATCCACTTCAGACAGTGGATCACAGATGTCTGCTATGACTTGCTCCTTGACAAAAATTAAATTACATGCTAGTAAAATTAAGGGAGGAACAAAGAACTATGATATACATAGTTCCCTTCTGGCCCATTCAAATGTGGTTTCCTCACCTTCATTTGTCAGTTAGGGAACCTATTCACCTGAACTCTCTTCCAGCTCTTGTGTCACAGAATCAATGGAACTTGCTTCATCCCAGCATTTTCTCATTATCTCCAACAATATGAATGTTAGAGAGAGTAAATTTTTTTTTGGCTGTACAGATACTGTTGCTCACATCTAGAACACCTTCAATCAGTACCTCTTACTCTTTCAACTAGAGGTTGTTTACCCCTTAGCACAGACAAGGGTATAAATCTCTTCTCCTGTTTTTCACCAAAGTTATTATACTACCTTTTTGACATATCTGAACCTGGCTTGAAAACAAATTCAGTCTAAGTTCACCTTACCACAATAAGCACTTGCCATTATCAGAAAGAAGGAAAACCAATATCTTCACATGCTCTACATAAAAACCTTCATCAAGCCCAGTATCCTGTTTCCAACAGTGACCAATCCAGATCACAAGTACCTGGAAAGATCCCAAATAGTTGATAGATTCCTTGCTGCTTTTTTGCACTGATCAACAAATGGCTTTCTCCATTAATAACAATTTATAGATTTTTCCTCCAGGAACTTGTGCAGATTTTTTTTAAACCCAGCTATGCTACCTTCTTTTACTACATCCTCTGGAAATGAATGCCAGAGCTTAATTGTATGTACATTGACAGGCCAATGCATGGATGTGGATAAGTGGCAGTACTAAGTCCAATAAATCTAGACTTCTTTTTTTTGTTTGTTTTTTACTTTCTCACAGGACAAGCAGGATGGTAGTCCTCACATATGGGTGACATCATCAGGATGGAGCCCAATCACGAAAAACTTCTGTCAAAGTTTCCAGAACTTTGACTGGCCCCTACTGGGCAATGCCCAGCATGGCACTAACCCTGCAGCCAGCAGGGGGTCCCCCTTCAGTCTTCTTTTTTCCGCGCAGCAGTAGCCTCGCGGTAAAGGAGCTCTGAAGAGATTCCTGACAAGAATTTTCCTCACGGAATTATTTAAAGTTAAATTACCCCACAGGGGTCCCTCCTCTTAACTTTTCTCTGACCGTGGTACTCCGGTAAGTTTTTACCCATTTTCCGTCGATTGCCGTTGAGTTTGGCCCTTGCGGCCTACTGGCCATCGACCGTACCGCGGCTCAATTTTTTTCAATGGCCATGGCGTCTGAGTTCCGTTGGTGCCCGGACTGTACTCGCACCATGTCTATCACAGACCCCCATGGAGTCTGTGTAATGTGTTTAGGCCGTGAGTACGATGTCCTGACTTGCACCAAATGTGCCCTTATGACACCAAAAGGTCGCAAGGTCAGAATGGAGAAGATGGAACTCCTCTTCCATGCTCAAACCCCGACTCTGTCCATCGCATCGACATCATCGGAACCGGCACCGTCGACTTCACGCCAGCATCATCCACCGACCGTGACCAACTGCCATCGACACCCTCTACTCCCCCTCCAGATCGAGGGGATCGCAGGGAGAAACATTGCCGTCGCAAGACTCGGACCATCGAGGGAGCGAAATCATTGACTGAGCTGCCGTCGAAAAAGCCCCGTCCAGGAAAGGCACCAACCATTCCTGCGACCGGGTCACCGAGGCAACCCTCACCTGATCAGGGTTTGGGAGTCACGATTCCACCTGTAAAGGTGGTCCCTCCGGCTATGCCTCTGCCTCCCTCTTCTGTTCCGGAGCCGGGGCTGCTTGCTCCAGGTCTCCAAGAAGAACTGGACCGGCTGGTTCAGGAGGCCATCGACAAGGCGATGCAACGTCTCCAGGTTCCTCCAGCACCAATTGTGGAACCTGTCATCGACCCGATTCCAGCAGCGCTAGCACCGCTGCTATCCAGAATGGAGGCGCTGATGGCTGCCCTTCCACCGATGGATCCCAGGTCTCCGATGCCTCTCATGCCCTCCCCGATGACAGCTTCATTGGGAGGAGAAACACCATTCCGCATCCCTCCATCGGGAGTTTTGCCTCAACCATCGATGCCGATACGCCCCTCACCACCGATTCATCCGTCTGTGCCGATACGTCCGCCGGCGCCATCGAGTCATCCATCGGTGCCCTCGATGCCTGCACCGGTGCCTTCGATGCCATCATCGGTGCCTCCGGTGATTCCTCCGATGTTTTCGGAGCCTAGACCGGGACCCTCAGGTATCCAACCCCCTTCACTTCCTAAAGGACAGTCTGCTGATCCTTATGACACTTGGGGTGATGATACTTCAACAGACACCGATGACTTATCTTCACCACCTCTAGGGGACTCCTCTAGGTCCCAGTCTTGGCCCCAGTCCTTTTGAGGACGTCGGCCCTTCCGAGATGCTGCTCCCATTGCCCCGCGCCCACCTCCCAATGAGAATCCGCAGGCCCATCCCTCCGTTCCAAACTTAGCTGGTCATTTGTCTCTGTTCGTGGAGGAATGGGCCAAAATCGCGTCGGACCAGTGGGTCCTTGAAACCATAGGCAAAGGCCATGCCTTAGAGTTTGCTCGCACCATCCCGGACCTATACATGGTCTCCCCTTGCGGCCACCGGAAGCAGGCCGTGGTGACTCAGACTCTTACAAGGCTCCAGAGGCTGGGGGCCATCCTCCCGGTTCCAGAGGCAGAACAGGGTGCAGACCAATATTCTATCTACTTCGTGATCCCAAAGAAGGATGACTCTTTCCGTCCCATCCTGGATCTCAAGAGGGTCCATCGAGCCCTCAAGGTGCCCCATTTCCGGATGGAAACCCTTCGGGCAGTGATAGCGGCGGTCCATCCCGGAGAGGTTTTGGCCTCCCTCGACCTGACGGAGGCCTACTTGCACATACTGATCCGTGCCGAACATCAGAGATTTCTCCGGTTCCACATCCTGGGCCAACACTTCCAGTTCCGGGCCCTGCCCTTCGGTCTCGCCATGGCACCACGCACGTTTACCAAGGTGATGGTGATGGTGGCGGCAGCCCTTCGGAAGGACGGGGTACTGGCTCACCCGTACTTGGACAATTGGTTAATCCGGGCCAAGTTGGAAGCCCTATGCCGCCAGGCAGTGGACCGGGTACTTGCTCTTCTGTTGTCCCTAGAATGGATCGTCAATTTTTCCAAGAGCAATCTCCATCCGACCCAGGTCTTGGAATTTCTGGGGGCTCGCTTCGATACCCGCGTCGGCAAGGTGTTTCTGCCGGACTCGAGAGCTTTCAAGCTGATGGATCAGGTTCAGAGCTTCTTTTCCATGCCTCTTCCCGCGGCGTGGGACTATCTGCAGGTCCTGGGAACCATGGCTTCCACGATCGACCTGGTCCTCTGGGCTTTTGCACATATGCGTCCTTTACAGAGAGCTTTGCTGACCCACTGGCAGCCGGTATCAGAACAGTTTCAGATGCAGCTCCCACTTTCCGACTCTACCATCAGCGACTTACAATGGTGGCTTTCTCTCAAGCACCTCCTTCGTGGAATGTCCCTTCGGACCCCGCAATGGATGGTAGTCACGACGGATGCCAGCCTTTCCGGTTGGAGTGCGGTGTGCCAGTCCCAAACCTTGCAGGGACACTGGTCCCTAACTCAGTCGCACTGGCACATCAAACATCTGGAGACTCGTGCGGTTCGCCTGGCACTCAAGGCACTCCTTCCACTACTGCGGCGACGAGCAGTCCAGGTACTCTCGGACAATTCTACTACCGTGGCGTACATCAATCGCCAGGGGGGCACCAGGAGTCAACTGGTGGCCTCGAAGCAAGTTGGCTTCTCACGTGGGCGGAACGACACCTGGATTGCCTCGCAGCTTCTCACTTTGCAGGCAACAAGAATATTCAAGCCGACTTCTGGAGCCGTCAACGTCTGGATCCAGGCGAGTGGGAGTTGTCAGACGCCATGGCCCTAATCGTCAGCAAGTGGGGTCCCCCGCACCTGGATTTGATGGCAACTCTGAACAACGCCAAGGCTCCACGGTTCTTCAGCCGCCGGCGGGAACACTGCTCGGAAGGGGTAGATGCTCTGGCCCTTCCATGGCCGTGCGGTGTTCTTCTGTACGTATTTCCTCCTTGGCCCCTCATAGGGAGAATGCTCAGGCGGATAGAGCTTCACAGCGGTCCGGTCATTCTCATAGCACCCGCGTGGCCTCGCAGGCCGTGGTTCACGGACCTAGTCAATCTTGCGTTGGACGGTCCCCTCCGCCTCGGCCATCTTCAATACCTTCTCCGCCAAGGTCCCGTATTTTTCAACCAGGCGGATCGCTTTTGTCTTGCGACCTGGCTTTTGAACGGCAAAGGTTAAGACGGAGGGGATATGCTGCGGACGTCATCTCCACTATTTTGCGGGCTCGCAAAACTTCTACTTCCCTCGCCTATGTACGGGTCTGGAAGGTTTTCGAGATGGTCTGTGAAGAAGCGGGCGTTACGGCACGTTCGGCACCAGTTTCGCTAGTCCTCTCCTTTCTCCAGCATGGCCTCTCTAAGGCTCTCCTTTGGCTCGCTCCGCTTACAGATGTCTGCCCTAGGTTCTCTCTTTGGAAGTCTCGAAGGCTACGTGGTTATGTCTCATCCAGATGTTGTCCCCAAAGGGGTCAAACATTTGAAGCCGCCATTGCGTCCCACTTGTCCCTCGTGGTCCTCCAGGCCCTCTGTCAGGCTCCTTTTGAGCCCCTTCACCGTTCTACCCTCAAGGATTTGACGCTAAAGGCGGTGTTTTTCGTTTCTATTTGCTCCGCTAGACGGGTATCTGAGATCCAAGCATTGTCTTGCCGTGAGCCCTTTTTACATTTCTCGGACTCCGGGGTCTCTCTTAAGACTGACCCATCTTTCCTCCCGAAGGTTGTGTCCTCATTTCATGTCAGTCAGTCTGTGGAGCTCCCCGCATTTCTTCTACGGACATTGCAAGTCCTAGCGGGGATGATCTTCGCCATCTGGATGTCAGACGTGTTCTTATGCGTTATCTGAAGGTGACTAATGACTTTCGAGTATCGGATCATCTCTTCGTCTTATGGAGTGGCTCCAACCGGGGCAATCAGGCCTCTAAGACTACAATATCTCGCTGTTTGAAGGAAGCGATCTCGTCAGCTTACATCTGTCAGGGTTGTCTGGTCCCGGAGGGCCTTAAGGCCCATTCCTTGCATTCTCAAGCTGCTTCCTGGACGGAAAGCCAGTCGGTCTCCTTGCAGGAGATATGCAGGGCAGTTACTTGGAAGTCCCTGCATATTTTGCTCGGCATTATCGCCTTCATGTTTAGGCGCCAGTGTTTTGGTCTTTTGGGCAGCAGGTTCTTCGAGCAGGACTGTCAAGGTCCCACCCTGTCTAGGGAAGCTTTGGTACATCCCATGGTCTGGACTGATCCACAGGGAATGGAAAATTAGTTCTTACCTGTTAATTTTCATTCCTGTAGTACCATGGATCAGTCCAAACACCCTTCTCTTCCTTGCATTCCTGTCCGCTCAAAGATCCTTATACTACTCTTCCAAGGCTGTTTCTATTCTATGGGTTCATTAATAGGAGGCACCGGAAGCATCTGTGTGATGACTGTGGACATTTATGCAAGAGTGTCCATGCACAGAGTTCAATCGCTGTTTTTATCTTGTTTCCAATTTTCAGAGTTCTCTTGTTTGCTTGAGTTCTTCTGTTACTTGCTTGTTCGATGGTGTTTATTTCTCTGCTTTGACAATGGTTATACTGAAGGGCTACAGGGTAGGCTCTGTCCTCATATAGGATACCCTTTCAGTTTTGGTCTGTCTCCACCTGCTGGACAGGAGGCTCAACCCATGGTCTGGACTGATCCGTGGTACTACAGGGACGAAAATTAACAGGTAAGAACTAATTTTCCTTTATGTACAATGATCTTAAAGACATACAAGTGGCAGTAAACAATAGAACAGACTCTTTTTGAACTCAGGTAGTCTCTAAACTTTAAGTACAAGCAATTTACCTTACAGATAAGTCCTGAATCAGTACACTGGGACTCTGTCCCTGGGGCCTGTCTAACCTGTCTAGGTCCTCAAGTTTTATGCTCAGGGGTTGGATGCCTCCCTACTCCCAGGATACCTTGGGGAGTCCAAGCTTAAGGAGGACCAGGAGGGGTACCTTTAAGGTAGATTGAGGGAGACGCCTTTCTACACTCCCTCACAAGGGGTATACTGGAGTTTCACCTATATATAGTGGCGATGATATTGCAGGGAATCTTTGTGCTCTGACTCCATCTGCTGGTAGAGGGCCTTAACCCAACCGTAAGGACTCACTGAACTGGTGTACAAGGATCTAGAGGTGAAAGACTTGTAACCTTGTGCTAGTTCCATAGAATCATAAAACATGATGGCAGCTAAAGACCATATGGCCGTGGTTGTCCCATGCTTTTTTGAATTCTGAGGTTGTCCTTGTTTCAACCACCCTTTCTGTAAATAAATACTTCCTTAGATTACTTCTGAATCCTACCCCCTTTCAACCTCATTCCAGATCTTCCTGTGCATTTATTCCTTGAAGATATTTATCATATCTCCCCATTCCTCCAAGGTATATATGTTTAGATCTTTGTCTGCCATCCAGATCTATAAGTGATAAGCCCTGAATCCCTGTGCTCATCCCCTGAACCCTCCTTTCCTAGAGGTGACAGGCTTTGAATTCCTGTGCTCATCTTCTGAGCCATCCAGGCCTCTACTGTGAAAGGTGCTTTGGAGGTCTGTGGCTGGATTGTATAAAAGGTATTTGGGTAAGAAGCTTTAGACCCTTGCCGTAGACTTTGCTGTTTTATTAAGTCTGTCTTGATTTTCATTGTAGCCCCGGTTTCTCCAGAAAGTGTCTATTCCTCGGCACATCCTGAGGCCACTTATGAAGAAGACTGGGAGGTCTTTGACCCGTAAGTATTAACATTTTCTTTTGAGGGATATCTTGAATCTCTGCACCAAGAACATTGTCACAGAACTGTGACCTAGTCAGATAAATAATGAAAAGTTGCCATTTCCCTCTTATATTGTAGTGATGTTACACAGACAGATTAAAGATTTATACAGTGATTGTACCTTTTAATCGTTGCATCCCATCCATGATTTTATAAACTTCTGTCAAGCTAAAGAGCCTTTCTTCACAAAGGAGCTGTTGCCCCTTTACCATTTTTGTTTCCTTTCTCTGTACCTTTCATACAGGCCCATACAGTAAATTGCACAGGAGAGCCGGCGCTCCGAGGCTCTCCCAACGCGCACCCAGGCCACTCTCCTGGGAGTGCGATTCTGTATTTAAGTTAGGGCCCATGCTAATAAGGAGACGCTAGGGACACTTGCACGTCCCTAGCGCCTCCTTATTGGCGGAAGCGGTGGCGGAAGCGGTGGCTGACAGCCGATGCTTAATTTTACCGGCGTCTGTTGTCAAACCCACTGACAGCCAAGGGTTTGGAACATGGATGCCGGCAAAATTGAGCGTCCATCTTCCAACCGCAGGCCGCGAGCAGATTTTTTTTTTTTTTAATTTTTGGGGCCTCCGACTTAATATCTCCATGATATTAAGTCGGAGGGAGTACAGAAAAGCAGTTTTTCCTGCTTTTCTGTTCATTTGCCTGGTGCTGTCTGAGATTAACTCCTTTGGCAGGAGTTAATTTCTGAGAGTAAAATGTGTGATGAGCGCTATTAGTTTTGGGGGGGGGGGGAGGGGGTTGGACGCGCGTTTTCCACACGCTTTACCCCTTACTATATAAGGGGTAATAATAGCGCGTCAAAAACGCGCAGCCAAACAGGGGCTAACAGTATGCTCGGCTGAGCGCACCGTTCTGTATTGGCCTGATAGTTTTTCTATCTTTTTTGAGATGAGGCAAACAGAACTGCACATAATACTCAAGGTGCAATAGCATCATAGATCAGAAGAGAGGCATAATAATATACACCTTTTTATTAATTCCTTTCCAAATTATTTCTAACAATGTTTGCTTTTTTGACCACTGCCACAATATATCCTTTTTTCTAGAGCCCAGCATCATGTACCAATAGTTATGATTGTTTTTCCCTATGTTCAGCACTTTGCACTTGTTCATATTAAATTTCTTCTGCCATTTACATACTCAGTTCCTTAGTTTAGCAAGATCTTTGTATAATTTCTCATAGTCCACTGTATTTTAACAACATTGAATAATTTTGTGTCATCTGCAGATTAGATCATCTCACTTGTGACTTCCTTTTCCAAATCATTTATGTAACTGTTAAACATACTGGTCCCAGTTCAGATCCCTCAGTTACTCCCTTATTTACCTTTCTCCATTGTGAAAACTGACCTTTTAGTTAAACTCTTTCCTATCTTTTAATTGATTACAAACTCTCAGCATGACATTGCCTCCTTTTCCATGACTTTGTAATTTCCTAAGGAGTCTCTCCTTATGTCAGTCGCCTTTTGAAAATCCAAATACACTATATCCACTGGCTTTCCCATATCTACATGTTTGCTTAAACCTTCAAAGAATTCTAATAATAGCTAGTAAGGCAAGATTTCACTTTACTAAATCCATATTGGCTGTTCCCCATTAAGCCAACTTGTACTATTTATCCTGTCACCAATGTCAGACTCTGTCCTCCTTAGTTTACCAGATCACCCCCTAGTATTACATTAGCTGCATTCCATTCTTACAGTGGCTGATTTTAATGATAAGTTACAGATTTCTAGTAACAGTTCTGCAATTTCATATTTGAGATTTTAGAACTCTGGGGTGAATACCATTCAGTCATAGTGATGTATTAATATTTAGCTTATCAAATTGCTGATTATATCTTCAGTTTTACAGTTATTTACTTTTTTCCTGTAAACCATCACCTTCATAATTGTTTCTGTCATATGTATCTTCCTGATATCCTCCTCAGTAAAAGTTGAAGCAGAGAGCTCATTTAGTTTTTCTTCTGTAGCCTTGTCCTCCTTGAGTGCCCTTTTTTCCCCCTGATTGTCTAGTAGTCCAATTGATACTGCGTCGTCAAGCAGGGTCAAATTAGCCACAACACATGGGTAACATAATGTGACAGCACTGAATGGACTCTTCTCTCTTAGTTCATAGAGCTTTTGCTCTACTGAGCATATCCTGGAGTTGCCTCATGAACCCCTCAGTCTTATTTTGTCCAAGCTCCTACACAGACCTTCTCTTTTTCTCTTTCTCACTAAAAGTAATACTTTTTGGTTTTTCTTCTAAAAACTCGATTGAATTGCCTCACTGCCTTGGCAGCCTCTCAACAGCAATTTTCAGGGCTACCAAAAAAAAAAAAAAAAAAGAAAAAACTTAGTGGTAAAATGAACTTCATGCCCTGCAAGTCGACCACACCCAGTGGCTTTAAAGACTGCATCTGTGGCCAGAAGATGTCTGCTTCCGATGGCCATGACATTTGGTATAAGTGTCTGGGGCCAGACCACAATGCAACTAACTGATACGATTGCAGCCAGATGTCACCGAGATCCCAGAAAAATAGGGCCTGGAAGATAGAAGACTTTACAGGTATACAGTCTAGACAAGACAAACATAAATGACAACAAGAATCCTATAAGAAATGTATTATGATAAATACAATTTAAAAGCATTTTCAAAAAAGTGCATTTTTAAACTTGGTTTGAATATGGTCAGAGAGGAAGCATGATACACCAGTTTAGGAACTCTAATCCAAGCATATGGCACAGCAAGTTGGTCAGCATGGAGGTGGAAGTTAATAGTGGAGGAGAAGGGCACAGATAAGAGCTACTTGCCCGATGAACAGAGTTCATGAGGAAGGATATAGGGAGATTCATAACATAGAAACATAGAAATGACGGCAGAAAAGGACCCAAATGGTCTAGCCAGTCTGCCCAGTAAGCTTATGGTAGTTTGTGCTGTGCCATGTAGATTACCCCATGCTTATGTTTCCCAGACCATAAAAGTCAGGGCCCTCGTTGATTGCTGTTTGAATCCAGTTCCCCATTATGCCTTGCTGTTGAAGCAGAGAGCAATGTTTGAGTTGCATCAAAGTAACAGTCTTATTGGATCTTACAATTCCACCTCTTCTCTCTCCATATCCCCCTGTCTCATTCTCAGACAACTTCCTTCCCGGTCAATATATTGCTCGTCCTTCCCATATACTGTTTCAACCCCTTTTCGTTTTACATCCAAGTTTTACTTCCTTGTTTAATGTAAAGTATCCAAGTTTTATTTCCTTGTTTAATGTAATGCAATTCTTTTGCAATGGTTATCGTATTATGTAAACCGAGGTGATTTGTAACTTGTTACATGAATATCGGTATATAAAATTGCTAAATATTGTTTATTGTCAAGCTAATTTTGTTTGTTCTTATTTGCCTGTGTTAGATCTCCCGGTCAATAAGCAATCCAATTACTATTATGTTTGTTTATGACAGATTAATATATTTATTTTATCTTATAATGTTTTTAATGACCATGTATGGTGAGCGATGGGAATTGCCCAGATCTTTTAGTGATTGGGGTTTTTATATGATGTTTTTAATTTGCATTTATTAAGTATTATGTTTTTAGATATATTTGATTATGTATTGGAATATGTGTATTTAGGATGTATATAGTTATATATTCCTGTATTTGACTATGTATGCTTGTAATATATTTGATTGCTTATTTTTTATTTTTTTTGTTTTAAACAGCATTGGGTGGTCCTTTGATATATAAACATTAGATTAGAATTTTCTTGCTGTCATGCTTTCTCTTTCTCTCCTGTTACACGGTGAGAAGGGTTGGGAAGTGTTGGCTGCCTAAGTTGGTGAAGCGAGAAGATAGGAGGGGGGAGGGGGGAGGAGAGAAAACACGTTATAAGATGGGGTCACCAGGGGTGATCCATGGTAGGGTGGATGGAGAGGAGGAGAGACAGCAGGATGGAGTAGAGAAGGAGGGATTGAAGGTGAGGGAAATGATCATAAGAAACAAACCATCTTTGAGAGGGTATTGAGTTTGAATTTAGGCAGCAGTGAGAGAGTGGGGGTAAGAAAAGGAGAAAATGGAATGAAAAAAATGGAAAAGGAGAAAAGCTAAAGTTAAAACAAAAATGATCCAGGCATACACGCAAGAGGTTTGAAAACCTCTTAAAAAAAATTTTGCAGTATTTGAATTAAAAGGTGGTATTTTTGTGCATCTTTAAGTAATGTAAAATGTATGCATGTATGCCACAATTACAACCAACTTTTTAAAAACTGCTACAGGAAAGTTTAATACCTGCCATATAGAGATTCTAATGTAATTGTAGGTGAGCCTACAGTTAAATCTATAATTTGCAAGAAATGATTTGTCCCTACTTAAACTTCCTGCAGCGGTACATGATTTTTGCTTTCTATTTCTTTTCTCTTACCAGTTATTATTTCATCAAGCACGTTCCGCCACTGACAGAAGAGCAACTCAATAGGAAGCCTGCACTTCCTCTGAAGACAAGAAGCACACCTGAGTTCTCCTTAGTGCTAGACCTGGTAGGACGCTGGGAGGGGAGGGTGGCATTAAAGGCTGGTTCTTTTCTTTTTATGGACAGCATATGTACCAGTACAGTCAGCCTTGCATTTCATGTATTACCTCACTAGAAGGGAAGAGAAGGCCTGTTGAGGGTTTTACCTCACTTGGAGGGAAAGGAAAAGTGTCTAAGGAACTTGCACCTTATACGGAAGGGAGGGGGTATCCAGATTTAGGCATAGATAACATAAGCCGTTGCCTAGGTTGCCAAATTTTGAAGGCACCAAATATCCAGGCCAGAGAGGTCAACTTCTGCTTGCTTTAGTGCCAGCAGAGCTTCAAACTGGCACCCACTGCCATGGCACTACCTATGGGCACCACAATCTTAGATCCGCCCCTGGCTTGGGGGAAAGCACATGTCAGGGAGAGGCTTCCTCATGTTGAGGACAAGAATCATTGTTTCTGAATGTGCTGTTCTTTGCAGGATGAAACGTTAGTTCATTGTAGTCTCAATGAACTTGAGGATGCTGCACTCACGTTTCCTGTCCTCTTCCAGGATGTCATTTACCAGGTAAGATATTAGTTTAGCAAAGTTACTTTTTCTTATGTGGTTCACTGTTCATAGTTGAAGGAATAAACAGTGTTTATGCAAAGAAAATATAATGTGTAGAATATGCTTGGATAGTAGATTATGCCTTACTGCCACAGTGGTGCTCTGACGTATAAGAATCTGAATAAGCAGTGATGTAAATAATCGTTTACATTTATACAAGTAAAATCTGCTTTACTCCATTACTGCCTTCATTGTGGAAATAGGAATATAGCGATTTTTTGCCTTGTTTATTCATAATTCTTGCTCTAAATCATTGGGCCTTCAGGCCCTGAACGAGACTCCTCATTGAGGCATTAGGAGGGAACAGTGCTCTCTGTATCTCTCCCTGCCCCCCACAGCATCATCACCAGCACAAGCCCCATAAGATGCACACCATAGACCTCACCATGTGCAATTCCAAACCCATGGGTACAGCAGCTCCCCATCAGGTAAAGAAATGCCTGTGTTAAATATTGTCTACCACTTTCATCATTCAAATTCACAAATGCTCTACCTCTTAAAGGAAAAGAGAAGCCATTTAAGTGTTTTGGCTGTGCTATCTCTTTCACCATTTAAATGTTATTTATTTTCAGGCTTAGTAAATAGAACCTAAGTTTGTATATGATGCAACAGAGGATGAAGTGGCTTGCCTAAGGTTACAAGAAGTGTTAGTGGGATTTGAGACTTGGTTTCTCTGGTTCTCAGGCCACTGCCTTAACCACTAAGCTACTCCTCCATTTCACACTGTTCTGATTGTGCTCACCTTTTCTCTCACCAAATGAGAAACCATTAAAAAAAAGTGTTCTATGCTTTCCCAGCAAATGAGAAACATTTAAGCACCCTAGCTGTGTTAACTCTCAAATCAAGTAAGAAACTGATGAAACCTTGAAATTCAATCATACAGACAGCTCAGTCCTATCTGAGAAAGGCCTTTCTGCATCCAATAAGGTCTCCTATTCAAAATTTAAAATGTTTGGCCCTCTGAACTCTGAGATCTCTGAGATCCCAGTGATAGGGAAGAGAGGAAATCATGAGTACCTCAGACTGCAGAAAAGAAAAATAAGAGCAATGAGAAACATTTGATCCTACTCTCTGATTCCTGTCTTTTAATCACAATGGAAAAAGGTAAACAGTGGAGTGCCTCAAGGATCTGTACTTGGACCGGTGCTTTTCAATATATTTATAAATGATCTGGAAAGAAATACGAAGAGTGAGATAATCAAATTTGCAGATGATACAAAATTGTTCAGAGTAGTTAAATCTCAAGCAGATTGTGATAAATTGCAGGAGGATCTTACGAAACTGAAAGATTGGGCTTCCAAATGGCAGATGAACTTTAACGTGGACAAGTGCAAGGTGTTGCATATAGGAAGAAATAACCCTTGCTGTAGTCACACAATGAGTTCTATCTCAGGAGTTACCACCTAGGAAAGAGATCTAGGCATCATAGTGGATAATACATTGAAATCTTCGGCTCAGTGTGCTGCGGCAGTCAAAAAAGCAAACAGAATGTTAGGAATTATTAGGAAGGGAATGGTTAATAAAACAGAAAATGTCATAATGCCTCTGTATCGCTCCATGGTGAGACCACACCTTGAATACTGTGTACAATTCTGGTCACCGCATCTCAAAAAAGATATAGTTGCGATGGAGAAGGTACAGAGAAGGGCAACCAAAATGATAAGGGGAATGGAACAGCTCCCCTATGAGGAAAGGCTGAAGAAGTTAGGACTTTTCAGCTTGGAGAAGAGACGACTGAGGGGGATATGATAGAGGTGTTTAAAATCATGAGAGGTCTTGAATGAGTAGATGTGAATCAGTTATTTGCTCTCTCAGATAATAGAAAGACCAGGGGGCACTCCATGAAGTTGGCAAGTAGCTCATTTAAAATAAATTGAAGAAAATTCTTTTTCACTCAGCGCATAGTTAAGCTCTGGAATTCATTGCCATAGGATGTGGTTACAGCAATTAGTGTAACTAGGTTTAAAAAAAGATTTGGATAAGTTCCTAGAGGAAAAATCCATAAACTGCTATTACGGTAATTTAATTAGCAATAGTAGCTTGTGATTTATCTAATGTTTGGGTACTTGCACATATTTAAGACTAATCATAGAAAATTCTTTTTCACTCGACGCAGTCACATTGATTTTGATTGGGGAAGCCGTGCTTCGGCAAGCCCCTTTAGCTCAGCATCGGCCAATCGGGCGGTGCACCCTCACTCCCCGACGCCACCGCATCACCGCTGTAAATTTTGATTACCGGCGCATAGGACACACTCCTTATTTTTCCCCTATTTTGAGGGGGAAAAAGTGCTTCCTATTCGCCGGCAAATTTGGTATTTTTTTTTAGAAGGACTAGAGGGCACTCTATGAAGTTAGTAAGTAGCACATTTAAAACTAATCGGAAAATTCTTTTTCATTCAATGCACAATTAAACTCTGGAATTTGTTGCCAGAGGATGTGGTTAGTACAGTTAGTGTAGCTGGGTTTAAAAAAAGGTTTGGAGAAGTCCATTACCTGCTATTAATCAAGTTTACTTAGGGAATAGCCACTGCTAGTACTGGCATCAGTAGCATGAGATAGACTTAGTGTTTGGGTAATTGCCAGGTTCTTATGGCCTGGATTGGCCACTGTTGGAAACAGGATGCTGGGCTTTATGGACCCTTGGTCTGACCCCGTATGGCATGTTCTTATGTTCTTAGCATGTAAAACCCCCAGTCCAAAATCCTCCGATGCAATGGGATCTCAATATATTTTTATCTCAACTGATGAAGCCTTCCTTTGAACCTTTCGAATCAGCTTCTCTAAAGTTTTTGACTTGGAAAGTGATTTTTCTCATTGCTAGAAGAGTCCTCAAACTCCAGGCTGTCAGCAGTTTTTTCTACAACAGAGTAGTTCTTTGAACTCACCCCAAGTTTCTACCAAAGGTAGTCTCAGCTTTCCATATCAATCAATCCTTTCTTTCCAAGGCCGTCCTTTTATGAAGGCGAGAAAGCCCTCCATACCTTGAACTACGAACGGCATATTGCAAGAGAGCTTTTCATGTCCTATGACCCTAACTAAGTGGGAATAATTGCTAAGCATACTTTATCTAATTGGTAAGGTGTGTACATTCATCACTGCTACCCTTAGCAGAATTACAAATCACAGACCTAGTTAAAACTCATGTGTGAGCTATGACGTCCTCTGTCACTCACCTTTGCGAAGTGACCTATGAGGATATGCAAAGCTGCAACATAGTCTTCATTTCATACCTTCACGTCCCTTTACTGTCTTAATATCTCAAAGACTGACAGTAAATTTGGACAAGCAGTTTTACACAATCTATTCTCATGGTGGTCCACTCTTAATGGTCGAGCCCGGGTTGCTTACTAAGTAAACACTCTGCTGCAACCCTCAGCTTTGGACTCCCCACGTATAATAATTAATTCAGCCTGCTTATCAACAGAAAAAGTAAGTTTGCTTATCATAAACACTGTTTTCCATACATAACATAAATTAGCCATGTAATACCCACCCGCCTCCCTGGAGAATTGACTACATGCTTAGATTTAGCTCTGATACGGACTGAGGAGGCTCATGAGGCAACGCCTGCGTGGGAATTCCTGCACATGCTCGGTAAATCTCAAAGCTCTACTATCTAGGATATACAAGTCCTTTCGGTGCCACCAGATGACATCACCCGCATGTAATAGCTAATTCTTCCTGCTATCTACGGACAACACCATTTATAGTAAGCAAATTTGTTCTACTTGCTAACTTCAAAGCTTGTCCCCTAGTTTTTGTATTTGAGAGAATAAATAACCGATTCACATTTACCCATGCTATTCCACTCATGATTTTATAACCTTCTTCATTTTCCCCTCAGCCATCTCTTCTCCAAGCATGACAGCCCTAACCTCTTTAGCCTTTCCTCATAGGAAAGCCGTTCCATGCCCTTTATCATTTTTTTCTCCCTTCTCTATACCTTTTCCAGTTCAGCTATATCTTTTTTGAGATGCGGCAACCACAATTGCACACAGTACTCTAGGTGCGATCTCACCATGGAGCAATGCAGAGGCATTATGACATTCTCCATTACTTTCCTAATAATTCCTAACATTCTGTTTGCTTTTTTTGTCTGCCACCACACACTGAGCTGAGGATTTCGAAGTATTGTCCACGATAAGAACATAAGAAATTGCCATACTTGGTCAGACCATCAAGCCCAGCATCCTGTTTCCAACAGTGGCCAATCCAGGCTACAAATACCCAAATCCTTTTCCTAATATCATGTAACTACAGTATGGCTTACTTTTCCCTATGTACATCAGTTTGCACTTGTCCACATTAACTTTCATCTGCCATTTTTTTTTTTTTTTTTTTTGAATTTGACAATTTTTATTCCATTCATAATGCAGACATATAACTCATAACCAGAACTAGGAACATTTGCAAACCCAGCAATACTGCAACCCCTCCCCCCCCCCTCCCCCCCAAAGAGTGTCATATAAATTCAAACAAGCAAACAAATCATCCCTAAAGTAAGAAACGCATACATGGAAGAGGTGATAAGATAGAAAAAACAGCAAGGAGCATCATCAGACTAATGTACTCAAAAACAGATGGTGAAATATGCAAACGTTGAATAAATGCACAGAAAGGTATACATAAGCATATCAATAAGGCCTTCACACTGGAAGGCTATATAACCAACAAATGAGGAGTTACTGCGCCAGACCTAAGGAGTCAATAAAGGGTTTCCAGGAAGCCAAAAAAGCAGGGAGACGATTATGTCTCGATGCCGTCAGGTGTTCCAGGCGGTAATATGAGTAAAGCTTGCTCTCTATTTCCCGCAGCGAGGAAAGAACCGCAGATTTCCAATGATAGGCTATAAGGGTACGTGCTGCAATAAATAATTGAACACAAAACCTCTGAAACTTCCTGGGTATAGTATCCGGTAAAATGTGTAACAAAGCCACCGTGGCCGCAGGAGCGATATCAATCTCTAAGAGCTTGCTCAGCCAGGTGAAAATTTCTGTCCACAAGGGGCTGAGGCTGGGGCACGCCCACCAGATATGTAAATAAGTGCCAACAGCGCCGCAGTTACGCCAGCACGTCGGACCTAAATCAGGGTAGAATTTATGCAGCTTGTCAGGGGTGAGATACCACCGATATATGATTTTAAAACAATTCTCCTGAAGTCTGGCGGAGATCGAGCAGCGCCTGGCCTGTTTCAGAACGTTCCCCCACACTCGTGGCCCCAGCTGAACCTCCAAATCCGTTTCCCAGCATCTGATAAATGTGCACTGTTCTAGGCCCTGTTGAAAAAATAGCTGGTACAGTTTAGATATAGAGCCTCGGAGGATGTCACTATAAGAAAAGTAGGATTCAAACAGAGAGCGGCCCGGCCTGAGCGCGCCCAGCCGCTGCAGGGAACGTATAAAATGTAGTATTTGTGTATGGGCTAAAGGGTGCAAAGGGGGGAGAGCGTATTTAAGCGCTAATTGCTCTACGGATAAAGGGTCCCCTTGAGAAAGGAAATGACCTATAGTGAATATGCCCTTGGCTCGCCATAGTTGAAATAGGGAGGAGGAATGTCCTGGACTGAAACGCTGCGTATGGGCTAAGGATGACTGATAAAAATACTTAAAGTCCCCCACCAACAACCGGTGTGTCTGTCCCCAAATGCGCAACGTGGTCCCAAGAGACCAGGGCACACAACGGAGCGGCCACCAATCGGCCCTAGGTAGCCAGAACAGAGCCGACAGCGCCATAGAACCCACCATATCCTGTTCCAATTGAACCCACTGCTTAGGATGCAGAGTACGGTTAACATCCAAAACAGCCTTAAGTTGAGCAGCCTGGTAATATCGCAGAAGGTTCGGTACGCCCTGCCCCCCTTGTTGCTTGGGTAAATATAAGAGGGCTCTCGGGAGTCGAGGCGGCCTCCGGCGCCAGATAAAATCAAAAATTTTGCGCTGCCATCTGCGGATGAGAGGAGTAGGGAGATACACAGGCAAAGATGTAAATAAGTACAAAAATTTGGGTAGTATATTCATTTTAACAATAGCAATTCTTCCCAGCCAGGAGTATGGGCCTCTATTCCACCTGCTCATATCAATGGTAACTGTATCGTCCAGCAATTGATAATTCAATCTATACAAGTCAGTGAGTTGAGAAGAAATACGCACTCCCAAATATTTGATGTAAGCACGCGCCCACTTAAATGGAAACCCGTCCTTAATCTTCTGCACCATCCCAGGTGGCAAATTAATATTGAGTAACTCTGATTTGTCAAGATTTACTTTTAATCTGGAAACAGCACTAAACCTATCCAATTCACGCCGCACACCCGCAAGGGAGGATAATGGGTCGGTCAAGATCAATAACACATCGTCGGCAAATAAGGATAGCTTATACCGAGTCTCCCGCAGCTCCACCCCGTGAATATCCATAGAGTTGCGGATGTTAATGGTAAGGGGTTCCAAATAGAGAGCGAATAGAAGGGGTGAAAGCGGGCAGCCCTGCCGGGTACCCCTGCCAATCCCAAAGGCCTTCCCATAACCACCGTTCACCTTGACCCTTGCTCTGGGGTCAGTATACAATTTTTGGAGCCATTGAATGAAAAAGGGACCGAAGGCCATACGTTGCAAAGTCTGGAATAAAAAGGGCCAGTGGACGAGATCAAATGCCTTTTCTGCGTCCAGTGAGAGCAAGACGGCCGGGATATTCTCTGTTTGCACCCACCACAGTAAGTCAAGTACTTTACGGATGTTATCCGCCGCCATGCGGTGGGGAACAAATCCCACTTGGTCATTACGTACAAGTGAAGGTAGGCATGTATTGAGCCTAAGCGCCAGGATTCGAGCTAAAATCTTAAGGTCCACATTAATAAGTGATATGGGCCGATAAGAGGCACATAGCGTAGGGTCTCGGCCCGGCTTAGCCAGCACCGAAATGCCCGCAACATTCGCTTGTGGGGAGATAGACCCATTAGTACGTAAGCTATTAAAGAACTGCGTTAGGGGTTCGGCGAGACTATTGGCGCACCGCTTGTAATAAACGCCTGATAGGCCGTCTAACCCAGGGGCCTTGCCTGGTTTAAGGGTTTTAATGACAGCTAATACCTCTTCTGTCGTAATAGGAGCCTCCAGAGTTTGCTGTTGTCCAGGGGTAAGACTAGGCAAAGCCACCGCTTGCAAATACTCCAAAATACCATCAGGGCCAATAGCAGCGTCCGTAGAGTACAGGCGCTCATAAAAGCCCGAAAATGCTGCCCTAAGGTCGTGAGAGGCCGTCAGCATCTCTCCCCTGGCGGATTTAATTTTAGGGATATTATTATGCGCCAATCTGGCTTTCAAGCTACGAGCCAACAGGCGCCCCGCCTTGTCTCCGCCCTCATAGTAGGCCTGTTTTGTAATCTCTAGAGCATGAAGCAAGTGGGCGTTGTCCAAATTATAAAGTTCCGTTTTTACTGCCAGTAATTTCCGATAACAGCGAGGGGAGAGAGTGTGCATGTGTTCCTTAGAGAGGACCTCCAGCTTATGCATGAGGGCCTCTCGCTCCTGCTGCCTAAGACGCTTACACGCTGCCGCCCTAGAAATCAACAACCCCCTAGCGTAAGCCTTGGAACAATCCCACACCGTACCCGGGTTGACATCAGGGGTAGCATTCAGTTTAAAGTATTCAAGGAGTTGAGGTTCCAGCCTCTGAACGAAGGCTGCATCCTGTAAAAGGGATTCATTCAATCTCCAAAAGGTTTCCCCTCTGTCCCCGTCACTCACATCCACCTCTAGGAGGATTGGAGCATGGTCAGACCATGAAATGGCGTCAATATCCACCTTGCGTACGCTATTGCCCAATTGTCTATCCACTAAAAAATAATCAATGCGGGAATAGCTATTGTGTGGAGTCGAAAAAAAGGTATATGATCGAGAATGGGGGAATCTGGCCCGCCAAATATCGGTGAGAGACCAGTCTTCAATAAGGGTCTGTAGTTGCTTGCGCAAGGTACTGGGCGTGGTGGACTTGGTAGACGAGTTATCTAGGCTCTGATTTAGGGATACATTAAAATCTCCACCCAGTACAAGGGTTCCCTCTGCATGTTTTAAGAGCAAGTTGTGGATGGTAGCCAGAAAAACCCCACAATCCTTATTGGGGGCATAGAGGGAGAGTAATGAATATAACTGGGATCCCATCTTTATCTTTAGCAAGAGATAACGTCCCCCGGGATCCGCAACATGGGAAACATATTCATACACGAGAGAGGCAGCCAGCAGGATGCCCGCTCCAGTATATTTAGCCCCACTACCACAACCGGCATGGTACACATGCGGATAGGATTTACATTCCAGTAGGCGACTATGCCTTGGTTTGAGATGCGTTTCTTGCACATATACTATATCAGCTTTTTGGCTTTGTAACTCTTTCTGAAAAAGATAACGCTTTCGAAAAGAATTTAACCCCTTGACATTAAGGGAAATAATTCGAACCATAATGGGCGTCAAAGGGACACCACCTGCTATGAAACGAACAGTATCCTGTCATTATGATACTTAGAGATACTAGTGTGCTTCCCCGTCCTTGCGTGGACCAAAATAAGGGATGTATCAAACGCTGGGACAAAAACAAAAGACACTCATTCCCAAGTGGGTGTAACATCAAAAGGGACCGCAGTTCCTGTCGGATCCCAACCCTGGGGGTAACAGAAAGCAGCGCCCGTAGCCAACATGAGGCCCCCCCACCCAAAGCCCTCCCCTGAGAAAACATATCGCTGTATAAATTGATAGTAAAGAATTATACCATAGAGCCAGTTAGCTCACCAGGAATGATACACACTGGGTTTAACACCCGGGTGACCAGAGACACCAGAAAGGAAACCAAACGATGAATGCAACATATGAGTTAGCATAGCAATAGCTGACCAAACACCACAGCCAAGTGCCCTGAATAAGCACATTAAGTCTCAGCCCTTATCAGCTGTGTGGATGGCGGTCGAAGTAGGTTGCCTCCGAAGTCGTCCCTTGCCTGTCCCCGGCCGTCTCCAGCGTGGCGTGGCATCAATATTCGGTTTTTTGCTGGTGGGCCCCTCAATGGCGAAAGTGAACTCCAGCCCGGCCTCTTTGAATGCCTGCGCAGCTTCCGGTAAGGAACGCATTTTGTAGGTAATCCCATTATGCTGAAACTGCAACGCAAATGGAAAAGTCCAACGATATTTAATCCCCGTCTGGCAGAGAACTGCAGTAGCGTCCCGAAGCTGGTAGCGTCTCTGAAGCGTGGAAGGCGCCAAATCATTAAAAAAGGTGACGGTTAGACCCTGCCAGGTCCAATCAGCATGGGCACGAGCCAGGGACATTATTTCTTCCTTTTGTTTAAAATTGAGGAATTTAAGTATGATGTCTCTGGGCTGATTATCCCTCCGTTGCCCTAAAGCACGATGGGCCCGCTCCAGCACAATAACCGGTTCTGGCTGTATGTCCCCCGCTGCGACCATGTGGTCCTGAAGTAAAGCCTTGCAAATGGCCGCCGCCGTCTGTTCGCTGTCTTTATAGATCTCAGATTCGGGAACACCACGTATGCGGAGGTTAGAGCGGCGTGACCGGTTCTCTAAGTCCTCTATTTTTTCCGCCATCGCATCCACCTGTAGTGATAGTTGTTTGGAGGAGTCAGATATGGCGTCGATATGTGCACTCTGATGGTCGGCCCTCGTGTCTAAATCGTCCACCCGACGGCCCATAGTATTGAGATCTTCACGGATCTCTGCCATGCTTGCTTGAAGGTCTGCCTTGTAAGACTTAAGATCCGTCCGAATTTCACAAAACCAGGACCGGATCTCTGACCTGGTGGGGATATCAGGGTGTAGGCCACTCGCAGCGAGTTCACCCACCGCCGCAGGCTCAACTTCCGGGACGGCCATGCTATGTGCGACACTCCGATGCTTGAGGCCCTGCACATCGTCATCAGAAGGAGATTCGTCCTGCAATTTGCTAAAGGCAAACTGTTGCAAGTCCGCCGTTTTTTTCCTCGCCGCCATGCCGATCAAGGTACCAGCGTCTTAAAATGTATTGGTGAGCCAAAAAGACCCGGTATTTATAGAAATGAAACATAGAAACATAGAAATGACGGCAGAAGAAGACCAAACGGCCCATCCAGTCTGCCCAGCAAGCTTCACATTTTTTTCTCATACTTATCTGTTTCTCTTAGCTCTTTGGTTCTATTTCCCTTCCACCCCCACCATTAATGTAGAGAGCAGTGATGGAGCTGCGAAAGTATAAGCAAATAAAGAGCTTTGGGGAGGGAGCTCAGCCTCTATGCGACCATCTGCTAGCGCTGCTCAATAGCGCCCCTTCATCTGCCATTTTGATGCCCAAGCTACCAGACTTGCAAGGTCTTCCTGCAATTTCTCACAATCTGCTTGTGATTTCACTACTCGGAATAATTTTGCCTTCTGCAAATTTGATCACCTCACTTGTCATTTCTATTTCCAGATCACTTATAAATATTTTGAAAAGCACCGGTTCCAGTACAGATTCTTGAGGCTCTTCACTGAGAAAATTGACCATTTATTCCTACTCTCTGTTTCCTGTCTTTTAACCAATTTGCAATCCTCAGTAGGACATTGCCTCCTATCCCATGACTTTTTATTTTTCTCAAGAGTCTCTCATGGGAGACTTTTCAAATGCTTTCTGAAAATCCAAATACACTATTTCCACTGGATCATGTTTTTTCACATGTTCATTAACACCTTCAGAAAAAATGTAGAAGATTGGTGAGACAAGACTTCCCTTGTATAAATCTATGCTGGCTGTGTTCCATTAAGCCATGCCTTTTTATATGTTCTGTGATTTTATTCTTTAAAACAATTTCTGATTTTTCCTGGCACTGAAGTCAGACTCGCTGATCTCTAATTTCCCGGATCACCCCGGAGCCCTTTCTAAAGATAGGCGTCACATTGGCCACCCTCCAGTTTTCATGTACAATAGACTATTTTAATGATAGGTTGCAATTTACTAGTAATAGTTCTTTGAGTTCTTTCAGAACTCTGGAGTGTAAATCATCTGATCCAAGCAATTTGCTACTCTTTAGTTTGTCATTCTGCCCTATTATATCATCCAGGTTCACCATGATTTGTTTCAGTTCTTCTGAATCATTACTATTAAATAATATTTCATGCACAGATATCTCCACAACAACCTCTTTAGTAAGCACCTAACAAGGAATTCATTTAGTCTTTCCGCTATGGCCTTGTCTTCCCTAAGTGCACCTTTAATCCCTTGATCATCTAACAGTCCAGCTGTCTTTCTCTCAGGCTTCCTGCTACAGATATGCTTAAAAACGATTTTGAGTTTTTGTCTCAACATCCAGCTTCTTTTGAAATTCTCTCTTAGCATTTCTTATCAGTGTTTTATTTCTAACTTGCCAGTGCTTATGCTTTTTTCCTATTTTCTTTAGATGAATCCTTTTCTTTAGATGGATCCTTTTCCCAATTTTTGAAAGATGTTCTTTTGGTTGGAATAGCCTTTTTCACCTCATCATTTAATCATGCCAGCTATCATTTGGCTTTCTGCCATTTCAAATCTATGGACTGACTACATCTGGTCTGGGCTTCCAGGATGATATTTTTAAACAGTGTCCATCCCTGATGTACTCTTTACCTTTGTAGCTGCACTTTTCCATTTCTGTTCCATCCCATGTACAAGCTGATGCTGCTCCGGGAATGGGAGTCCCCGGAGGCGGGACGCCGAGTAGGTAGGGCTATGGACAAGCTCTACCCCCTTCCTGAGGACTGCTTGAATATGCTTTAGATGCCTAAGGTGGATTCCTCCGTCTCTGCAGTTACCAAGCACACCACCATAACGGCCTTGAAGGACATTCAGGACCGTAAGTTGGAATTTTATTTAAAGCACATCTTTGAATAAAAAAAAAAAAAAAAAAGCACATCTTTGAATTTTTGTCCCTCGGTGTTCGAGCGACAATCTGCAGCAGTCTCATGCAGTGGGCAAGCCTCAGATGGGTTCAGCAATTGCTCAGCACCCAAGTCTTCCTGTCTGCAGAGGCGGAGCAGGCAGATCGGCTAGAGGGCGCCATTGCGTATGGGACTGATGCCCTTTACGATCTTTTGAGAGTTCAAGCCAGAGCTATGGTCTCTGCTGTTTCGGCCAAGCGTCTCCTCTGGCTGAGGAATTGGTCTGCAGACGCTTCTTCTAAGGCGCAGTTGGGCACTCTCTCCTTCAAGGGTCAGTTGCTTTTTGGGGAGGACCTAGAGCAGCTTATTAAATCTCTGGGTGAAAATAAGGTTCACAAGCTGCCGGAGGACCGCCTGAAAAAGTCTAAGGTTTTCTTTCCCTCCGCACTCGCTTCAGAGGTCAACGTAGATATAACGCCAGAGCACGGGGCTCCTTTCCGAGAGGCAATGCTTCCAGATCCCAATCCTGGTCTCATTCCTTTCGGGGACGTCGACCCTTCCGGGATAGTAGCCAGCCACACTCAGCCACAAAGTCCTCCCCCCACTGAAATACGGCCGGCCCATTCCTCTGCTCTAAACTTAGGTGGACGGCTGTCCTGTTTCTCGAGGAATGGGCCAAGATAACAATGGATCAGTGGGTCCTAGAGGTAATAGAAAAAGGCTACGTGTTAGAATTTGCTCGAGATCTGCCGGACCTTCAGCTAATCTCCCCCTGCGGAAGTCGGAAGAGACCTGCGGTCGATCAGACCCTGAGCAGACTACTGGAGCTGGGTGCCATAGTCCCAGTCCCGCTGGAGGAGCAGGGGTCCAGCCAATATTCCATCTACTTCGTTGTACCCAAAAAAGAAGGCTCCTTTCATCTGATTTTGGACCTCAAGGTTCCCCATTTTCGAATGGAGACCCTGAGGGCATTAATGAGGCGGTTCGCTCAGGAGAATTCCTGGCATTGCTCGACCTCAAGGAGGCCTACTTACACATTCCGATTCGCTGCGACCATCAAAGGTACCTTCAGTTCGAGATCCTGGGCCAACATTTTCAGTTTCGAGCGCTCCCATTCGGTCTTGCCATGGCGCCACGCACGTTCACCAAAGTCATGGTTGTAGTGACGGTCTCCCTTCATCGAGACGGAGTGCTGGTCCACCCTTATCTGGACGATTGGCTCATCCGGGCTAAATCGGAGTCTCTCTGCAAGCTGGCAGTCAGCAGGGTCCTGACAGTTCTGACCTCCCTGGGGTGGATAATCAACTTTCCCAAGAGCAAGCTTCAGCCTTCCCAGACCCTGGAATTCTTGGGGGCGCGATTCGACACTCGAGTCGGCAAGGTTTTCCTTCCAGACACGCGGGCGCTCAAACTCAGGGGCCAAGTGCACAACTTTCTCTCGCTTGCCCTGCCCACAGCCTGGGAGTATCTCCAGGTTTTGGGGTCCATGGCCTCCACTATCGATCTGGTTCCTTGGGCTTTTGCGCATATGCGTCCGTTAGAGAGAGCTTTGCTGTCCCGCTGGAAGCCGATGTCAGAGCAGTTTTGGATGTCTCTACCGCTATCCGAGTCTACCGTCGCTGAGCTACAATGGTGGCTCTTGCCTGCACACCTCCTGAAGGGGGTGTCCTTTCAGATGCCACAGTGGATCGTTGTCACGACGGATGCCAGTCTCTCTGGCTGGGGAGCGGTATGCCAGTCCCCAGTTCAATCCCGCTGGCACATTAATCGATTGGAAGCTCGGGCAGTACGCCTGGCTCTCAAAGTCTTCCTCCCCTTACTCCGTCGCAAGGCAGTGCGGGTTCTCTCAGACAACTCCACCACGGTGGCCTACATCAATCAACAGGGAGGCACCAGGAGTCGCCTGGTGGCTCTGGAAGCCAGCAAGCTCTTCAGTTGGGCGGAGCGCCACCTAGAGTGCCTAGCAGCGTCCCACATCACAGGGAAAGAGAATGTTCAAGCCAATTTCTTCAGTCGCCAGCGGTTAGAAATCATCGGTGCAGTGTGCTGCGGCAGTCAAAAAAGCAAACAGAATGTTGGGAATTATTAGAAAAGGAATGATGAATAAAACGGAAAATGTCATAATGCCTCTGTATCGCTCCATGGTGAGACCGCACCTTGAATACTGTGTACAATTCTGGTCACCGCATCTCAAAAAAGATATAATTGCGATGGAGAAGGTACAGAGAAGGGCTACCAAAATAAGGGGAATGGAACAACTCCCCTATGAGGAAAGACTAAAGAGGTTAGGACTTTTCAGCTTGGAGAAGAGACGACTGAGGGGGGATATGATAGAGGTGTTTAAAATCATGAGAGGTCTAGAACGGGTAGATGTGGATCGGTTATTTACTCTTTCGGATAGTAGAAAGACTAGGGGGCACTCCATGAAGTTAGCATGGGGCACATTTAAAACTAATCGGAGAAAGTTCTTTTTTACTCAATGCACAATTAAACCCTGGAATTTGTTGCCAGAGAATGTGGTTCGTGCAGTTAGTATAGCTGTGTTTAAAAAAGGATTGGATAAGTTCTTGGAGGAGAAGTCCATTACCTGCTATTAAGTTCACTTAGAGAATAGCCACTGCCATTAGCAATGGTTACATGGAATAGACTTAGTTTTTGGGTACTTGCCAGGTTCTTGTGGCCTGGATTGGCCACTGTTGGAAACAGGATGCTGGGCTTGATGGACCCTTGGTCTGACCCAGTATGGCATTTTCTTATGTTCTTATGTTCTTATGATGTGTGGGAGTTATCAGACAAGGCGATGAATCTGATTGTCCACAGGTGGGGTCCTCCACTCCTGGATCTGATGGCAACATTGAAGAATGCGAAAGCGTCCTGGTTCTTCAGCCGCAGGAGGGAACATTGCGCGGAAGGAGTGGATGCGCTGGCCCTCAGACATTCTCCTATACGTGTTCCCTCCTTGGCCACTGGTGGACAAAGTGCTCAGAAGAATCGAGCTCCATCAGGGTCCTGTCATTCTAGTGGCTCCGGAGTGGCCTCGCAGACCATGGTTCGCGGATCTGGTAAAACTCGTAACGGACGGCCCTCTCCGCCTCGGTCATCTCCCCCACCTTCTTCTGCAGAGTCCCGTATTTTTCGATCAGGCGGATCGCTTCTGTCTAGCGGCCTGGCATTTGAACGGCGGAGGTTGATAAAGACGGGATATAAGGAAGAAGTTATATCCACTCTTTTGAGAGCCCGAAAACCGGCTACCTCTCTCACTTATGTCCGGGTATGGAAGGTGCTCGAGACTGCGTGTGCCGCTTCGGGAGTCTCGGCCGTAAGGCCCCGGTTTCCCAGGTCCTTTCCTTCTTCCAGAACGGTCTCTCTAAGGGTTTGTCTTTCAGTTCCTTGCGGGTGCAGGTCTCTGCTCTGGGCTCCCTCCTAGGCAACATTGACGGTTACTCCATAGTGGCGCATCCGGATGTCGTTCGCTTCCTTAAGGGGGACAAACATTTGAAGCCGCCGGTATAGGCTACTTGTCCTTCATGGAGTCTTAACTTAGTCCTGTGGGTTCTCTGCGAAGCTCCATTCGAGTCGCTGCGAAGAGCTACTCTTAAGGATTTGACCCTCAAAACTGTCTTCCTGGTCTCCATTTGTTCGGCCAGAAGAGTTTCTGAGCTTCAAGCTTTGTCGTGTAGGGAACCTTTTCTACGTTTCTCTGGTTCAGGGGTGTCGTTCAAGACGATACCTTCCTTCTTGCCAAAGGTAGTGTCTTCTTTCCTCGTCAGTCAGTAGAACTCTCGGCTTTTTCGTCTAAAGATATTGCAAGCACTCCGGAGGCTGATCTGCATCTCCTGGATGTGAAGCGGGTGTTACTCCGGTACCTCCAGGTTACGAATGAGTTCCGGGTCTCGGATCACCTGTTTGTCCTCTGGAGTGGCTCAAATAAGGGAAACAAGGCTTCAAAGACCACTATTGCACGGTGGCTAAAGGAAGCTATCGCGTCAGCCTATATTTGTAAGAGTCGACCGGATCCGGAAGGCCTAAAGGCCCACTCCTTACGTTCTCAAGCCACTTCTTGGGCGGAGAGTCAATCAGTCTCTCCGCAAGAAATATGTAGGGCAGCCACTTGGAAATCTCTGCATACTTTTGCTCGTCGTTACCGGCTGGACGTACAGGCTCCAGTTTGTGGCTCCTTTGGGCAGCAGGTTCTTCGAGCGGTACTGTCTCGGTCCCACCCTGTTTAGGGAAGCTTTGGTACATCCCACCGTCTGGACTGATCCGGGTACGTACAGGGAAAGGAAAATTGGTTCTTACTTGCTAATTTTCGTTCCTGTAGTACCACAGATCAGTCCAAACGCCCTCCCGTGCTAGATCTGCTCCGCTCGAAGTTCTTTATTCCTTTACAGGTTCTGGATCTCTGGATTATCTCTTACTATTATTAAAGGCACCGGAAGCATCTCACAGATGATAATGTGAATAAATCTTTATGCAAGAGCGTTGTTCATACAGAATTCTTTCAATTGTTCTGTTGTTCTATTATTCCATGTTTTCAATTTATCAGTTTTCTTTTTACTTGCTTGATCTTTGGGGAGTTATATCTGCTTTGAAAGTACTTTATACTGAAGGGATGCAGGGTAGGCTCTATCCTGATATGAGATACCCTTACAGTTTTGGTCTGTCTCCATCTGCTGGACAGGAGGCTCAACCCTCAGTCTGGACTGATCCGTGGTACTACAGGAACAAAAATTAGCAAGTAAGAACCAATTTTCCTTTAATTTTTTCCTCTTTTCCTCATTTTATCAAAGCCTCCCTTTTGAAAATTAAATGCTAGCGCAGTAGATTTACTTAATTTCCTCCCTCCAGTCAATAACTCAAATTTGATCAAATTATGATCACTGTTGCTAAGTGGGGCTCCACTAGAATTACCTCTCACATCAAATACTGCATTCCACTAAGAATTAGGTCTAAAATGGCTCTCCCTCTTGTGGTTCCTGGACCAGCTGCTCAATGAAGCAGTCATTTATTTCATCTGGAAACTTTACCTCCCTAGCAAGTCTTGATATTACATTAGCCTAGTCAATATTGGGGTAATTGAAATCTCCCATTATTACTGTGCTGCCAATTGTGTTAGCTTCTCTAATTTCCATTAGCATTTCATCATCCATCTGTTCATTTTGGCCAGGCAAACAGTAGATACCACCACTGCTTTACTCTTCCCCATCACACATGCAATTTCCAACCCTAAAGATTCTACTGTGCATTGTCTCCTGCAGGATATTTATCCTGTTGGATTCTGTGCCATCCCCCTCCCCCAAGTTGATCCACCCTCTTATTGCGATATAATTCCTGCCTTGAATTCACAGCAGGTTCCATGCATGGAGCCACATTCCTTCTGCGACCTTACTGTGGTCCTTAGCTTACAGCCACTTTCTTGCTATGACAGCAGTCCAGTTCCAGCTGTCACAGCGCTCTTGAAATCAATTACAAGCACCATGTTTAAAAATACAGGAAAAAGCCAGTTCTCTTAAAACAGATGATATTTTCAAACACATCACCTCCCTGTGTTAACCAATTAAAGGTTCTTTAAATGTAACTTATCATCCTGCTGCACAGGTTTACACTGCCTACGTGCAGATGGAGACAGAGGACACACTTTTACAGTAACTTGGTCACTAGCATATATGGTGGTGCAGCTTGGACCGAAGCCAATATTCTGTCTGCAGCAGATGGTATCAGTTCTGGACAGCTCTGGTCTGTTCATCTGTCTCCCAGGTTACCTGCAGACTAGTTTAGAGGGGGGGTAGCAAGGTAGCGCAAAAGTGGTTTTCTTGTCTCCTGGGGAGTTGGTTTTGTTTTCCCCTATTGAACCCCCTCCTCCTTTTTCCCTTGAAGTAGGGCCTAGAAAATAGCTCCCAGGTTCCCTTTGGGACCTGGTTGAGTCAAGGGCATCTGGGTATTCTTTCTTCCTGTTTTCTTGTTCAATTGTTCTATGTAAAGCCCCCTACTCTTTGGGCATTTAAAAGTTGTATGTAAACCGGATTGATTTTTATTTCCTACAAGAACTTCGGTCTATAAAAATTAAAAATAAATAAATAAATATAAAATTCTCAGGGCAAACCTTCTTTTTAAACTTCTGTCTCTGGCTAGAAATGTTTTCTCTTCTTATGACTGTAGCAGTAAAGCTGCTTGTGTAAAAAAAAAAAAAAAAAAAAAGAGCAGCAATTGTAGCTGCTGTTGGGGACTGTTGCATCTAAAGTTAAGCAACACCAAGTACTGCAAGGGGGTTCCATTGGCTGGTGACCTGGGCCCTGTGGTCCTTCTCCTCATGAGGAAAGGAAATTGGTAAGATTTCTTTATAAAGAACAATGCCAAATGCCCTTGTTCTCTTTATAATTCAAACGTATTTCTGAAGTGCTACTAGGGTTTCAAGCTTTTCAAAACTTCAACCACCATTCTGAATCTACAGAAGTCAAACAGTTGCTGTTTTATTAATTATCACATGCATAACACACAAACACCAGTACTGCATCCCTCTAGTATCATGATAGAAATGTAGCAGAAATGCAGACTCTTGCACAGGATTGCAATGATGTCATGGCAGAAATGCCACTGCATACTTAGAAGATCTGCTTTATCATTCATAAAAGACACATGTTTCATTGCACTTAACTATTATGGTTATAAGAGAACTAGTAGCCTAGTGGTTAGAGCAGTGGACTACAAACCAGGAAAATACCAGGGTTCAGATCCCACTGCTGCTCCTTGTGACATACGACAACTCACTTTACCCTCCATTGCCTCCGGTACAAACTTAGTGTCTCATTAATAAGCATTAGGCCCTTAGATTATAAGCCTTCTGGAGGTAGGGAAATCCTGTAGTACCCGAATGTATTCTGCTTTGAAGTACCAAAAAAGCGGAATATAAATCAGTGAAATAAATCTCAAGTTTAACTTGGAGCATAAGCAGGTTGTGATTCCTGGAAAAGTTTACTTTAACCACTGATTTCTCATCTAGTGGTTCCAGCCTCTAGACAAAATCCAACTGACAACTTAATTACTCAGTTCACAAATTATACTAAACTTGTATAAATGAATGTATGTTATAAGAGAACCCGGAGCCATTTAACAGTTCACAAGCGACCACAGATACCAGACATTCCCCTGATGTAGCACCTTGAAACATGAATTTGTCAGGACTTTATTGCTTCAAGATAGGTATAATCTATGAAACCTTATTGTTTGAAGATGTCAAATTTTTCAAAATTTTTAATGCTATTGTGAACATAGCATATGTGTATATATAAAAGGGTCACAGGGTAGTTTTGCACAATTAAGAATTTTGTTCCTTAAAAATTTTCTCAAAAAAATGGACTGATAATTACAATTGCCACAGTCCAAAAGCATGAAATTTAAAGTGCCTGGGTCTGGCTTCTGAAAGTCCTTTAATAATATAATATATACCGTATTTGCCTGCGTATAGGACGCGGTGGCGTATAAGACGCACCCCCTTTTGTCTACACATTTTTAAGGAAAAAAGTTAGAAAATGTGTTTTTCCTTAAAATTGTGTAGACAATTAAAATTCCCTTGCTTCGGCAAGCCCCTTTTGCCCAGCACTGGCTAATCGGGGAACGAGGGCACGGAGAAACAACTTTTACAGCTTCCGGAGGTGAGGGGAGTGACTCGGGGTGTGAGGGTGCGGAGAATCAACTTTTATAGCTTCCAGAGGTGAGGGGAGTGACTCGGGGGGGAGCGAGGGCACAGAGAATCAACTTTTACAGCTTCCAGAGGTGAGGGGAGTGACTCGGGGAGCGAGGGCACGGAGAATCAACTTTTACAGCGTCCGGAGGTGAGGGGAGTGACTCGGGGGGGAGCGAGGGCACAGAGAATCAACTTTTACAGCTTCCAGAGGTGAGGGGAGTGACTCGGGGAGCGAGGGCACGGAGAATCAACTTTTACAGCTTCCGGAGGTGAGGGGAGTGACTCGGGGGGGAGCGAGGGCACAGAGAATCAACTTTTACAGCTTCCAGAGGTGAGGGGAGTGACTCGGGGAGCGAGGGCACGGAGAATCAACTTTTACAGCGTCCGGAGGTGAGGGGAATGACTCGGGGAGCGAGGGCACGGAGAATCAACTTTTACAGCTTCCAGAGGTGAGGGGAGTGACTTGGGGACGAGGGCACGGAGAATCAACTTTTATAGCTTCCGGAGGTGAGGGGAGTGACTCGGGGAGCGAGGGCACATTGGCTAATCGGGGAGCGACAGCGTGGGAAATCCAAATTTACAGCGTGGGGGGGGGGGTGACACGGTAGTGCCCTCACTATCCAACGCCACCGCGTCACACACACACCCCCCCCCCCCCCAGGACGCTGTAAATTTGGATTACCGGCGCATAAGACGCACGCCTTATTTTTCACCTATTTTCAGGGGGGGGAAAGTGCGTCCTATACGCCAGCAAATACGGTATTCATTTATACAAGTTGCAGTGATTTCCAAACTTGCAAAACTTAGTGGCTTATTGTTTTTGAACTTAATTAGAAAAAATTTTTGGGTACAACTGCAGCTTTAAAGTATTTTACATGCAGAATCTGACCTGTTTTAACAGATAGTCTCTGGGAATGGAGATAAGGGGGAAACTTTATAGAGAAATGAAAGAACAACACGAGTCCTGTACTGCACTGTTTTCCAACCGTTTGAAGCCCATTAACAAAAATGTGTGGCACACCAGTCTCCACAGGGCAGGCAGTACAGATATGGAGAGGACTCATATGGTCAAAAGAGCTAGAGAAGCACTAAAAGCTCTACCAGTCTCTTCCAAAATTTTAAAATGAGGAGAGAGGGAGCGGAGAGAACAGATGAACTTGCCACAAAGGGCCAGTTCCCTTTATGTACAAGTGCAGAAGAAGGAAGTCGTCGATATGTTGCAGGCTGCCAGTTCAGTTAGTTACCTTTAGCTGCCAGAACTCCTCCACTGCTGCTGCTCCCAACACTCAGAATAAGTCACATACGGTGATCAATGCATGCTCTCCCTGTCTCACTTAGCCTGGGGATAAGATATGTGCGAGAAGAACTTAAAGGGGAAAGATAAGGAGGTGCTGAATGCACTGCATGTACCGAATACAATGAGGCCCAGCTCTCCATGCCCTTAATGCTGCCTATTAATTAGGGCTCATGCTGTAACTAGGAAGAAGAGACATGACATGCATGATTATACATGTTCTCAGAAACAAATGCCTACATATTTAGAACTCGCCACTGATGACTCTTGTTGCTGTGATATGCTGAAAACAGACTCCAGGTGCTGGTCTGGATCTGTGCATTTAAGTAGTGGTAACGTTTATGTGGTATACTAGTATGCCATGCTACACTGACTGGCAAACACTGCTTTACTGTATAATGGAAAGTCAGTGGGGTAGGTAGTTTGTCAGAATAAAGATTTGAAAGTTCAGACTTCAGAAGAGGTCAGAATAAGCTTGAAGACCCTCTCTGTGAATGCTAGGAAGTCTGTGCAGAAAGATGAGTGGTCTTGGTTGTAGGGGCTCTAAAGAGATTATTTTTCTTTTTCCATTGATAATCAGGCTGAATTAGCCATGCTCATTAGGTGATGTCATGTGCGACACATGATGCGGAGCTGTCTCTCAAAGTCAATAAAGTTTTGGCCTACTGGGCATGTGCAGGGCTTCCCTCACAAATGGCCGTTCTAGAATTCTCCTTAATATTTTTTCATCTGTGCATCATAGAAACTTAGAAATGATGGCAGAAGAAGACCAAACGGTCCATCCAGTCTGCCCAGCAAGCTTTCACACTTATTTTTTTTTCATACTTTTCTGTTACTCTTGTCCCTTTAAATAACTTTTTTGGTTCTATTTCCCTTCCACCTCCGCCATCGTAGATAGCAGTGCTGGAGCTGCATCTAAATGAAGTATCTAGCTAATTGGTTTGGGGTAGTAGCCGCCGTAAAAAGCAAGCTACTCCCACGTTTGTTTACCCAGCATGTGCAATTTAGTCCTTGTTGGTTGTTGTCTGAATATAAATCCTCTTTTCTTCATTCCCCCTGCCGTTGAAGCAGAGAGCTATGCTGGATATGTATCTGCACGGACTCATGGATTATCTCTCTTCAAAATTTGATTTTTCTCCTCAATCTTCACTAACCAGCAATCCCACAAAAGCACGTTTCAGTTGTATCATGACGTCCCGACCAATTTCAGGACTTAAATATTGTTTGTGCAGGCACATTCGGTCTATAACAGATGGTCACAATTATGCCTGGAGCCAGAGCACGATCAAGCAAACTGAAGCAATTGTGGTCGCATGATGCAGAGGGCCCAGCATCAATGGGCCGAAAAAATAGCCCGGCTAAGATTGGAAGAAGACACCTCCCAACAGTGGATTTGCAAAGCTGGATTAGCGCTCAACCCATATAGTGGCCCAAACCACTATGACACACAACACAAGTGCAATGCACACTATAGTGTACAATTCCAGTAGCTCCATCATGTCAATGTAAAACACTGGCACGACACACAAGACGATGTGCCAGTCTAAGGGCTCGACTCTCATCAATACAAGCTCGTAAAGAGTCACAGAACACAATGCGTGAAACACTGTCATGAGTCTGAGTCACCAAACATCGGTGCAGAACTGTCCAGCACAAATTTCTACGGAGAAACCAATGCATGCCAAAAACACAAAAAGCCACAAAGGATCTTTAATAGCCCCTCCGGTCACCATGGGATTGTCCACACACCAAGAGGGCACAGACACCAAGAAGCCATTCTTCCAGCTCAACTCATTCAGAATGTTCCAGATCTCGTTCCTCATGATTCTCATGGACAACCTGATGACCATGTTCTATGTGAACAAACAAGGGGGCACTTGATTGTAGATCTTCTGCACAGAAGCCTTACAAATTTGGGAATGGGCTTAACGTGCCAATGCGACACAGGCTGCCTACCTACCGGGTATTATGAACACAGACCAACCGACCAACTCAGGATTTTCCAACTGCACAAATGGTTGTTATTCCAGACAGTAGCCAACAACCTCTTCCATCGATGGGGCCGACCATGGATAGACCTCTTGGCCACAGAACAAAATAGAAATGTACGATGGTTCTGCTTGATATGTCCCAGTCCGCAGTGGGAAACAGCAGATGTCTTCCTAATGTCATGAACAAAGGGTCTGCTTTACGCTTTTCCTCCGCTACCACTACTTTCCAAGATGGTACAGAAAAACATACCAGACCGAGCCAGGATGATCTTAATAGCTCCTGCGTGGTCACGGCAACCATAGTATGCGTACATCATACATTTATCGACAAGCCCCCCCGGTAGTCCTGGGCTGTGATCCAGACCTATTAACTCAAGAGGGAGGGATACCTCCTCCATCCATTACACTCATCTCTAAATCTAACAGCATGGATGTTGAACAGAGGCTATAACCCATTGAGACCTGCTGGTGCACATTCAAGAAGTACTGCTGTCAGCAAGGAAACCCTCCCATGAAGGAATTACCCATTCAAGTGGCAACATTACTTCTGATGGTGTGCACAACATTCTATTAAAAACAAACCGGAAACCGATCCAATATTGCAAGTAGCGACCAAACGGAGAGGATTGGTACACACCAAGTGAACTTTATTGAGAAAAAATGCCCGACTCAGGCCGAGTTTCGCTCAATTCTAAGCTGCTTCAGGGGCTAATATAAAAACAGACAAAATAAATATAACCAAATGACCCATCTGTAACTGGTTCAAAAATATAGACAATATAGACATAAATACACCAAACACTGATAATTGGAACACAATAATAACAGAAATGATTTAAAGGAAAAGACACATATACAGAGAAATTGTAGTTTACCCTTAGCTACACTGTAGTCACATGCTCTCTTTATTTTTTATATGAAATATATAATGTGGTCCGTATGAGGGATAGTTGTGAGTGTCAGCAACCTTGAGCTAACATAAAAATACAAGGTACCTATATATGTAATATAAATAACAATGTGAAAATAAAATGTAAAAATATTAATCTACTATTTTCTATAGGTGTACAATCAGATAAAGGCTAAAAACTGTCTACCTGTTGGAGTCAGTGGTATCTGTTAGTAATTGATTCAACTGGCATCAATTCAGTAGTTTGCTAATACACCTTTGTTACTACTGTGCAACCTTCACAGACAGGCGAATATGTACTGTAGGCATGTCTCCTTTTCAAAGCCTTTTAAACCGCGACAAATCCTGCCTGTAAATTAGGGTGACTTAAATATATTTAAAACGTATTTTAAAAAGGAAATAAACTAAAATTACCAATCAAGGATGTGCACAATAGTCACATGTGAACCAAAAAACTAAATATTCAACAGGTTATTTATTGGTAAAAATAATAGTAATAAAACAGTGAAATAAGAATAATCAAATAGGAGATTAAAATTAAAATTATGATGGGTATTTTAAAAACAGGAATAAAATCTAAAAATATAGGTACCATCAATTATAAAAAATTGTGTAAAGTTAAAAAATGTATTAAAAAGGTTGCTTGTAAACACAACTAGGAAGTGACCTGTATTAATAAACCACCATTATAAAAACCCAGTAAAATCAATTTCATGGTTAAGACCATTAGGTAAAAGAGTATTAAAATCATATATGAATTTCTGTTCTAATCGCAAGAGGTTCTTATCAAAGTCTCCACCTCTCCAATTTTTGCTTAATTTCTTAATGGCACAGAACCTGTAATCTTCAAAAATGTGACCTACTTCAATACTATGGGCAACTAAGGGTTTTCCTTCTGCCTTTCTGTTTACTGCACTCTTGTGCTCAGTTAGGGGTGGATTTTAGAAAAGAACGTCCGCGTGTACTTTTGTTCGCGCACAAGCAAAAGTACGCTGGATTTTATAAGATGCGCGTGTAGCTGCGTGTATCTTATAAAATCCGGGGTCGGCGCGCACAAGGGGGTGCACATTTGTGCACGCCGAGCCCTGTGTGCGCTGCCCGTTCCCTCCCTCCACCTTCCCCTACCTAACCCACCCCCCCAGCCTTATCTACACCCCCCCCCCCCCACACCTTTATCGCGAAAGTTACACCTGCCATTCGGCTGCCGCTGCGCGATTCCCCGGCCCGGGAGCGATTTTGGAGACTTCGGCCACGCCCCCGGGCCGGAACCACGCCCCTCCAGAACGCCCCTGAATGTCGCGCCGCCCCCCCCCCCCCCCCAGCAAAGCCCCGGGACTTGCGCGAGTCCCTGGGCTTGCACGCGCCACCGAGCCTATGCAAAATAGGCTCGGCGCGCACAGGGGGGGGGTTTAAAGGGTTACGCGCATAACTTTCGCGCGTAACCCTTTTAAATATACCCCTTATTCTTTTGTTCAGAGTTCTGATAGTCTTACCTACATACATTTTTTTGCACGGACAGATAGCTACATAAGCAACTCCCTCACTTCTACAATCAGTAGAGCAATCCAAAGTGTATTCTTTTTCCTAGTATCAATTTTAAGACTCTTGGTCTTCATATTAACATTACATACGCTGCACCGTCCACAAGGTCTGTAGCTGGCTGGTCTTATATCTATAGTTCGTTGTACAGGTAAGGATGAAGGTGATAAAATATCTTTCAAATTTCTGTCTCTTTTATTAGCTGTCATCACTTGCCTTTCTTTAAATACCGGTAAAGTCTGTAAAATGTGCCAATGTTTTTTCAGAATTTTGCTAATGTCATTAGTCAGACATGTGTATGTCAATGGGCAGACAATTTTAGTGTTTTTGCTTTTTGCTTTTGAGATCAATAGTGTGGATCGGTTGTGGTCAGATGCACGGACAAAACTACTGTATGCAAATCTTTGGATATCCTCGTTCTATAAATCTCATCTTCATTTCAGCTGATCTGTTTTGAAATGTCTTTTCTTCAGTGCACAATCTTCTCAATCTTAAAAATTGTGTATAAGGTAAATATATATATGGTCCCATTGTATCGCACTTTTATTTATTTATTTATTTATTTATTTATTTATATATATCCTTTTTTAGTGATGTCCTTTTTATTTATATTTTTTTAATGTTCCCCTCTAGTTATTATTCGTTTTTAAACTACCCTATTTACAGGCAGGATTTGTCGCGGTTTAAAAGGCTTTGAAAAGGAGACATGCCTACAGTACATATTCGCCTGTCTGTGAAGGTTGCACAGTAGTAACAAAGGTGTATTAGCAAACTACTGAATTGATGCCAGTTGAATCAATTACTAACAGATACCACTGACTCCAACAGGTAGACAGTTTTTAGCCTTTATCTGATTGTACACCTATAGAAAATAGTAGATTAATATTTTTACATTTTATTTTCACATTGTTATTTATATTACATATATAGGTACCTTGTATTTTTATGTTAGCTCAAGGTTGCTGACACTCACAACTATCCCTCATATGGACCACATTATATATTTCATATAAAAAATAATGAGAGCATATGACTACAGTGTAGCTATGGATAAACTACAATTTCTCTGTATATGTGTCTTTTCCTTTAAATCATTTCTGTTATTATTGTGTTCCAATTATCAGTGTTTGGTGTATTTATGTCTATATTGTCTATATTTTTGAACCAGTTACAGATGGGTCATTTGGTTATATTTATTTTGTCTGTTTTTATATTAGCCCCTGAAGCAGCTCAGAATTGAGCGAAACTCGGCCTGAGTCGGGCATTTTTTCTCAATAAAGTTCACTTGGTGTGTACCGATCCTCTCCGTTTGGTTGCTACTTGCAACATTCTATTAACCCATTCTCATATAAACTTAAAAGATTGTTAGCCTGTCTTCATCACTTTTCACAGTCAAGCTAGCAACTGCCTTAATCCGAGTGCACCTAAGAGCAATAGCTTCTTACCACCAATAAGACAAAGGAACACCACTTTCCACACACCTTGCTCATATCTTGCTTCATGAAAGGTCTTCTTCATCTATACCCTCCCATGAAGAAACCACTGGTTCTGTGCGATATCTGTCATTCTTGCCTTATTGATGAAATTTGAACCACTTGAGTCATCCACAATATGGAAAGTACTCTTTCTAGTAGTAGTTACTTCAGCAAGGAGGGTGAGTGAACTTTGAGCTTTAGTTCACTTTGCACCTTATCTCCAATTCATCCATGCCAAAGTAGTGCTCCGACTGCATCCTGTGTTCTTACCAAAGATGGTATCACCTTTTCATTTGAATCAAAACATCTTCCTTCCAACATTATTTCCACGGCCACATAAGCATGACTATGAAAAAGAACAGCACACTCTGGACTATAAACGAGTCCTTTAAGAGAAGAGTATAGGCTTATAGGAAAACTTCACAACTGTTTGTTTTGTATGATTCCAACAGACAAAATGCATGCTTTCAAATTGGATAACGGCCTGCATTCAACACTGCTATGCAAAGCATTCCCTACTACTTGATGAGCCAGACAAGGCACATCAAGGGCATGTAACAGCAGCTTCCATTTCACACCTGAAAGAGGTAGCCATAGAAGAAATATGCAAACTCGCATCATGGTTGTCCATGTATACTTTCACGTTGACGAATCTGCCGCTTCCGACAGCTCAGTCAGTCAAGTGGTGCTAGACCGGTCTATAGACTCTTAAACCAGGTGTCCAAAAAGGAGTCCGGATTCCAAAAAAATAAAGAAAAGAAGAAATGAACAATCATATAAAAACATAGATTCACTAACACTGCAACTCTTAGCTTGGGACTCCCCAATGAGCATGACTAATTCAGCCTGTTTATCGATGTTAAAAAAGCAAGTTTGCTTAACATAAATGATGTTTTCAGTAGATGGCAGGATGAATTAGCCATTCGAAATATGCCCCTTCCTCCCTAGACAGTAACTTCTACTATGTCATAGATTAGCTTTGAAACAAATTGAGGGGAGTTCTGAAACAGCCGTTAATGCAGGAAGTCTTATGCATGCCTAATAGGCCAAAACTTTATTGACTTTCAGAGACGGTTCTACATCGTGTCCCGTAGATGACGCCACCCAATAAGCATGATTAATTCATCCTGCTATCTATGGAAAACACTGATTACAGTAAGCAAACTTACTTTTATAAGTGAATCCAATGGGTTAGAGCCTGATAGTCATATAGCAGTCATGTGTATCAGGACAAACACACCTGTTTTACTCTTGGAATATTCTGTTGCTTAGAAATTCTGGGCCGTGAGGTACTGTCAGCAATGAATTGTCTTATTACATAATAGCCAGCACATGTTCTTCTCTTGATAGTTCTTGTCAATGAATACCTGTGATGTTTTATTTAAATAATCTCTTCCTGTTTGTTAACACTCTCGTGGTGCATTTAGGTTTATGTACGGTTAAGGCCGTTCTTCAGAGAATTCCTTGAACGCATGTCTCAGCTGTATGAGGTAAAAATATTCTTGTAAATATCTTCTTTGCTACAAATACAATGAGTTGTAGTTGCAGAAGGAGATTAACTACCTCATAAAGATCACAGGGAAGAGCCCTACCTTGTCTGTAAATAACTATTTTGTTCATTTTGTAAACCTGCAAAGTAAATGTGTGTATATGAGAGCTGAGAATCTTTGGGCTGTTAAGGCCACTTTATGCCAAGTTTTCTCCTTCTTACAGGAATATTCAGGGTCAGTAAAATATGTTTGAAAATGTCTAAAATACAAAACAGGTTTGCCGCTATAGGTGCGATACAGAGGGAGTTATCCTTTTGAAGAGTTGATTCAAGGATAATTGCTCGAGATGTGATAGGGTATGCATATCCTCTGATTTTGGAGTTAAGGGGATTAGGTTTGGGGAGGCTTGGGTAGATTAGTATATTGTACGTTGGTAGTTAGATGGGAGGGGAGGGATGGGGTTGGGAGATTAGTATATTGTACGTCGGTAGTTAGATGGGAGGGAAGGGATGGGGTTGGGAGATTAGTATATTGTACGTCGGTAGTTAGATGGGAGGGGAGAGATGGGGTTGGGAGATTAGTATATTGTACGGCGGTAGTTAGATGGGAGGGGAGGGATGGGGTTGGGAGATTAGTATATTGTACGTTGGTAGTTAGATGGGAGGTGTGGGAAGACTCCAGTGAGGGAAGTATTTCATTCTTCTTTAGGGTTTTTTATTTTGGGGGGTGGGACCAGAAGGACAGCAGGATGAGATTTAAATGGTCTTTGTGTTCAGAAGGGAAGGGAGGCCTGTGGTGATCCTGCCTGCAAGTGTGGGCCCTTTCGGAGCAATGTGGTGACCACGGAAAGAAGGGAGAAAACCCGCTGAGGTTTCTGTGCAGCAGCTCTAGGGGAACATAGGGCTGGCTCCGGGGTCTGCAGCAGTCTCCACCGGTCATGGTACCAGTTGCTGATCCCCCCTCGTGGGTCCAAGGAAGATCTGGCCACCCCTCTTTCCTCCTAGTCAATGTTGGCAACATTCAAGGAGGAACTGGAATCCAGCTAATGGTGGAGTGGGAGCTGCAGGGCTTCAGTCCCGCAGCACCGACGGAGCCAGCTCCGCCCAGGCTCATACCACTTCTGGATAATCTGTGTGCTCATCGGTGCTTTACTGACACAGCTGGCATTGGTTCCCAGAACGACACCAGTGCCTGGCGGGGCACCGAAGCCTCCCCTTATCATTACAGTGGTTGTCGCCAGTTCCTCTTCCGAGGAAGCTCTGCCGAAGCCGGCAGAGACACTGAGGCCAGCAGTCCACCATCCAGTTTCATAAGTGAAGTGCCTGTACCTCTGGATGTCAGCCAAGCACCTAGGGCCCCATCCCCTGTGGCATACAGTGAGGATGAGGGTCTCTACGACTCCTGGGGAAATGATCAGATGGAATACTCTTCCAAGGATTTGGATGGTCTCCAATCAGATCCTTCTTCTCCAGAGGAGCAGAGAAGGTCCCCACCTGAGGACTTGACCTTTGAAGGCTTCATCAGGGTGATGGTGGAGGCCATCCCATTCCAGCTTTTGATTGAAGAAAACTTCAGGTACAAAATGCTTGAGGTTTATCAGTACATGGAGCTTCCTAAGGAGATCATGGCGGTCCCGGTACAGAAGATCCTTACGGAATTGCTGCTGAGTATATGGGAACATCCCCTCACTGTGCCTCCCATGAATAAAGAAGGTGGACGAGGTTTACCTCGACCAAAAGGCTGCTAGATTCAGTAAGCGTCAGCTGCCCCACCAATTGGTGGTGGTCAAATCCACACTCGAGGGCCAAGCGTTCTTAGACCCATATACAGAGCTTTGGACGCTCTTGGGAGGAAGGTGTTCCAAGGCACCATGCTTACTGCCTGTATCGCTGCCTACCAGCTCTTCATGAGCCAGTACTCATGGGACATGTGGAAGCAGGTGGTGGCTAAGCAGCTGCCTCAACAGCAGCAAGACACCCTCATGTCACTGGTGTACAAGGGCTAGGAGTGGAAAATACGAGGTCCGTGCAACCTACAATGTTTTCGAAATGACATCGAGAGTGTCTGCAGCGGGAATCAGCGCCCGCAGACTGGCACTCCGTAACGTCGTCCTCATCCAGGAGGTCGTTGAGGCAGAGGCCCAGGAAGTCTTTCTTTTGCCAAAAGGAAGTACTATCCTCTGCCTCCTCAATCCCATGTACATCATCAGAGCTCCCGCGGCCATTCCAGGCAGCAGAGAGCTCCCAAGCCCCAGCCATTTCCTCAGTCAACTCCGGGTATGGGGTTTTACCTGGGCTGTAGGGAGCGTGATCCAGTTACCCGTACCCAGGACGATGGACCTCCAGTCAGGGGCAGGCTGTGGGTTATTTGCAAACTGGTGGCCCAGTGTAACCTTGGACCAGTGGGTTTTGTTCATCTGCCAGGGGTACCAATTAAACCTATTGGGTGTCCTGCCAAATTGCCCTCTGTCCCCATTTTGGGGGCCAGAAGCACATCAAGAGGTGCTACAGATGGAGCTCTCCTCCCTCGTAATGGTCAGAGTGGTCAAGCCCTACTACGTTCCTCTCAGCGAGGCCTTCAAGAAATTCCGTCTCCACATGACTCGTGAATGTACATTTTTTAGTGGCAGAACCAACCCTCTGGAATTCGTTTCCAGTAGACATTAGGCAGTGCGATTCTCTTAAGACCTTTAGAAAATGAATTAAAACCTTTCTTTTTAAATCAGCTTTTTTTTAGTGGCAGCAGCAGCAGCTGCCTCTTACCAGGATAAATACTGACTTATCTGGCTATCTGGCGCGTTTCACAGCTAGATAAGTATTTGTCCAGCTAATTAATGGCGAACCACATCAGATAGCCAAATAAGTCAGTATTTATCTGACTGCCACCGCTTACCCAGATAAGTCAGTACATATCCAACTAAAATTTCCAAACTTTTTTTTCCATTTTCTTTTCTCCTTTTCGAAGGGTTTTAAGTGCCAACACAGTAGCACTGAAAATTTAACTCTGGTTTGTTTCCAGTGCTAAAAAAAAGGTGTGCTGACCAAATGTAGTCTGCATTGGAGAGTACAGCTTAATGCCCTCATTTGCATGGGATTCCCATGCGAGAGTGCTAAGCAGTAATTCCCATTTAGGAACTCGCATTTTCTGCACACAAAACTCCTTGCTGCATTCGCAATATGTTTTACGCAGAGAAAAAGCACATTCAAGTACAAGCAGAAAGATGCATTTGACTGAATGCACCTTTCTGCGCTGGCCTGTCAGTCTCAAATTTACCACCATTGCTCTTCTTAATACTTGCATTGTGCCAAAGAGAGCTTCCTTCTGGAGTTTGTAAGATGTAAAAGTCTTCACACCCTTGTACATTTTCCACATTCTGCTAAATAATACAAATCAAAATGCATTAAAGTAGGAGCTTGTTTCACTGATCTCCACAACATACTCTATAGTAGTATTGTGAAAGAATAGTTATAGAAATACTTGAAAGGTAATTAAGAATAAAAAACCAAAAAGTCTTGACTGCATAAGTCTTCACATTCCTTGACTCAATACTTGGTAGAAACACCTTTTGCAGCAGTAATGGCCATTAGTTTATTTACCATAAGTATGTACCAACTTTGCACAGCAGGGTGGTGCAGTTTTTGCCTATTCTTCTTGGCAGAAAAGCTCAAGCTTTTTCAAGTTGGCTGGAGATCATCTGTGGATTGCAGTCTTTGTCTTGCCATAGATTTTCTATTGAATTCAGGTCTGAGCCACTCAAGGATATCCCTTAAGCCACACTTGTTGCTTTTGCTTTGGGCGTATGATAGAGTTCTATAAAATGAGTGGATTGGAACGGTTGTTTACGCTTTCCAAACGTATAAAGACTAGGGACCATGCAATGAAGTTATTATCTAAGACAAATACTAGTAAATACTTTTTTACTCAATACATAATTAATCTTTGGAATTTGTTGCTGGAGGATGTGGTGAAAGATGTTATTGTAGCTGGGTTTAAAAAAGGTTTTGACATCCCTGGGATAATCAACATAAATCTTTCAACCTTTTGGGATTCTGCAAAGTACTTGTGACCTGGATTGGCCACTGTTGGAAACAGTGTGCTGGGCTTGACAGACTTTTAGTTTGACTCAGCATGGCAAAACCTATGTTCTTATAATCTTATCATTGCCCTTCTAAAAGGAGAATCTGCTCTGTGGCTGACTGGAATAGATTTTCCTCCAGAATCATCTTTCTCTCAATTTTCACAAGCCTCCCTACAACATAATGTTGCTACAGCCTTGCTTTACTGTAGGTATTGTGAAAGAAGGATGATGTGCTGTGTGTGTTACCCATCTCATCGCTTAGCACTGAGACCACAACCTCCCACTTTAGTCTCATCACGTCACAAAATCTTCTTCAACATGAATGCAGTCTTTCCTAAGTGGAGGGTTTTCTTTTTTTTGGGGGGGGGGGTTGCAGATGCTGTACAGTATGTCATGGTTTTTCTTCATCTGTGTCTTTCTTCTTGCCACCCTACCCTACAGGCCATGTTTGTGGAGTAGTCTCTTATATTTATTTATTTTTCATTTTTATATACCGGTGTTCCTGTATAAAATACAAATCACATCGGTTTACATTGAAACAATAAAACAGAGAATTTAATTCACCCGTAGGTGGTACATGGAACAAGGGGTGCATGAAACTTGGGAGGGGGAAACTATTCTGGCTAAGTTATGGATTGGTCCGTAATAACAATCATAAAACAAACTAGGAAGGGGGAAACTATTCTAGGTAAGTTATGGATTGGTCCATAAAACTATTCTAGCTAAGTTATGGATTGGACCATATAACTATTCTAGCTAAGTTATGGATTGGTCCATAAAACCAATCAGACAGTTACCTGAATCAAGTAAACTGTGTAATGGTAATGGAGAGTAGATAAAACAAAACAGCTTGTGAGGGTGACAATCAGTAACCTACGATAGTGAAAAAACTAGTGGGGTACATCGTGCCTGGAACGACCTTAAGTAGCTCAATAAGTGATAGTGATCAGAGGAACGAGCAAGCTGGATGCGGGCAAGGGGCTTATGTTCCTGGAAAGGCTTGGCAGAAGCCTTTCCAGGTTATACTGGGTCATGTATAACTGGTAAGAGGCAATGTGAGATATGAGCATTGAGCCATGGAAGACATGCCTGCCAAAAGCATCCAGGGATTTTTGTTCGTTTCCTGGAGGTATGGAGGAATGAGATTTTGAACGTCGTGCCTTCTTCTGGGCTGATTCAACAACAGAGTGATGATCTAACTGTGACTTTTGGAACCCAGGAGCTGACTGCACAAGATAAGGTGGCATCTGTCTTGCGGTTGACAGGTGGAACCGAACATGGGTGTTCCCAGTTTCTCTTCAGGAGATCAAGCAGGATTTCATGAATAGGTATAGACATGATTTCCTTAGGAGCATCTAGAAATTGGAGTACTTTCAGCATCTTGTGCCTAGAGTCCTCTTCTGTCTGAAGTTGAAAAGGAATGGTTTCAGACATTTCCTTGATGAAATTAATAAAAGACAGATCTTCTGGTGGAGAACATAGTCTTTCATCTGGGGGAGAGGGCTCTGATGGTAGATCATCTGTATCTTGGGATGAATCATCGGTCCAAGGATCATATAGCTGATCTCCAGCACCTAGTGGGTCTTCAGCGTGGAGAAATGGTGCTAATCCTGAAGGACCAGGCCTAGGCATCGGTGGCATCGATGGAGGCACCGAGGGGACCGGTGACATCGATGGTCGAGTCGGTGGTAAATTCCCAGACTGTGGAATGGGTATCAGTGTTTCCTCATTATCCGATGATAATGGAATCTGTGTGAAAGGCACCGGAGCTACTGGTGCTCTTGGTTCCATCGGTGGAAGGGCAGCCACGCAGTGTGAGCGCCACGGGAATCGGATCGGTGACCGACTCAGGGGCCGGTACCAGCTTCGATGGAGGTTGGAAGCCCTGAAGTGCTTTACCGATGGCCTCTTGGATCATTCGATCCAATTCCTCGCGGAAGCCTGGGGTGTAGAACCTCTGCACCGGAGTAGGAGGCAGTACTGGGCGTAGCTGGAGGGTCCACCGGTGAAGGTGGAATCGCGGATCTCAGCACCACTGAAGGTGGGGAACGCCACTGTGACCCGGTCACAGAAGAGGATGGGGCTTCTTTGTTGGTGGCTCTGTCGATGCCGAGGACTTGCCTGGATCGGCGGACTGAGCCTTGCGATAACAGTGTCAACATTTTTCACTATGATCTCCTCGGTCCTTTTCTTGAGGAGGCAAGGAGGGAATAGACACTTTTGGAATCGTCGATGCCGGTCGGGCAGCAGTGGTGTTCGGTGCTGGCGAGAGGTCGATGGCACCGGCTCGGACAAAGTTGAAGCTATCGATGGAGTCAGGGTTTTTGACTGAAAGAGAAACTCCATTTTCTGTAAACGAGCCTTACGGCCCTTCAGTGTCATTTGGGCACATTTGGTGCAAGTTAGGACATCGTGGTTGGACCTCAAACACATAACACAGACCTTGTGCGGGTCAGTGATGGACATTGTTCGAGTACAGTCGGGGCACGACGAAAACCCGACGCCATGATTCAGACAAAAATTTAGCCACTGTGCGGTCGATGGTCGTTAGGCCCTGAAGGGATAACTCGACGGGAATCGACCGCAACAAGGATAAAACCTTACCTTTCGACCACAGAGTATGGATATCGATATGGGGACCCCTATGGGGTAGAATCTTTTTGAAATTTTGAAAGAAGTTCTGTGAGGAAAATTCCTGTCAGGAATCTCAAGAGAGTTCCTTAACCTGTGTGGCTACTGCTGTGCGGAAAAAAGAAGAGTGAAGGGGGACCCCTGCTGGCTGCAGGGTTGGTGCATTGCTGGGCATGCCCAGTAGGTGCCAGTCAAAGTTCTAGAAAAAGTGTTCCGTGATTGGGCTCCATCCTGTGATGTCACCCATATGTGAGGACTAACATCCTGCTGTCCTGTGAGAACACCTGTTACAGGTAAGAACTCTGCTCTCTGAAGGTTCAGGTGACAGCAGAGGGCGATTGGGCAGTGTTTCAATAGCGGCTTGTCTCAGTTTGTTCACGCTGTTTGAAAAGTTTGAAGCCTCCTTTTATGTCTTTTGTTCCTCAATGGAATCTTAATCTTGTGTTGTGGGCCCTCCTTTTAAGCCATTGAAACATGTTTCCTTTAAGGACTCTCTCTTCTGTGCCATTTCTTGTATTCTGGAGCTTGGAGCCTTGTTTTGCCACAGTTCTTTCCTCCTCATTTCTTCAGATGCAATCACTTTTCAGCCGATACCATCCTTTCTTATAAATGTCAGTTCAGCTTTCCACATCAGACAAGCTTCTCTTCTGACTTTCTATTGTGAAAATGGCAGAAACAAATTCAGATCCCTCAGATGTCTGGATGTCTGTTGGTTGCTACTTTGTTCTCTTTGTAAGGGGGAAGCTGCTTCCACGTTGGATTAAGGAGGCGATTGTGTTATCTGGCAAGAAGCCTGCCGGGTTTGTACAAGAGCGCAGTGGGCACTTACGCCTGTGGACATTGGCAGGGAAGCCTTGCATGCTTCTGTGAAACATTGCCACCTGGGAAGTAGGCCTCTTTATACTGGAGTCTTAGTTGTGATCTACATAGTTTCTCTTCCTCCTGCCTTTCCTGCTTGGTCAGTTCTTTTCTGGTGAATTCTGGATAGGTTTAGAGACTAAACAGGATTTTCTTCTCAGGGTCAAGTTGCTGTCCATCTTGGTAATGGCTAGTTTTCATATTTCACAAATGTTTTTGGGTCTGGTTTAGAGCTTTATACTGGTTTCCTTCCAGGCGATGATGTCATATAAGTAAAACGTGTTCTCTGCTTCCAACTGCTGGTAGGGGGAAACAACCCATCTGTGTGTAGCAGGACTAATGGAAAATAAATTAACAGCTGAGAACATTTATGGGTCTTGTTAAGGTGATTTTTTTTGAACTGGAACTAATTTGGGTTTGCTGTGACAAAGCGTGTGAAGAATTATGCAATTAAGATTTTTTTTTTTTTATTATTTGTAGAATATTTCTATAATTGTTCTTTCACAATGAAAGTATAGAGTATGTTGTGTAAGTAAGTGAAACAAACATGCATTTTGATTTGTATTTTTTAGACAGCAAAATGTGAAAAATATACAAGAGCATGAAGACTTACAGGGCTGTGTGTGTGTGTATAGATATTGATATCTAAATACAGTAGATATATACATAGGCACTATACTGAGGTGAGCAGGGAAGTTCTTTTTAATCAGGCTGATGACAGCTAAGATGATTTGGATCTCTTTCACATTTTCCGGGACTCCGAATGCATCTTGTGGTACTTGATGAACTTCACTCTCTCCATATACAATGCAGAATAGTTGCTTGGAAGTGACACTTCTCATTTGTTGATGTGGTGTAATATACATAATCCTATTGCATGTGTTGTTGTAATCAGCTAATAACTCTGGGTTCTTTCCTTTCAACTTGCAGATCATCCTTTTTACTGCTTCAAAGAAGGTCTATGCAGATAAGTTACTTAACATATTGGACCCCAAAAAGCAACTCGTCAGGTAATTGGGCTATACCAGATTTAGTAACATAGTTCCCCCAATTCCAGCTACAGCCTTGGAAAACGGGGCTGACTGCTGAGAAAGGGCGAGAGGCCTTCTGTCTTCCTTTCTAGCTCTGTTTGTGTGGACATCTTCTCAGACAGCTACCTTACACCCAGCCCTGAAAGAGTCAGTAGGCTAAGAAGTATTTGTTTTAATGATCACGTTCATTTGTAGTGTTTGCTAATAGGTAATTTGAGAATTTCTTTGAATATTCAGGCACAGACTTTTCCGTGAGCATTGTGTTTGTGTGCAAGGAAACTACATCAAAGATTTAAATATCCTTGGAAGAGATCTTTCCAAAACTATCATAATTGACAATTCACCCCAAGCCTTTGCATACCAGGTAAGAGGGATTCTTGAAGTCAGGTTTTGTTAGTCTGTTTCCTAGAGGAAATGTCCATAACTGTTATTAACCAGGTAGACTTGGGGAAAGCCTCTGTTTAACCCTGGGCATAAGCAACTTGGGATCTGTCTATTATTTGGGATCCTGCCAGGTATTTGTGCCCTGAATTGGCCACTGTTGGAAACAGGATACTGGGCTCGATAGTGGTTCTTATGTTTTTATATATGTAGTTTATTTAAAAAGCTTATATGCTGCCTGACGAGTGAATATAATAAAAGCAGTTTACAACTTTGCGTTCTTAATAAAACAAACTAACAAACAAACTTCTTCCTGCCTACCACCCCCTCAAAATACCAATATACCTCTTCAGCCAGCCATACCCCAGCCCTTGCCCCTACCCTCCAGTTATACTGTCAAAAAATAATGCAACCTCCTTCAGTTATCCTTAAAAAGGAATAAATAAGCCTTAACCAATTTTCAGAACTTTAAATAGTTCAGTTCACCCCATGTTGCACCTAGAAGTGAATTCCAGGCCTGTGGTGCCATAGCTGTAAATGCCCACTTTGTGCAACAGCTAGATTTAAACCTATATCTCTGCGAAGAATCCAGGAGAAAACCCTAGGAGGATCTAAGCCTAGGCTTGAACAGGCTGATTTATCAGACAGATAAATCGCTGGCTCTCATACAGCGGCATGTTAGACAGCCGCCTAGAACTGTGCTATAGGCAGCATAGAAATGTTTTAAAATAAATAAGCAACTTAAACTTAGATGTCTCAGGTATCGGCAGCCAATGTAAAGATGAGAGTAATGGTAAAACCGTTTCCCTTCTAGTCTTTCTATATACCAGTCAGGTTGCACTATTCTAGATTAACTACAATTCCTTATCATCCCCTAGACCAGTCCAGATGCATGGGTTTTTTTCTCCCCTACCAGCAGATAGAAACAAAGAACAAAAGCTTCACTGCACTCTTGGTACTTAGCTGTAGGTGGCCCACTGGCTTAAGTACAGAATATTCTATCTCTGGCAGAGGGTAGCAGTTTCTAACCTGTAGTCAGACTTTGGTGAAAAAGTTGCTGCCAGGGATGCTAGGGTCTTGGGGCCATCCCCCCGAAGAGCAAGATTGAGCAGGGAGTTACTGCCCCTGTTTTAGTTTGTACCCTGGAAGTGAAAAGATTTTGATAGCCAATGGTGCTAGCCCTCTCAAACCCTGACTCCTCCTCCCCCTCAATGGCTGCTCAGTTGGCCATCCACAGAAGACTTTGAAAGGAAAATAAATCATTTCTTCAGAGGTTGCTGAGTTGAGGGAGGGGGAGGTTGGTCCTTTGAAAAAAAGGAAACATATGAGCTGCTTCAGTGAGCAACAGTGTGGCTTGAGGCCTGTCAGGCAAAGCAGTTGAGTGGGTGGCGGACCGGCCCGTGGTATGAGCTTTGCTGAGTGCTGCTGTGGCGAGGGAGAGGAGAGCCCAGTGAGTTAATTTCAGTTTCTCCTGCAGGGTGCTATGAGTATAACCACTTCTGTGGAGGAAAGGAAGTGGTGCCTGGCCTTCAGAGATAGCCAGGCTAAGCCCCACGCTTCCAGGGTGTGTGCCGCGAAGCAGCACCTGACGTTTGGAGATCACCAGGCTACTCTCCATGCTTTGGGGGGTGTGCCCAGTGGGGAAGTCGGGTCAGGTAGCTGTTCACTATCCTTGGAGGTTTAAAAACATTAAAGAAAAATCATTACTGGGGAAAGCGGACAATAAATTAGAAGACCTCGAAAACCACTCCCGGTGGAATAATTTGAGATTATTAGGTTTACTCGAAACAATACCGGATAGACTTGCAGAGCGTGCTGGAAGCATGGCTGCCGTGCGCCTTCAGCTTGGAGGGGGAGCTAAAGGAGTAGCAGATAGAGCGGGCGCACCGTTTAGGAATCAAGACGGTTGGGCAAAATAAAGCTCGCCCTGTTATAGTGAAGATTTTGAACTATCACAACAAGGGACAACTTATTTTTCGCTATCGGCAACAACGGGCATTAGACTATGAAGACAATAAAATATAGATTTTTGCCAATTACTCTGCAGTGGTGTCAACACGATGCAAAACCTTTGCCAATATTTGCTCGATTTTGGCGCAACATCGTGTGTGCTTCACTCTCTAATTTCCCGCACGCTTGAAGGTTTCCCTTAATAATATGGTGTATTTCTTTGAGCCAGCCATGGAGGCAGAAGCTTTCCTTCACCCCAGGCTGAAGGAAACGGAAGATCGACTTTCTCCAGCAGCAGTGGCCGACTGAGACCTTTGTGGGGACGTTCTCCTTACTTAGGGTTTCATTGCTACTGTTTCCTCCTAAGTGCTGCTTTTACATCATTTGCATTGTTTAGTGTGACGCTTCAATCTATTGGGGAGATTTGCTAGTTTTCTTTTTCTCCCAAGTTCACTATATTGTGGGGGTTGGGCCCTGACACAATTAACATGGTGCCCCCTTGCTCAGTTTTTTAAGCCTGTTTGATCTAGAGGTTGATCTGGTGTTTTCTTTGAGGATTTATTTGAGGTTGAAGGGGGAAGGGGGAGGGCAGGGAAAGAATGGGTGAGGGGGGCCTGTGATCTTGTGGATGAAGTTAGTATCTCCTTATTTTTCCTGAAAGGTGGTAATTCTTTTGAAAGTTTTAGCTGGGGCTTAGGCTGGGGAGCCCTGGCTAACGGGTACGATGGCAGTTGAAACCAGTAATTTCTACTTTATGGATTTGGGAAAATGGTTAAACATTTCCATTGTATAACCTGGAATGTTAGGGGTATCGGCTCAGTAGTTAAGAGCGATAAAATCTTATAGGCTTTACATTGCAGGCAAGCACAGGTGGCGTTTTTTCCAGGAAACTCACCTGGATGCTAGGGAGCATCAAAAATTATGCAGGCAATGGGTAGGGAAAGTTTATGCAACTCAATCCAGCTCTAGGAAGGCTGGAGTGTCAATTCTGGTGGGTAAATCCATTTCAAGGTTCCAAGATCATCGCTGATGAGGCGGGGAGGAACTTGATTGTGGAGGGGAAATTATTCGGGAAATCCATAGTGTTTTGTATGGTATACGCCCCGAATGTCTACAATCACTCCTTTTTAAGCAGTTGGCACAGTTACCCCTTCCCTACAGTTCTTCTTTGATTGTAGGGGGAGACCTGAATTATGTACATGACCCTCAATTAGATCACTCTGTTCCTCAAGATTCTATGAAAGCTGATCAGAGAGAAGGTATCGGTTACCTATGTAATAATTTAAATTTAGTGACAGCTGGCGCTCCCTTCACCCTTTGGTCAGGGAATACACCCATAATTCCCAAGCGCATGATACACATGCCTGGATTGATTACATCCTCCTAGATCCAGGGACTTTTTCCAGAACTTTACTTGCTGAGATTGGATCACCAGTGATCTCTGACGATGGCCCTGATTGAGTGGATGTTGAGGTTTTTCGACCAGCAGATACCACTTTTGCTTGGCAGTTTCCTAGATACTTGACATTTGACTTGACATTTTGAAAATATATTTTAAAGAGGTGGGATGATTATTGTCTCCATAACCAGGAACATTGTCATTCCCAGTTGTTATTGTGGGAAACAGCAAAAGTTGTATTGCGAGGGGATATTTCCTATGTAATAGCTAAGCGGAAAGTGATTACCACTGCCATTTTGAGGTTGGAGCAGCAGTTGGAGCAACAGTTGTATAAAGATAAACAGCAATATGAAAGCCACCCCACTAAAGAATTGAACGCTAGGTTTTTGACAACTCAAGCGGCTCTGAATGAGTTGCTACACTAAAGGGCGAAAAAATCCCTAGCTTACTACAGATGTAAATTTTACCAACATGGTAATAAGGTGGGGAAGTCCCTAGCCAACTTAACTAGGAATTGGACTGGCCCTAAATATGTCACCGCGATGCATACTTCGGAGGGGAGGTGGGTGAACTCTGGGAAGGATATATGCGAGGTGTTTAGGAATACTACCAAACCCTATACACTGCACCTGTTGGTCCCCCACAAGCTGTTGGAGATTCTGTTGGCATCTGGATTACCCCATGTTTCTGCAGATCAGTTGGATATGTTAAATCACCCTATCCAGTTGCAAGAAATTCTGCAGGGTATAAAAGACTCATTTATTAAAATCTCTCGGACAAGATGGTCTGTCCTCTAAATTTTATAAATTACTAATCTCTAAGGTGGGTGTTCCTTTAAAGGAGATGTATGCCACTTTGATTACATTGGGCTGCTTTCTTTTCTCTCCCAATCGTGTGGCTACAGTTGTCCTCCCTAAGCCAGGGAAAGATCCCTCAATCCCGTCTTCCTACTGCCCAATTTCCTTATTAGATTTTGATGTGAAGTTGTTGGCCAAGATTTGACCAGGGTTTTGCCTAAGCTTATTTGGGAGGAACAGGTGGGCTTTGTTAGTGGTTGATATGGAATGTGAAACATATGTAAAATCCTTGCTTCTATGGAGCGCTGTCAGTGGCTTCAAATGCCTTCTCTTCTACTTAACCATCTGATGCTTGAACAGAATACAAGTTTCTTACTGTATAGCATGGGCCAGAATAATGAAGTATCAGAGGACCATTGTGCTCCCACAATCCAGTGGGAGCACTGAGAGGAGAGGATCACCTTGCTGGTGGCTGAAAGGAATCAGTAAGTTTTTGCTTGGGACATTTTCTTTTTTAAAAGTATTGGGGTGAAGTTAACTATTTGGGAATATTATTAATAATATTCGGGTCGATACAGCAAGGCCGCGATAGAAACAGTGCGGCAGTGTCAGGCGCACCCTTCCTCCCCGCACGCACAGTTCTCTTCACTAAGTCCCCGATACTCTCTTCTAATTGCATGCAAATGCATGCCGCGGCTTTAAAGCGTTAGGGAAGGGTTATGCCCGCGCAACCCATTTTACTGTATAGGCGCTTAATACAGCGCCTATACAGTAACCTGGGTGCGCTGGTACCTGTCATTTCAAATGGCATTTCAAATGGCATTTGGAATGACAGGCACCAGGAAGTGTAAAAAACACGAAAAGTCTTTGTTGCTTCGTCGCTGTGTCTCTCCTCCTCCCGGAGCAGGGCGCGAAAGCAGCCTTGCTCCGGGAGGAGGTGAGGCACAGCGGCGAAGACAGACGGGAGAGGAGAAAAAGCAGAGCCGAGCAAAGCGAAAGCGTGCGAGCAAAGCGAAAGCGTGCAGCAAGCCGGCGAAATAGACCTGCGAGCAGAGGCAATAGCAGCGGTTCGGTAAGCCTGGCACCCTCCTTGATGTAGTACGTCCCGGATGCCCCCCCCTCCCCAGCGCGCCCGCCACTACCCCTTTCATCAGCTGCATCCACTGCGACCCGGCAGTCCCGTGAGGCCTACAAAAAAAAAAAAATCCCCGGCTCCCGCGCCCCCGCACTGGCCCGCCGACTCTACCCCCTCCTCCCGATCGGGCGGGTAGGCGGCGGCGAAAACCAAAGCAATTTTTTTTTTTTTCAAAAAGCGACATCACACAATGCATAAAATAATTTCTCCAGCCTTAAAGCGACTTACTTTTGGGATCTGTCAAGTAAGTCGCAAAAGTAACTTACTTTTCTGAAGCCATCACGATCGTAGCTCAAGACGAAGATGGCCGCCTGCACGGGGGAAAGCGTGCAATTGGCCGCTGAAGACGTGACGCCAAACGTCGTGACGTCACGTCTTCAGCTGCCAATTGCACGCTTTCCCCGTGCAGGCGGCCATCTTCGTCTTCGTCCGGAGGAGCTAAGATCGTGTTCCTGATGGCTTCAGAAAAGTAAGTTACTTTTGCGACTTACTTTTGGGATCTTGACAGATCCCAAAAGTAAGTCGCTTTTGGAAAAAACCAAAATTGTTGCTTTAAGGCTGGAGAAATTATTTTATGCATTGTGTGATGTCGCTTTTTGAAAAAAAAAAAATTGATTTTGTTTTTTTTTGCTTTTCGCCGCCGCCTACCCGCCCGATCGGGAGGAGGGGGGTAGAGTCGGCGGGCCAGTGCGGGGGCGCGGGAGCCGGGGATTTTTTTTTTTTTGTAGGCCTCACGGGACTGCCGGGTCGCAGTGGTAGCATGGTGCTGTGAGGGGGGCGAAAGGGTATATACCCATGAACGGATTTGAGTGGGAGCGCTCTGTGAAGCTGGACATGCCCGTGAGGGGCATAATGGGTGGATGCAGCTGATGAAAGGGGTAGTGGCGGGCGCGCTGGGGAGGGGGGGGCATCCGGGACGTACTACATCAAGGAGGGTGCCAGGCGTATTGTTTTATTGTTTTTGAGTATCTTAAGCGGTGTCGATGGATTTGTTACTAGACTCACAGTCCTAACTCCTACTAGGGGGAGGCGGTAAACTAGCACGTTAAGGCCACGGCAAAACAGCGGGTTACTAAGGAGATAATATCAGCGCCCGTTACAGTATCGGAGGGGAATAGCTAATTCCTTCATTATACAGCTTTTTCGTTCATTTACATGCTGGGTGCGGAAAGGGTTATGTGTCTATTTTACAAAGCGCTAAGGACGCGTGAAACTGGAGACTGTATCGCTGGATGGCCTTAATCGTCTGTATTGTGCGCTCCCAGAACGTTACAGACGGGGAATCTTTAACCGCACGTTACTGTATCGACCTGTAAGTTTGTATTTTTAAATAGTCAGTAAAGTAGCTAGTAAGCAGTAGTTAGTATGTTTATTTTTAATAGTCTGTAAGGCAGCTAGTAAGCAGAAGTTAGAGTGTTTGTATATTAAAAACAAAAGAAAAAAGTAGCCAGAAGCTAGAAATAAGCTAGGAGCGGTGTATACCTAAGTAAAAAGGTTGAAATGTTCAGTTCAGTTACTCACCTTGGAAAGGTGTTGAGGTAGTGTGATTTGGTTTGATTAGGTACCAACATTTGTTAATCAAGAGAGCAGTGAGTCACTCTGGCTGACTAACTGAAGTTAGACTGTTTGTATTTCCCAATCCACACACCCCTAGCTCATCCTTTAATTTATAGGCAGGTGCCACTTTAAAAAACAAAAATAAAACCTTATTGAGAGATTGATCATTCCCCTGTAGGCCACTACCAGACAAATAGTGAATTCACTAATACATTTAAAGGACATTAATTAAACACATTCCTGCTCCCATAGCAACCTAAAACTTAAGTAGGAACTGAACAAATTTGAGATGAAGGCAGCAGTCCAGCAGCAAGAGGGGGGCTTCCCAGTCTTTTGCATCAAGTGTCACATATATGATTTTTTTCTCGCTGGTGAGAAGTTGTAATTGTGCATGCGATGCAAAGAGCTCCTGGCTCTCAGAGAACAGGTCTGATCTCTGGAAGCTAGAGTGGCAGACCTGGAGGAGCTGAGTCAGAGAGGTATATAGATAAGACCTTCAGGGACATAATAGCCAAGTCCCAACTTCAGACTAGGTGGTGCATTGTCCTTTCGCACCGAGGATATCTCCCCAAGGCCTTCTGCCCAGGAGGGAAGGGTTAGGTCGGCCGTCATAGTTGGTGATTCGATTATTAGGAATGTAGACAGCTGGGTAGCTGGTGGGCATGAGGATCTCCTGGTAACATGCCTACCTGTTGGGAATGTGGCGGACCTCAGGCGTCACCTAGATAGGATTTTAGACAGTGCTGGGGAGGAGCCGGCTGTCATGGTACATGTGGGCACCAAAGACATAGGAAAATGTGGGAGGGAGGTTCTGGAAGCCAAATTTAGGCTCTTAGGTAGAAAGCTCAAATCCAGAACCTCCAGGGTAGCATTCTCTGAAATGCTCCCTGTTCCACGCGCAGGTCACCAGAGGCAGGCAGAGCTCCGGAGTCTCAATGCATGGATGAGACGATGGTGCAAGGAAGAGGGATTCAGTTTTGTAAGGAACTGGAGAACCTTTTGGGGAAGGGGGAGTCTCTTCCGAAGGGATGGGCTCCACCTTAACCAGTCTCAATGCGTGGATGAGACGATGGTGCAAGGAAGAGGGATTCAGTTTTGTAAGGAACTGGAGAACCTTTTGGGGAAGGGGGAGTCTCTTCCGAAGGGATGGGCTCCACCTTAACCAGGGTGGAACCAGACTGCTGGCGCTAACCTTTAAAAAGGAGATAGAGCAGCTTTTAAACTAGAACAAAGGGGAAAGCCGACAGTCGCTCAGCAGCGCATGGTTCGGAGAGAGGTATCTTTAAAGGATACTAATGATGCATTAGAATTAGGGCATCCCGACAGTGAGGTTCCAATATTTAGAAAAGTAGTCCAAGTGCCTGTAACTAAAAAAAAAACTCACCTGAGCTAAAACAAAATTCAAACTTATCCCTATCAATTAAAAAGGAGAATAAAAATACAAACAAAAAACACACTTTGAAATGTTTGTATGCTAATGCCAGAAGTCTAAGAAGTAAGATGGGAGAATTAGAATGTATAGCAGTAAATGATGACATAGACTTAATTGGCATCTCAGAGACATGGTGGAAAGAGGATAACCAATGGGACAGTGCTATACCGGCCTCCCTTTGAGCCAGTTAGGTGAATATCTGTTGATCTTACTCTGCAGGTGATATTTTTGGTGGCTATTGTTCGGCAAGCAGATTTCTGACTTATAGACATTGTTGTGCAGGGATCCTTTCCTTCAGTTTCCGAATTAGGAAGTTTTTATTCATGCGGTGCCAACCTTTTTACCAAAGGTGGTTTCTGCTTTTCATTTGGAGCAATCTGTAGAGTTGCCAGCATTTGGGAGATCTGGCTCTTTCAAACTCTCAGGATCTTTATATTTTGGAGGTGCGTAGAGTCCTTCTGAGATATTTGACAGTCACCAATGTGTTCTGTAGAACCAATCATCTTTTTGTGCTGCTTAGTGGTTGCAGTAAGGGGGAGAAAGAATCTCTATTGTTAGATGGATCCACAGAAGCAATAGCTTCAGTGTACATTTCTACTGGTCTCTTTAGGTCTGAGAGCGCACTCTTCTAGGGTGCAGGCAGCTTCATGGGCAGAGTATCAAATTTGTAAGGCGGGTGATTTGGTCTTCTATGCACTCTTGTTTCCAAACATTACAGACTCTCTCTATGCAGCCCAGCATTCTTCTGGCTGATAGCTAAAGCCAGAAGAATGCTGGGCTGCATAGAAAAGAGGAATAGCCAGTAAGAAAAAGAAGGTGATAATCCCCTTGTACAGGTATTTGGTGAGGCCTCACCTGGAGTATTGTGTTCAGTTCTGGAGACCGTTTCTCAAAAGGGACAGAGAAGGTCCAGAGAAGGGCGACAAAAATAGTGGGGGGTCTCCATCAAATGACTTATGAGGAGAAGATGAAAGACCTAAATATGTATACCCTGGAAGAGAGGAGGTGCAGGGGACATACGATACAGACCTTCAGATACCTGAAAGGTTTTAATGATGCACAATCGTCAAACCTCTGTTGGAAAAAAATCAGTAAACTAGGGGTCACGAAATGAAACTCCAGGGAGGATGACTCAGTGCTAACATCAGGAAATATTTCTTCACGGAGAGGGTGGTGGATGCCTGGAATGCCCTTCCAGAGGAGGTGGAGAAGACAAAAAAGGTGAAAGATTTCAAAGGCGCATGGGATAAACACTGTGGATCTCTAAAAGCTAGAGGACAGAAATGAGGAAAAAAAGAGTGCATGGGAGTAACTTGCTGGTATGGTGGTTACTACCCTTCATACTGTTGATGCAACTCCCATTATTGCTTTAGCAGCAGGGGAATTAGTTTCAGACAGCAACCGACAAGGACATTGAATTTTATGGTCTGGGAAAACAAGCATGGGGGGAACTTGCTGATGCGGCTGTTGCTACCCTTAACCAATAAGCCTTATACTTGTGATGCAACTCCAACATTGCTCTCTGCTTCAATGGCAAGAGGTAACAGGGAATTGGACTCAGACAGTAACCAACAAGGGCCCTGACTTTGACGGTTTGGAAAACTAAGTATGAGGGTAACTTGTTTGGCATGGCATATGCTACCATTATGGGGGAGACCTGTATGGCACAGCTGATGCTGCCGTAAAATTGCTGGGCAGACTGGATGGACCGTTTGGTTCTATTTTGCCGTCATTTCTATGTTTTCTATGGGCTCCAGGCATAACGATGTAGGGGAGAGTGTTTTGCGAGTAGGCCTTGCAGGTTTCCATCCAGTTTAGGGCAGCTTGGGTACCCATGCATCTGGGCTAGTGTGGGAAACGATAAAGAAGGAAAAATGGATTCTTAGCTGCTAATTTTCTTTCCCTGAGTCCCATAGCTCAGTCCAGAATCATACCCTTGGATTCTAAACACCATATATTACATTGTTAGGGTATATTCCATTATTCTTCTCTCCTGGTGTTTAATCCGTCTTAGAGGAAGGATTTCAAGTTAAAGTTAGGGTTTTCACCATATCCTCTGCTTGAGGAAAATATGGGGGGTTATTGTTTTTTTGTTTTGTTACATAGTTACTGCGAGACTGCAGATGGCACAGTGGCTCAAGCACCAAAAGTGCAGTGAAGCTTTTGTTCTCTGTCTCCATCTGCTGGTAAGGGAGAAAAGCCCATGCATCTGGACTAGTCTGTGGGACTCAAGGAAAGAAAATTAGCTTAAGAACCAATTTTTTCTTTCCCAATAAGATGAACCAGCAGCCCCATCATTAAAATATTGCAATAATCTAGTACTATTATAACTAAGGAAAACACTATAGTTTTCAATCCATTTGAATCCAAAAAGGGGCATAGCTGACCTACCCTTTTCAGCTTCATATGTACTCTTCTAAACAGCTGACCCACATGAGCCTCCAGACTAGAATCCAATATGACCCCTAAACTTTTCACCTTAGACAAAATCCTTAATACATGATCTCCCAAGACTTTCTAACTTGACATCACTGGGTTCTCAAAAAACTTCCCTACTCTCAAAATCTCTATTCTTGATTTATTCATGTATTCATGTTCTTTCATGCAAACAGGATTCCAGTGTACTTTATGATTATAATCCATGGCAAAACATATTGTCAGTATTAGAACGGCTGCCTAAGGGAATAGAGGAAAAGGAATAATGTTATGCAAAGCAAAAGGAGATAAAGTAACTTCATAAGTTACTTGGACTTGGGAAACAGGATTTTCATTTAAAATTGAGCGAATTTGTAAATGACTATGCATATAACCAAGAAAAATGAGAGAAGATTTTCATTTTTCTGTTAATGGTTTTCAGATGAATTATTTAATTCATATGGAGGAAAGGGGTGATGAGAATAACACAAAGTAAAAATTAAAAAAAAAAAGGTGCACGGCTGTAGTTTCATGAAAAGGCTTTAGCAACAACATGCTCAACCTGGTATGTGCTGTACAAATCAAGATGATAATGGATACATTGTCTTGAGCCCTGAGAGAGGTCCTATATTTTGTGTGTATGAGATGTTGTAAGGAAAGAAATACTTTCTGGTCATAGTATTTAGTGCTTTAAGCCAGTGTTTTCCATCCCTTTCCTGGAGGCACACCTAGCCAATCGAGTTTCCAGAATTGCCAGAATGAATATGTAGGAAATAGATTTGCATATACCAATGTACCCTGAAAACTTGACTGGCTAGGTGTGCCTCAGGAAAGGATTGGGAAACCCTGCTCTAAGCTGGCATGCAAGAGGCTGGGCGAATATCATAGCTTGCACATGTTAGGTAGTGTTGCTGAATCACTCTCAAATCCTAAAAGAATTGCATGCCTCATTTGCTTCAACGGCATGGGAGAAGACTGATACATCACGCATTTCCAGCATAGCTCCCTGCTTCAACAGCAGGGGAGAAGAAAAACAACCAATAAGGACTGTATAACATAGTCTGGGTAAAACAAATAAGCATGGGTGTAGCTTGCTTATTGCGGCGGTTACTACCCCTACTGCGGCGGTTACTACCCCTACTACCCCTAACTAATCAAGCTAGATATTTCAATGGTGGGGGTGGAAGGTAAATAGAACCAAGAGCTAAGAGAAACAGATAAGTATGAGAGAAAAAATGTGTGAAGCTTGCTGGGCAGACTGGATGGGCCGTTTGGTCTTCTTCTGCCGTCATTTCTATGTTTCTATGTTTCTATGTTTCTATTTAATGTGCTGTCTCTATGGCTTGTAGCTTTCCAATGGAATCCCTATCGAAAGTTGGTTCATGGACAAAAATGACAAGGAGCTCCTTAAGCTAATTCCCTTCCTGGAGAAACTTGTAGAGCTGGTGAGTATTTCTCTTTTCTCTAATAAGTCAGTCTTGATTGAGTCACATACACATGCATCACTTAACCTGTGTTGCAGTATTTAAGAAAAATATCTGAGCATACATAGGAAGTCATCCGCATGATACCAAACCACTTGGCAGTCTGTTTCAATGTTGTCTGAAAGGCGTATCTTGCCAGGCCCTGCTGTTCTGCGCCATGTTGCAATGTTCTGTGAAAACCAGAAAGTTCACCAATCACATAGGTGAGTTGTGACCGTGCATAGCACTGACCAGAACAAGCTTTCCAGAGTTTTTCATAGGCTAAAAGTCTTTATTCATATCTGTGGTACTTTCTGCACTGCCATGGCCCTGTAGCCACTTTTTGTCCTTTATACCACTGATCCAGTCTGAGGAATTTCCAGTGGGCTCTTTGGTTGTCTTAAGCGTTCATGCTATTTTCTTTCCTGGCTTTAGGGAAAAATTATATTATTTTTCTTCTCCTAGTTCTCTACTCAGTCTTTTGGGTTGTTCATTAAGTTTCATTATTTTCTGCAACATTCTACTGAGCCAACCCCAGATCACCTTGATTTTTTCACCCGGAAACTTGGTGTTGGGCAGGCCTTTGGTCATTTTTTTCTGAAAAAATATTTTCCTCTTGATTTTGCATAATCTGTTTTTCTCACCATGTCAGAGAAGCAGATCAGTGGCTTCGCATTCTGTCTTGAATGCATTTGAAAGATGTCCATCACTGACCATTGCAAAGTGTGCTATATCTGCTTTGGCAGGGACCACAACACTGATGGCTATGAACTCTGCTCTGGGATGTCATCTGTTCCAGGATAGTCTTGAGTCTCTCTATTTGATGGGCTTATGAACAGCTTCAGATACTGGTCTTAAAGGCTTGATACTTGTTAAAGAAGTCCTCTACATCTTTGGCACTTCGCTGTTATGATATGCCACAGAGTCTAACATAGTCTGTCTTCCTACGTGAGTCGGAGAAAGGGTTCCAGAAACTTATGGCGAGAGCCTAAGACAGCAAGTGCCAAGTCTCAAGCAGAGTTTCCAAAGCATCACTTCTACATAAGGGTCTGAGCACCAAGATGTGATAAAGGTTCCACATATTCTCCTAGGACAAGCAGGATGGTAGTCCTCACATGTGGGTGACATCATCTGATGGAGCCTGGCATGGAAAACGTTTGTCAAAGTTTCTAGAAGCTTTGACCAGCACACTGAGCATACCCAACATGCCACTATCCGTGCGTCCACGCAAGCTCCCCCTTCAGTCTGTCTTTTTCCGTGGTGCAGTTGCCTCGTGGTACATGGAGCTCCGCTTCTTTGTTTTTCTTGTAAACCGAGTATTTTTCTCGTTCAATCTTCTGGTCCCCCTTTCGCAGTTGGTGCTTCCTTGGTGCAGTAGGTTCAAATCCTCCTTTCTGCTTCTTCACGGTTGATTACCAGCATCCCGCTTCCTGGTGGTGGCCGGTCATCGTTGTCCGACTTTCGTCGTTGCCCCCAGTGCCCACGGACCATGTCCATCACGGATTTGCATGTCGTTTATATCCTCTGCCTGGGGGCTTTGCACGACGTCCAAAGGTGTCAGCTGTGTGACCAGATGACCCCCAAGGGCTGTCGTACGTGCCTTGACAAGATGGAGAAGCTTTTCGGTTCTAAAAAATCCAGTTCATCCACACCTGCGTAGGAGTCATAGTCTCCAGGAGGTCGAGGGGAGCCCCTCGATATGCTCCCTGTCACTACTCCTCCTGCACCTTCAAAAGATTGAGGGAACAGTGATCGGTCCTCCATGATCTCATTGGTTTCCAGGACATCCGGATCCTCCGCTTCCTCGGCACCAGGGAAAGACCGGGCCGTGCATCGTGGGACATCTCGCAAGCATGGATACCGGTTGCCGTCGGTACATGGCTGCAGTTCCAGTGCAGTACCAGCAGCTGCCGTACCACCACCAAAGTGACCCCGTGCCTCAGAGGCCCCATCCTCCGAAGTACCCGGGAGTCCCAGGCGTTCCCCACCGATATTGGTGTCAGGCACCAATTATCCTCAGAGAACTGAGGAAGAGCTGGTGACGCTTCATCCCCCTCCCTCAGTCTTGGCCTCACCGGATTTTCAGGAAGAGTTGGACCGCAGGGTGCAGACCGCGATGCTCAGAGGTCTACAGAGCGTCAAGCCGCTGTCTATTCTGGCACTTCTGTTCGAGCATCTGGACATCCTTCTAGGCGCCCTCCCAACACAACCGGTGCCTGAGGGACCTTTGGTTCCCCAGCGGCTACCGATGCCCCCCTCAGAAACAATTCCTATCATTGGATCCTCTGAGGAGGAATTTGCAGCTGGTGCTGTGTTCCCGAGGCCTCTGTTCCCCAAGCCTTTGCCCGGGCCCTCTGGCCTCCTGCTGCCCTCAGCCCCCTGTTGCCGAGGGAGCCATATATTCCCTCAGTGCCTCAGAAGCCATTGGGGCCCAGGGCTAGGATCCTCCATGAGCCTCACCCGTGCCAGTCCCGCGATGGCCTTAGTGAGGAGGGAAGGCCCTTATGGGCCCGTAGGGGGACAATTCCTTGGAATCTTCATCCATATTCTCGGATGACCCCTTCTTTGAGCCTTCCTAATCGGAGGAAAGGTGTCAGTCAACCCCAAAGGATCTCTCCTTTGTGGGGCTCGTTAGGGCCAGGGCCGAGGCTATTCCCTTCCAGCTTCTTACAGAGGAGGATGTGCGGCATAAGATGCTGGAAGTGCTCCAGTTTGTCGACGCTCCCAGGGAAATCGTGGCGGTTTCCATCCATGAAATCTTTAAGGACCTTCTCCTTCTGACATGAGAACACACAATCTCTATCTTTCCAGTCAGTAGGAAGGGAGATGCCACCTATCTGGTACATCAGGCCTTGGGATTCGAAAGGCAGCATCTCCTCCATCAGTCGGTGGTAGTGGAATCTGCCCTTAAAAAGGCCAAGCGCTCCCATACCCTCCGGGGCAGGAACATAGGGAGCTCGATGCTCTGGCCAGAAAGGTCTTTCAGGGTGCTATGCTCATCGCCCATATTGCCACCTACCAGTTGTATATGACCCCATCAGCACCCGTAGAATGGCCTGGCTCCGGGCTTCCGACCTCCACCCAGAGGTACAGGAGAAACTGGCTCACCTCCCATGCACTGGTGACAACTTCATTGGGGATAAGATCCGGGATGCGGTGGCTCTGTTGATAGACCACCACGAACCCCTCCAACAGCGCTCTGCTAGCGCTTTGGACATTCCTTCCTCTGTTAGGAAATCTTTCAGGCCAAGTTCCAGAAAGTCCTTTTACAGGCAGAGGCAATACTATCCCCCAGCCTCTCGAGCTCAGATGCCACATACTAGCTCCAGGGATCGCTCCCATCAACAGCGGACATGTAGGCCTCAACCAGCTCCCTAGCAAGCCTTGGCCACAGGCTTTTGACTGGCGGCAAGGGAGCACGAGTCAGCCAAGCTTACCCCCGGTGCTGGATCCCCCAGTAGGAGACAAGCTGATCAGCTTTGCCCACCACCGGGGGGGCCATCACTTCGGACCAGTGGGTCCTTACCATAGTCAGTCAGGGGTACCAGCTCAGTTTCAGATGGCTCCCAGAGAACTTGCTGCCCTTCTCACAGCAGGAGCGGTAGAGTCCGTTCCTCGCCTTCAGCAGGGCCGGGGGATCTATTTGAGGTATTTTGTCATACCGAAGAGAAACGGAGGCTTGCGCCCCATTCTCAACCTCAGAGTGTCGAACAAATTTCTCTTAAAAGAAAAGTTCAGGATGGTTTCTCTGGGCACTCTGATCCCCCTTCTCAAAAAAGGAGACTGGCTCTGCTCCCTCGATCCAGTTGAAGCCCCCTCTTCGGCTTCCTGTTGCGTCCTGAGACCTCAACGTTGTCCTGGTGCAGCTCATGCATCCTCCCTTCAACCCGTCGCACTCCTGCAACCCAAAGTTCCTCACCTGGAAAGTTATATTCCTAGTGGAGATTATTTCAGCTCGTAGGAGTCAGTGAGCTTCAGGCCTTTGTTACATATCCGCCATACATGAGGTTTTTTCATGATCGTGTGGATTTGCATACGCACCCTAAGTTCCTGCCTAAGGTGGTGACTGATTTCCATATCAATCAGTCCATTGTTTTACCCACCTTCTTTCCCAGACCTCATTTCCTCCCAGGGGAAAGGACCTTTCACACGTTGGACTGCAAGAAGGCCTTGGCTTTTTATTTAGAACGCACGGCCGGTCACAGGTAGTCCACTCAGTTCTTTGTGTCCTTTGATAGCAATCGGCTGTCAGTGGCAGTGGGTAAACAGTCTCTGTCCAACTGGCTGGCAGATTGCATCTCCTTCTGCTATGCGCAAGCGGCCTTCAGCTGACAGGCCGAATCAAAGCTCACTCTGTGCATGCCATGGCAATGTCAGTGGCTCATCTGTGAGCAGTCCCTGTTGTCGAAATTTGCTGCACAGCAATGTGAAGTTCCCTTCACACGTTCGCGGCCCATTACTCCTTAGATATATTTGGTCGACAGGACAGTGCCTTTGGCCAGTCCGACCTACACAATCTCTTTCAGACCTGACCCCAACTCTTCCTGCCTAGAACCCCTGCTTGAGGCCAGGCAGTCCCCTGTCAACCAACAGCACCACAATTGTTGTTGTGCCCGTTGGCACTTTGTTCAGTAACTGTTGGTCTCACCTGCTGCTGGGGGACAGCCTGGAGCTTGGTATTCACCCACATACGAGGACTACCATCCTGCTTGTCCTAGGAGAATGCGCAATTGCTTACCTCTAAGAGGTGTTTTCCTAGGACAGCAGGATGTTAGTCCTCAGGAATCCCGCCTGCTACCCTACGGAGTTGGGTTCTTCTTCCGGTTTGTTGTTTTATTTTTTTCTCTTGAATTTTTTAACTATGTTATGAGACTGAAGGGGAACCTCGCGTGGACGTGCGGATAGTGGCATGCTTCTAGAAACTTTGACAAAAGTTTTCCGTGCTGGGCTTCATCGGATAATGTCACCCACATGTGAGGACTAACATCCTGCTTTCCTAGGAGAACACCTGTGACAGGTAAGCAACTGCGCTTTCCATAGCAGGTACATCTAGAAGGGTAGCTTGGCTTTCTGCTCTAGTCTCCCCATAGCCAACCAAAAGCCTTTAAGTTGCCCTTCAAAATGGTAATCCAAGATGTTCAATCTTACAAAACCCATTCCATCATTGGCATTGTTCGATACTGAATTGGAAAGGAGAATTTCATTTATACTTGTTTGACACACATCAGCACATAGTTTTGTGAATCAAAACCTTTGATCCCCAAAGGATGCATAGCGCAACCAACCAGTAGGAGTGTTAGATGCAAATATTTTATTCCAGATCTGTGGATTTCAGGAAGACGTGTGCAGTTATCCACTAATGACTTTTTGGTTTTGTGTCCATTCTACACCAAATTTGTATGAGATTTCCGAGGGGCTAAGAACATAAGAACATAAGAAAATGCCATACTGGGTCAGACCAAGGGTCCATCAAGCCCAGCATCCTGTGTCCAACAGTGGCCAATCCAGGTCATAAGAACCTGGCAAGTACCCAAAAACTAAGTCTATTCCATGTTACTGTTGCTAATGGCAGTGGCTATTCTCTAAGTGAACTTAATAGCAGGTAATGGACTTCTCCTCCAAGAACTTATCCAATCCTTTTTTAAACACAGCTATACTAACTGCACTGACCACATCCCCTGGTAACAAATTCCAGAGTTTAATTGTGCGTTGAGTAAAAAAGAACTTTCTCCGATTAGTTTTAAATGTGCCCCATGCTAACTTCATGGAGTGCCCCCTAGTCTTTCTACTATCCGAAAGAGTAAATAACCGATTCACATCTACCCGTTCTAGACCTCTCATGATTTTAAACACCTCTATCATATCCCCCCTCAGTCGTCTCTTCTCCAAGCTGAAAAGTCCTAACCTCTTTAGTCTTTCCTCGTAGGGAAGCTGTTCCATTCCCCTTATGATTTTGGTAGCCCTTCTCTGTACCTTCTCCATCGCAATTATATCTTTTTTGAGATGCGGCGACCAGAACTGTACACAGTATTCAAGGTGTGGTCTCACCATGGAGCAATACAGAGGCATTATGACATTTTCCGTTTTATTCACCATTCCCTTTCTGATAATTCCCAACATTCTGTTTGCTTTTTTGACTGCCGCAGCACACTGAACCGATGATTTCAATGTGTTATCCACAAATGCACATGTTGATTTAATGCCACTCAATAACTTTTTTGATTTTCCATCTCATCCACACCAGATTTTCATATCATGTCAGGATATACATACATGCAGTCAAGCCACCTAATAACATTTTGCTTTTGCATCTGTTGCACACCATATTTTCAGATTATGCCAAGAAGAGTCTTACGTATTTTTTCCCAGATCCATTTAGGTACATGTATACAGTTGCACATACATTCTGGAAAGTAGGTACCATTATTTATTTTTTGGATTTTGCTTACACCTTTTCATTGGTAACGCAAGTCAAATAACATTCAGATATGGTAGGTATTTCCTATTGCTAGAGGGCTTACAATCTAAGTTTGTACCTGAGGCAATGGAGGGTGAATTCACTTACCCAAAGTCACAAGAATCCTCAGCAGGATTTGTACCTTAGTTTTCATCCTGATGCTCCATTCTTTATGGATATTGCAGTTAACACAAGATCCACCTACAATGATTCAAGCATCTGTAATTCGCACCTAAACTATTATTACCAATTTTATATATTTACCCCTGAAGAATATGCAAAAATTACTGGTGATTTATTTATTTTTCACATTTGATATCCCACCAGTCAGGGTGCCATCAAGGCAGGGGTACACACACACACAAAAAAAAAAAGAAATGCATTTAACAACTATGATACATTTAACAACTATGTTCCTGTTTGGGGAGGATCTGGAATAGCTAGTGAACAACTTGGAGGAATCCGAAACCACAGCAGCTCCCCGAGGATAAACCTTTGCCTTTCTCTCAGCCTGACAGAGGTCGTGGTCAGTTTTGGGTTTACAAATGGTATAGGCCTGGAAATATTCTTCCACTTATTTCTTTCATGGATCAAATGGTTGGAGGGGCAAAGGTCAGTCCTTTCAGAGTTTTTGAAAGCCAAAGCCTGACTCTGCTTCCTCCTCCAGGACTGGTCAGTCTTCCTAATGAAGTGCAGTGGGTTCACACTCTGCTGTTTTCAGTAGATGATTGCTTACATCAGTTTTACCAGGAGTGGATCCAGATAACTTCACAAAATATGACTCTTGATTCTCTGGTAAGGTTCCAGTTGTTGCAGGTTGTCGAGCCAATTCCCCTTTGAGAAAAGGGCCTCTATTGGTATTCATTTCACTTGTAGTTCTCAAGAAGAACAGGACTTACCAACCTATACTTGATTTGAAAAGAGTAAACAGCAATCTTTGCATCTCACATTTCCAGATGGAGTCCTTTTTGTATCCTTCAGGAACATTTTCAGTTCAGGACACTCCCTTTTGGGTTGGTTATGACTCCACGCGTCATGGTAGTAGTGCAGCCTTTTTGAGACACAAAGGTATTATGGTTCATCCCTACCTGGATGATTGTTTGATCAGGACCATATCTCATTAAGAAGGTGTTCAGACATCCAACAGAGTAGTCCAAATTGGTCTAGGTAGTCAATTTTGCAAAAAGGAATCTGGTTACTTTGTATTCGTTGGAGTACCTGGGGGTTGACTTCCACACAAAGGAAGGACATGTTTATCTGACAATGGAAAGAGTGGACAAGCTGATACACCAGATGCAAAGATTTCTCACCCTTCTAGGCCAGGAGCATGTGATTATATTCAGCTGCTGGGCTCCATGCCGGCCACCCTGGATTCAGTTCCATGTGCCAGAACTCTTATGAGACGTCTTCAGCCCTTCCTTCTATCTTATTGGTTGTCCCAATCCATCTTCCTTTGCCAGCTTTGGTGAGGGAGAGTCTCAAGTGATGGACAGCCCTTGAGAAACTCCTCTGGGGTGTCAGTTATTTCCATCCTGGGTTCTAGTCATGATAGATGCAGTCTTTCTAGATCAGGGGTGTATTGTCTGGACCAGGTGGTCCAAGTGCTCTGGTCTCCAGAAAAGGCGACTTGGTCTATCAGCAGATTGGAAATCAGGGCAATATGGTTGGCTCTGTCTTATTTCTTTCCCTTAATTTGAGGGAAAGTGTTCTGGGTGCTGTTTGTGAACAGGCAGGGTGGCACCAGGAATCAAGGAGCATCAGAAGAGATGAATTTTCACTTTCCTTGAGTGGAGGAGAACCTGCAGCTCTTATCAGTAGCTCATAATGTGGCAGAGGAAAATGTGCAAGCAGAATATTCTGAGTCCTGGTGAATAGGAGCGCAGCCAAAAGGCTTTTCATCATATTCTGAGGTGAGGCTTGCCTCACAGGGATCTAATGGAAACTCACAAGAATGCCAAGGTCCCGCAGTTCTTCAGCCATCTCAGGGAGTTTTGTGCCCTCAGAATAGACATGCTATTTAGTCTTGGCCGGAAGGGGAGCTCCTTATCTCTTCTGACCCTGGCCTCTGATCCGCAGGATTCTGCACCAGATTGTTTTGGACGACCCTTTTCAGTTTCATCTTATGGCTTGGCTCTTGAAAGGACAAGCTTGATGAAGAGGGGCTACTCTTCTTCAGTTATTTCCATGCTACTGAAAGCTTCAACTTCTCTGGCTTGCATTCATGTTTGGCACATCTTTGAAGTATTCTGCAAAGAATTTTTAGTGTGTCTGTGTCACTTTGATATCCCTTTTATTTTGGCCTTTCCCTGGGGGTCTGGTTTTGAATTCTGAAAAGGTTCAAGATGTGGAAAGCTCCTGTACCCAGGGGTTAGATTAGTATTTTGTCTTTGTCAGTTCATCCAGACATGTCCCATTTTTTTAAGGGGCATTAAGAGACTGCAGCTTCCCTTTCGTCCTTTGGTTCCTCAGTGGGCCCTCAAGGCATTAATTGTGCTTGCCTTTGAGCTTCTGAAGCAGATTTTCTTGAAGGATCTTAGCTTGGAAGCAGTCTTTTTCTTCTGTAATTAACAGTATTATTAATCTAACAACCATTGTATACACCAACAGAAAGCAATTTTTCTGATAGCAAGGTGCTCAATTCCCCATATTTCAGAAATTCACATACTGTCTTGCAGGGATCCTTTTTTGGTTATAGAGTCTGATTTTTATGTCCTTCCGTTTTTTACCCACCTTTTTACTTAAGTTCATGTCTGTGTTTCATCTGAATCAGTCAGTTATTCTTCCAGTTTTTTGAAGGCCAAGTGAGAAGGCGATAGCAGATCTTTAAGATTTCAGGATGTTCGTTGGATACTCATGAGGTATCTAAAGATGTCTAATGTCTTAAAGCTACTAACTGAGCTTCATACTCTCAGTTCTGTTTTTCAAGAAAAGCAATCTGGCTATGCAATCTCTCATTCTCAAAATATTGTAAAATAGATTGAAGTAATAACCAAAATGCCCTAGCCCCATTCACATCTATTTTCTCCCAACTGTGTTCCCTCTTAAAAAAAAAAAAAAAAAAAAAAAAATGTTGCCACTTTATTCTCTAAAGATCCAACCTCTTTATTCAATTCCTTTCCCACTAATCACATGTAGCATGAGACCTGGCTACTTCTGTGCAATAGAAAAGCATGGTGCATCAGAATACCAACCAGGCATGGATTGTAGCAAAGCCTTCTTTTTTCTAAACATAATTGCAATAATATATATGCAATAAAGTATTACTATGATGTAATATCCTGTTCGTGATGCTGAATGTAAGCAGTAGCTGTATAGAGGTATATTATGTCATAGAACACGCATAAACAATATTGCAAAAGCAAAACTTAGTTTGCTAAATGTTGCTAATATATGAATAATAAATCAGCAAAGGTAAGTAATATCAAAAATGAATACAGTATCACATTAAGCTTTACATAAATCAATGCAGGTAAATAGGATTGTATTAATACAGACAGAAATAAGGATAAGATATTAGGCAAAAGACACTTCCTTCATAGGTCTTCCTTCTACAAGCAGTGTCATTGAAAGACTGCAAGCCCGGGGACCCCTAAAAAAACAAGCTGTTTCACTCTTTGCGCTTTTTTGGATCATCCAAAGAAAATTGGCAAATGCAGTTCCTTATATATCTTATTTTTCTGACTTAACTTCAGGGCCTGCAAGCATTAGGTATTATGTTTGCACTTTACAGCCAGCTCATTAGGAAGGTATTTCAGTACTAGTCTCTGATCTTCCCCACCCTTATTTCTTACCAAAACAGTTGTTATGAGACCACCAGATGTCTTTTGAGGTTATCTTAACTCATTATCATCTCATTGGTGCCAGGGGGTCTCAGGAATGAAGGGGAAACAAAGACTGCGATTTATTTATTTGTTGAGTTTTATATGCCGTCGTTCGGCGAAGCCATCACAACGGTTTACAAGATTCAAAAGGTAGTATTTTAACATATGCGAATTAAGGGTATAACAGGATACATATATTCGAAAATGAGCGGATAAAGGGGATCGGAGTGGGTAAGGATTAGAGGGGATAGGAAGAGGGGTGGATGTGCTACGGGGGGGGGGGGTGAATAGAAAGAGTGGGGAAAGGAGGGTTACAAGGGTGGGGAAATTAGTTAAATGTAAAGTTATTCTTTTTTATAGTCCGATATAAGATCATTTTTGTATGAGAAGGGTTTGCTTGGTGCTGGTTGATGTCTTGTTTTTGCGTGGTTTCGGTTGGTAATTCTGTTGAGTGTTTGGCTGATGTGATACTTGATTGTCAATGTAGACTTTGTAGAACAGCCATGTTTTTAGATCTTTTTTGAATGTTTTGAGGTTAGATTGGGTTCTCAAATCTTTTGGGAGGGAGTCCATATTTTGGGGCAGGCGATGGAAAATGCTCTTTCTCTGGTTTCTGTCAGGTGAGTATCTCTGATGGGGGGGGACTGTTAAACAGCCTGTGTTGTTTGAACGTAAGTTTCTTTGGGGATTCTGGGGGGTTATGTTTAAACCAGTTTGACCTTGATGTTCATTGTGTAGTAATTTGTGTATGATGGTCATGGATTTGTGTTCGGGATTTTATTGGAAGCCAGTGTAGTGAAATCAGTATTGACGTTATGTGATCATTCCTCTTTGTTCCAGTCAGAATTCTGGCTGCTGAGTTTTGCAGAATCTGGAGAGGTTTAAACCGTCCTATACCATCACAGCAAACCCAAATATTCATACTATGCAGAACTCACCACAAATACATGGAGTGTTATAATGTGAAAGTTTGGAAATTTGGTGCGGTATAATTATCCTTCCTTTTGCTATCATTGGTCTCTTGCTATTTGCATGGTTATTTGTTTTTTCCAGATGCTGGATCAATGGTTTGAAGATTTCTATTAATGAGAAACCTATGGGAAAGCCAGTTTTCTGGGAATGCATTAAAAACTATATTGAAGCCCTGTGCTCTTAATACGTGAAGGATTTTGTTTGATGTAGAAAATTCCATGTATTCGTGGTGAGTTCTGCATAGTATGAATATTTGGGTTTGCTGTGATGGTATAGGACGGTTTAAATTCATAAATAGTAATTTTCATAATGCTTATGTTATAGAAGTTACGTACAACAATTTGATGCCCTCAAATTACGTACAGCAATTCGATGCCCTCAAAGATTGTCCTTTGTCCAAGCCCTCATCATGGGCTTGGACAAAGGACAATCTTTTTTACTAATTTTCCTTGACCTGTCGGTGGCCTTCGACACTGTTAATCACTCCATCCTCCTCAACCGTCTATCGGACATTGGAATAACAGGCAGGGCATTCACATGGTTCAAAACATTCCTCTGTAACAGAGGTTACAAAGTCAAAATCAATAATAAAGAATCCCCTCGCTTCAGTTCTTCATTAGGTGTTCCTCCCTGTCCCCAACTCTCTTCAACATGTACCTCCTTCCTCTTTGCCAGCTCTTAACTAACCTTCAACTAAAACATTTCCTATATGCTGACGACGAACAAATCTTGATCCCCATAAGAATCTATCACTAAAACACTTAAACACTGGGAAAACTGCCTCCAAGGGATCTACCGACTTCTCACAAACTTAAACCTGATACTAAACTCTGCTAAGACTGAACGCCTTCTCATCTCCCCGGAAAACAGTACTACCCCACAAAGTGCACCAACTAACACCATTGTTAACCAAGCAAGAGACCTAGGAGTAATAATAGACAACCGCCTGAATTTAAAAACATTCATTAACAACACAACCAAGAACTGCTTCTATAAGCTGCAGGTTCTAAAAAGAATTAAACCTCTCCTCCACTTTCAAGACTTCAGAACAGTCCTCCAAGCCGTAATATTCTCCAAGATAGATTATTGCAATTCTATCTTGCTAGATCTCCCTTCCTCATCCATCAAACCTCTTCAGATTCTCCAGAATGCAGCAGCCAGAATCCTGACAAACTCCAGAAGAAGAGACCACATCTCCCCTATTCTCAGAAATTTACACTGGCTACCAATACACTTCAGAATTCTACACAAGTCCATCACCATCATCCATAAAACCATCCACTCCCAAGCTCCTCTTGACCTCCAAATTCCCCTCAGACGTCACACTTCAACAAGACCTATCAGAGAAACCTACAAAGGTTCCTTGCTTGTTCCCCCCATCTAAATCCACTCACCATCTTGCTTTCAGAAACCGGGCCTTTTCCACAGCGGGACCATATCTATGGAACACCTTACCCCCTGATCTCAGACTAGAACCTTGTTTACTAACTTTTAGAAAAAGGCTTAAAACTTGGCTTAAACAAGCCTTTCCCGATTCTAACTGACTCTCCACAACAACAACAACTATTAAGAAAACTATTAAGAGACCTTTCAGCACTATGTAAATAGTTTATTACTGTAAAGTTACTGTAAGTTACTCCTATCTTGTTTCATTCCTTCTCCAGTTCCAACTACCCTGTTTTATTGTAACTTTTTGTTCCTTTCCACTTGTTATTTGCTTAAGGTTATTACACCCCCTGTTACCTGTAAACTGGCATGATATGATTGTATCATGAATGCCGGTATAGAAAAGCTTTAAATAAATAAAAAATAATATTAAATAAGAAGGTTGAAGCACTCTTGAAGTTACGTGAAGCAATTTGATATTTGAAGAAGGTTGAAGACATTGAAGCTTCGGTACTAATCGCATGTTGAAGAAAGTCTCTTGGGTATTTGTGTTTTGGTGATGAAATCTGCTCCCTGAAGAATTTGTTGAAGTTCTTTAATTTGTCCCTGAAGAAGCCCGTTTTTAATAGGGTGAAACAAAGTTCTTTGTTGGACTTGAATTTATATAGAAGCATTTGAATTTATTATAAGCAGAAGAACATTTTGTTAAAGAATTTAATGGAGCAACAAAATATCCTTGTATGAGACATACATATTTAAAAATGTTCATTGGATTTTATGTGATATGAGTGGTGAATGTATGGGTATGTGTGTGTTAGATAGATTTTAAATATCTAGATAGTTGGAACATATGTGATTATACAATAAAAGTGTTGAAACTATATAATATAAAGTATAGTTCTTCTCTTGATGTATGACTTAGAATAGTATTAGAGAAGACTTTTTGAACATATCCCCTAGTGTCATTATACCAGTATAACTTTGGATATGTGGGTCCTCAGCATCATAAGGAGAGGATACAAATTTTCATCTATTGGGTTTCCTACCAAATCATCTCCCAGCCCCAAGTTAAGGTCGCTCGCCACATTAGAAACTGCTTCAAAAGGTGTTCCCTTCCATCTTAGAAACCAATGCAGTCAAACTCATTACACAAGAAGGAAAGCGGACAGGGATTCTACTCCAAGTATTTCCTGATTCCAAAGAAAATGGAATTCCATCACATTCTAAACCTAAGAACCTTGAATACATTTTTAAAAGATGGTTTTCCTGGGCACCTTGATTCCCTTTCTTCAAAAAGGGGCTGGCTATGCGCTCTGTCTCAAGGATGGTTACACCCACATAGAAATATTCTACCTTTAGAGGACGTATTCCAGATTTGTTGTGGGAGACCATTATTTCCAGTATCGCATGCTGCCTTTTAGCCTGACGACAACCCTTCTATCTTCACCAAATGTTTTGCTGTTGTGACAGCACCCCTGCACAAACTGGGGATGGATATATCTATCTAATTGATTGTCTGATCAAGAGCACATTGCAGGCAGGGGCCACAGAATCGATGCATGAGGCCATCCAGATATTGGAGTTGCTAGGGTTTTTCAACTATGCCAACTCCCACTTGAGCCTGTCATCTCAATTGGAGTTTATAGGAGCTGTGCTAGACATGACTCAGGCAAGAGCCTTCCTTCCACAACAGAGGGCTAGCACCTTGATATCTGCAGTAGAACTTGTTCATATTATTAGAACTTATGGCCTCACTGTTCATGCCACTCCCTTGGCATGTCTCCATATGAGGAAACCTCAATGGATCTGCAGATCACAATGGCTACAGGCCACTCAGGATCTGCACAACAGCATTCATGTCGTACAACTGCTCAGGAACTGTCTGCCCTGGTAGTGAGACAATTCCAAATTTCTCCAGTCAAAATTGCCCTAACCACCGATGCATCCAACCTGGGGTGGGGGAGCTCATGTAGAGAAGCTTTGCACCCAGGTCTCTGGTCTGCTCAGAAAAAGCTTCATCAAATAAACGTCCTGGAGCTAAGGGTGATCTGGTATGCTCTGAAAGCTTTCAGAGATTGGCTAGCAAGTAAGTAGTACTGGTCCAAACAGACAACCAAGTTGTAATGTTCTACATCAGCATAATATAAGGAATCATGGGATTGTATCTCCTGAGTCGGGAGACTATGCAGTTGTAGGATTGGGTCATTATCTAAGGGATGTTGTAAGGGCTACATATCTGGCAGGTATGAGGAATGTCCTGGTAGACATCCTTTGCTAGTCCTAGAGACGGGCAAGTTCCTGGAGGAAAAGTCCATGTCTTCCTCCTTTATATTTGAAAGCATCCCATAGTTGTCTGCCTACAGCAAGACTACTTGTCTTCAAAAACAGTGAAATTACTTGTCTGAAATGTTTGATCTCTGATAACTCCACACAATCCACCTTCCTCCCCTTTTATCTTTGCTAATTGCTAAAGAAGGTGGCAGTTGGCGTGGTGCTCTTTGGGTCTTTGCTAGGCCATGCTCTTCAGATACTCTGTGAATTTGGCTCGCAGGATTCCTGACATTCCATGTGGCCTTCCAAGAACAAATATGTCTATTTCATTTTCCTGATTATTCATTTCTATTGTGTGAACCCAGGGCTGGCACTGCCATGAGCTGGAGCTTCCAGACACTGATAGCATGTAGCATCCCAGTGCCTCAGACTGAAGCAGCAGTCACCAACTAGGAGAAGGAGAGAGCTAGATATTGTTATAATAAACTGAGCCTATGCTTAAAGGCTTCCTGAGGAGTCTGCAGTAAAAAGTCAATAATGCAATAAGTCAATAATGCAATAAGTCAATTGCTCCCTGATATAAAAACCTGCTGTCTGAAGTGACAGATGAATATTGTACTAACACTTGTCTTCTGTTTTTCCTCCACAGAACGAGGATGTACGGCCTCATATCAGAGACAGATTTCGCTTGCATGACTTGCTACCCCCAGATTAACCAGCAAGACTTGTGTGAAATCACTGAGGGGGTGGGGAGACAAAATGCAGGACCCTTTTTCTGGACTACAACAAAAACAAAGCATTGCCATTACTGTTGAAATTTTTGTAGCCCGTCTTTGCTTTTTCTTATCTTTGGTGCCCAACAATAATGAAAGGGTAATGCAGAGAAAGTTTCCTTCTCTCAGACTGGATACACACAGAGCTAGGACAGAAATGCTATAGCCAGAGAGGCTGCACACACCGAGGGGGCTGCCGTGGACTTTCTCTCCTCTGCTCACTGCTACAAAGTGGGATTGTAGCCACTTTTCTGATTTCAACAGGAATGGCCAGTAAAAGTTGTTTTTATTTTCCTGTTCAGGTTAATAATAACCTTTTTACATTTTTGACTGGTATTAGAATAGCATTCAATATGCATTCCTTTTAGCTGAGGCGCTTCATAGATTTTTTTTCTGGAACTAGCCAAATTTTATTAGTTTTTTTTATTATAATATTATTATTATATAATTGAATGGCTGTTTTTCTCCTGCTTCGTCTGCCTGCATACTGTATATTTGTTTAAAGAATATTCTCTAGTTTTAGTCCATGTAAGTTCTATTTAGAAATTACCTGCATTTATATTTTGTATCTGTAATATTCTGCTGTAGTTGAAATCTTAAAAAAAAAAAAAAAAAATCAAGTGATGGGGTAGAAGAACCTAAGATTCAATGATTGGAAGAGAATGGGAGGATGAGCTATGGTGGCATCCATACTCCGAGGTACAGTGGAGCCACCCAGACCTCGGGCCGTGCTGTACATGCAGCTGCCTTTGATTCCTCGTAAGAATGAAGTATTCTGCACAGTGAGCTCAGTATTTCATGTTAGGTTTTTAATTTAATTTCTGCATAGGTGTTACCTCCTTTAGGGCCCATTTTCTGAGCTCACTAGCCAGCAGCAGCCCCGCATAATCTGAGATGAGTACACTCCTGTACCCTGTGATGCCGTCGCAATGTCGTCATAGTGCTTCTGGCTAGAGTCTGTGCAAAATGGTCTTTAAGCCTGGGTACTATTGCAGCTCATTCTAGAGGGAGATATTTTTATAAAAGGGTATAATCCCCTCCCCATTGAACAGGAAGGATTGAGGGGGTATCATTTCTAAAAGTTTAAAGCTTATTTGCCTCTTAGCTGCAGTAAGGTGCCGCAGGCTTGAGCTGCTTTTCTTGTACAGGAATGTCCAGGGGACGGCACTTTTTCTAAAGAGACGTTTGATATTTTGTATGCTTGCTCAGAGAGTACAGTACAGTATTGGAAATTAAAGATGGACAAATGAGATGTATGTCAGCTAATTTTTTTATGTATATTACCTGTTTACTTGTACAACTTTATTGTACAAATTACATGCAGCTTCATTTTCAAATGAGTCCTTAAAATAAGGAGAAATCTTTTTAGGAAAACATTTAATTTTTGTATTTTTGATTTTAAAAAGGCATGAGTTATGTCAACTTTTTCAGTGTATTAATGAAGATTTTAACTTCATCAGGTTAAGTGGTTTCTTACTATATTATCTGTTGTGTGTATAGTTAGCACATTGTGTCTCTGAACTGTTTAAAAAAAATTCTAGCATGTAGACCAGGCTTGTTTCTGTGGAAAAAAATGCTTATTCATTTACACAAATATCATGAAAGATTTTCTTTAAAAAAAAAAATTTGCAATTCAAAATACTGATTTTTGTATTAAAAGAGAAGGTATTTTGCTTGCAGTAAAACAAATCCAGCAGATTAATTTTAGTGGGAATCTTTGAAATGTATTTATCTCTAGGGCATCAGGGCATCTTTACACTGTTCGACATCTGTCTGTTGAAATAAACTGTACATAACATTACCTTTATAAATGCTTTGCTGCAAAAGTTTGATCCTCGCTTTTCCTCCCCTTTTTCTTTGGTGAGATGAAACCTCATCTGAAAGCAGGTTACCTGTACAGAGCCGTTTTTATTCATCAGTAAAGCAGCAGACCATGGTGCTGACCAGGTTTCTATAACTGATTGCCAGTTTCTGCTGATTGCTACAAGGTAGCTGTATACATTTTATTTGAAAAGAAAATTAAATGCTAAACCTAGGAAATAAAACAGAAAAGGATAATAAATGAATATTTTTATATTTTTTGTTCTTGGCTTGAATGAGTGGAATTAGTAACCATTCGACGTATACATGTTACAAGCAACAGTTCATATGGTTTTTTTTTTTTGGTTGGTTCCCCTGCTCTATTCTGGAGCAAGTGATAGAAGAGAATGGAGATTTCCAGCATCTGTGTTCTTGTAAAAGCACTTCACTGCTGCCTCCCCTGTCAAGTAGCACTATTAACATGTACAGCAACAGGGTTTCTCTCATATTATTCGGTGTAGTCTGCTTCTCTTTCCATGTGTACTTGTGCAATGAAACCAAGGATCTTACTCTAACCCACAGTATTCATAATAGCAATGTATTTCTGTGCATATCCAAGACACATTGTATATGATTTTCTTAGATTGCTCTTTGATATTATTAGTAAAGTGTCTGTATACATCATCACACTCCCTCAGGAGCAAGGATCATCACCTTGAGGAAAGCAACATTTCAAATGCAACATGATGGAAAAAGCAGGAAGCGCTGTTACCAAGCCAATTGCAGTCTGTTCCCTTAAAGTTGGACTGATTGGAGGTATTTTTTAATTCCTTTTCCAGAATCCATACTTTCCTCAGGTCTTGGGAGAGGGAGCTTAAACTGAAACCACTTACAGCCTCAGATCAGATGTGTAATTGTTGGGCTTACACATGCTGACTTGAAATCATATGGCTCCTTTCACCACAACTTTTAAAAGCTTCTTTAGCAGTCTGACATGATATATATTTTTTTATTTTTACACAGAATCTTTCTCAAAAGATTTGATTCCAAATATTCTAAAATTCCTTATGCAAAAAAATAGCAATTGGAGCATAAGAACATAAGAAATTGCCATGCTGGGTCAGACCAAGGGTCCATCAAGCCCAGGATCCTGTTTCCAACAGAGACCAAACCAGGCCACAAGAACCTGGCAATTACCCAAACACCAAGAAGATCCCATGCTACTGATGCAATTAATAGCAGTGGCTATTCCCTAAGTAAGCTTGATTAATAGCAGGTAATGGACTTCTCCAAGAACTTATCTGAACCTTTTTTGAACCCTGCTACACTAACTGCACTAACCACATCTTCTGGCAACAAATTCCAGAGCTTTATTGTGCTTTGAGTGAGAGAGAATTTTCTCCGATTAGTCTTAAATGTGCTACTTGCTAACTTCATGGAGTGCCCCCTAGTCTTTCTATTATTCGAAAGTGTAAATAACCGATTCACATCTATTCGTTCTAGACCTCGCATGATTTTAAACACCTCTATCATATCCCCCCTCAGCCGTCTCTTCTCCAACTGAACAGCCCTAATCTCTTCATCCTTTCCTCATAGGGGAGCTGTCTCATCCCCTTTATCATTTTGGTTGCCCTTCTTTGTACCTTCTCCATTGCAACTATATCTTTTTTGAGATACAGTGACCAGAATTGTACATGTATTCCAGGTGCGGTCTCACCATGGAGCGATATAGAGGCATTATGACATTTTCCGTTTTATTAACCATTCCCTTCCTAATAATTCCTAACATTCTGTTTGCTTTTTTGACTGCCGCAGCACACTGAGCTGAAGATTTTAAAGTATTATCCACTATGATGCCTAGATCTTTTTCCTGGGTGGTAGCTCCTAATATGGAACCTAACATTGTGTAACTACAGCAAGGGTTATTTTTCCCTATATGCAACACCTTGCACTTGTCCACATTAAATTTCATCTGCCATTTGGATGCCCAATCTTCCAGTCTTCCAAGGTCCTCCTGTAATGTATCACAATCCGCTTGTGATTTAACTACTCTGAATAATTTTGTAATCTGCAAATTTGATAACCTCACTCATCGTATTCCTTTCCAGATCATTGATATATATATTGAAAAGCACCGGTCCAAGTACAGATCCCTGAGGCACTCCACTGTTTACCCTTTTCCAGTGAGAAAATTGACCATTTAATCCTAATCTGTTTCCTGTCTTTTAACCAGTTTGTAATCCACAAAAGGACATCGCCTCCTGTCCCATGACTTTTTAGTTTTCTTAGAAGCCTCTCATGAGGGACTTTGTCAAACGCCTTCTGAAAATCCAAATACACTATATCTACCGGTTCACTTTAATCCACATGTTTATTAACCCCTTCAAAAAAAATGAAGCAGAAAACGACAAACCTTTTCCGTCAGGAAAAAAATCAGCAGAACCAGGGGTCACGAGTTGAAGCTCCACAGAGGAAGACTCAGAACCAATGTCAGGAAGTATTTCTTCACGGAGAGGGTGGTGGATGCCTGGAATGCCCTTCCGGAGGAAGTGGTGAAGACCAGAACTGTGAAGGATTTCAAAGGGGCGTGGGATAAACACTGTGGATCCATCAAGTCTAGAGGACATGAATGAAGAGTGGGTGGCTCACGGGAATGACGGCTACTGCCTGGAGATTATACCCTTATTCAATAAACATATACATGGTTAATGCAACTCCAACATTGCTCTGTTTCAACGGCAAGAGGAAGTGTGGGAAAAAAAGGATTTGCATTCACCAAAAGCGGGGAGTAGCTTGCTTGTTACGGCGGTTACTACCCCAAACTAAATAAGCCAGATACTTTACTTTCAATGCATATCCAGCATAGCTCTCTGCTTCAACGGCAGGGGAGAAAGTCTGATACTTCACGCATATCCAACATAGCTCTCTGCTTCTACGGCAGGGGAGAAAGTCTGATACTTCACTTTCAACACACATCCAGCATAGCTCTCTGCTTCTACGGCAGGGGAGAAAGTCTGATACTTCATGCATATCCAACATAGCTCTCTGCTTCTACGGCAGGGGAGAAAGTCTGATACTTCACTTTCAACACACATCCAGCATAGCTCTCTGCTTCAACGGCAGGGGGAACGTAGAAAGGTGGATCTATATACAGACAATAACCAACAAGGACTGAGTTACATAGTCTGGGTAAACAAAGGCATGGGTGTAGCTTGCTTATTGCGGCGGTTACTACCCCTAACGATGGTAGATATTCATTTGGATACAGTTCCAACACTGCTCTCTACATTAATGGTGCGGGTGGAAGGGAAATAGAACCAAAAGGTTACTAAGAGCCAAGAGTAACAGAAGTATGAGAGAAATTTTAAAAAAAAGTGCATAGCTTGCTGGGCAGACTGGATGGGTCGTTTGGTCTTCTTCTGCCGTCATTTCTATGTTTCTATGATTTGTTAGGCAAGACGTCCCTTGTGTAAATCCATGTTGACTGTGTTCCATTAAATCATGTCTTTCTATATGCTCTATGATTTTAATCTTAAGAATAGTTTCCACTATTTTTCCTGGCACTGAAGTCAGGCTCACTGGTCTAAGGTTACCCGGATCACCCCTGGAGCCTTTTTTAAATATTGGGGTTACATTGGCCAACCTCCAGTCTTCGGGTACAATGGATGATTTTAATGATAGGTTACAAATTTTAACTAATAAATCAGAAATTTCATTTTTGAGTTCCTTCAGTACCCTAGGATGCAAACCATCCGGTCCAGGTGATTTGCTACTCTTTAGTTTATCAATCTGGCCTACTACATCTTCCAGGTTCACATTGATTTCGTTCAGTTCGTCTGACTCATCACCCCTGAAAACCATCTCTGGAACTGGTATCTCCCCAACATCCTCATTAATAAACATGGAAGCAAATAATTCATTTAGTCTTTCTGCAATGGCCTTATTTTCCCTAAGAGCCCCTTTAACATACAGGAATGTTTCCCTAAATACTTTTTAAATTGTAAATGACCTGTAGGGTGTTGTCCCTGGAAAGGTGTGTTCCCTGTATATACACAGATCAGTCCAAACTGTGTTTTGCCTCCCTTCCAGCAGATGGAGACAGAGAAAAACTTGAAGAGCATCCCCCTCTTAACCTGGAGTGCCACCTGCATCTCTTCAGTATTTCTCTATCTCCAGCAGATGGAGGTGGCAAACCCTGCGGTCTTGCCCTTTTATTTGGGTTAAGGTAATCTCTTAAAAAAAAAACCCAACAAAACAAAGGATCAAGCAGGACAAAGCATATCCTCCCAGGGGCTAGGCAGGTCCTAGTAGGACTATCCCCACCTGGTAGCAGGTTTAAGGAGCTGGGGTTGGTGACCCCGTGGGACTCCTAAGCGGTAAGGTGCCTGGGGGGGAATACCGGTGGTCCGGTCCCTCTCCCCCCCCCTAGTATCCCCAGCCTGCTTAAAAAAAAAAGTAAGGAAGCAGCCTGTCAGCCTTTCTCTGAGTTTTGTTCTGTGCGGCTGCTGTGGCTATTTTTAATTCCGGGCTCCGGGTAGCTTACCAGCATTTTGTCTCAGCCGGCCGGTTTTCTCAGACGCTGCGATTTAGCCGCGACTCCTTTCTCACTTCGGCACCTCTCCAGGGTCACCTGATGCCGCGTCCTATACGTGTGACCTGTGGAGAGTTGACTTCGTGCCTCTCCCGCGCAGGCCTCTGCTCCCGCTGCCTCTCCAGAGGAGAAGACAGATCAGGGACCGGAGTTTCCCTCTAAGGCCCACTTAAAAGATCTCCTTCTCATGAGCCTCCGGCTGCTCCGTTCCCACTCAGTGTGGGAATGGCCATTTTGAATGCTTTAGCAGCACAGGCCACTGCCATTTGGGGGGGGGGGAATCTCCCACCCGATTTATCTCCCGTTCCTGGCAGTCCAGAAGATCCTTCAGAGCCAGACCAGGACTTTTCTGATAGCCAGCCCGATCCCCTGGTGGGGGAAGAGGGTGGAGCAAATATCTTTTCACTAAACTTTGTGCTTTTAATGCACAAAGCCTTTCTGGCCACCCAGGCTCAACAAACTGAAACTTCACTTCTGGGTCACCCTGAGGGGCCTCCCCAGAAGCTTTCTAAGCACCTGGACTCCCAGACCTCCCTTCTGTGGCTGTACCTTCCTCTCAGGTCTCACTCTGGATTCACACCTTGTCCCTTGGCAACTTGGAAGTTACCTGCTGTTAAACAAAAAGAGAATGGTACTGCAGTGACCCTCCTGCTCCCCTACTCTCTGCCCATGCCTGTATCCCCTTCCTGCCAATCCCAGTATCCCCCCTCCCCACCTATAATCTTCCTGCTCCACTCAGTGCCCCAGACAGTGCGAGTAGCATGGTTGGCCATGGGGGGAGGGACAATACCTACTTGAATGATACGACTGGCCGGCTGAGCCACCAGCCACATAGAGGCTAAGGAGTGCTTGCTCCACTACAATGGTGTCATGCAGCACTAATGCCCAGCCCCCTGATGAGGTGCGTTAGTGCTCCCTGGGCCTCCTGGCAGCCCTGGCTGGATTAGGGAGCGGAGTGGCTGCTCTCTTCTCTATATGCTTCAGGCTCACGTCTCCTCTTCCCTGCAGGCTGCCTGGAGGGGAGGAGCTGGATTAGGGGCTGCTGTCCTCTCTGTGTATTTCAGGCTCACGTCTCCTCTTCCCTGCAGGCTGCCTGGAGGGGAGGGGCTGGAGCAGAACACCACTGCTGCTCTACCTCTTAAACTTGAACAGAAGCGTCAGAACTGCGGTTCTAGGCCATTCCCCTACAATTTAAGCCCTGACTATTTACTTGGGAAAGAAGGACCTTTCTTATGTTCGTACATATTCAACCAGGGGTATTGCAAGGGGTTGGCAAAAAGGGCAACAGTCTTGGGCACCAAGTTGAGTGGCTTGCCAGAAAGAGAAGGGGCTGTTTTGGCCAGTGACTGCAGCTCCACTCAGTGCTTAAAGCGGTGTTAATTCCAAGACTAGGAAAGCTATAGATAGCAGGAAACGTGAATGAACCTTTTGCATTCACTGCCACAGACTCTTAGAAGACTGAAAAATTGACCTAGGATGCTGTGATTAAATAAGAGCAGCCTAACATAAACCAGGAAAGGTAACGTTTCTTATTGTGCAGTTTGCTAAGGCAAAAGAATAGATAGCATTAATTGAACAAGGGACTTGCAAGGCAAACCGATCTCACAAACCGTTGCTACAACAAACCCACAGCTAGCTTCTCAACTTCAATCTTTCAGTGCATGCTGTTCAGTTTGAAATAATCAATAATTAAGAAAAGGGCTGTTCTATTTGAAGAATCATAGACCAGGGCTCCCGCTAGATTGAAACTTTTAATAACTCCTCCTTCCCTCACACAGCAATGTGACTCTCATTAGTTTTGGCACTGGTCCTTTCAGGGAAGGTGCATGTTTCTGTAGCTCTTTGGCTGGCTGTAAGACAGAGAAGACAGGTGCTATTGGATCTGCTGTGCTGTGGAGAGGCCTAATGGTGAGAGCAATGAGCTACAAATCCCACCGCTGCTCCTTGTGAATTTACCCTCCATAGCCTCAGGTGCAAACTTAGGCCTGATTTACTAAGGCCTTTTTCCAGTTCTGTCAGTAAATGAGGTCCTTAGCTTGTAAGCTCTCTGGGGGTAGGGAAATACTTACAGTACCTGAATGTTATTCACTTTGAAGTGCCAAAAACTGGAATAAATTTAAAAAACAAAATCCCTAGAGGGTGAGTCCTCTGGGTCCAAGAGGTGACCTGAGGGGCCTTGGATTCACATTAGGTTGGAGATTCACTGTGTCAGGATTACCTGAAGTTAGAGCTCAGCATCCAGATAGCAGGCCCCTTCTTGTTTTTTCTTTCACTTGCCACTGACATTTCGAGCTGTTCTCAGTAGCTAAAGGCTATAGGTCCCAGGATGAGGAAGAGTCCCAGGCTGTCTGCCTGTGGGACACAGCTAGTACCCCTCCCCCTCACCCCATTCATGTCTCAGGTCCACAAAATAAGCCCAGTAATGTGACTTTAAGATAAGAACATAAGAAATTGCCATGCTGGGTCAGACCAAGGGTCCATCAAGCCCAGCATCCTGTTTCCAACAGTGACCAATCCAGGCCATAAGAACCTGGCAAGTACCCAAAAACTAAGTCTATTCCATGTAACCATTGCTAGTAATAGCGGTGGCTAATTTCTAAGTCAACTTAATTAATAGCAGGTAATGGACTTCTCCAAGAACTTATCCAATCCTTTTTTAAACACAGCTATACTAACTGCACTAACCACATTCTCTGGCAACAAATTCCAGAGTTTAATTGTGCGTTGAGTAAAAAAGAACTTTCTCCAATTAGTTTTAAATGTGCCCCATGCTAACTTCATGGAGTGCCCCCTACTCTTTCTACTATCCGAAAGCGTAAATAACCGATTCACATCTACCCATTCTAGACCTCATGATTTTAAACACCTCTATCATATCCCCCTTCAGCCATCACTTCTCCAAGCTGAAAAGTCCTAACCTCTTTAGTCTTTCCTCATAGGGGAGCTGTTCCATTCCCTTTATCATTTTGGTAGCCCTTCTCTGTACCTTCTCCATCGCAATTATATCTTTTTTGAGATGCGGCGTCCAGAATTGTACACAGTATTCAAGGTGTGGTCTCACCATGGAGTGATACAGAGGTATTATGACATTTTCCGTTTTATTCACCATTCCCTTTCTAATAATTCCCAACATTCTGTTTGCTTTTTTGACTGCCGCAACACACTAAACTGACAATTTCAATGTGTTACGCACTATGACGCCTAGATCTATTTCTTGGGTAGTAGCACCTAATATGGAACCTAACATTGTGTAACTATGGCATGGGTTATTTTTCCCTATATGCATCACCTTGCACTTATCCACATTAAATTTCATCTGCCATTTTGATGCCCAATTTTCCAGTCTCACAAGGTCTTCCTGCAATTTATCACAATCTGCTTGTGATTTAACTACTCTGAATAATTTTGTATCATCTGCAAATTTGATTACCTCACTTGTCGTATTTCTTTCCAGATCATTTATAAATATTTTGAAAAGTAAGGATCCCAATACAGATCCCTGAGGCACTCCACTACCCACTCCCTTCCACTGAGAAAATTGTCCATTTAATCCTACTCTCTGTTTCCTGTCTTTTAGCCAGTTTGCAATCCACGAAAGGACATCGCCACCTATCCCATGACTTTTTACTTTTCCTAGAAGCCTCTCATGAGGAACTTTGTCAAATGCCTTCTGAAAATCCAAGTACACTACATCTACCAGTTCACCTTTATCCACATGTTTATTAACTCCTTCAAAAAAGTGAAGCAGATTTGTGAGGCAAGACTTGCCTTTGGTAAAGCCATGCTGACTTTGTTCCATTAAACCATGTCTTTCTATATGTTCTGTGATTTTGATGTTTAGAACACTTTCCACTATTTTTCCTGGCACTGAAGTCAGGCTAACCGGTCTGTAGTTTCCCTGATCACTCCTGGAGCCCTTTTTAAATATTGAGGTTACATTAGCTATCCTCCAGTCTTCAGGTACAATGGATGATTTTAATGATAGGTTACTAATAGGTCTGAAATTTCATTTTTTAGTTCCTTCAGAACTCTGGGCTGTATACCATCCGGTTCAAGTGATTTACTACTCTTCAGTTTGTCAATCAGGTCTACCACATCTTCTAGGTTAACCGACGCCATCACGGAAAGTTAGATTGAAATATATATGAGGACTACCATCCTGCTTGTCCTGTGCGAAAGCAAATGTTGCTTTCCTGTAACAGGTGTTCTCCCAGGACAGCAGGATATTAGTCCTCACGAAACCCACCTGCCGCCCCATGGTGTTGGGTTTGTAACGTTTTATTATTTTATTTTTCGGCACTGCCTGTAGCTTTCAAACAAGACTGAAGGGGGGGACCCTACTGGCTGCAGGGTTAGTGCCAGGCTGGGCATGCCCAGTAGGGGCCAGTCAAAGTTCTGGAAACTTTGACAAAAGTGTTCTGTGATTGGGCTCCATCCTGTGATGTCACCCATATGTGAGGACTAACACCCTGCTGTCCTCTGAGAACACCTGTTACAGGTAAGCAACATTTGCTTTTTCCCTAAACCAAGGTTTAAATCCATATTTATGTGATCTCACCTGGTGATCACCAACACCAGACCCCAGTTTCTGCCAGGTTTTAATTAACTTTTAAACTTTAATTTTCCTACAGGCACTGTATAGGCAGCCTCTCGCTGACATCACTGTCCCAAGTCTGTGAGGACTCCCTTGGCCTGCACTATAATCATGCCGGGGCTTTGATTACAGCACTGACAACTGTCTACTGGCTTTAGCTGGCAGCAGCACTAGTGTGGCACCAGCCCCACTGAGTGGCATTTATCTATTTAAAAAATATTTTCGCAGCACATCTGGGCTCTCCTGGCTCCCGTGGACCCAGCAACAATTGGGCAGGTATTTATTTTAATTTTATTTGCCCCCTTTACACCCATACGGTATTAGGCCTATTGTAACAAGTGTTGGGTGTGTGCTTGACCCTCAGCAAGCTATGAGTAAACTATTACAATATAGTAAACCTCCCATACTAAATCAGCACTCAAATTATCAGTCCTTCCTATGAAAAAGTAATACTGCAAATATTGCACCAAGTCCTAAGATACCAATATACCTCCTGTTAGGAAAACGGAACAAGTCAATCAGCTATAGATCCCTCCACAGAAACTGCATGTTGGCAGAATACTTTGCCTTGATCACACATTCAGAACATAGAGAGACTGTGAGGGAGTGTATAGGAAACTAGGCATAGCTATCCCGCCTGGTTCCCCTTAAGATAGAGAGACAAAGGGAATCCTGGGTAAAGGGAGGAGCTCTTTCCAAAAGGATAAGACTTCAGGCCATAGAATGGATAGACAAGTCCCAGGGATCATGGAGAGAGTTCCCAAATGCTAAAACATGCTGTGTCTGAAGACTAACTGTTCCTTGAAGCTAAGGTGAGCTGTACTACTGTTTTGAGACCACAGTCAAGCTAGGCTGCTGTTAGTGCTCTCCTCCTCCAGTGGGGAGGAGTCAGCAATCTGCTGTCACTCACCCCGCCAGGAGGGTGGAGTTAGCAAACTGCTCTGCTTTTCTCTTGAAAGGAGGAGGCGTAGCAATCTGTCATGATCTGCTCCTCCAGAAGGGAGGAGTTAGCTATCTGTAGTGCTGACCCCGCCAGGAGGGCAGAGTTAGTAATCTGTAGCGCACTGCTGTTAGATGCTCCTGTAAGGAAAGGAGGTAGCAAGTTGTTATGGACCAACTACCCAGGGAAGAGGGGTTGGCAATCTGTACTATGATACTCTTCTGAGGAGAGGATCTAACAATAGGATATTGTACTTCGCTACTGAGATAGCAATCTATCATGCCTCTGCTACGGAGCAGCAATCTGTTATATATAGGCTGCTGGCAAGTCCCATAGAAAGAGAAGTTAGCTATATATATATAATACTTCCGTGAGCGGTGTTAGTGGTCTGTAGTGGTTGGCTCCCACAGTGATAGTAGTATAAGGAATGACCACTCGGAGGAAATGGTGAATCCCTGGGCCGATGACAGATTACCTCGCCCCCAGGAGGAGATCTTGAGAGGAACCACCGGCTAGGTTAGAATATGAAGTAAACACAAATAGTTCTTTATTAAGCTGGAAGCTGGACCACCAGTGGTGGCAGTAATGAGTTGATGTGTCCAGCAAGGCTGAAGTCCTTCTTATATTGGAATGTAATCTCTGGGTCGCTGAGCTGTAGAGAGAGACTAGAAGTAGTGAGTAGACAGGATATACTGGATACAAGATGGTATGCTCACAATAGTAGATGTCTGCAATGGTCTCTATGCCACAGAGAGTCTTCAGTATATTCAGGAACAGGAGCCGTAGGCGAGCACTGGTTCCTCTACACAGTCTGTAATAAGAACTCACAATAGCTGTATATGGAATGGCTTCTAGAGTAGAAAAGAGTCGGTAAAAGATTCTAGAAACATGGGCCCTCGTGGAGCAAATACCGGTTCCTATCTGTAATCTTGCCAATGTAACTCTTGATCTCCGTACCTGCGATAGCAGCTTGGAGAAAGGGAGTCTTCAGAGCTATGAGAATGTAGGCCCTCATGGAGCGAGTACAGATTCCTATGTACAACAGAACTCACTGTGTTCATGTCCGCGATCGCTTCCAGGCAATGAGGAGTCTTCTGAGTATTCTGGCAATCTGAAATCAAGAATAGAGAGCGGAGCCCCCGTGGAGCGGGTACTCCTGGTAAGTTTGAAAAGGCTGAGCAGTGGGGAAGGATTCCCCTGGCTGACTCGGATCGTTGTTGCAAGTATCGTGGACTGCCGAAGCAAGTCCCATTGGAGTTCCTTGCTAACTCATTAGAGGTTAGCAAAGACCTTTTAAAGTGCAAATGGATGACGTCACTATGGGGGGACACCCCCGAGGTTCGCGCCCTTGCTGGTACAAGTCTGGAGCGCGCGCCCTTACGTCATCAGGAACATGGCGGATCCGTAGCATCAAGCCAGCCCAGGGACACCGGGACCAAGAGGCAGAGAGAAGCTGCGGCTGCATCTGTCCATCAGAGCCGAAGGGAGTCGCTCCCAAGGTAGAGAGGGTGGAGCAAGGGTCAAGAAGAGGCACGAACACAACAACTGCTGCTATTATAAAAGACTGTGTATTGCCTGCACTCTCCTGAGATTAAGATGAACTGCACTGTATGCTTTTGTTGGGTTTTTTGTCTGGAATTATCTGAAGTGAAGGCCTGTGGCCATTTTGTTTGTTTAAAGTCACTGTAAATAAAGAGTACTGAAGCACAGCCAGAGTCTACTGGTGGTTTCCTCTGGCTGTACCCAAGCCACTGACTGCTCGAGCTACCACATATGGTGGTGTAAGTGGGATCACTTGCCTAAGGCATGAAGCACATACAAGGATCCACAGCTGCTGAGCAGAAAAAAATAAAACCCCTCTTTTTCAGAGTTTTTTGCTTCCTTTCTCACACAGACACATGCCTCACACTTACAAAGACATATGTTCCCTCTCTCACACACATGCTCCCACTAGCTTACACACATATGCTGACACATACATTTGCTTCCTCTCTCACACACACATGCTTATGTGCTCTTCTCTCACACGCATACATGTGATCTCTCTCTCTTACACTATAGTGAGTTGAAATATGGCAGGTTTTGCCTTGTATTCTGGATCACACAAATACACTAAGAAAATAATGACACCAGACTACAGCTTATGAGAACATATGAAAAGCTATATTCTCTGTATAATATATGCACAAACAGATACGTATGACGTCTGACAAACAAAACACAGGATATTTTATTTATGTATTTATTTAAAAAGACTTGTTACCTGTGCCCTCCAATGTTTGGGATGGGTTACAATTCATGACATTCACAATAAAATCGAAGAGAATACTTATAAAACAAGTGGAGGGGCAAGGGAGATATGATACAGACCTTCAGATACCTAAAAGGTTTTAATGATGCACAAACTTTGAACCTTTTCCATTGGAAGAAAAATAATAGAACTAGGGGTCATGAAACGAAACTCCAGGATAACTCAGAACCAACAACAGGAAATATTTCTTCAGAGATGGTGGTGGATGCCTGGAATGCCCTTTCGGAGGAGGCGGTGAAGATGAAAAAAGTGAAAAATTTCAAAGGGGTATGGGATAAACACTCTGGATCTCTAAAAGGCTAGAGGATGGAAATGAGAAAAGCGTACAGGGGAGTAACTTGCTTGTATGGAGGTTACTACTTTTAACAGAAGGCATGGCGATTACGACCCTTAACCAATAAGCCTTGATGCTGTTAATGCAACATTGCTCCCCGCTTTGATGGCAGAGGGTAAAGGGGAATTAGATTCTGACAACGACCAAGAGGGATCTGAATGCTACAGTCTGGGGAACTGATTCTCAGATATAAGGAAAAAAACACAGGACTGCTTCTATGGCAAAGTCCATAAGCAAAGCACATCAAGCAGCATTGTCTGAATTTTCAAGAAAGCTCATCCTCCAGTAAAAAATGTTGCTAGCAGTAAATTTTTATGGAATATCATTAAGCTTGGGGGTAATTACATAGAGCTGCAGTTGCTACCTAGGGAAGCTTACTGGGCAGACTGGATGGACCATTTGGTCTTTTTCTGCCATCATTACTATGTTACTCTAGAACTTGCCCAGTATTCTTTTGATGTCTTGTAGTGTGGTTTAGTCTAGTTTTGTAGCCCTGAAAATGTTCAATGCATTTTTTGGTAAAATAGTGTGGCTGTTACATTAGTGTACTTGAATTCAGAGAAATAAAGGTTAAACAATAAAAAGAAAATATATATAAGCTGCTAGACCTTAGGAAGGGAGTGTCTTCTCCTACACGTTTGTCAAGTAGTAAGTTAGTCCAGTAAAAAGGCGTCACCTTATCTGATTTCCTTACGCCATCCTTCAAGCATGGTGAAACCTGTTTCCCCTTTGAGGAGGAAGTCCTTTGTTTTATTTGTGCATGGGGATAAAAGATCCTTATAATATCCCTTGCTGTCACTGCTGACCAGTGCCCCTGTGTGTATTCTCCTCAACCTCTTAGTTCATTTACATTTGGCATCCAAACACCTGCTTCGCAGATGTGCTGTAGCACATCTAGGAAGTGACACAATATGGCAGGACTCAAATGTCTGACACTGAAATGCAGATGCATGCAAGTAGAGGGATCAGCATTTCCTCTGGTTCCTTGCAAGCTTGTTAACAATTCATTACTGAACAATGAATCCAACAGCTTGTTGTTCACAGTACACTGAGGCAGGCATGGCTAAAATGTATTATTTAAGTTCCTGGGTGTACAACACCCAACTCATTCAGAGCAATTTACAGCTTCTGGTTACAATTTCAATTAGCAGGATATAAAATTACTGAGTCAAGCTGTTAGAAAAAGTGCCAGGGAGCAGCAGGACAGAGCATGCCTGAAGCTTCTAGTGCTGACTACACAAGGACAGCTTGTCCCTTCATCTTCCCGGTTTCAGCAATGCTTCAAGACTTCTGTAATGAATTCTGCTGAGGCTTTGCTCTGCCACCTGTAACCCGGTAAGGACTGCAGTCTGCTGTTGCTTCCGTTTATCTTAATGTAGGAGGTACTGGCCAGGCCATGCTGCATGTAAATAATTCCTCTCATTGTTATTGCCTAAATCATTGCTTCTACTCTTCTTCTTCTCCTAGTTCCAATTTCCCTTGTTTTATTGTAACTTACTTTTCTGCCTCTCAACACCTGTTTTTCGTTCAAAGTTATCACTCCCCTTGTTTTATGTAAACCAGCATGATGTGATTTTGTGAGTAGCGTCGCTTGTAGGACTGTACGGAATCTTGTACATGTAGCATGGGTTTAAGCTTTTTTAGAATGTGGAGCTTGAAAAAACCTTCTCTTAGGGTGGTGTTAATGTGCTTTTTAAAGTTGATTTGGTTGTCTGTGGAGATCCCAAGATCTCGCACATGAGATGGGAAGGAATTAGCGGAGAGATCTGGGTCATGGGAATTGGGTAATGAGATTCTGCTGATTCGAGATAATGAGGAGTTCGGTTTTGGAAGTGTTGAGGGCCAAATGGAGGTTGGTGAGGAGGGTATTTATGGAGGTGAGACAGCTTTCCCAAAATTTAAGGGTTTTGGGAACGGATTCTTTGATAGGGATGAGGATTTGGACGTCATCCACATATAGGAAGAATTTGAGGCCGAGGTCAGCGAGGAGGTGGCAGAGGGGCAGTAAATATATATTGAAGAGGATGGAGGATAGGGAGGAGCCCTGTGGGACACCTTGGGTCAGGTGGATGTGGGAGGATTTGGATTTGGCGATTTTAACAGAGTAGGCTCTATTGTTTAAGTACGATGTGAACCAAAGAAGGGCAGTGCCTGTGATACCAATGTCGGCTAATCGGTCCAGGAGGATCTTATGGCTAATGGTATCGAAGGCAGCAGAAATGTCCAGGATGGCGAGAATAAAAGATTGTCCATGATCCATGCCTTTGAGTAGGGTGTCGGTTAACAAGAGTAGGAGGCTTTCTATATTGAGGGACTTACGGAAACCAAATTGGGATGGGTGTAGGATGTCATGATCCTCAAGGTAATCGGAGAGCTGGGAATTGACGATCTTTTCCATAACTGGCTAGGAAGGGAAGGTTGGAGATGGGGCAGTAGTTAGAGGGATTGGAAGGGTTGAGGGTGGGTTTTTTGAGGAGTGGCTTAACCACAGCAAGTTTGAGGGGGTCAGGGACTTTACCATGGGTGAGGGAGCAATTGATGATATCGGCAAGGGGTTTCAAGAATATAGAGGGGATGGATAGTAGATTTTTTGTGGGTATGGTGTCAGAGATGTGTGCAGCAGGTCTGATTCTTTTTAAGGCAGATTCAACTTCTTTGGCGGATGTTAGCTCAAGGGAGGCTAGATTGGTGTTAGGAGATTTAGGGAGGGGGTTAGCAGGGGTAGGGTTGGGAGAGAATTGAAGGAGGATGTTGGCTATTTTGCTTTTGAAGAACTGGGCTAGTTCTTCACTTTTATTACCGGCTTCTTCATCCATAATAGGTGGGATGGTGGATTTGGTGAGTTCCGCTACGTAGGCAAAGAGGGCTTTGGGATTGTATTGGTAATCATGGATCTTTGCTGCATAAAAGTCACGTTTGGTCTGGAGAATCAAGAATCTGTAGGAGTGGAGCGTAGATTTGTAAGAGGCCGCGTGTTTTGTGGTGGGGGGTTTTCGCCATAATCTCTCTTTGATTATCTGATGGAGAACATAAATTAAGAAGAAAGTAGTTTGTGGGGGGAGGGGGGAGAGAAAGTCTGTACAGCCTGCCTAGCCCCCACCCCATTAATCTCAGGGTGAGAAGAACTCAGAAGTTCCCAGGTATGGGTTTGAGGATTTGTTTGTCCAAGGTGTTATGCATGAGTTGTAGATGTTGCAAGTTGGTCTTAGAGATACCATTTAGTAGGGCATTGCAGCAATCTAGTTGCCTGGTGATTAAAGCATGAATGATTGAAGCTAAGTTATTACGATTGAAGTAGTGGTGCAGTTGTCTAATCTGGCAGAGAGCATGAAGGAGGCTCTCACTACATTGGTGATGTCATCTGTAGTGTTGGATAGAGTTGGACCCCCAGGTTCTGGACCAAATCTTTTGGTTGGAGGGGGCTGCTTGCTAGAGAAGGTAAGGAATGAAGGGGGTGACCCTGTTGGCTCAGCCAAAGGCGTTCCAATTTAGAGGGGTTGAGTCTGAGTTTGTGCCTGTTGAGCCATTGGGCTACTGCTGAGAGACAACTATTGAGATTGGTGATAGGTGAATTTTGGTCTGTTCCAATGTCCATAGAGAGGAAAAAAGAGGGAAGTGGAGATGTGAATTTGGGGTAAAGACAAGAAGTTCTTTATTGGCCATGTTAAGTTTAAGGCAGAGCTGTAGCTAGCCTATGGCCGATATGGCTTCTGCCATGGGTGCTATCCACCAGGGGGACCATTGTGACAACAGTGGCCTCCTCCTCCTGCCTCCCACCCCATAGTGAGGAGCAGACTGGGAGGCTTGATTGGATTTTATACGATGCGCACATCGGCAACGCACTTGAATAGGTGTAAAAAATAATTATCTCAGGTCCCAGGAGTATTCGAGCTGGTGAGGCCTGGGGGAGGCTGGATTGCAGGAAGATGTGGTGTAAAAGCTCCCCATGGCATTCTGCTGCATGAGTGCAGAGCTGGAGCGAGCAGTTTGATTTGCAAGGAGCTTGGCCACAGCAGTGATAAAATAAAGTTATGTGGCACCACAGGAGTGCAGGCCACGACGCTGACGTTATCAGTGGAGTCGTGGGAATGTCCTCCCAAAGTAAAGGCAAAATCAATAAAATTCAAAAGAAATAAAGCCCCGAGTGGAGGTGGGAAGGCAGCAGTGGTTATCAAATTAAAATCAAATAAGCTTGGGGGCATGAAAAGAGACCGGGGACCTGCACTCAACCCTGATTTTGACTTCCAATTCAATTTCAAAGCTAAATTTATCCCATTTTCCCACAAATTAATTTTGAGGTTTTAAAGATATCAAATATCTCAGAAAAAATCAAATGGAGGGTGGAAACATCTGAGGAGGGAATGGAAACTCCTATTCCATTTGTATTTTGGATCAAAATATAAAGCTTTAGGTATTGATACTTGTGAGGTGTTAAATAGGCTTGGGATGATATTAAATACCATCTATTAATGTGGGAACACATTGGGAAGGATTTCCTGTAATGTTTGTCTCTGTCCAGTCCAGGTAAAAATAAGATCGCAGCATTCTGAAGCCCTCTTCATGGAAACTCAGGGGCTTGGGCGTAGCACCACAAAAATTACTCAGATTACAATCTGCCTTAGCCTGATAAAACAATTAAAACTCTTCCCACCATTACTTTTCAATATAGTAGTGAAAGCTGATCTTCAACTCCTTCTGTATTATCTCAGTAGTATTAGTACTTTATACAGTATATAGGAATATATAAATATGGGTCTGTAACAGTAGCAAAGGGCCAGCATTAACCACAGAACATCCCCAGGCTCAAACAGCAGAATCACCGGCAGCCTGCAATGTAATGAGTGGGAATTCTTGGAAAAAACAAAAGCAGTTCCACACAAAAACCACAAACATGAACCCCACTGCAGCGCTGCAGGCCCCGGCATTCTGCAGTCAAACAATATTCGGCGCTTAATCCAATATCTATTGATAATGCAGATAGTTCCTATAGGTCCCCATGTGGTAAGAGCAGGATTTCCTTCCTCAGCAGTCTCTGCCCTCGGGGTAACTCTAGCTCTTAACCTTACAGTAAAAGTTTAGATTTCCTTTCCTTTCCTTATCTTAGTTGATTCCTCCCCATCTACAGTCTTCTGACATCAGGGAGGGTAGGAGGAGGCATGCATGGGCCAACAGTAACAGGCGGCTTTTCCTGCTTCTCTCCCAGGGTTTATTCCTAATGTCTTTCGGGCCGATTCAGTAAAATGCGCAGGAGAGCCGGCGCTCCGAGGCGAGCACCCGCTCTCCCGACGCGCGTCCAGGCCGCTCTCCTGCGTGCGCGATTCTGTATGCAAATGAGAGCCCGTGGTTAAAAGGAGGCACTAGGGACACTAGTGTGCCCCTAGCAACTCCTTATTGGCAGAAGGGGCAGCTGTCAGCAGGTTTGACAGCCACGGGTTCGGAAAATGGACGCCAGCAAAATTGAGCGTCCATCTTCCAACCCGCAGGCCATGGGCAGATTTTTTTTTTTTAAGATTTTTTATTTTTTTTTATTTTTGGGGCCTCCGACTTAATATCTCCATGATATTAAGTCGGAGGGTGCACAGAAAAGCAGTTTTTTCTGCTTTTCTGTGCACTTTCCCAGTGCCCGGAGAAATTAACGCCAGCCTTTGGGTAGGCGCTAATTTCTGAGAGTAAAATGTGTGGCTTGGCTGCACATTTTATTTTCTGTATCGTGCGGGAATAACTAATAGGGCCATCGATATGCATTTGCATGTTGCGGGCGCTATTAGTTTCGGGGGATTGGACGCGTGTTTTCCACATGCTATTACCCCTTACTGTATAAGGGGTAATAATAGTGCGTTGAAAACACATGTCCAAATGGGGGCTAACGGTGCCCTGGGCCTGAGTGCACCGTACTGAATCGGCCTGTGTGTGAGGTCTCCCATTGCTGCAGGTCCTCAGCTGGGAGGGGGGGGTGGAGGGTTCTGTGCTTTCCTCTCTCCTCATTGGACAGCGGTTCCCCCCTCCCCATTGGTCCAGTGCACTTCCTGGAGCAGCTTAGCTTGGCTCTCCTCAGGAGGGGAGGGGGCAGGCTTTGGAGCGCAGTGAACTTTCTTGCTTTTAATCTCATTTATTTCACTAAAGGACTGTCATGGTTGGTGGATGCTTTCCATGTATGGAACTTAGAAGCAGCTTATTAATTTTAAGTCACTCAAACTCTTTGTGCTTCTTAGAGCAAGGACAAATGCACACTCATGGGGCCAGGTACCCTTGTTATAGTCCCTTGTCACAAGTATATTCTCTGGCCCTTCCTACAAGTTGTACATGAAAATATTGTAAAGTACTTGTCCCGGAGTGAGTCCAGTTCAATTGCACTTGATATCTTCTTCTGTGTGAATAATAAACCATTGCTAACTACTCGTACATTTTTCCAGATAATATTTTTCTAGTTTGTTTTTGAATATGCACTGTATAATATGAAAGAGTCAAAATAGTTACTGAAGTCCAAATATATTTGATAATTTGGCCTGCCACTCTGCCACAGGAAATTGTTTAGTTGATTGGATAAAATCTTTGTTCACAATTCTATATCTGTTGTTTCTTAACATTTTATCAGCAAGGAACTCAAGTGCCTCATTTGCTCAAGGACTGGAAGTCAAGCCTGCTAATCTAGAACTCTCAGGGTCCCCCTTCATTGGCCCTGGTTTTATCTTTTTTTTTTTTTCCAGAATAATACATTAATTAAGATGTTAGGTTATAGAAAATGAAAACCTTAAATCCTAGATTCCACATAACACGATTGCTCAGGAGAACCTGTAAGATGCACCTGCGTTATGCAGAGTGATAGGTTGAGAATGAGCTGGGTGAAGTTATGCTAAGAATGAAAACATTGCAGCTTCAGAGACAAGTGTTGGAGTAATGTAATTGTAGAATGATGTTCAATCAATAAAAAAGAAAAGATATTCATTAGAAATTATTCACACTTCAACAAATGTATCTGCATCAGATCTGCCAACTCCGTCATTTAGTCTTGCTACTATAATCCACGTGTTAATCTCCAGCCAAATCAATTACTCCAATTCAGTTTGAAACACCTCCAGCTCCTACAGAGTACTGCCATGAGAACTTTGGTCAGTGCAAAAGCAAGTGATCGTATCAAGCCTATTCTCCATCAGCTTTTCTGGCTCGCAGTATAAAACAGGATAAAATGTAAAACTCTTTGCTGAATCCTGAAATGCATGAATAAACAGGCTCCTCTCCCCTTACTCGCCCTCAAGGGAACTCCAAAATGGCTCTTTCCTCTCCTCTGCCGACTGCTGCCAGACTGTTCTGCTCGAGACTCCGTGCTTTCAGCTGTTACGCACCAAGAATCTGGAACAAAGTGCCACTAACCCTGCACCTGGAGCCACCAGGGTACCTTACATTCAGCCAGGCCTTCCCCTAAGATCCAGATGTTCCACTCAGCTTCCTGAACCCCTGATGAGGGACTGTGCTATACACAAAGAGACACAACTGGCTTTTGAAATTCTTCACAAATAGGTTTTCTCCTGCCGAATCCTGAAGTTACAGTAATTGCTAATTCTGATTCAATTGTAAGCTGTTCTAATGCCTTTCTTCATTTAAATTCATTGTAATCCACCTTGAGAGGAACTTTGGGAAAAAGCAGAGTATGAAATGTTGATAAATCAATCATTGTGGCATCCAGCCGAAATGTCCTTATGGCTTTGTTTCTGTGGTGCAGGTGAAGCTACGTGACCTGGAAAGCCGAATTACAAGCCCAGCCTGTCTGTGGTTGCAAGGAGAGCGATGGTACCAAGTAACTGCACATGGAGAGAGTTATGTGAACAGGTTAGTAAGAAGTGTTTGCTCTTTTGTTACTAATTAGGAGTCAGTCCTTCTACTGATGCCAGGAAATGATTCCAGCAAGCTCCTCATGCTGTTAATACAATGAAAGTGATGCCAGGTTTTCTCCTCTTGTACACAGCATCGCTTCAGACACTGAGAGACTTTGCTGCAACAGCTGGCAGACTCACCTGGACTATGACCTACCACAGACTCATCCTTTTCTTCTTCCTGAACATGCTGGCAGGTATGAAGAACAATAAACCCTCTGAAATGGTAGGACAGAAAAAATATATTGAAGAGAAGCATGAGCTGAAAAAGTCACTGTGGGACATTATTCAATTAGGCAAAGCTGACTGCTACTAGGGCTGTAGCTAGCCCACACTACTGTAACTCCCAGTAAAGCATAATTAGCCCATTACAGAAGACCAAACAAATGATGCTGACGTTACAAAACCCACAAAGGGTCAAAACCATGGCTTCATACATGCAGGGCCATCATTAGGCAGGTGTAACAGGTAGGATAGGTCCTACAGTGGTCACGCTGCTCAGCTCTAAAGACAGCCCTATGGTGTGACATGAAAATTTGCAATAGACTAAACATGCCAGAAGTGATAAACAAGACAAAAGATAAATGGCCAAAAATAATGCAAAATCATGCACTTAGAATGCAGAAATCTAAGGACCAAATACCTTCAGAAGCTTGCACAAGGGAACTGTGAGAACAAAACGGAAAATATCAGAACGCCTCTGTTTAGAACTATGATGCGACTGCAGCTTGAGTTTTGCATGCAGTTTCTGCTCACCCTGTCACAAAAAAGCTGTAGCAGAACTAGAAAAGATACAAGGATTGAACAGCTCCCTGTGAGGAAAGGCTAGACAGGTTAGGGCTCCTCAGCCTGAGAAGAGAAGGCTGAGCGGGGAGATATGATAGAGGTGATTTGCAACAGTTAAATAAGGAATGGTTATTTACGCTTCCAAATCATGCTAATGCCAGGGAATACTCCATGAAACTAGCTGGTAGAAGATTTGAAACAAAATGTAAGAAAGCATTTTTTCTCAATCAAAGCACAATTAAGTTTTGATATGTGTTAAGAACATAAGTGCCCTGCTGGCTCAGACCAAAGTCCGTTGAGCCCAGCATCCTGTCTTCCAATAGTGGCCAATGTAGGTCACAAGTACCCAGCAGATCCCCAATAGTTGATCTTATGTCTTGTATCTCATACCCAGGAATAAGTGCTGGCTCTCCCAAGCCTACCTGGGCGTTAACTGTTTATGGACCTGTCCGAACCTCTTTTCTACTCCACTGGGTTAGTTGCTTTGACCACATCCCCTGGCAACAGATTCCGTCGCTTGATTGGGCACAGAGTGACAAAATACTTCCTATGATTTGTTTTAAATCTACTGGTTGCTAGGTTCATGGATTAGGTGGTAACTCCTAATATTGAACCCAACATTACAGCATAGGTAATTTTTCCCTTTATGCATCACCTTGCAGGTTCCACATTAAATTTCATCTGCCATTTGGATGCCCAATTTTCCAGTCTCACAAGGTCCTCCTGTAATGTATCACAATCCACTTGTGATTTAACTACTCTGAATAATTTTGTATCATCCGCAAATTTGATTACCTCACTCATCGTATTCCTTTCCAGATCATTTATATATATATTGAAAAGCACCGGTCCAAGTACAGATCCCTGAGGCACTCCACTGTTTACCCTTTTCCACTGAGAAATTGACCATTTAATCCTGCTCTCTGTTTCCTGTCTTTTAACCAGTTTGTAATCCACGAAAGGACATCGCCTCCTATCCCTTAAGAACATAAGAAATTGCCATGCTGGGTCAGACCAAGGGTCCATCAAGCCCAGCATCCTGTTTCTAACAGAGGCTAAACCAGGCCACAAGAACCTGGCAATTATCCAACCACTTTTTAGTTTTCGTAGAAGCCTCTCATGAGGGACTTTGTCAAACGCCTTCTGAAAATCCAAATACACTACATCTACCGGTTCACCTTTATCCACATGTTTAACTCCTTCAAAAAAGTGAAGCAGATTTGTTAGGCAAGACTTCCCTTGGGTAAATCCATGCTGGCTGTGTCCGATTAAACCATGTCTATCTAAATGTTTTGTGATTTTATTCTTTATAACACTTTCCACGATTTTTCCCGGCACTGAAATCAGGCTCACCATCTATAGTTTCCTGGATCACCACTAGAACCCTTTTTAAATACCCTTCAGTCTTCAGGTACGATGGACAAATTTAATAATAGGTTACAAATTACTAGTAATCTGTCTGAAATTTAAATTTTCTTTTCAGAACCCTGGGGTATATTCCATCTGGACCAGGTGATTTGCTACTCTTTAGTTTGTCAGTCTGGCCTACTACATCTTCCAGATTCCAGGTTTGGTTCAGTTCATCTGACTCATCACCCTTGAAAACCATATCCGGAACTGGTATCTCCCCAACAACCTCATTAGTAAACACGGAAGCAAAGAATTCATTTAGTCTTTCTGCAATGGCCTTATCTTCCCTAAGTGCCCCTTTAACCCCTCGATTACCTAACGGTCCAACCAACTCCCTCACAGGTTTCTTGCTTCGGATATATTTTAAAAAGTTTTTATTATGAGTTTTTGCATTTACAGCCAAGTTCTTTTCAAATTCTTTGTCTTATCAGTGTTTTACATTTAACTTGCCAGTGCTTATGCTTGTTGCTATTTTCTTCAGATGGATCCTTTTTCCAATTTTTGAAGGATGTTTATTTTGGCTAAAATAGCCTCTTTCACCTCACTTTTTAACCATGACTGTAATCTTTTTGCCTTCCTTCCACCTTTCCTAATGCATGGAATACAACTGGACTGCGCATCTAGGATTGTATTTTTAAACAATGTCCACACCTGATGCACACTTTTAACCTTTGCAGCTGCACCTTTCAGGTTTTTTTTCTAATTATTTTCCTCTATTTATCAAAGTTTCCCTTTTGAAAGTTTATTGTTAGAGGTGTAGATTTTCTTTTTGTCCCCCTTCCAGTAACTAATTCAAATTTGATCATGTTATAATCACTATTGCCAAGTGGCCTCTCTCACAAAATCCTTCGCTCATCTGAGAATTAGATTTAAAATAGCTCCCTCTTTCATCTGTTCCTGAACCAATTTGCTCCATGAAGCAGTCATTTATTCCATCCAGGAACTTTACGTCTTTAGTATGTCCTGATGTTACATTTACCCAATCAATGTTGAGGAAATTTAAATGTCACTATCATTTTAGCCATATAGATGGTAGTATACCCCTATCACTATAGTCTTCCCTGACACAAAAGGGATTTCTACCCATAAAGATTCAAATGTGCATTTAGTCTCGTGCAGGATGTTTATCCTGTTGGACTCTATGCCATCCCGGACATAAAGCGCCACACCTCCTCCCGGGTGCTCCTCTCTGTCATTGCGATATAATTTGTACCCCGGTATAGCACTGTCCCATTGGTTGTCGTCCTTCCACCATGTCTCTGAGATGCCAATTAAGTCTATGTCATCATTCACTGCTAGGACTCAGAAAGCAAATCGGAAACCGATCAATTATGCTGAGAAGCAGGACGAACAATGGTGATCGGTGTGAAAGGGATTCTTTATTGGTTAGCCCAACACCAATAAAGAATCCCTTTCACACCGATCACCATTGTTCATCCTGCTTCTCATCATTCACTGCTATCATTCTAATTCTCCCATCTTACTTCTTAGACTTCTGGCATTAGCATACAAACATTTCAAAGTTTGCTTTTTGTTTGTATTTTCATTCTGCTTTTTAATTGACAGGGATAAGTTAGAATTTTTTTTAGTTCAGGTGAGTTTTTTTTAGTTACAGGCACTTGGACTACTTTTCTTATAATTGGAACCTCACTGTCGGGATGCCCTAATTCTAATGCATCATTAGTATCCTTTGAAGATACCTTTCTGAACCATGTGCTGCTGAGCGACTGTCGGCTTTCCCCCTTGACTGTGCCGCAGTAATATTTGCAGGATAATACAACACACAAAGCACCTATTCCTACACTTTTAACAACTTGAGCTTGCACTGATGACACGTCATCCATCTCAGTTTTCTGTACCTTTATTTTCTTTTCATACATAATTAATAGCCCTCTCCTTTTCTTCTTCTTCCGTGCCTTTTCAGCATAGGCAAATCTTCAGGACAGACAGCATTTAACAATATGGTATCGTGTTCAAGAGGCCAAGATTCTGTTATAAAATACAAATTTAATTCTCTCTGATCAATTATTTCTATAATAAAATCCATTTATGCCAGATAGAACAGGCATTTACATAGCCAATTTTCACTTCCACCTTATTTTGGCAGCCAATAAATATTCCATAGCTAGGAATTCTTAATGCTTTTGACCCAAAGTGTTCTTGTACCCATGGTCTTAATGCAACATATCTACCCCTTCCCATCCCCACTGGAATCGCTAAACCCATGTGTAAGCATGCATGTATAAGAGCAGTACACAATACCCACCCCTTGTGTCCAAATAAATATCAAAACCAAACTAACCACTTACAGGTGATCTATGTTTAGAAATCCTCCCTGCCCAGTAATCTTACAACTCCAAATACCACTTTTATCACAAAAAGCCAGCATTTACCCACTGCTCCTTAGAGGGCTTCCAGGGTGATGTGTGATGGAGTCACGAGACCTGCGCTGGCCAGAGAGACAAAACGTGCAATGTGCTGAGATAATCCGGTGACATTTAACCTATAACTGCCCATTGGAGGGAGTAAAGGAGGCCAGTGGGAGAGAGGAGTTTTATACCATTTTACTCAAAAAGGTTTACAATCGCATATATTTAAGCTACTCTTAATTAATATCCTAAGTTGTTTATCCTATTAATTACACTTTGCTACGCATACTTAACTAGCTTAACCAACGTTTGCCCCCCAACTTTGAGATTTTCTTTATAATAGTTTTACCATTGTTAACTCATGTAATGTATAATTTTTAGGCTTATAGTTAAACCTTAGGCGTATGTTATTATGTTCTCTGTACACCGACGTGATATCTCGATAAATGGCGGTATATAAAAACCAATAAATAAATAAATAAAATATAATGCCTATACAGTTTATACAGCATAATAATTACATGACTCCAGCACACCTTCAGCATAAATTATTTATTGCAAATAATTCACATACAATTTGAGCACTGGGCTTGAAAAGCATTGACTTCCTGACTTTGTAAATGGAATAGCAGTCAGACCAAAGAATACATAAAACAGGGCGGCAGATAAATGCCTTACTGCCCATCCACATCTGCTCAGCTTTCCAGCACCTTCTTATCCCTCAGAGAATCCCCTGTGCTTGTCCCATGCTCTCTTAAATTCAGAAGCTGTCCCTGTCTACCACCAGCTCCACGGGGAGGCCGTTCCGTGCAAACACCTCCCCCTCTGTAAAGAAATATTTCCTTAGATTACCCCCTCATCCCATGATCCCTCATTCCACTCATTGTTCGCCTATGTTATAACAAAGTCATTTTTCCACTGATTTTTTTTTGTTGTTGTTGTTATAACAATGAAATTCCTAGGAAAAATAAAATCTGAAAATGAAGGTCCTTAGATGTGCTCGAGTAGCTCGTATAAAGTTGTTTCATGGGGCTCAGTAGATCACCAGAAACTCTGAAGGTTTCCCAGTTCCTAGCTGGGCTAGGAAGCATTCTGATTCCAATAATTGGTCATGTTTTGCTTCTGATATTCTGCTGTTCCTTAACCTGTTTTCTGCAGGATTATACAGACTTTTTCTGCTCATTATTTTGTAGAAAGTCTTTTGTTTACTGTTTTAGCTTTGGAAAATGCGTATCTCTGCTATCTTTGTATTTTGCAGTCTTCCAGGAGGAAACACATTCTTGTTTCTATTTCTCTGGTGTTACAGTGCATGCAGAGTGACTTCTCAGGTTTCTTTTTCTAATTTATCGTCTCTTATTTTGTATTTGGTGAGGATCTGTGTGTGTGACCAAGCAGAGGGATTCTTTTAGCAGGTAGTTGCTGTGTAAGAATTTGTAGCAGTCCAGCTTGTTCTTCTTTCTCCCCAGGAGGTGTATTGGTGTTCGAGGGCAAAATTTGAGTGCTCACTTTTCATAGGTAGGGCTTGGAGTCCTGGAGTTAGTGTTTTTATGATATGCTGGGTTTGCTTCATAGCTGAGGGATGTGTTTTTGCAGGGTTTTGTTTTATGCCAGAGAGTGCCTGGTTGTGGAGGGGATTTGTGTTGCTTTTCTTGAGGTAATACCAGAATGTGAATATTCTTTATATACGTAGTCTGTGACCTCTCTCTCTTCCCCCTCAGAAACCGTTTCTGATATATCTCCAGCACCACTGCACAAGGCCCATCCCCTGATGCAAAGGAAGAAGACTGGGAAGGAGAAGACTGACCCTGGCAGTAGCGACCCCAGCAGCAGCCCTGGCCTAGAGCTGCTGCGGAGTGCAGTGCTCAGCACCCTGGGGGAGCCGAGGTTGGCAGGACATCTGGCCGTGCTGGAGTCTTGGTACCAGCTCTCCCAGGCGAGCTCAGCTGAAGAGTCCCGCAGGGCCCTGCAGAAGCTGGGAGACTGCCTGCTGCTGGGGGGCTGTGGCTTTTCCTCACGGAGTACAGTGCAGGCAGCATGTCCGGCCACCCCAGACACCCTGACCCCCATGGACGCCCTTCACACTGGCGCGTCTTTCCTGAGTGGGCTGCAGGCTGCCTTTCAGGCTCTTCCTGAAATCCTTTCCCAGCGACTGCAACTCTTCTGGCAGACTTTCCAGCTCAGCATCTTCCCACGCTTTGAAGAAAGGTTTATTGGTGCCTTGAGAGATTCCATTTTTGGGACCATTGGCTTGCTAGTGCAGGAGCTGCGGATCTTCATCCCTGGTCCTAGCCTGGACAGTGGCGGGGCATGCAGACAGGGTGAGTAAGCAGAGCTCCCAGGATCATTGTAGTGCTCTAATCCCATGCTGCTGGCAGCCCTGCCTCACTGTAAGAGCTCCAGTAACTATGCGATCTATCACCGTGAGCACAGATTACTGATGGCACATAATGAGCAAAATGGTTCATCCAGTCTACTCTGTGCTGTTTAGGGTTTCATCCTGATCCTTTTAATTTAGAATACAACAGCCAGACTGAATTCTCATCTAAAACCTCTACTTTACGTTACTACTGAGAGACTAGTAGGCAGAGAGTGCAGGATTGAGAGAGAGAGAGAGACTGGGGGATAGGGTAGGAGGAGTAAGAGAGAGAATGTGGATAGGGTGGGGAAGTGAGAGAGAGAGACTGGGGGATAGGATGGGAGAGTGAGAGAGAGAGACTGGGGGATAGGGTGGGAGAGTGAGAGTGGGGGATAGGGTGGGAGAGTGAGAGAGAGAGACTGGGGGATAGGGTGGGGGAGTGAGAGAGAGAGACTGGGGGATAGGGTGGGGGAGTGAGAGAGAGAGACTGGGGGATAGGGTGGGGGCGTGAGAGAGAGACTGGGAGATAGGGTGGAAAATTGAGAGAGACTGGGAGATAGGGTGGAAAATTGAGAGAGAGACTGGGGGATAGGGTGGGGGCGTGAGAGAGAGACTGGGGGATAGGGTGGAAAATTGAGAGAGAGACTGGTGAGGTCAGGATAGGAGACAGAGACTGGAAGAAACTGATACAGACTTACCAACTACTACTGATACAGACTTACCAACTACTACTGATACAGACTGATACAGACTTACCAACTACTACTGATACAGACTGATACAGACTGATACAGACTGATACAGACTTACCAACCACTGCACGTTCTACTTCTTGTTAAACTTCTATCATCCTCTTCTTCAACTCCCAGTTAGAACCATCCTTGTTTTATTGTAACTGCTTCTTTCTGCGCACTTGTTATAATTTGTTATATTTTGCAAATGTATACTCTCATGTTATAGTTATGTACGTTTATAATGTATTGATCACCCCTTGTTTTATGTAAACCGACATGATACGAACTCCGTGAATGCCGGTATAGAAAAAAACTCAAATAAATAAATAAATAAATAGGGTGAGAAGATCATGAGACTGATATGGATAAGGAGGGGGTACTGAGAGAGAGAGAGGGGGGGACTTACTGGGGGGATGAGGGGCAAGGGGGATCCCCAGTGGGGGACCCTTCCCCCCCTCCCCCATTTTGATTTCATGGCTCTTGGTGCATAAAAGCTTGGCCACCCGTATTGAGACCTGTCTCCCACTCTGGGTAAACAAGAAAAAAAAGGTTCCTGCATGAAGCCCAAAGTAGTTAAAATGAAAGGAGAAAGCCTTTGTATTATATCAATATTATATTATCTATATGATCCCTTTCTATAAACCTGTATTGCATCTGTATTATATTATCTATATTATCTTTCTCTATATATTTGTATTATATCAATATTATATTATCTATATGATCCCTTTCTATAAACCTGTATTGCATCTGTATTATATTATCTATATTATCTTTCTCTATATATTTGTATTATATCAATATTATATTATCTATATGATCCCTTTCTATAAACCTGTATTGCATCTGTATTATATTATCTATATTATCTTTCTCTATATATTTGTATTATATCAATATTATATTATCTATATGATCCCTTTCTATAAACCTGTATTGCATCTGTATTATATTATCTATATTATCTTTCTCTATATATTTGTATTATATCAATATTATATTATCTATATGATCCCTTTCTATAAACCTGTATTGCATCTGTATTATATTATCTATATTATCTTTCTCTATATATTTGTATTATATCAATATTATATTATCTATATGATCCCTTTCTATAAACCTGTATTGCATCTGTATTATATTATCTATATCAGTGGTTCCCAATCCTGTTCTGGGGACCCCCCAGCCAGTCAGGTTTTCAGGATATCCACAATGAATATGCATGAGAAAAAATGTGCATGCTGGGGGGGGGGGGGGGGGGTGTCCCCAGAACAGGGTTGGGAACCATTGATCTATAGATTCATTTCTATAAATTTTATATTATATCTATATTATATGTTTTCTCTGTACATTTGTATTATATCTATATTATATTATCTCTATATATTTGTAAGGTATCTATATTATCTCTCTCTATATATTCATATTATATTATCTATATTATAAGATTACGAGGGCTCTGATTAATCATTACGTTGCATGTGCGACGCAGTGACATCACCTGGAGCAGAAAGGTGGGGAAGCTGCAGGCAGTGAGGGAGGAGGGAGGAGCGCGAGGCCAACGCGGGGCCAGTGAAGGCAGCAGATCCACTGCTGGGGATTTCCCGGCCTCACCAGCAAACTGAACCAAAAAAAGACGATTCACCGGCAGAAGCAGAGAAAGAGAAAGGCTACAGACAGCAGAAGGCTCCTGGGTGTTCCCAGATCCCAGTAACTGAGCCCAGGTGGGAGGGGACTATGGAGAGTAAGGAGGGGGAGGCATTGGAGAGGGAGAGGGAGAGGGGAAAGGCTGGAAGGGGAAGGAAGAGGTGGGAAGAGCCGGAGGGGGCTGGAGGAGGGGAGCAGTGGGGAGTTGGGGAGGAGAGTGCACATCCCCACCATGATACCTCCTACCTCCACTACTTTTCCAGCCACACACACATGCTCGCACCTCCTCCCCACTCACACACGCATACACGCCCTCACATTGACACACACATGCAACCACCCCTCCACCTCTAACACACACTCACCTCTCCCACTGCTCAACTTCCCCACATTCCCAAGCAGTTGTTGACACCCACACCCACCCACCCACACACACCCCTTCAGTAATACTCCAACACACAGCAGCCATTCACACTAACCCCATAAGATATACACACACACACACACACTTCATCTCTAATACCACTCACACTAGTCCCATAACAAACACTCAAACATCCTTTCACTCCCCAACACAGCAGCAGTAGGAGGGAGCACTGTACTGGAGCCACTGCCAATAGTGGGAGGGAGCACTGTACTGGAGCCACTGCCAATAGTGGGAGGGAGCACTGTACTGGAGCCACTGCCAATAGTGGGAGGGAGCACTGTACTGGAGCCACTGCCAATAGTGGGAGGGAGCACTGTACTGGAGACACTGCCAATAGTAGGAGGGAGCACTGTGCTGGAACCACTGGCAGCAGTAGGAGGGAGCACTGTACTGGAGCCACTGCCAATAGTAGGAGGGAGCACTGTACTGGAGCCACTGCCAATAGTAGGAGGGAGCGCTGTACTGGAGCCACTGGCAGCAGTAGGAGGGAGCGCTGTACTGGAACCACTGGCAGCAGTATGAGGGAGCGCTGTACTGGTATTTCCACTAGGAGAAGGGAGCATTATGCTGGTACTGCCATCAATAGGAAGTTGGGGGATGGGGTGCATGACCAAAGGTTTGCTTAGGGCGCTGAATACTCTTGCACCGGCCCTAATGGCAGATCCCAGAAATACATCTGGAGAGCCCAATACAGGATCCTCTCCCATGTAGCAGTCACTAGGAGGGTGTTCAGAAAGTGAAAGATTTTATTTATTTATTTATTTGACATTTTCTATACCGATCTTCATGAAAAGATTCATATCAAACCGTTTTACATGGAACTTAGGGATTAACAACATAACCATATAACAGGAAGGCCAAAGCACAGTTACATATAACAGGGAGATTAAACTTGGGGGCTAGAGTAGCCAGGAAGTAAAAGGATAGCAAAAACTAGAGGTAGAAAACATATGTATATACTGGGGCTGGACCGAGAGTCTAGCCAATTGGGCTGAGTCTGTTTGAGATGTATGTTGATATATTGGAACTTAAGGGAAGGCTTGGCGGAAAAGCCAAGTTTTAAGTTTTTTTTCGGAAGGTTAGAAGACAGGGTTCCAGTCTTAGGTCCGTCGGCAAGTTGTTCCAAATGATGGGGCCGGCTGTGGAGAATGCACGTTCTTTGGTGGAAGTTAAACGCGTGGATTTAGTTGGTGGGACTTGAAGGGTTCCTTTATATGCTTCTCTGATGGGTCTTGCAGAGGAGTAAAGTTTGAATGGGATCTGAAGGTCTAGAGGTAGTTGGTGGTGGATGGATTTGTAGATTATGGTGAGTGTCTTGTGCAAAATTCTGTATTTTATTGGCAGCCAGTGCAGGTTTCGGAGGATGGGTGTGATATGAGCTCCCCGGTTAGTGTTGGTTAAGATTCTAGCTGCTGCGTTCTGGAGCATCTGTAGTGGTTTGGTAGCAGAGATCGGGAGCCCTAAGAAGAGAGTGTTGCAGTAGTCAGTTTTAGAGAACAGTGTTGACTGGAGGACAGTTCTGAAGTCCTGGAAATGAAGAAGGGGATTGAGTCTTTTCAAAACTTGAAGCTTATAGAAACAGTCCTTGATGATGTTGTTGATTGATTTCTTTAAGTTCAGATGGTTATCAAGAATTACTCCTAAGTCTCTTACTTGAGTGGTCTGGGGGTTAGGAACTGTCTGATCGGTGCTGTCCGGGTGGTCGGGGGAGATAAGAAGGATTTCTGTTTTGGCTGCATTGAGAACCAGGTTCAGGCTGGTGAGTAGGCGGTTAATGGACTTAAGGCAATTCTCCCAGTAGTTAAGCGTTTTTGGAAGGGATTCTTTTATAGGGATCAAGATCTGAACGTCGTCTGCGTAGAGGTAGTGTATTAGATTTAGGTTTGTGAGCAGCTGACAGAGGGGGCAGTAGGTAGATGTTGAAGAGGGTAGGGGATAGAGAAGAGCCTTGGGGAACACCTAGAGTTTATTTAAATTTAGGGGATTCTTTGTTATTGATTCTAACCTTAAAGCTTCTGTTGTTGAGGAAGGAGTTGAACCATCTGAGGGCGTTTCCAGTTAATCCGATGTCCGAGAGGCGATTTAGAAGGATGGTGTGGTTCACGGTGTCAAATGCCACAGAGATGTCTAAGAGGACAAGCAGGAATGACAGCCCTTTGTCTAGGCCCAAGAGGATGTGGTCTGATAGTGAGATGAGGAGGGTTTCTGTACTGGATGATTTACGGAAGCCGTACTGGGAAGGGTATAGGATTTTGTGTTCCTCCAGGTAGTCTGAGAGCTGTGTGTTCACCACTTTCTCTGTGAGTTTCGCTAGGAAAGGGAGGTTGGAAATGGGTCGGAAGTTGGAGAGTTCCTTTGTGTCCAGGTTGGGTTTCTTCAGGAGGGGTTTGAGGGGTGCCGTTTTTAGCTCATTCGGGTATATTCCTTGGGCTAGGGAGCAGTTTATGATATCAGCCAGTGATCTGGAGATAGCACCCCGGATGAGGAGCAGGAGTTTAGTTGGGATGTGGTCCGTTGGATGGCTGGATGGTTTCAACTTCTTAAGGGTGGATTCAATCTCCAGAGGGGTAGTGGGCTCCAAGGTGTCGAGGGTGGCTCCACGGTGAAATGTAGTGTTGGAGTTTAGGGTTGGGGGGATTGAGTCGGTGGGGAGAAGCGCTAGTGTGTTTGCAATTTTATCCTGAAAGAAGAGAGCTAGCTCATTTGTTTTGGATTGAGCCTGGTCGTCTGGGATGGTAGGGGTAGAGGGTTTAGTGAGTTGGGATACATAGGAAAACAGGGCCCTGGCATCATATTGAATGTCATGAATTTTGCTGGCATAATAGTCTTATATAAAACGTTTTGCATTTTACAAACTTTCATGCAATATGTACTTTTTTTCTTACAATGCTGTGTTTCTGCATCTCTTTTACTCTCCTGTTTTTAATGTTGTTTAACTAAACCAAGGAAGGAAATGGCTGAGCCCAGCATGGGCAGCTCTTCTGTTGGCCCTCCTTAGCCGCCCTCATCTTGGTGTCTGCAATCTGACTGAAATAAAGAAAAATAGAAATGATCTTAAAATGATTTCCTCTTTCTATTTGTTGTGTTTTTTGCAGGTAATTTGAAACAGCTTCTCCTGTGGTGAGTGCATGCAATGCTTTGTTTCTGCTCAGTGGACCTGCAGATAGCGCCCGCAGTGTTGGGGGGTCGCAGGGCAGCTCTGGTGTATGGCCCCCTGCAATAACTGTACTAAAGTGTGAGGAGAGAAAGCCCTGGGTCTGACACAGGAGAAAAACTGCCGGGCCAAAAAAAAAAATCAGACTTCTAACCTAGTAACATAAAAAGATCAAGCAGTGCATGCAGCCGTTCAGTTCTCAGGGCAGGCAAAAGGGAGAAGTGTCCGTTTGTCTGTCCATCCATTAGTAGGCACAATTTCTTTCCAAAAAAAGATCAGCAATTCACCAAATGTGGCATCTCAGATGAGTTAATTAAAAAACTGGAAACATTGGACCAGTATTTTCAGAAGACCAAGCCTCCAAAAAAAGTGCCTTTAGCTTTCTATAGGAAATAGAAGCTCCAGTCCGGTGCTCCTCTTACCCATCCCGCACTGCAGCACAGGGAAGGGATGGAGCCCTCAAAGTACTGCATATCACTAATACTTCCACCGGCCCTAAGCATAGCCACACCTAAAGCCACCCCCCAGAGAGACAGAAACATAACTGGCACAGCTGGTGCAGGATGACAGTAAAATGTGTCTTCTAAGCCAGCTCCCTCAATACCCCCAGTCACTCTCCCCACCCACACCCACCTCCACACTCACCGTCATACATACTGCCCAAAATACACCCCCCCAACCCCCCTATACACACAACCCTACCATACAAATTCCACAGAGAAGCCCTGCCCTAATAACAAGCTCCCCAGATACTCTCCCCCCCCACCCACATCTGCTCTAACCACACCCACCTCCACACACACAGCCATACAAACTGCCCAAAATACACCCCCCCACAACCCCCCTATACACACAACCCTACCATACAAATTCCACAGAGAAGCCCTGCCCTAATAACAAGCTCCCCAGATACTCTCCCCCCCACCCACACCTGCTCTAACCACACCCACCTCCACACACACAGCCATACAAACTGCCCAAAATACACCCCCACACACCCCCCTATACACACAACCCTACCATACAAATTCCACAGAGAAGCCCTGCCCTAATAACAAGCTCCCCAGATACTCTCCCCCCACACACAGCCACATAGTATTCCACATGTGCATAATCTTCACACTCCACACAACCCTTACAATTACATCCCATACCTACCCACGTCTATATCCCCAAAAACCATGCACCCTCCAACCATCCATGCATATAACCCCTGATACAAACACTCTCCCTACACACACACACACACACACACATCTATCCTCACATCCATAACCCTTGATACGGTAAAACACACCATACTTATAAACCAACTAGCCAACATAGGTATCAAAGGCTCAGCTCTCAGCTGGTTTCAGTCCTTCCTAAGCAACAGATTCTATAAAGTCAGGATAAACAACAAGGAATCACTTCCAGTTCTTTCAGATCAAGGAGTCCCTCAAGGATCTTCACTCTCACCCACCCTCTTCAATATCTATCTCCTCCCTCTCTGCCACCTGCTCTCAAACCTCAAGCTTATCCACTACCTCTACGCAGATGACATCCAAATCCTTATCCCGATTTCAGAATCCCTTCAAAAAACGATCAGCTACTGGAATGACTGTCTACAGCCAATTAAAGACTTACTCTCAAGCCTCAATTTAGTATTGAATGACAACAAAACCGAAATGCTCATTATCTCCCAAGATCCCCTCACCATCTCTTCAAGCTCCTCTCAACCAAACTCAATTAGCAAGTTCTCACCAGACGTCAGGGATCTTGGAGCCTGGCTAGACAACAATCTAAACCTAAAAAAGTTTGTAAACAATACTGCAAAGGACTGCTTTTACAAACTTCAAGTCCTCAGAAAGCTAAAACCCCTCCTGCACTTCTCTGACTTCCGGCTAGTACTTCAATCCATCATACTATCTAAGCTCGATTATTGCAACTCCCTCCTTCTCGGTCTACCCTCAAATACCACCAAACCCTTACAAATGGTTCAAAACGCCGCTGCCAGAATACTTACTAACTCTAATAAAGAGATCACATCACTCCAATCCTTCGTAACCTACATTGGCTTCCTATTAACCACAGGATCCTCTTTAAAGTGCTCACAATTATTCACAAAGCAACATACAATCTTGCTCCGATCATGTTAAGCACCCAACTCCAACCTCATACTTCATCCAGACCAATTAGAAGCGCATACAAAGGCACATTGCAAGCCCCACAGGTAAAATCATCACTGAGCAAAAGAGCATTATCTTCAGGAGGCCCCCACCAATGGAACGCGCTCCCCCCAGATCTAAGGCTAGAACCAAGTCATCAGGAGTTCAAAAAAAAGCTAAAAACATGGCTTTTCCGTCAAGCCTTCCCAGACATCTAATGCTACCTAATCAAGTCTTTTAACCCATATCATGGGTTATTCTCACTGTTTTATGCTATTAAGATTAAGATTTTGTCAACTGTACCTAAATTTTTGAGCTCTTTCATCTTTTGTATTTACCGTATTCACTTTTCATTTACTCTATCCCTCTTTATTTATTTTCTATATAATATTTAATTACTATATTACTATGTTTAATTGGTTATCTATTCTATTGGTTCCATCATTATTGTTATTGTTCTATTGTTACCTGTTCTATTGTTTCATTGTACCTGTTTTATTGTTCAATTGTTCTATGTAAAGCCCCCTACTCTTTGGGCATTTAAAAGTTGTATGTAAACCGGATTGATTTGTAGTTCCTACAAGAACTTTGGTCTATAAAAATTAAAAATAAATAAATAAATAAATAAATAAATAACCCCTATCTATACAAGTAGCCATGTTCTCCCCAAAATGCATTCCTCCCAACCCTCTTTCACCCATACACACTGCGTATATTCTATTGATGTATTTGATTATTGTAATATCTTGTTCTAAACCACTTTGGGTTGCACTTTGGTTCAAGGAAGGTGGATTATAATTGTAATATACTCCTTTACTTATAGCCCTTATTCCTCCCACACGGACACACAAATCCATCCCTTCTACAAACCTAAGTTGGAAAGTACTCCTGATGCCATGCCCCTGCCCTGCTGGTTTAGTTTACATCAAACACCCCTCCCCTTTCAAGCCAACAATAAGATCTCACACTCCAAGGAGATACAAACACCAGCTCATCTATAATCTAAATATCCAGCCTTCCAGGTCCCCTGCATCAACCCCAGCAATACAAGGAGTGCATAACTGCCCGAAAGACCTGACTTCACCAGTGCCTGCATTTCCACCAGGACATAAGAACATAAGAACATGCCCTACTGGGTCAGATCAAGGGTCCATCAAGCCCAGCATCCTGTTTCCAACAGTGGCCAATCCAGGCCATAAGAACCTGGCAAGTACCCAAACACTAAGTCTATTCCATGTAACCATTGCTAATGGCAGTGGCTATTCTCTAAGTGAACTTAATAGCAGGTAATGGACTTCTCCTCCAAGAACTTATCCAATCCTTTTTTAAACCCAGCTACACTAACTGCACTAACCACATCCTCTGGCAACAAATTCCAGAGTTTAATTGTGCATTGAGTGAAAAAGAACCTCCTCCGATTAGCCTTAAATGTGCTACTTGCCTACTTCACGGAATGCCCCCTGATCTTTCTATTATCCGAAAGAGTAAATAACCGATTCACATCTACCCATTCTAGACCTCTCATAATTTTAAACATCTCTATCATATCCCCCCTCAGCCGTCTCTTCTCCAAGCTTAAAAGTCCTAACCGCATTAGCTTTTCCTCAAAGGGGAGCTGTTCCATCCCTAATTATTTTAATACCTGCAGTCCTGCCAGACAGATGCCACCTCTGTTTAAATTCTAGTATCACAGCCTCATGGCTTCTGCCTCCACTCCAGCTTCCTATATCCGCTGCACAGTCTTCCAGTCAGACCCAGCTATGTGAGCATTTCTATTTCTCATAAGACTTGTAGACTTATTTCATGTATTTTCTTTTTAGTATAATATTGTAAACCGTCGAGATGGAATTTTTTTTCTGTTCAACGGTTTAAGAAAACTGTATAAATAAATAAATAGTTATTCTTGTGCTCATGAATTCTATTCTCACAGCCTTCTACTAAGCTGAGTCTTATCACACTGTCTGTTGCTGAAGTGCTGGCCTGATTCCCGCCCTGCCCTCACCCCACAATCCTAATCTCTAGGAGGTTCTTTACGCACTTATCTGCTCCCTTAACAGGAAATGATAACTGGCTATACTTTTTGTACATTTTAAAGAATACAAACATATCTCCAGTGGGTGCTTTATTGTTGGGTCAGGCCAGACTCAAGCAGTTCCCGGCAATCTGACCTTGAGTATGAGGAGCATCCATTCCCTTTCATCCGGCTGGACGATAACACTTTTTATGTTGTTTTACTGTGATCGTGGTCCTTTCGTTACATTGCTCTTTGGGTTGAGCCAGCCCTTTCATTTCCCTGTCTGCAATGAATGCAGAATATTTTCTTTTGAATTATGGTGGGGCGGGGAGAAGAGGTTGTTTGTATTTCCAAATGATTTTATTCTATATTATCTTTGATTTTTGTTTTCTCTCTAAACTCAGAATACGTCCTGCTTCCCTATCGGTATTTGCTAATGGTTTCTTGTCTCTTCTAGGGGCATGGAACACAGGCTAACCTGGAGATTTCAAGATTTACCTCTGATTATCAGCCAGCCTTCAAGTTCTTGCAGCAGTTGGTGGTCTTGTGCAAAAATTGTGTCTTACAAAACTTTCTCTGAGCCATCTGCCTTCCTGGGGGCTTGTAGACAGCAGGCATTTACTTTACTTAAAGATGGTCTGTGTAACCCCAATTCAAAATCAGATAATGGTTCCTGGATACAGATACTGTGCAGCTCAATTAACGGCGTTCCAGTGTCTGAAGGAAGCAGACTGACTGCAATGTTTTGTGAAAAAATCAGTTCTGCATACGCTGATCTTCTTGCTATCTCCAAGTCCTCCGTGGAGCAGTGTAACGCTGACATGGACCCTGGCTGGGGGGGCCATAGGACTGCCCGATTCCAAAGCTATACGTGCTCATATGAGACCTGGAGAAACTCAAGTTCTGTTGAACCTTCTTCGATTTCTACATGTAGTGAAAGAGATAAAGACAATTTTATTGCAAATGTTTGCAAAGATAAAAGTTTGCTACAGAAACTCATCAGCAGTCCAGACAATGACTGGCTGCTTAGGTTCTGCATCTTCTATACTAACTCTGACACAAGTTTTCCCCAAAAGATATGCAGTTACCCCTCATGGAGCAACACAACCATTGATGTGTCGGTGGTGTCCTATTGTTGGATGTTTGATGAGGAGAACTTTTCTAATTATCTTTGCATGAATACACAGCTTCTGCAGCAGATCAGGAAGGACGCTAATAACCGTTGGCTTGAGCCTAACTGTGCATCCAGCAGCCAGACTGCTTCTGCCAGCTCTTTCACAGTGACTACATTATGCAACTATGAGCTCTGGGATCCAGCAGCTGAAGATGCCTCTTCACTTGTTTTCTGTTCCCAGTTTGATGGAGAAGAGTTTACAAGGAGCATTTGCCACCATCCTGCTCTTGTAGAGGAATTTCTGGGCAATGCTGATAACGGCTGGCTGGCAGGATTCTGTGAGAATAGGACTTCAGTGATTTCGATGCCAGAGCTTTGCAGATATTCAGACTGGAGCACAAATAGATTAACTGGCACAGTCTCACCTGACCCCACCATGCTTTCCAATTGCAGCAAAACTGATAAAGATAATTTTATATTTGAAGTCTGCTATAATGTCAGCCTGCTTCAAAGACTTGCTAAGAATCCAGCCAATGGCTGGCTTATGGACTTCTGCTCCAATTCCTCTCTTACCTTATTGGAAATGTGTAATTATACTGCTTGGAGCGAAGAATTCCTCAATGCTTCTTTTGTAAGTTACTGCTGGATGATTGATGAGACTAACTTTGAAAAATATCTTTGTACCAATATTCTGCTACTACAGAAAATAAAGCTGAGTCCTGATCATTTGTGGATTAAGCCAAACTGTACATTTTTTGATGAAGCAGAGAATGCCAGTGTGCAGGCCATCAACTTACTGTGCAACTACAGTCTCTGGTATCCAGACATGATGGATGTTTCAAAGGTGGGATTTTGTGCTGAATATGACAGTGTGCGCTTTAAAAACATCATCTGCCACAATTCCTCAGTCTTGCAGCATTTACTAGGCAATGACTATAATGGTTGGCTTGCAGGATTCTGCATGGATCCGAGCTTTAGTGCCACAGACATCTGCCGATATTCAGACTGGAATGCAGATTCCAATAAGCAGCCAGCACTTGATCCTAGCATTGTCTTGACGTGCAGAGAGAAGGATGAGCAGACGTTTATACGTATGGTTTGTAATAATGCCAGCCTGCTACAAGGACTCATCAGAGATGTGGCTAATGAGTGGCTGCTGGACTTCTGTGCCCTGTATTCCAGCCCCGAGATCCTCTCTCTTCTCACTGGCTGGAAAACTTGCAGTTACTCCAGCTGGACCGCAGAATCCCTGCAGCCGTTCTCGGTGACCTATTGCTGGATGTTTGACAAAGCAAACTTTGGAACTTTCCTGTGCTCCAATCCGCAGTTTTATCAGAAGTTACTGCTTAATCCGGATTACTTTTATATAACTCCCCTTTGCAAATCAGTCAGTAATGGGGATGACCTGCGCTCTTTCAGCACAGTTCAGAGGCTGTGTAGCTATAGTGCCTGGCACCCTGCTGTCCTGGAACATGGCACCATTACATTTTGTGCTGAATATGACAGAAAAAACTTTACTGACACAGTCTGTACCAATTTCACAATACTTAACATATTAATACAAGATGTAAATAACACCTGGCTTACTGAGTTCTGTGCTAACACAAGCTCTGCAGTTCTCAATACTCCGCAACCTTGCAAATATTCCAGCTGGATTATTGATATCCCTTCCCAGCCAGCACTTGATCCCAGTGTTGTCTTGACGTGCAGAGAGAAGGATGAGCAGATGTTTATACGTATGGTTTGTAATAATGCCAGCCTGCTACAAGGACTCATCAGAGATGTGGCTAATGAGTGGCTGCTGGACTTCTGTGCCCTGTATTCCAGCCCCGAGATCCTCTCTCTTCTCATTGTCTGGAAAACTTGCAGTTACTCCAGCTGGACTGCAGAATCCCTGCAGCCATTCTCGGTGACCTATTGCTGGATGTTTGATGAAGCAAACTTTGGAACTTTCCTGTGCTCCAATCCGCAGTTTTACCAGAAGCTACTGCTTAATCCAGATTACTCTTATCTTCAGCCAAATTGTGTCATTCCAACAAGTCGCCCCCCTTCCCGGGTTATCATTCAGAGGCTGTGCAGCTATAGTGCCTGGCACCCTGCTGTCCTGGAACATGGCACCATTACATTTTGTGCTGAAAATGACAGAAAAAACTTTACTGACACAGTCTGTACCAATTTCACAATACTTAATATATTAATGCAAGATGTAAATAACACCTGGCTTGCTGCGTTCTGTGCTAACACAAGCTCTGCAGTTCTCAATACTCCGCAACCTTGCAAATATTCCAGCTGGATTGCTGAGCGCAGTAACAGAGCAGCAAGTAGAGCTTCAGCTGCCTCTGCCACTGCTTCTGACTGCAGTAAAAGCGATGAAGTACGATTTAGGAATGATGTTTGTAACAATGCCAGTCTGCTGCAAGGACTCATCAGGGTCCCAGCTAATGACTGGCTGCTGGAGCTCTGCCTGAATGTCTCCACTCCGCATGTTCAGACTCTGCTAACCATCTGGAAAACCTGCAGTTATTCAAACTGGACAGAAGAATTCTTCCAGCCATTCTTGATGGCTTATTGCTGGATGTTTGATGAAAGCAATTTTGGGGGTTTTCTTTGCAGTAATCCACAGCTGTTACAAAATCTGCAGCTGACTGCGGCAGGTATCTGGCTGCAGCTAAACTGCTCAGCAGTCAGTGACAGCAGAAAAGACATTTCTTTGAACACAGCCAAGAAGGTGTGTAGCTATGAGCAGTGGCACCCGGAAACAATACAAGAGTCCAGAGTTCGGTTTTGTGCAGAGTATGATGGGAAGGCCTTCCTGCAGGCCATCTGCATGAACTCTACCACGATGAAGGAATTCCTAACAAGCACTGGCAATACGTGGCTACAGGACTATTGCGTCAACGCCAGCTCAGTTGCCTACAACTTTTTCAAAGCTGATGAACATTGCAAATATGCAGACTGGAGGGCTGGGACAGCTGCTGGCCCTTTAGTGGAGCTTTGCTGGGACAGCGATCAGGCTAACTTTAAGAGGTTTGTCTGCAATGACACACGTTTACTTGACAGGTTGTTACAAGAGTCTGAAAATTCCTGGCTTAAACTATCTTGCAGTGACAAGAATGAGTCTTTTACTAAAAGCATTGAGGGCCTGGTCAGTCTGGTCTGCCAGTACAGCAGCTGGCAAAGTCTAGCTCTAGTTGATAGCACTGTTATTGACGTGTGTAGCACTTATGACAAATCCAATTTTATACACAATATTTGTGAGAATGAAACTCTGTTGTCTGCATCATCAAGTAGTCCAGAGGCCTCTCAGATTCAAGGTTCCTGCTCTAAGTACACTAATTCAGGAGATGGCACTGGATTTCAACCAGACAAGATGTGTTTATATCATACCTGGATGGAGGACATCATTGATCCATCTCGTCTTGCTCTCTGCTGGGATTATGATCGAGCAAACTTTGACACGTACATCTGCAATAATAAATTTCTGTTGTCCAATATCACCAGCAGTCCTAACAATATGTGGATAGGCAATGTTTGTGCCAACTCCTCTGAGGCCACCGACTCCAGCATCCCCGAGGCACACTTTTGCCTTCTTAATGAAATAAAAAAACAGTTCAACTGGAGCTGCAATGTGGACTTTTCCTCCATGTGCTTGAGTGAGGGACTGTATGTGGGCAGTGTACTACTTCTCATTGAGTGTGGCCTGGAGAGCATAGGGATCCGGCTGCTGGAGAGCTCCCTCTCGGATCTAAGTGCAGCTTATCATGAGGCCATCAGCACATTGGTGCTTGTCCTGCTTGTGATGGAAGACAGCCAGCTGATCACTGTGACTGCAGGGGACGCTATAAAAGCTGCCATTCTGCAGTCTGTGACCGACTACCTGCAGCAGGACAGCGACCTTGCCAGCAAGAGACAGCTGCTTCAGTGTTTTGCAGTATGTTCAATGTGTCTTCTGTCCATGAGCATAGCGAGCCTGCCCCAGCCTCAGAGGAATCTGGAGGCAGATAAACACTACAAAGATCTGTCTAGTGAGGCTGCTTTCCTTTCCTGTTGCAATACTGCACTTTCAAACTGGTCTCCAACTTTCTGCCCTTCCTTGCATTTAAAGACCTTTGGGCTTATCCCAAGCTTTCTTAAAACCCTGCTGTTTGATTTACTGCTGTAAATTCTGCTGTTCCAATACCCCAGTATAGAAGTTGGAGTCAGCTGCAAGCAGAAACGGACTTAGAACAATTTATATTTTTCTGGCATATCAGCCCTTTTTCAGTGGTTGAAGACTTGACTTGGTGCTGAATGCCACAAGCTCACACCCCAGAATCACGAGTGTGTGCTGGCTACACTTCTCACAGAAAGAGGGGTGCACAAGGGGGATTGGAGGAAAGCAGACGTACTCCTGGTCCATAAAAGTGGGCATAAAGAGAAGGCTGACAACTAAAGATCTATCAGTCCAACTTATGTAGTGAGAAAACATGCAAATATTACTAAAGAAAAGAATAATGCAGGCTCTTCACTGAGAGGTTTCAGGGAGGTGGGGAGAATTGAACAGGATAGGCTACTGATCTCTTTCAAGAGAGGATCACTGTACTGTAGGGCACCAGCTGGCAGCAGGGGCAGGGCACACCCTGGAGCTGCACATTGCACACTTCACCACTGCCAGAGAGGGTGGGAGCCTTTCTGAGGGTATAGAGAGGGTGAGAGTCAGTACTGAGGGTATAGAGAGGGTGGGAGTCAGTACTGAGGGTATAGAGAGGGTGAGAGTCAGTACTGAGGGTATAGAGAGGGTGGGAGTCAGCACTGGAGGCCTTTCTGAGGGTATAGAGAGGGTGAGAGTCAGTACTGAGGGTATAGAGAGGGTGGGAGTCAGTACTGAGGGTATAGAGAGGGTGGGAGTCAGCACTGGAGACCTTTCTGAGGGTATAGAGAGGGTGGGAGTCAGTACTGAGGGTATAGAGAGGGTGGGAGTCAGCACTGGAGGCCTTTCTGAGGGTATAGAGAGGGTGGGAGTCAGTACTGAGGGTATAGAGAGGGTGGGAGTCAGTACTGAGGGTATAGAGAGGGTGGGAGTCAGCACTGGAGGCCTTTCTGAGGATATAGAGAGGGTGGGAATCAGTACTGAGGGTATAGAGAGGGTGGGAGTCAGCACTGGAGGCCTTTCTGAGGGTATAGAGAGGGTGGGAGTCAGTACTGAGGGTATAGAGAGGGTGGGAGTCAGCACTGGAGGCCTTTCTGAGGATATAGAGAGGGTGGGAGTCAGTACTGAGGGTATAGAGAGGGTGGGAGTCAGCACTGGAGGCCTTTCTGAGGATATAGAGAGGATGGGAGTCAGTACTGAGGGTATAGAGAGGGTGGGAGTCAGCACTGGAGGCCTTTCTGAGGGTATAGAGAGGGTGGGAGTCAGTACTGAGGGTATAGAGAGGGTGGGAGTCAGTACTGAGGGTATAGAGAGGGTGGGAGTCAGCACTGGAGGCCTTTCTGAGGATATAGAGAGGGTGGGAGTCAGTACTGAGGGTATAGAGAGGGTGAGAGTCAGTACTGAGGGTATAGAGAGGGTGGGAGTCAGCACTGGAGACCTTTCTGAGGGTATAGAGAGGGTGGGAGTCAGTACTGAGGGTATAGAGAGGGTGGGAGTCAGCACTGGAGGCCTTTCTGAGGATATAGAGAGGGTGGGAGTCAGTACTGAGGGTATAGAGAGGGTGGGAGTCAGCACTGGAGGCCTTTCTGAGGGTATAGAGAGGGTGGGAGTCAGTACTGAGGGTATAGAGAGGGTGGGAGTCAGCACTGGAGGCCTTTCTGAGGATATAGAGAGGGTGGGAGTCAGTACTGAGGGTATAGAGAGGGTGGGAGTCAGCACTGGAGGCCTTTCTGAGGGTATAGAGAGGGTGGGAGTCAGTACTGAGGGTATAGAGAGGGTGGTAGTCAGTACTGAGGGTATAGAGAGGGTGGGAGTCAGCACTGGAGGCCTTTCTGAGGGTATAGAGAGGGTGGGAGTCAGTACTGAGGGTATAGAGAGGGTGGGAGTCAGCACTGGAGGCCTTTCTGAGAGTATAGAGAGGGGTGGGAGTCAGTACTGGGGGTATAGAGAGGGTGGGAGTCAGCACTGGAGGCCTTTCTGAGGGTATAGAGAGGGTGGGAGTCAGTACTGAGGGTAAAGAGAGGGTGGGAGTCAGCACTGGAGGCCTTTCTGAGGGTATAGAGAGGGTGGGAGTCAGTACTGAGGGTAAAGAGAGGGTGGGAGTCAGCACTGGAGGCCTTTCTGAGGGTATAGAGAGGGTGGAAGTCAGTACTGGGGGTATAGAGAGGGTGGGAGTCAGCACTGGAGGCCTTTCTGAGGGTATAGAGAGGGTGGGAGTCAGTACTGAGGGTATAGAGAGGGTGGGAGTCAGCACTGGAGGCCTTTCTGAGGATATAGAGAGGGTGGGAGTCAGTACTGAGGGTATAGAGAGGGTGGGAGTCAGCACTGGAGGCCTTTCTGAGAGTATAGAGAGGGTGGGAGTCAGTACTGGGGGTATAGAGAGGGTGGGAGTCAGCACTGGAGGCCTTTCTGAGAGTATAGAGAGGGTGGGAGTCAGTACTGAGGGTATAGAGAGGGTGGGAGTCAGTACTGAGGGTATAGAGAGGGTGGGAGTCAGCACTGGAGGCCTTTCTGAGGGTATAGAGAGGGTGGGAGTCAGTACTGAGGGTATAGAGAGGGTGGGAGTCAGCACTGGAGGCCTTTCTGAGGGTATAGAGAGGGTGGGAGTCAGTACTGAGGGTAAAGAGAGGGTGGGAGTCAGTACTGAGGGTATAGAGAGGGTGGGAGTCAGTACTGAGGGTATAGAGAGGGTGGGAGTCAGCACTGGAGGCCTTTCTGAGGGTATAGAGAGGGTGGGAGTCAGTACTGAGGGTAAAGAGAGGGTGGGAGTCAGCACTGGAGGCCTTTCTGAGGGTATAGAGAGGGTGGGAGTCAGCACTGAGGGTATAGAGAGGGTGGGAGTCAGTACTGAGGGTATAGAGAGGGTGGAAGTCAGTACTGAGGGTATAGAGAGGGTGGAAGTGCTTCAGAGAAAGGTTACAAACCCTGCAAGGAAAGGCTTAAGGAATAGAAAATCCACTCCTTGCAAAATAAATGAGAACGAATTTTCAAATATCAAAGTCAAAGGACAAAAGGTCATGAGATAGAGGCTCAGGGGAATGATGAGGTCTTGTGTCTTTGCAGGGAGGGTAAGCTTCATAACCCCCATAGCATGCACTTTTCACTATACTGGGAGGGGGCATTCCTGGGGGGGGCAGGGGAGCTGGAGGGGGGCAGGGGAGCTGGAGGGGGGGCAGGGGAGCTGGAGAGGGGCAGGGAAGCTGGAAAGGGGGAGGGGAGCTGTAAGGGGAGGGGAGCTGGAAAGGGGGAGGGGAGCTGGAGAGGGGCAGGGGAGCTGGAGGGGGGCACATATTTAAGTCAGGAGAGAAGAATCCACGCCTGGTATTTTTCATGGAAAAAGTATCCTTGGATAAAGCACAGACAAATGTCTGTGGATACTTTGTCTGCGGCAGTTTTCAATGTGAAGGGACGGCATAATTTCACTTTGAAAACTACTGCAAAGCCCACAAGGAAGCAGGCAATTTGATGACTGAGCCCTTAGTGTGAAGGGAATGTGTGAGTGGCCTGGCAGTGAGGGCACAGAACGAGGGCAGTAGGCAGGGGCATATTCAGATGTGTGTGGCAGAGCGGTGTGAGCGAGCTGCAGCAGCTCAGGGAGAGGGCAGCTGATGGCATCCGCAGGACTCCTGCACTCAGTGCCCTCTGCTGAGGGAGAATGAAGACACAATCACTTACTATCAAAGTTCCCCCCCAGCCACCATCTGCCCCCCAGCCACCATCTGCCCCTACCTCTCCTTTCCTTCCTTCCTTCCTTCTTCCACCCCAAGCATCAGCCCCTTACCTCTCTCCAGATAGCCTGTGGCTCAAGTTATTTATTTGCCCAGTTACCTGGCACACTGCCCCTTTAAATTGCAGGCCTGGGGCAATGTGGGAGAAAACTGCAGACTGAGTCAGGGTGGGGGTCCAGCCTGGCCT